>NC_090922.1:946114881-947319048 GCF_040938575.1 Ambystoma mexicanum
TAGCCTTATTCCCATCTTGGGAGAGTCCATTATTGTCTCTCATTGTGGGGAGGATCGTGCTTTTTGGGGGACGCTCGCCTTCAATTTAACATTTAAAATGTCGAAAGACTCTGTCTATACCATAAATTCAAATGATCTCATATCTATTCACTGTTCTTGTGCAATAGACTACTACATAACCAAGCTCTATTAGATGCATTTAATACTGTGTAAATTGCAGTATTATTAGCAGTGGATTTACAGACATTCATAACATCAGCAGCAGTCCTTATTGAACATTGCCAAAAAAAGGCTTTAGCTAAGATGCTCCTAAAGCCTTAAAAGAGGGACATGACAGGATAAAGTGTTCAAGTGTCTCTTTAGAGGAGTTGCACATAATGCATTATTCTGTATTTATATCATTCCATTTATTTTTCAGAGTAACAACTGGTAATGTTCCTAGTCTAAACCTAATATATAGCGATATTGCATACTGAGGACTGATCATGTCTAAATAAACCTCAAAGCGAATAGCATTCTTGTGGGGTAAAATGTCCTGCATTAGTGCAGTTTTGTGGCATTTAGTTACTATTTGGGAGCCTACATATTTCTGATCCACCATCTTAACCATTTCCTTAGTACCAGTTTTAGAACCGATGGATTTTCCCTGAGCTTTTCAGCATTGATTTTACATGACTGCACCAAGAGGGGTGTGCTAAACAGATAGAGCAGAGAAGATCATAACTGTGTCCAGTATAAAATCGGTTTAATGTACAAATCAAACTTGATACTCCACATATCAAGCTCTAATTTAAGTAACACATTTCGGCAACCCCTTGGGTGCCCCAACAACCCCTTTTAAAATCTATTCTCTGATATAGACAATTTAATCAGATTTAAATAGCCCGAGATAGCAGTGCCATATGTGGCCGAGGGGCATGTTTGTGTTTTTTATATTCTCATTGATGGAATTTTCCCATGTGAGCCAGGAAAACTACACAGTGCATTCATTACATGATCTCTTCAATATTAAGTAAGATTGTCCCATCTGTTTGTCCCAAGAACCTTTATTATCAAACCTGATACCCAAATAGTCATAGCTAGGAACTTGTTCAATCAACACTCCCTCCAGGGACAGCGACAATTTAGGTTCTTTTACATTCTTAAGGGCAAAAATCGAAACTATCGATTTAGTGTTGGTTAAGTTCATCTCCATGCCATTGGATAAACAGAATGTATGGAATAATGAAAGTTGTCTTTTCAATACAGTAGCTATCTTTGAAATCAATATGGCATTGTCAGCATAAAGTAACAATGGTGCTTAATCCGTACTTAAAATTGGGACTTCAGAGGAAGTTCCCATCAATTGGTCAACAAGTCCATTTATAAACAGACAAAAGAGAGTAGGCGCAAGGACACAACCTTGCTGGACTCCCTTTAGGACCAGAGAAGCTGTTGTTTTTAGGCTTGCCCTCACCATTGCTTGGTTGTTGGTATATACGCTAACTATTGCTCTTAGCAGGGATAGAGAATGTCCCTGGAATGGCTCTGATGACCCCTATGCAAATGACAACTCGCAAGATGAGGAATAAAAGGTGTAACTTTCTGTTTGGTCTGCCACCGACTACACCAATGTATCAAAGATATGATAAGAGATATTCTCTCAGACAGGCATTCAAACCATATCCAGTTGATGGTTTCGAGGAGACAGAGGTCTCATCAGTGGATCAGATTGACTGACTATAAATCCAGGTATCGAGGACGTCATTAGTGAGATCATGACATATCTGCATAAGCCTTGAAGCAAATATGCATCCATGCATGAAGTTACAACACATACAGCAGACTAACATGAAGAACATGCTTATAACTCCAGTAGATAGATGACGGATACATGTACATTACATTACATGGCATTTATATTACATTACATGGCATTTATAATGCGCACTATAGACCTGCAGGCATGAAGGCGCAGACAAAAGTATACATATAACTAGAGACTCCAGGAGCTGGAGAATCTGAGACAAGTGAAAACACAATGATCACTACTTGAGATCTACACGTGCTGAGGCACTACCAGGTGGTACTTACCAGGTAAATAGTTAAGTTTCAAGTCTTTCTTAAAGTTTACTAGCGATTTGTGGTTGTGCATATATCCAGGGAATTGGTTCCACAAAATGGGTGCTTTAAATGCGAAGCAGGCATGAAGGCGCAGACAAAAGTAAACATATAACTAGAGACTCCAGGAGCTGGAGAATCTGAGACAAGTGAAAACACAATGATCACTACTTGAGATCTACACGTGCTGAGGCACTACCAGGTGGTACTTACCAGGTAAATAGTTAAGTTTCAAGTCTTTCTTAAAGTTTACTAGCGATTTGTGGTTGTGCATATATCCTGGGAATTGGTTCCACAAAATGGGTGCTTTAAATGCGAACGCACCATTCTCCGCTTTGGATGTTCTGGGTCTGGGTTACTCCAGTAGATTTTGTGACCAAGATCTCAAAGTTCTGGAATTGATTTTCTCATTGATATGGAGCTGCAGGTGGGATGGCATCTTTTGCATCCTACACTTAAAGGTAATGACTAGAGTCCTGAACTTAATCCTTGATTCTATAGGCAACCAATGAAGGGAACGCCTGGCGTCCAATAAATTATCACGCCTAGAGAGCCACAAAACAACTCTCACCACTCAGTTCTGCAGAACTTGAAGCCTTTTTAGATCCAGAGTACAAGTACCCAGTAGTAAACTACAACAGTAGTCCATCTTTGCTCTGATAATTGCTCGCGCAATGGTTTCAGCACTTTTTTGTGAAATAAGCAGTCTCAAATGTGACAGTAACTTAACATAATAGACCGCAGAAGATGCAACCGAGGTGACATGAGCTCTCATATTAAGTGTTTGACACTTGGCACTTAAGGGGTTAATGAAGGAGAAAATGTTAGAAGGCTTTGAATGGTGAAATACCGAAATCACCAAAAAAGGACTTGGCACTGGGGGAGAAACCCCATGGCAGTTAAAAGAGCTATATGATTGGTTCAGACTGTGCAAGGCGTGTGAGCTGCCCAAAATCATTATCTCTGTCTTGCTCCTATTAAGGGCAAGATAGTTTTCCAGCATGCATTTCTCAATAAGACTAAAAATGCAATTCACCTTGAGCTCATCCTGATCATGGAATCCCATCAAAGGAACTACGCACTGGGTGTCATCTGCGTAATTTGAGAATACCACACTCTCCTCCTCTAGCATAAAGAAGAAAAGAGCCATGAATACATTGTATAGACATGGAGATGTACTGCCCCCCTGTGAGACACCATAGAGGAATGGAACTGGTGAAGCTTTGGCT
Source organism: Ambystoma mexicanum (assembly GCF_040938575.1). Classification (NCBI taxonomy): domain Eukaryota; kingdom Metazoa; phylum Chordata; class Amphibia; order Caudata; family Ambystomatidae; genus Ambystoma; species Ambystoma mexicanum. The sequence goes on from NC_090922.1 coordinate 946,118,211, forward strand.
ATGTCCGAGCAGACTCTACTATGTCTGTGTTCCAGAAAGGAGTTCATCCACGAGTCCGCAGAGTCTGAGAAATCGATGACTTCCTTCAACCTAGTATTGAGTATGGGGTGTTCAATTAAATTGAAGGCCGCCGATTGGTCTAATGAGATAAACAGAGATAGCCCACTCTTATCCATCTGGGTTAAAAGTTTTGATTTTAACTCCAGAAGAGATGTCTCTGTACCAAATAATTTTCTGAATTCCAACTGATGGGAGTGCAGAATTGGAAATTGGTTCAAGTGCTCAGCAATTTGGTCATATGCAACCTGGTCCAGTATTTTCAATAGAAAAGGGGTATTAGAAATGGGCCAGAAATTCAAAGGGCTATCCCTGGCTTGTCCCGGTTTCTTAATGATCGGAGTGAACATGGTTTGTTTTAATTCAATTGGTACCTTGCCATCCATCAAGGAGGCATTTACAAACATCCAAAGCACTTTGATAATACTTGGGGCACAGGTTTGAACTATCATAGATGCACATGCATCTCCTCTACAATGCGATGGTTTCATCTGTTCAATAGTTTTTTCTAGATCAGATTCACTTATTGAATGAAAGTTAAATGGGGGGACATCTGGGTCCCTATTAAAGACTTTAGTTAAGTCATTGTCCAAAATTGCAGAGGGCAGCTTCTTTTGTTTTTCAAGCATTGCCGAGCGGATGTTGTTCAACTTATTTTGGAGTCCATCTTGGATAAGTTGACACCACTCTTTATCATTTTTTACTACAGGATCTAAAGGAGCTGGAGTAGTTTCCAGTTCTTTTAATATTTTGAATATTTCTTTAGTGTCTGATTTAGCATTACTAATGCAATTGTTATGAAAGTTTCTTTTGGCTTCGAGAATAGCATTTTTGTACTCTCTAACTGTGTTCTTATAAATTGCTAAAACGTTTGGTTTATGTTCAAGTTTCCACGCATGAAAAGCTTTTGAGGAGGCAGATTTTTGTTTTCTCAGTTCTTCTGAGAACCAGGCCTTATTTTATTGTCCTCTTTGTTTATCTTTTTTTTGTTTTAGTGGTGCAAGTTTGTCTGAAATACTAGTCAAATTGTTTGCTAAGGCAACTGCCATCTCTTGAGCTGACAATTCGGATGAGAATTCCAAGGAGTTCTCAGTCAGCAGTTCCATATTGGCAGTTGTTATTTGTTTAAGATTCCGTGACATGTTGCCCGGTTGCTTGTGATTCTTTTTAATTGCAAATGGTATAGTTAGTAAGAAGTTCACAAAGAAATGATCCGATCAGGAACACATGCTGGTGATTACCTCACTACAAGTGGTATTTAATACAGTAAGCCAATCCAGCATATGACCCAGTTTGTGAGTTGGTGTCAGCATGTGTTGGACAAAACCTAACTTGCCTAGGGACTGTTGCAAGTTTCTGGCCCCCCGATCATTGGTTGTGCCTAGCCAATGGTTGAAATCACCCAGTATTATATATTTCGAAGCCAGTTTAAGCTGGAGTAACAGGTAGTTACAAATAGCCTCTGCTAAATTTACTTTTGACAAGGTGGACGATAAACTAAAATGAGGTTAGTAGTGGCCTCAGCATTCATGCCTATTTTTATGTGAATGGAATCTATCCCCTCAAGTGTAAGACCCGTTATTTCCCATACAGAGAGGGCCGACTTTAGAATGAATGCAACACCTCCTCCTCTCCCTTCCAGCCTGTCTCTCGGTATCATGGAATGTCCTGCCGGAATGGCTAAATTAAAAGCCGGGGCAGAGGCACTTGTTCCCCAGGTCTGTAAGAGCGCCAAGGTCCAAATTCTGATCCTCAATGATATTGGCTAGGTCTGTCGGCTGTTTGACAAGCGAGCGTGTGTTTAATTACATACAACATAAGCTAGTAACAGGATTGATGACCTGTGTATACGTGGTAATGTTTTCAGTTGTAGGAATTCCTGTCGAACCGAGTGAGGAATCAATAGGTTCTAAAGGATCGGCTACTACAGGTAGGTTCTCAGTTACTATGGTAATATTGTCAATTAAGTTATGCGTCCTTGAGTCAGAAATGTAATTATTAATAACAATGTTAATAACAACGTAGCGTTAGCCGTTTCAATAGGTTTGGGTAGGTCTCCCTCCACATCTGAGGTCAAAGAGGTGTACCTGATAGATGCACCTACTTCAGGTTTACAGAGCTGGTCCATCAAACGTGAGTTAAGTTTCTTTCTTTCAGTTGCAATGACTTCTAGAAAATCCCCGATACACATGACCTGAAGTGGAAAGAGAGTGGGGTCTTCTGGTCTTGTCTGGTTGCGGACAGTCGCAGAATGGCTTGACCCATGCACACAGGCGTGTTCACTCCGGGGTCATGGGTAAGTAATTAGCATGGAACTACAAGATAAGAACCTCTTGTTTCTTTGCATATGCTTTATAGCAACTAACTACAAGAAGCCATGAGAATACATATGGAGGCTATAGAGTGACTGTAGTGAATCAGGTAGGAAAATCCAGGCTCAAATACATGGAAGGGGAGAGATGATCCCTGGGCCATGAGGCGCAGAGCTGATGTTCACAGCCAAGGACCAAGGACAAGAGTAGGTGGAACATTCCTGGTTGCCGAGGGAGAAAGCCACCTGCAAGAATTCAGAATAAAATCCTCATAGTTACAGACAGAAGGTTTTCATTTTGCGGTCCACTCACAAGTGATCTGCAGGACAGGATGAGTCCCATTTACTCATGGTGGGAAGAGAAGCTTTTCCCAGAGAGATGGAGTAAAATGATACACGTGTTGCCCTCCAAAACTGCAATCTGCAAGCATTCTCCAAGGCGAGGTGATCAGACCAGTAGCAAAAATAGGTAACGCACAGGCTTCCATGTCCCTTCCCATCACCTTGAAAAGGTACACCGAGCTCTGTGACCAGAAAGGGTCCCAGACCTGGGAGGACCCACCCTAGCAAATACAGAAGATCGATTTGTGAGGTGGTGTAAAATGTTGCAACGGCCAGTGGTCTTCCTGCGACCCTGCAACGTTTAGTTTGTAACAGATTGGGGGAAGTCTCAGACAGGGCCACCTGATGTCCAACATCAGGAGAACTGCTAACCCATCCAGTAGAACTACTATCCAATATAGGTCCTATAGATAGTTAATCTAAGCTGACCAACAGGAACACCCCATAGGTTTTTGGGGCGGACCTCATTTTTGTGATGTCACTCGTAAATAAAAACGTGTGACATAGGTTTAGGAGCTGAGATTGCTGGAGCATAGTTTTTCTATATGATTCCTATCTGTATTGGATAATAAAATACAGTATACTTTGTACCATGGCTGAGTCTTCAGTTTTTTGAATTGGGGAGTCTTTGATGGGCCTGAGATTCTCTGCTAACATGCAACATTGTTAATGCAAATTCCCGAATTACAGATACGTAAATCGCCGAGCCTGTCCCAAAGCAGATCTTGGCCCATGCAGTTTTTGAAGTCAATGGAGATCACATAGATTTTCTTTTTCCTCAACGTGACATGTTTCTCTAGGATCAAAAACAATCTAAAACACTGATTAATCATGCTCAATACAGTCTGAAATCCTGCTTGCATATGATTTAGCATTTTGTGTTCCTCAATCCACGCTTTAAGGCGACCCAGGACTACTCTCGTAAATATTCTGTCTGCTACATCCACCAGATTCTATAATTGCTTGGGCTATCCTTGCAGTCTTTTTTATAAATCGGTATAATCTCTGCCTTGATTCAAGTATCGGGAACCATGGCATCGGTACCTATTATATTAAATATGTAAAGAAAGAAAGGAGCCCAGATCTTAATATCTTCTTTTAATAAATCAGTTGGGAATGTATCTATCACAGGCAATACCCACTCATCTGCAACATTATTACCATATTCATTTTTTCAAAAGAGAATTGAATGGACTCTTTCCTTTCTTCCCCTTGAATTAGAAGACCCATGAAAGAGTATACCAGGGTGTGCCGCCCATAATACAGAGCTCAGAAGTGCTCATACCAGCTATTATCCATTATACTACCAATCACTACACTCTTCTGTTCAAGAGATCCTTTAATCAGTATCCTCCAGAAACTGATGTTGCTATCAAGGAGGCGTAGCTGCACATGCTGACCAACACCATTGTGGAGCATGCTGGGGAGCTGTTTTCTACAGACCAGCACTTCTGAGCCCAGCAGCGGAAGAAAGAAATATGTCAGGAGGTGGCACAAAAGGTGTATGCGGTGGGTACGACCGCACGCTCAGTGAAGAACTAACACAAGTGGTGGGACGACTTCCTCCTGAGTGTCAGGAACCTCCTGTCTGCACACCACAATCAGTTCATGGCAACAGGTGGGTGACATCCTCCCCCATCCGGCTCCTGCCTTGGGAGGAGTAGTGCAGCAGTGTGCTACACATAGAGGGAATTGAAGGAGTGGGTGCTGTGGAGGCCGGAGCCAGGACATCTGTTGAGGGTGGTGAGTACATGAACCCCCAATATCAATAACACACCTGACTGCCAGACAGCCCCCCCCCCCCCTGCCACTGTGGAGTGCATGCCCAACATGCACTACATTGGTCCAGGGACAGCACCAGCCCCTTTTGCCTGGAAGTCAGTCACTGTGAAACCCCAGTCCAGCCACGCATGGAGGCACACATGAAACAATGCCCATGGTTGCACATAAGCACTGTCCTGGTCTGCAACCATCAGCACACACAAACCCTGTGCAGCAGCCCTGTTCAGTGTCCCACAGTAATGCACCCCCCATATTTGCTGGTACACATGGGCCAACATAATGGACATTTCACCACAACAGTAAACACCCCCCGTCCGTAACCCCATGGCAACCCTGCCATCTCCACCATAGTGACAAGACTCAAATGGCAATTACACAGTCCCCATCTCCCAATCATACCCAGAAGTAGCCCTGCCTCCCCTCCCCAACATATCCAAATGGTGGCATCCAAGTCCCATGACTGGTCCTCCATGCCGGACACATACCCAAACATATGACAGTCCACCTCACTGTCTCACCTGCACACTGTGTCACACCCAAACCCTGCAGGTACACTCACATACCAGGATAAACACCCATGGAACTGTTGTGGGCATACACCCACACCCCCTGACAGTGATCTCAGGTACGTCATTCCACTAAAATGCCAGGTGTAGCGGAAGTGACATTGCACGACCTTCGACCCCTGATGGCATCACAGGAAGTGATGCCATTTGACCCCACGCCGAAGTGATATCGCGTAAAGCGACAGAACACAACCTTTCACCCGTGGACAAAACAGGAAGTGGCATCACATAGCTTTGTGCACTACAAAAAATATGGTTACAATATCACTATAATGTGATGTACATTTCATACAAGAATGGATTGCCATATGTATCATTAAGATCAGTGTGTATAGGCCCATATTACCAAATTACTGTGAATGCAAGCAGACGTCCATGACCAAATGATAATGATGTGTTATTATATAGCACTTACGCTTAAGCGCTTTATAGAGAAAAAATATACACCCAATATCACCCAACCTGTGTTGGTACTCATTTAACAACCTCAGAAGGATGAAAGGCTGCGTTGAGGCATTTAAGAACAGACTAAATCAGTGACTCACCCCCTGAAGTGTGCCTGAAATAAACCTTTAATGAGTCTAACAATTACTGTATAGAACTCCAAAAAGACAGATTATTTGGTATTACTATTCTTTCTTATTTAGGGTCAGTGCTGAAAGTCTTAGACTTGTGGCACTCCTGTTCTTATTTTTCTTATCTTTTTAAGGGGCCTGAACAAGAAAGCCAGTCACTCCAGAAGTAAAGAGCCACCTGGTGCTGGCCACAGCCCAGGAGCTTGCATTAAAAAAAAAGAAAACATGTTTTTCTTTTTTAGAGGTCGCAAGGGAGACCTCAGAGGTCGCATTTGAGACCTCTGGTGACCCCTAAGTGACATCCCTGAGTGATCTGTGTGTGAAATCCATGATGAACACACCACAGGCACCCTGTACAGCCAAGTCAACATGCATGCCCTCGAGACACAGACACAAGGCACCCTGCCACCACATACTGCATGTGTGACTTCCTTGCCACAACTTCTACCACAAACATGCCAGCCATCACCTGCACCCACAAAAGGCCACCCTCCCATTGAATGGTGAGGGCATGGACTTTCCAGGTCCCTGCTAGACCTATCCCAAGCACCCATTCACATATTGGACCTGCAACTGGGTTACCCCGTCAACTTGTGCCTTGCACCGTCCAAATCCCACCCCCTTGACACTTCCCTTTTCAGATCACAACACCCCACTCGCGGAAAGAGCCGCAACACATACATGAGTGCACCATGCCATGTACCACAGCATGTCCTGTCAACAGCACACCACACAATGAACAAATTGCATGCCTCAGGGTAATTGGAAGCCAAACCGTTCTGTAACATTATGCCTTTCTTCCACCCTCAGGCACATAATCTGACAGCGATGGAGGCCGACTAGGCACCTCAAGGGGCACAGACGTGGAAGGCGGTCAACTCCACGCACCACCAGCCAGGACACGGCAGCACCCACTGTGGCTGTCACTGCTGCCCCCACCATCCTGGAAACACTTGCAGTAATCACAACTGCAGCCCCCACCATCCCAGCAGCACCTGCACCCATCACAACTGCTGCCCCTACCATTCTGGCAGCATCTACAGTCGTCACAATTGCTGTCTCCACAATCCTGGCAGCACCTGCAGTCATCACAACTGCTGCCCCCATGATCCTGGCAGCACCTGCAGTTGTCACAACTGCTGCCTCCACCACCATAGCAGCTTCTGAAGCCCCTACCATGGCGCAATTGCCTACAAGGGCGACGGCAGGAGGACAGCGAATTCCCCAACCCCAACAACCACCGTCATATGCACCTGACACCAATGACGACGAAGCAGCTGATGATGCTGATGAAAAAAAGGGGGACACCTCATATCAAAGTGCATATGAGTGGCCAGAATTCAGCCCCATCAATCTGCACAGCCCCTATGCTGGCCCTTCCCCAGTGTCAGGGACATGGATGGCCTTCTGCGCCGCATAGAGGAAAGGCTAGATGGTTTGGCAGCCCTGGTGCACCAGTACCTGCAGGAGTCCCCACTGATGCAGGGGGAAGTGGCCCTGCTTCACACTGAGGCCCAGTTCATGCGGGAAAGTGTACAGGGCACTGGGCGTCGCAGTGCACATGCCCGAGGACGTGCAATGTCAGCCATTGTACACCTGGCAACGAGGGTCCGCGAGGGAAACAGCATTATGCCAGACATGGCCGCCCATCTGCACAACACCCGCTAGTTCGCTACAGAGCAGCATGAGGCACAGGTAGATGCGCTTGTCAGCTACGCGGCCCGAGGGCAGCCCAGGTGGCAAGCAGCCATGTACATAGACCCTGGACATACCTGTGGCATGGGTGTGTCTTGGAATGACTCCTTGACATTGTGTCAAAAGTTGGGGAGGGTGTGTGGGGAGAGATAGTGGCAATACACTGGGTGTTGCATTTCAAATCATGACTGTACATTCATTCTTTTTGTGAAATTATTTACTGTACAGTGTTAATTGTGGTGTATGGCCTAGGCCATGTGCATGTGCTCTGTGTCTAAAAGTAGTTTGTGATGAGTTGATAGCGCACCTCACATCCGTCAATATCATCCCTGCGATGGGGCAATAGCATCTCATCCTCACTGTCACTGCCGACGTCCCCCTCAGCTGGAGGCATGTTTGGGGCTAGGGGAATGTTGCATCTGACGCACATGTTATGTAACATGGCACAGGCTAGGACAATCATGCCCACCTTCACGGGACTGTACATCAGGGCACCCCAAAGATCTACTTAGGCAGCAGAACTTTGCCTTCAGGAGTCCAAATGTTTGTTCAATGGTGCACCTTGTCTGGATGTGGGGACGGTTGGAGGCAGGCATATGCTAATTTTGTGGGTGCTTGACAGGGGTCATGAGCCATGGCAGACAGGGGTCCTGAGCCATGTCAGCAAGGGGTTTCCAGAATCACCTGCATTGGAGGGACACAATGGGAGCACAGTGGTGGTAGTGACAATGCAGCCATGTTTGGATGTGGGTCTATGTCACATAGGATATCTGCAAAATGCAGAAAATGGCACAGATTACCCTAATTATTGGTGTAGGGTATTGCAGGGGGGGTCGATTGTGCCCACATTCCCTGCACCATATGACACAAACCTTTGCCATTACCTGTAAGCCACCCCAGGCTTCTACATTGGGCCTCATTACACGGAAGGCGGTAATGGTTAACGGCCACCATTAATGGTAACGGTGACCGTTAACCATTACCGCCTTACTACAAGGTCCCTTAACGGGTTGGTGCTTTAACGCCTGCTTTTTGCAGGCGTTAAAAACCAACCCGCTAAGGGACCTCGGAGCTAATTACGGCACGGCAAAATCGCGGTGCCGTAATTAGCGTCTTCCCCATTCCCATAGAGCCCTATGGGGCAGAAATGGGAATGGGGAAGGGCAATGGCGGAAGGGGGATTTACCGCCCCTCCAACCTTGGAATGGGGCGGTAAATCCCCTTTCCGCCAAGGCGGTGCTGGTATTTTACCGGAATGAGCCATGGCGCTAATAGCGCCATGGCTCACCGCCTTCCGTATAATGAGGCCCATTGTCTTTGCTATTGCGTCTTGTATATTGGTCATCTCTCCCATTCGCTATTCTGTGTTTCTTCATCATTCTTATTCATGTTACATGCATATGGGTATGTGTGCTTGTGACAGGCAGATCACCTGGCTTCATGCATGTGGAGTGCACTGTCGGTGGGGAGGAAGGTCAAATTTCGCTGACATGGATGTGACGCAGGCAGTGGGAATGTGCACAGTGTGCACATGCTGAGGTAGGTGCATTGTGGTACCTGTAGTGCATGTGATGTGCCTGTCCATCTGTGGACAAATTGTGATGGTGTGTCCTTACTTTTGCCCAGGCCCCACATGACAAACAAGCCCTGCCACCCATGCATGCAATCTGTGTACATACTGTTGCATAACGCACATGCACTGGTGACAGTGGATATCCCCACCCTTCATAGTGCGCATGCTATGAGTAGGTACTTTCACTCACCCAACAGCGGGTCCGCTGTCCGCTGGATCGTGCCATGTACCCCGGGACCATGGAGTTACACAGCACCATGGAGTCATATGTGGATCCAGGGTAACGTGCAGCAGTGGCTTAGCAGGAGGTCTGCATCACACACATACGCAACCTGGATGTTCAATGAGTGCTTCATTTTCCTGTCATGGTAGACCTCCTCATTGGCATTTATTACAACCAGCTCAATGTGTGTGCAGTCCAGTGCATCTATCACATTTGGCATGCCTGCCAGGGCATGGAAGCCAACTTTTGTGGCTTTGACCTGGGCTGGTGTTCTAGGGAGGGCAATGTTGACAGACACGGGATGCAGGAGGGCATCCAGGACCTGGAATATCAAGGAAATACAGCACTGATACTGCCTTGAGCAAAGGGGGATGGCGGTCCGGATGTCATCCTGGATTAGGTCCACTATGGTGCTTATGGTTTCCCTGTCTAGATGAATCAGGGTGTGGATCTGTGTGTTTTTGTGGTTGCAGGGTGTGGCTCTTATTCAGGGTATGGGTGGCTGCCTGTGGGGTGCTACCTGCTGCCCATTGGTGACCTGCATGGCCATCATCCTCCTCCTTGTCATTCTGCACCTGCACCACCTCCTCTGCCTGTCTGCCTCTTCCAATTCCAGCTCATATTGGATCCTTGCATTTAGGACCCTCATAGCCATGACTGGTACTGCAGGTGCCAGCATGGTTGTGTTGGAAGTTGTGTGGGGTCAGAGACGTGTTTATGGGAGGGCAAAGGGGGCACTAGCCCAGGGCCCCCACCTTGGAGGGGGGCCCACAAGGCTGGCTGGTCTGAAGAAGTAAGAGTCCATTGTTCGCCAGTCTTAAATAGCATACGTCAGGCTATTTTATAGGGAGCTGCTGAGGCTCTAAACCCATTGCCTTTCTGTTTTGAGAAGTACATTCTGCCTTGATCATTTCTTCATGTATTGCTTCTTGTGTTCACTGTGGTACACATAGTGTGTGTGTTCCTTACAGCACAACTCTGTAGCATTCTTTCCTTCCTGTGGGAATTATGTTGATCAGGTGCAATAGGCAATGCTGAAATGCATATTGATAAATTGAGTGCCACAATGATCCAGTAGTTAGCTCAGTGCGTGAAGCACCCATTGCAGATACATGTGTTCATATGAAAAATTAGACTATGTTATGTTATGTTTATTGAGTTTATATAGCGCTTTACTGACAAAGCGCTTTACAGAAAAAACAATATCACATTCCAGCAAGGCTGGTTGAGCCTTTCCTGTCTGAAGTTTATAAAACTGCCTGCATATGTACTTGGTTTTGAAGAACAACATCTGTTATTATCAGCAATGCACCTCCACCAGATAGGGGTTGCTATAAAAACTAACATATCATCCGTATGGTGAAGGTCAGATGAGGTGTTGTAAAACCTAGGCAATCGCCTACAACAATGGCATAAACTGTTAGTCCAAGAGGTGAATAAGTATCCAAATTCAAGACTTTGGAACAAAAGCGTTCATGCTTGTATCCTGGAATTGCCAGCAGATGATACAGTGATCCTGATGAAATCATCTAATATATCTTACATGACTGTGCTGTCTTCTCTGAGGCTTGCCTTTTTGCATGCTGCTGGTATCGTTTAGCCCATTACTTGATCTTTCTTCTTATGTATGGCATTTGAGTGGAAGGGTTGGTAGACAGAAGATAGCGGGCCAGATGTTGCAGGCCTCAGGAAAGCATATTTCAAGGTCTGCTTGTTTGACACAAAAAACAGTTTGCTTTTTGGTAAACATCAAAGGTTTTTATGCATGTTTATAAATGAAAATGTAACACACCAAGGGCCTGATCATGACTTTGGCGGTAATGCCGGTGGTATTACCGCCAGCGATATTAGCCCTACCGCCAAACTCCCCGGCGCTAATAGTGCCGGATCACGAGTTTGGCGGTAATGTAATTCCCCATTCCCCATTGAGCCCATTCGGAAATGCCCCGTTCCCCATTGAGCTCAATGGGGAAAATTTGCAGATTTCCCGCTGGCGGTAATAGCGGGAATTTTCGGCGGATTTCCCCCAGCTAAGAGATGGGGTGAAATCCGCCGAAGTCCTGATTTGGCGGACCCTTAAATCCGGCAATAATAGCCCGACCACCAGATTTAAGGGTTACCGCCAAAGTCGTGATGAGGCCCCAAGTATTTAAAGCTTTAAAATAAAAAATAAAAACCCAAATGAAATGTGTTAAATCACATCGATTGGTATGCTGGTACTTATATACTTCCCTTGATGATGGAGAGAATGAAGCTAGAACCATTCCCATTTTGCATAATTCAGACCCGCTTTGTTATAATTCAGACACGCTTTTCAGCAGAAAAACAAACAGCAGATAAGTAAGTGTATTTTATTAATGACTGAATGAAACAGCCCTGTACTTTCAGGGAAAAAGCAAAGTAAACCAAGATCAGTAAAACACACTGTATGTCAAAGAATAAAGGCTGAAGTTAGAAAATGCAATCTGTGAGTTCCTTTCAGCCAAGGACAATCAGTGGGACTCTGGGCAGAATTTCACAAATGACTTCCCAACTACAAGCCTGGTTCGTCCATCCCAACTATTTACAACTACCATACAATGTGGCCTGCCTGAAAGGTAAACTTTCCACAGACTTGCTATCTCTGAAGACTCTGTTCTATGCAGGCCAAATGTCCTAGCCAATGCGTGACTGGAATGTGGGGAGGGCCTACAAACAAGGAAAGCTGAAACTCTGAAAAAAATACAGGAAGATAGGAGGCTTTCAGATCAAAAATGGTGGTTCACTACAGATGACAGGACAGAATGCCAGATGGCAGCAGGGCCTCGTGACATCACAAGGCCATTCTAGCTCATTATATGAAGTAGGGGATATCTATGTTGTCAAACAACAAAGAGGCTTACACAAACATAGTCCCGAAAGTTCTGGACACATGATGGCCAGGAATGGCAAATGGCCTGGAGGAAGGGTAGCTCATATTTGCAGACATATGAATATTCCCTATTAGTTTAAATGGACTATCATAAATGTTGCATTTTCTCAGCAACCACAAGTCGCACTGCATACATGTATCTTTCATTTTTTAGATAATTTCACAGTGATTTGGTGAAATGAAATGTGCCACCTGCAATTTGGGAAAATGTAATGGCAAGCTAAATTGTGCTTCTAGCTGCTCTGGACATGTCCTATATTTCTGAATTTCAGAACTGGCATGCTGGTGGAGTGTAAAATTAGGTATGTGGAGAGTACATTTTATGTGCATAACTATTAGGCTTTTTGCTAATGGCAGAAAATTGGCAACATGGTGCAGACCTGGCAGTCATTTTATTTAATTCCCCATGATTAGCTGACTCCAAAATGATATACAACAAGACAGTTACTAGTAAATAATAATGTTTTGCCATGTAGCTACTGGGACTTTCATATGGGAGTTGCCATCTTTCTGCTCGATGCTCCTAAACCAATCCTTAGAGAGGGTAACTGTCCAATCCTGGTTGCAAGAATTCTTTCATGGTACTTCCCAACATTGGAATCTTGATGGTGTCATCAGTGGAAAAAAAAAGTAGATGCACTACCATAAAAAGGGAGGACAGCTCAAAATGACCATCTGACAGCCGCAAGGAAACCCCAAAGGAGATTGCTGAAATTGCATTTGGGTGGAGCTGTTTATTGCTGGGGAGGGCTAAATGCTGAATGGGCCCTATGGTGAAGAGCTGGGGACCATCCTTGAGAGTGGAGAGAGCAGACCCATCCCCTGTCCTCCAAGAGGGTCCTGAAATGCAGCAGGCTTCCCTGAACTTAAAACAGAGGTTTTAACTGTAGGTAGAATTGAGCCATTTGAAACCAAAAGGTTTGGTGCATCACGTCACGCCCCGTCACGTCCTCTCCCATGTCTCCTGTCATGCCTTCTCCACGCCACCCCAATTCCATGCACACACCTTATTCTGGTCATCTACACACTAGGCGATGTACACGTAACATGCATCAAGGACCAGTATGATCCATTGTTATGGGCAGAACCCTTGGCAACTGTGGACGCGCTTCTGGTTGCTGTGGCGACTCTGGGGACCCGTGCGCTGCCGTGCTGACGTGACCTCGCCCGAGCGGTGTAGTTTCCAGGCAACCTCTTAAAACGAATGTCCTGTTGGGTGTTAATCACTTCTCAGCTCTGTTGTTTCCTCGTGAGTGACGTTTCAGTTGTTGTGTTCTTCCTGGATCTACGCACCTTCTTGCTCATGTTACCTTGACTGCTTTTTGTCTGAACCATTGGCTATGGCGTATCAAGTTAACATGGATCCTGACCTCGGCTTACCATCACGGACTGCTTTCGTTTGCTCCTTTTGGCCACAGTGTTACGGTACTGGCTCACACGGAATTCAGACCTTGGCATTGCTTCACGTACTGATATAATTTCCTCCCACAACCATGTGTATCCTTGGATTGTCTGCAGCACTTGCTATCTGTTATGCGGACTTTTGGTATCCCTCGCTTTCTCTCTGGATACTCACAGCCACTTCAGCATCATCCACAGAATCAAGTTCAAGCAGTGACACCCTGAGAGTGTTTTGGAGTTGGTGACCTCCAGCTCCTTTCTACATCCACACACTCGCACAGGGGGAACTAGGTCGGCACCACATAGAGGGAATCGCACAATCTACTCCCTCAGGTATACACGTTCCTAAAATCCCACTGGTAGGTGTAATTTGTCTTGTTCCATCATACTGTACATCCAGCTATCCATTTGTTATCTGTTTAACCCAGTGCTTCACCTGTTCTCTATACAGCCACGTGGAGCCCTGGTGTCCCTGTTCCAGTCATCTGTGGCCCCAATAACCAGTCAGCAAGTTCCTTAATACCTTTCTGACTGGTGCTAGAGTGTTAGGCAGAATCCTGTACGGTTCCCTTGGGGAACACTGCAAGAAGATTAAGACTACAGGAGTAAGCAGTAAACCCAATTGGTTGCAGTCTGCACCACCCAGATTTACCTGGTAGCTGTGGCTGAGCAGTCAGACTTCTCTCAAGATGAGTAGGGCAGTATACAGAGGATACACAATAGGGCTAAAAACACAGTAGAGCAAGCAAACACTGACCAGAGCTTGGTATCAAAAGTATATAATTATTTATTTAAAACACACTTTACGAAATATACTAAGCACTCTAAATCAAAGCAAGTTCAAACACAGTCAGATAAAGTATACACACCTCCCTTAATAATTATTAGACAAGTCTATATTAAAATACCACTATTTTTAAAACATATGTGAGCGCATAACTTAGATGGCACTCCAATAATTAAGTTAAAGGGAGAGAAAAAGGCATGTCATGAAAATTAAACAGTTCCCAACACTTTTCTAAGACCACAGCAAGTTAGTGAAGGCAGAGTCTACTGTAGAGCCAAAGTTCATAGGCCAGGCCCACTTTAAATGAAGCAAGGCGAAATGTGCCCAAGATCACACAGTTTAAAAAGCACTCAAGTCGCTGCAGAAATGTTCAAAAGAGGTTGGTTTGATGTGAAAGGTAAAGTTAGACGGTCTGAGGGCCAACCCAGTTGGAAAGCCAAGGATTTAAGGGTCACCTTTAGCAAACCGTGGAAAGGGAGGCCAGGCGGAACACAGTACCTTAAAGAGTGAGGAAGCTCCAGCGGTGGCAAGGGTTCCTGGCAGCGGGTGCAGTTCATGGTTTCGATTAGGGAAGGAGAAGATCTCGTTGAGGAGGAAACTTGGAGTCGTTGCACTGCCCAGGGAAGAGAACAGCCGCAGAGTTTGTTCGGTTAAACGGTGCGTTCCTTTTATTCGAGGTCACAGTGGTGAAGCTTGGCTATCTGGCCGCCGGGGTGCTTGGCACAGGTGATTCGACCAAGGGACATCCTTGAAGGCGAATGGCGAACTGGTTGTCCCCACCAGCTCAAAGGGAGAAGACTCTTACAGCAGAAGATCTTCTCTTGTCGTCTGGAAAGTGGTGAGGTCGTTGCAGCAGGGCTTCACCGGTGGTGTCGTTGTTGCAGATGGCTCAGCTTCTCCCCTCTTTGGATTTCTTAGGTCCTGTGGTGACTTCTGAAGTTCCAGTCCCCAAAGGCCCCGGATGCCTAAAGAGATTGTGGGCATGTATGAACCTAAGTTGGATGTGACTGAGAAGCCATACCTCTGCTAGGCTATGGCTACCGCTGCAGGTGACCCTGTGGCTGCTTTAGTCCAGGTTATCACGGTCCTGCGCGCTGACATGGCGGCCGCTACGGCCACCATACACCAGCGGCTGGACACTATCCAAACTGAACGCCATGCCCTACCTGCAGACCCCGAATTCGGGAGTCCCCAGCCCAGCCAGGTCCCCCTGTTTCCCACCCCTCACAGGGACCTGTCTATACTGAATTTCATAGGTTTTTAGTAGTGCAACTTAACCAAAACGTCCCTTTAAAAAAGTTTTTTTTACTCAATATATATATATATATATTGCATGGCCACACTTGTGGCCATGTAGTTATGGCTAAGTTGCTGTTTCCATAGGAAGAGCACTTTTTGGGCACCAAATTTGCAGCAGGAGCGGCGGCTTGGTCCCGAAAGCGTGCTTTTTTATTTGGTGTAAATCCGTCCAGTAGTTTTTTAAAAAAAGACAAAAATGTAAGTGAAAAAAATTAGTGATATCTGTGTCTGCTTTGCGGACACACTTCCCTGTTCACTCTGCGGACAGGACGGGGATTGGGTAAGCGACTTGCGTGATGTCCGCGGACATCTGACGTGCTCTCCCATTGGCTACAGTAAAGCATGCAGTGCGTCTTATTTTCAGAGACGCCCACCATCAAAACCAAGATCTGTTTAGGGGATATGTGAACATGCAGGGGTGACTTTTCCATATTGAACAATGGGGCGTCGACCTGCCCCCATTATAGACGAGCCAAGCCAGCCCAGTGAAAACACTGAGTGCACCCCGACCTGCAACTTTCAGATGAATGAGCGCTCCTGAACTGTCAAAGGAAAACATGGGTTCCCTTTGACAGTCCAGTAGTACCCTAGAGCACAGACATAATGACCCATGGAAGGCCAGGGGCATTTTGTTTCCCTGGCCTTGCATGGCCCATTGAGGTTGCAGGATGGCATATTGTCCAGCTGATAGTGCAAGTGGGAGTGTCTTTGCTTCTTTGCACATCCAGGACACTAGGTGCATAGTGATGAAAGTACTCCCGCTCCATTGTACATATGCAGGAGTCAGGAAGCACTATCTGCTTCTTGGTTCCTGTTGAATGCTGCATAGGAGCTGGAGGGATTTCATTGCAGAAAGCAGCATGAGGTAATGTGAACTGGAATCTGGTTCCGCGCTGCAGCTAAGAAAACAAAAGCAATTTTGATATGTGTGCATGTATGCAAGGGATAGTGTTTGTAAGTGAGTGCAAGAACGAGTGTGTTTTTTGGGTGCACGCGTTCATATGAGAGGGTTTGAACACTGTATAGTATGGTGATGAGGGTTCATGTGAGATTAATTGAAGAATTAATGATGCCATATGAATGCTTATGTGTGTCTTTGAATGTGAGAGTGAATGAAGGATGAATGGTGTATAATAGATGAATGCTGATACGCATCTTTGAATATGAGTGAATGAAGTATGAATTATGCCACATGAATGCTGAAGTGTGTGTGTGTGAATGTAGAATGTATGGTCAACGCTGTGTGTGAATGTTTGAGATACAAATGGATGCTGGCGTGTGTGTGTGTGAGAATTTGAGAGTCAATGTGAGCCAGTAGCCCACGCAGTAATACTGGTCATGGTATGTCCAGTCTGGACAGTTTTCTTTACTGCAGTAGGGCATTTTTAACTGGGCATCACAGGTGAAGGCAGCATGGAGAGTGTTCCTACATGGTACTGAATAGAGAACATGGCGTGTGGGGGGCACTACTGAGTATGATCAATTAACAAAATTCAGTGTCCATATGTACACCATGTAGGTTCTGTAGCAATCAAATCTGTCAAATAATTTCAGGTGCTAAGATGAAAATAGCCCCAAGGCCACTTGCGGCTTGTAACAAACACAAGGAAGACCTGTTGTGTGCCACCAGGTAACCTCTATAAGCACTCCTATGGGATATGGAAAAAATCCCTAAGCAATTCATCAAAGGTTTACAATAGTTCAGTTGGTATTCAATACTTTCTCAAAGTATGCAGCTTTATAATTAATGTATACTTTTGAAATGGAGATTGGACAGAGCCCAATCACAACTCATCAATCATTCAGTGTGACACATAAATGCCATAGAGTCAGTGCAGTTGTTATCAAACATATAATTCAAGAACAAATGTCATAAAGCAAAAAGTAGGAATTCTCAAAATTCACAAAGTTCAAATCGACAAAATTCCACATAACATGATTCCAAAAAGAACTTGATTCCAAAAAGAACAACATTTCTGATAACACAATATTCAATTGTGTTATATCTCTTCACACAAATGTTCACTGTTACAAACAGTGAGTTCAATGTTCAGCAATAAAACATTCTAATAGGCTCCACTCATTAGTGTTCTCTTTAGAGTTCTGCCAACACATTTCAGATCATCATAAGATCCTTCTTCAGGGCCTTTGAGTATAGAGTTCCTGTGTGTAATCAGTCCAATTCAATATGTTACCTGTGGGACGACAAAGGAAGCCTTAAGTTAATCCTATGTGTGAGTCATACATTCAAATAGAGTCGTCAGGTTGCAGGGTAGAATCACTCACCTCCAATCACGGTGGGCATGCTCCCCAAGTGAGTCGATTGAAGTCCTAGGCTGACCGAGCAGGTACATCTGTGATGCTGCAGCGATTCACCTTGATGCGCCTCGGACAACTTCACTGTAGGGCAAGGTTGGACAAGTTCTCACCCTAATTAGGGAACCTTAAACCAGAATAAATGTATTCATCTGGTTAAAGTTTGTGGCGTTTTGTCATATGTCATGATCTCATTTTCAGCTGCACATTGCAATGCTTGCTAAAGAAGTTAATGTTACAGAGAGCAGAAGCTCACGTGTAAACCTCATCAGGTCTAACTTAATTTGCCATATTCTGAGCTATGAGCAGGCAGAGGTCATTGCTGCAGGTAACGCGCCTGACGCTCCCCTCTGTCCCTCCACTGATCCTGCTAGTTTCCGTCTGTCACTAAATGTTAGCACTGTAGTCCTGATGTATAATCCTTCTAATTGGTTCTGTATAAGAAAAGCTGCTCACCTTTAGGTCTTGGTGTCACTTTCCCCGCTCTGCGTCTGACTCGCGCGTATCTTGCTTGACTAATGTGCACTACGTTACTAGGTGACATGGTACTGACTCACATTGCTGAGGCCAGTCTGGACATGTTTATTTACTGTGCAATTGAATTGTTTTACTGGATATCAGGGTGTGAATTCATCACAATGAGTCTTCCTATTTGATACTGGCCCACATTGGTGGGTCCAGTGTTGAAATATCTACACTGTGGTATGGCATTTATTCTGAGCATCAAGAGTTAAGGCAGCATTATGAGTGTTCCTACATGGTATTGGCCCGCATTTGGTATGTCCAGTCTGGATATGTTTCTTTACTGTGGCATAGCCTCTTTTGCTGGGCATCAAGGATGAAGGCAGCATGATGAGTGTCCAGTCTAGACACATCTTCATTCTGACACAGTTCTTTTTACTGGGCATCAAGAGTGAAGGCAACATGATGAGTGTTCCTATGTGGTATTGGCCCACATCAGTTTGTTCAATATGGACATATTTTCTTAACTTTGGCATGCCATGTGTTATTGGTAAAGCCAACAGGAGGCTGTTACCAAATGTTTAACAGAAAGTGGGTTGAAAAAGAATATTAAAAATATGATCAGGGTTAGAACCTCACCCCCCCCCCCTCCATCGGACACCTATTGCTTGCTTTGGTCTCCAAGGGAGGGAATCATTTTCACTGCACCGATGAAAACATTCATCAGCCACCACTGCAAGCAACAAGTGGAAATTCTGGTTGGGTACAATATACCAATATTTGTTTGGTACTCATTTCTCCCACGCCTCACAAAGTGAACAGCCAGCTGCAGACCATGCCTGGGCCAGCCAAGTCCGCCCCAGCGCCCAAGAAGGGCTCCAAGAAAGCTCTCTTCAAGCCGCCCAAGAAGGACAGGAAGAAGCACAAGAGGAGCAGGAAAGAGAGCTTTACCATTTACATAATTGTTTTACTTGTTTTATTGTGGTGGTCTTGGCTCTTGTATATTTTTTCTACCCTGAAATAGATCTGGAAAATCGTTGGGAGTGGTAATTTAGTTAGGCTACTCTGGTACTAAAACCCTGCAGGTTTCAGATGTACATATCTGAATCTATTCTGACTCTGGCAGGAACAAGCTCTCTAAAGAGGCCTCTCTTTTATCTGTCTAAATGTCTTAGGTAGAGAATATTTTAATTCAAGAGATAACAGGATCTGCTGGGTCAGTAATGCCTGATTTAAATAGGGAAAGATGGATGTTTGCAGGCGGAGTGCCCAATAGCCCTTTCAGGACCAATCCACTGAGTCTTAAGTAAATTCCCCCTCCTTCACAGGAACATGTAGGAGTGTAGAGAAAGAGTGAGTGGTAGAGAGGCCAGTGAGTGCACGGCACCTAAGATTAAAACTAGCAACGGAAAAAGGATAAAGGGCAATTGAGACAGAGGGAAGCCCCTGCAAAGGGCTCGACAGCAGACCATATGTTCACCAACTGTAAGGTACTTGGACTCTTGGCATTATCTGACCAGATTTGATAAGCACACCCAGTTCACCATATACAAGACATTTTAATTGGGAATACTCGGGTGAACCTTCGAATAACAAACCAGTAAAATAACTGCCAGACTTGGATAAAAGAAGCAATGGCTAGGCACAATGATTGCAAGGTTATGGGACTGAAATAAATTAATGACAGGTTGCGGGGAAAATAAGATTTCTAAGGGCCAAGGGTTTGTCAGAGAAATTGGTATAGCTGTGACCCCAGATTGTGGAGGTAATGACAGAAACAGATCACAGTGATCAGGGTAGATAGACCATTGAAGGCCTTGTAGAGTTGTTCACGACCATGTGCACTGAAGCGAGAGCAGGCCACCGATAGATGGTTCTGGGTTTCCAGGCACCAGTGAAGGTGTGTTTGAATACCACCCATGCTTTATACAAATATGATACACACTTAGACAATATAATATGCACTTTCATTCACTATCTAGTGTCACTAACATGTAAGGTTACTGAGTACTTCTAAAATCGACCTATTACCAAACACAAGTGTGCATGTTGTGGGATGTATTTACCCATGCATCCAAGCCCTACCTCAAAACTGTGCAGTACTGACATGGAAAACATCATGATGGCCAGAGCTTCCCAGAAAATGCACAGGGAAATGCATGAAGAATAGGCTGCCGCTCATTTTTGCCGATGATATGGGCACAGAAGGACACTGCCTAAAACCACCCTTGGACTACCCACACAGTAGTCTGAAACCATTGGGAATGGCAATGCTGATTGCCAAAAGCAAACCCATAACTGTTGGGAATTCATTTTCTTAAATCCCAAAAAGGGGTGCAGTACCAGTACTCACCACTATCCAAAAGCCGGCGTTTTAAAACAACACCAGATTTTACTTTTTGTAGAAAACTGAATAAATGAACCCAAAACATGCCAAAGAAAGACATTTTAAGAGGTGGATCCAATGTAAAGTTATATTCTGAAGTGACTTGAAGGTTTAGAACAAGACTGGCTGAGCTGTGGATTTCAGCAGTTTAAGTAAATTTGGACTGAAAGACACTAAAAATCTAAATGTTTAAAAGAAATGAGTGACCTATTTCTGAGTGTCACATAGGTTGCAATTGTTTAAATGTCATAGTTTTGAACTTAGAATCAGCATTCTAGCTGCATATGTAAAAAATTGTATTGACTTAAACTGGGGAACAAAAAGTGACATTTTATCTGAAACCTGGCTTGAGAAACTGAATTCTGCCTGACAACTACCCCCATCAGGAGTGAAACTTGAGTCACAGCTGTATTCCCAGGCCTATCTGCCTTTTGCTGGCCACACTAAGGATATGCCATCTCTCTGATAATTGAATTAAGGGGAGCCCCCACAGAATACAGGAGCTCTGAACAAAGCCCTGTCCTGACTCAGGCAAAGGTTTTATTACGGGGGCTGTAAAAGTAGCTTCCTCCTGAAGCAAAGGGGAGGAGCACTGCCTGTGAGAGCAAGCTGGCTTGGCAGAACTGGAAAAACCAGAAATTCAACCTTGTGCTGGGGGAAAACCACACCCCTTTGGGGCCAGAACATAACTCTAAAAAGATGAATAACTCATAGAGCGGACATGTGAAAATTTTATAAATGATACCATATTTCTTGTGATTTTTCTGCCCACATTTTAAGAGGTTTTTAGAACCGGCGGTATGTTCAGGGGAGTTTTAGCGGAAAAGAGGATATTACTCAAAATGTGTGCATGTGAAAAATCTGACACTTCATCAACTAATGTCCATACTCCTTGCGCACATGTGTGTAAATTTGGGGTAATGTCCGGTATTGCAAACCAGTTAAAAAGTGCAAAATATTGCCATTTCTGAATGCAAGCTCCCAGGAAGAGCAGAGTTTGAACAGGGGATACCTCCTGTGATATGTGAGGGGTGCATATGATTTTAAAACAATATGTACCTCTGCAAATATGTATTTGGTTCAAATCTAGATTTGTGTGTAAGTTGCCAGGAGGAGTGGACTTTCTGCAGGCTGTAAAATGACATCACTCTGACACAACTTAGCTCCCCCAATCAGGGGAGAAATGAAAGCTTGGCCAATGATAAGTGGAGAGGGGCTGGCTAGTGATGCTGCTCACACACACCCATTTTCAAAACACATAAAAGCAGACAGACAGGACAGATAGGGACCTTCAAATCCATTTGCTGCAGGACGCTCTGCTGGAAAATCCATACCTTACCTCCATCAACCTTCAGAGACCCAGACCAGACCAGCAGAGTAGAGCTGACCTGTTAGCAGAACCAGAGAGAGCTGACCCAGATCACTGTGAAGTGCAGAGACCAGAGTCCAGTCTAAAACCTAACCAGATCCGTGACGAGGCCCATTTCACTCAAGAATATAGTGTGAGTACCTAGAAAACTGTGCAGAACCAATCTCTTAGTTAACATAATATAATTCAATCCTATTTTAATCTAAGTAGAACTGTCTCCTAACCGTCACCTGCCATTTGTAAAGCTGTCACTTGTCATTTTCTAGTTGCAAGCTGCACTTGTCTTTTTTAACTTTAAAATTTCAAATCTGAAAAACGACCTTTATTTAATCGCTCATATCTCCGTGACCGTTTGTGCTAGAGACTTGCAGTAACTTTCCCCAGGAAGCTTAGAATCGTTGCTTTCCTACGAACCTAGAACCCCTATAGTTTTGCCGTAATCGTGAAAAACGCACTCACGAATTTTGCCGCAATTTGCAAATTTCTCCACGTGTGAAAACAGAAGCTTCTTGCTTTCCTTTGCCAAAAATTCGTTTAACCTGCTAGTTACACCCTAGATCCTTGCTAAAGTGAGCCTGGACTAATATTAACTTGATTTCACTCACCCTGAACCTCCTAGAGGGAATTAAAAGCATTTTAGCATATTTTTTCTCTACATTGCCAGCACATTTAAAAGCATTTGGGCCTGTGTTTTCAACTTCTGTAGTCTAAGTTGCTGGGTGAACTGAATTACATCTGAATTGCATTTCTGAGAATTGTGTGCCTTCCTTCCATTTCCTTGCATTGCATAAAAGGGGGGGTGAATTGTACAAGAAAGTGATTACATTGTCTTTGCTGAAATTCTATCAAGTTATTTTCTTTACTGCATTTCATTCCACATTGCATCCATTTGAAACCATAAAAGTATTGTTGCTATCTTATCCATTTCATGTCAACTCCTTAGTGATTATCAAGAAGTGTGCTAGTGGCAGATTCTCCGTTGTTAATCTTTATCATCTCAGATTAAGTGTGATATTCAATTATTAATTTATTATAAAGCGTGATATATATATATATTGTTTAATTTATCAAATAAACCTTTAA
Organism: Ambystoma mexicanum; assembly: GCF_040938575.1. Classification (NCBI taxonomy): domain Eukaryota; kingdom Metazoa; phylum Chordata; class Amphibia; order Caudata; family Ambystomatidae; genus Ambystoma; species Ambystoma mexicanum. The sequence goes on from NC_090922.1 coordinate 946,141,349, forward strand.
CTTGCAAAACAGAACTACTTCTTGGCTCAGTGGGGTCAGGAGGATTCCAAGAGAGGGGTGTTATATAGGGGTAGTCATCCAGAACGCATGAACTGGACATAAAGTTATATAAGGGTTTTCATTCAGTATTATAGACTAGGCGTTGACTTAGCTGTAGTGTTGAATTGAATCCTCTTACAAATTGGGGGCTCGTGCCGGACGTTTGGGTTAGATCTACCATTTGTGCAGATTAATACAGCGTGCCAGCTGACCAGACACACATATCCGGCCGGATCACCACGCTGTGTTACGCTGTAAAGCACTCCTCAAAGGAACGCTCTTAGGAGAAGGTCTGTTTTGCAAAAATAAAATACAAACTTCTGTAAGTCAGGACAGAGACCAATCTCTAGAATGACGACCTTAGTAGACATGAAAATAGCCAGAGAGCACCTCTTACATAAACTATTTGTGAGAGGTGAATGGACTGAACAGGGCCAGGATGCCTGGTTGCAGGCCATCACGCGACAGGTCACTGAAACAGGGTCAGACCTATGGAGAGATCAGGGTCCGTTACATGTGGCCCTGAGTGAACTATATATGGCTCCTAAAGCCAAAGATGAACACAATAAGATTGCCAGGATAGCAGCATACCTGTACCTATATATGGGAGACATGCAGGATAAATGCACTGAAAGCCAAGATCTGGCAAATAGGCAACAGATGGCAGTAGAGAAGGCCCGATCTGATCTGGCCTCTTCTGAGCAGAGGCTGCAGAGGAGCCAGGAGTCAGAAAATGATAGTAGGCAATATATCATTAAAATAAAAGAGGATATGGGCATCCTACAACAGGAAAAGACAGACCTGGATACCAGATTTCTGGCCCTGCAGAAGGAGCACCAAGACAGTTTGGACTCCTTACTGCAGAACCAGAAAAAGTTGGAGCAACAGATCAATTTCAACAGGGCATGCGCGGAGCAGGTAGTCACCCTGCAAAGCCAGCTAGATAGAGAGAAAGAGGAGAGCAATAAACTGATTCTGAAAGACCTGGATACCCAGGCAGAGTTTGATGAGGAGCGCAAAAAAGCTGGTGCCTTTCAACGACAGAGGGACGACCTGGCAGCACAGATGCAGGCTCTCAGTCAGGAAAGAGACACTATAGGCCAGGAAGTCTGCCACTTAAAAAAGGAAATTGAAGAAAATCACCTGGCCCTCCAGGGGCTGGGTGACCTCCAAAAAGAAAACCAGAACTTGGTAGAGCACACTAGAAGGGTGGAAGATGCTCTGGCAAGAAAGGAGCAGGCCAGTAGGGATGGGACTCAGGAGGTAAACCTCCTGCAGCAAAGACTGGCCCAGTTCTCCAGGACCAACCAGGAAGCACAGAGGGAAAATGAGGCCCTCTGTCAACACAATGATAGGCTCCAACAACAGGTAGAGATGCAGGAGAGACTGATAGAGTCTAGTAAGGCCTTGACTGAGGAACTGAAAGCACAAATGCAGACTCTTGCATTGCAACAGGGAGCAGGGGCGGATAGAGATGAGGTCCGCTGGGAAAGAGAGACTCCTGACCATAACCTCAGGAGCCCTAACACCAGGGGCCTTCATCTCTCCCAGTCCCTGGACTCTACCACCCCCATGTCCCCTGGCGCACATGAGCACAGGGCCACAGGGATGGCAGATTACTATCCAGCTAAAAGTATGGGGCTCATAGGCCAGTACCACTCAGGAATGGAGGGGTGGGCATCCGGGTATGGGCACCCAAGTACAGTACAGTTCAGTGGGGAACCCCAGGAGAGTAGGCCCCTTAAGGGCATCCTGAAATCCTCTGCCCAGTTAGGTCAGTGGGGGGGGGGTACCCAGCAAATCCTGGCAGCAAGGAGGGATCTGAGGACTCCTCTGAGCACCACAGGAAACAGGAGACCAGGTCCCCACATTCTGCCAGCCATTCCCAGGCTCGCAGAATCCGGGAAAACCTGGAAGAACAGACAGGAACCTCTGGGAGCAGTGCCTCTGAGTCAGAAGATGAATGGACCAGGGTTACCCGGACCAAAAGGGCCAATAAGACAAAAAGGGCCTTGCTTAAGGACCCCTTAAAGCAGATTAAGGCGATCAGGAGCGTCATCACGCCTTACCATAAGAACGCTAAGTATTCTGTTTGGGAGCACTTAGAGTTGTTTGAGCAAATGATGGAGACTTTCCATTTGAAGGACAGCCAAAGCTGTATTCAATATGTAAAGTGGACCTTCTCCCCGGAATACTCCAGTTTCTTTGTGGGGCTGGAGGACCAAAATCATTTAAGATGGTCCACCTATAAGGCGGCCATCTTGAAACATTTTTCTGTTCACAGAAATCCTCAAGAGGCTCGCAAGGCAGCCCACAATTTGCAATGTGGGGAGGATCAGGCCCCACAAGAATTTGTGCAAGAACTGAAACGTGCTTTTGCGCAGACCACCAGAAGGGTGCGCACAGACAGTAGAGAATTCATTAATACATTTTTTCATGCCTTGCCCAAATACATAATGACCCAGCTCGTGAGGGATTTTCACGAGAAAAGATCTTTAGACTGGGTCATTGAACAGGCTACCCGGATCTATGAGGTGCAGAAACCGGTAGAAAATAAAAATAATGCGCCCAAAAACCCCAAAGCCAACAACACCCCTGCTGCTGCCAAGGTGGCAGAGGTAAAGGTCACCCCTGTTTTAGAGTTGGAGATGGGGGGGCCTAAAAACCTACCTGCACCTAATAATGCTAGGCCCAGAAGGTCCTCGGGCCAGTCACAGACAGGGAGCCAGGGAGGCAGCCCCACAAATGGGGTCCCTCGCTCTCCTGATTATGTAAGTCCCCGTTACAAGGGAAATCGACCCATCCTGGGTTATGTGTGGACTCCTCCAGCCCAAGGGGGGGGATCCAGCCAAGCACCTAACCCAGGGAACTTCCCTCCCAACTTCTCACAGGAGGGCAGAAACTCACCAAACCCTGGGCAGAACTTCTTCCCCAGGTATCCACCCAATTTCCAACCCCAAAATCATCCACCCTTCTTTCCCCAATTCCCTGAGCCCAGACAACCGAATCCAGGAGAGGGGAGGCCAAGGGTGGAGGGGTATCCAAATCTCCCCAACCAGGGGTACTACCAAAGAAGGGATAGCTACCCTTCCCGGGATCAGCCCAGGGGAGAAAACAGGGCCCCGTATCAGCCTGAGCGGGTTTCCCAGTTAGAGCGCCAGGTCCAAAATATGGCACGGGATCTGGGTCAAATACTGAGGGCACAGCAGAACCCCCAGATGGGCATGCCGGCGCAGCACGCACCCAACTCTGGACCTGGTGCCCCAGAACAATGACAGGGGCAGCACCCCGATAACTCACCGGTTCCCAGGGAGGAGGCACAAAGGGAAGGGGGGTGTAAAGCCTTGGAGGAAGCTTCCTTCCTCACTTGTAAACAGCCCCTGGAAACCCAGGAACCGGAAACAACATCTCTTGCCCCTGAAAGCCTGCCTCCTAAGGAGCAGAGGGGGGGAAGGAGAAACAAAAGACCCAAACAGACTCAGTTTGAGGAGGAGGTACAGATCTTCCAATTTGAGGGAGAGGGATCCTCAGAGGATCCTGGGAAAATGATCTTCTCCTTCAGAGAGGGGGGAACTCCTCCCAAAGAAAAATGGGTCCCAAGGGATGCAAATCCAGACTGGGGAGAGGTGGAGACTGAGCTACCGCCGCCCAACATCTCATCCCAGAACCAACAGCAAGAAAATCCCCTGGTTCAAACCCATCCTGGTGACTGCCTCCAAAAAGGGGGGGGGCGGCCCAGAACCAGAGCCAGGGGAACCCACAATGGCTCTGATCTCCAGTTGCCAAATTTTTCTTTCAGATTCCCAAGGCTCTCCACAGAATTCTGCCCAAATTTCTTCTCTTGCAATGTCCAAAACCAGAAAATTAGCCCACCAGTTGTCCAAAAAAGTACATTATCTGTGCCCCCTTGAGGAGAAGGAGGGAAGATATTATGCCCCGGTACAAGTACAGGGGCAGGGTACAATTTTGGCACTGGTGGACACTGGATCTCAAGCTACCCTTCTGTCCAGAAGGGCCTTTGACGAACTGAATGCAGGAAGGGGAGAGAATTATCGTATTCCTCTCACCTCTCTTCCTGGACAACTCCAGAACTTCGACGGGAAGGAAATTCCGGTTGAGGGGACGGCAGATTTGGACATAAAAATTGGGCGACATAAGTTGAAACACCCGGTCATAGTAGTGACTCCAGAGGGCACCCCTTGTTTACTGGGCAATGACCTCCTGAGGAGGTTGTCACCCCTAATAGATTGCGTAAACAAGGTCCTCTGGACCCAGACTAGCCGACCAATAAAATTAAAACAGAGTGTCAACCATGTTAGTTTAAACGGCACCTGCCACATGGTTGAACAAAAATCTGACCAAGTAGAATTTCACTTCCAGAACAACCAGATTCCAGACATGACAGTAATAGCAGTAGGACAACAGACTGGTGATGGGGGGTCATCTCTATTTCTGAAAATCAACCTTCCTTCCAGTCTAAAGTGGTACTCCACGCTGGAAGGAAACACTCTGAAATTCTATACTAATCCACAATCAGAAACTCCCACTCCTATAGTCCAGAAAGATGTGAAATCAGCTCAGAGCCTGGCTGATATTCAGCAAATTGGAGAGCAGTTGTTCATCCCTGTTCAGTTAAATGATGGGAAGGACTCTGTTCTCGCTCGAGTGTGTGTGAACAACGGTAAGAGCTTCATCAGCGAAGCCATGTTCCGCCAACTCCCAAAAGATCCAGCCATTCCCACATTCAAACTGATAGACAAATGGGAAATGGACCTGGAAGCACCTAATTCCAAACATCTCCTGCCAAGCAGGTGTATGCTCAAAATCTCCATTGGCAACAAGAGCATAGTCCACAATTGTTGGGTCGTGCGAGACGTCCCTGCCGCCTTTTACTTAGGCAGTGACATTCTCAATCGCTTTGCCATTAGTTTGGACCTAATAAACTTCAAAGCTTGGTCCCGATAAGCGGATAATCCCATGGGCTTTGATGATCCAGAAAAAGCATTTAGGTCAGCTCAATTGCTACCTTATGCAGTTGAAATTCAGGTTAAAGAGAAAGTCACCATCCTAGAAAGGACCCGACAATTCTCCCTGGAAGTGAAAGTTAAAAGAGGACAATATTTGCAAAACCCTGATGCTTACATACATCTAAATGCTTCTCTCCAACAGCAAGGGTTGGGGGTAAACCCAACTCCATTAGTCAACAGAGAACATGACACCATTCCAATAGAGGTGGATAACAGCGACTTAAAGAGTATTACTCTAGCCGCAGGCACCATTATTGGAATGGCGGTTGATGACCGACATTTCTCCATTGATCTTGGAAATGAACTGTTAGGACCAATCCCCAAGGACTGTTTTGACAGTGACAGTGATGACAACGCAACACCAGACAGAATTTTTACCCGGCATGGGGGGAACTTCCTGGTGTACACTTCTTGCCCTTATGGTAAGGAAGATGTGACTTGTGACTTCAGGAGGGATGAGGTGATTTTCCAGGTCCATGAGGGCTGCCTTTCCCACCTGAAGCCTCCAGTCCAAATCAGCACTCTGACCAGGGACTTCTCCACCCAGCTGGAGGAGGCCGCGGAGATAGCCAAACCAGAAGTCTTTCCAGGCTTCAGGCAGATGGTGGAAGAGAGAGTCAACCTAGCTGACGCCTGTGTGACTCTGGAACAAAAGCAAAAGTTGAAACAAGTTTTCTTGGATTTCCAAGATCTCTTTGCGGTAGACTCATATGACTGTGGCCGCACCGACATCCACACAACAACAATCCCCACGGACCCTGGCATGACTCCTGTGTTTGTGAAGCAATATTGTTTGCCTCTCGCATCCATGGAGTCCCTTACTGAAATAATTAAGAACCTTGAGTCCAGGGGAATAATCCGTCCCGTCCACAGCACCTTCAATAATCCGGTGCTGGGAATATTGAAGCCAAACGGCCAGTGGAGATTCTGCGCCGACCTCAGGGAGCTCAACAAACGGGTCCATACTTCCCGATGGCCTCTGCCCTACATTGACCAAGGGCTGGCCCAGATCCAGGGGTCACAGGTATTCACTGCAATAGACCTGACCAATGGGTACTGGACCGTGCCTGTCAGTAGGGAGGACCAATACAAACTGGCTTTTACCTTTGGGGGCCAGCAGTACACATGGACCCGGACTCCTTTCGGATACCTTAACTCCGGTAATGAGTTCAATATTTTCCTACATAAGGCCATGCCCGACCTGGGTGTGAGGGGTAACCTGGCTTATGTAGATGATGTCCTCATCAAAAGCTCAACTGTGGAGGAACACATAGCGGAGATCCGTTATGTTCTGACACAGTTGAGGGCCGCCGGAGCAAAACTTTCCTTTCAGAAAGCACAGTGGTGTAGAACCCGTGTTAATTTCTTGGGGCATGAGATTACTCCTCAGGGCCTCTGTCCCCAGGAAAAGAAAGTGGAAGCACTTCAGAAACTGAAAGACCCCACAACTCTGCGGGAACTAAGGAGCCTCCTTGGACTGACTAATTACAGCAGAAAGTTCATTGAGGGCTACGCAGAGATCACCAGACCCCTGATTCATCTCCTGAAGGGGGGGGTCAAGTGGGAATGGGGTCCAGAACAAGCCGAGGCAGTAAGACAACTCAAGAGAAGCCTCTCACAAGCGCCTTGCCTAGCTTACCCTGTCAGAAACAAGGAGTTCTTCCTGGAGACAGGGTTCTCTAATACGTGCTTGACGGCAGTATTATACCAAAAGCATGACAAGGTCAATAAAGTAATCTCCTATGCGAGCAAAACTTTATCCTCTGTGGAGGAAAAATTCAACGATTGTGAGAAGGCACTCCTGGCAACGGTGTGGGCATTGAAGAATTACCGCCCGTTTATCCAGGGGGAACACATCATAGTGGAGACTCCACACCAGCCTCTGCAATATCTCCAAAGTGACAGAATCCGGGCCGGAAATGTGAGTAATTCCCGAATTACTTCCTGGATTCTGTCAATGCAAGGCTTTCCTGTGGAGGTCAGATATGGCCAAAACAAGAAGAGTCCCATCGCGCAAGGTCTGGCTGACTTGCATGATTGTGCCAGAGAAAACTGTCTCGAGGACGAAAGTCTAAAAATCAAGGACAACACGGAGGCATACCTTAATTCCCCACACAAAGTCTTTGAAGAGAACAAGTGTGAGGGAATGCCCACTGTCTATGTGGATGGATGCTCTTACCATGTTGTCAAGGACGAGAGAAAGAACTGGTGGCCGGCGTAGGGAATGCATGGGTGAATGAGTCCCCAGAACCCTCCGCTGGATACAAAATTGGTCCCCGAAGTAGTCAGGTGGCAGAATTGATGGCTGTGCATCAGGCCATCCTCACTGCTGTCCAGCATCAACTCCACGAACTGGTCATAATCACAGATTCGGATAATGTACGGAACGGGTTCGTGGAGCACCTGGTTAAATGGAAAACCAGAGGCATGTTATGTGCTAACAACAAACCCTTGAAACATGGGAAGTTGATCCAAAACATTGATGATCTGGTCACCTCGAATGAGATGACCATCTATTGGAAAAAGATCAAGGGTCATTCCAAAGTAGAGGGACCAGACAAAACTGGAAATGACTTAGCTGATCAGCTGGCCAAAACCGGGGCCATCCAAGGGGATCTAATTGAGATTGAGTCCCTGTTGGGGGAAATCCAGGTCACTGCTATCACTAGGTCCCAGACAAATGTTCACAACGACCTTTCAATTGCACAATGGAGTAAGGAGACCCCTGATGCTGATTTGATTACAGCTCAGAAGGGGGATCCAGTTATTGGTAAGTTTTACCAACACCTTGAGGACCCTGAGAACTTTCCCCTGACGGATACCGATTACATTGGGAAAGAGGACCTAAGAGTGTTGATGAAATGTCCAAAAATGTTCCGGATCCAAGACGGTTTGTTGGTAAGGAAATCCAAAGCTGGCCACGATCAGTGGGTGGTTCCTACCTCATTCCGAAGCCTGATGTTAAGTCACGCCCATGATGCGGCCACCGCCGGTCATAGGGGGTTTCACACAACATTGGAAATCTTAAGAGAGGTTGCATACTGGCCACACATGGGGCAGGACCTTGACCAATACTTGAAGGGGTGTCTTGTGTGTGCACAATTTCAGCCATCATCCCTCACGCACCGTGCGCCTCTCCAAAAGAGGGGGATGACCCTGCCATGGTCAGATTTACAAATCGACTTCGTAGGCCCCGTGATTCGCTCTGCTAGGGGGAATAAGTACATGTTGACTGTGACATGCTTGTTTACCAAGTGGGTGGAATGTCTCCCAGCCCCAAATTGCAAGGCAGAAACCGCAGCTGCCCTGATGATTAACCATATATTTTCCCGTTTCGGTCTCCCTCAAAGGATTGAGTCAGACAGGGGTAGCCACTTCACCAGTGAAGTAATGACAAAGATGTGGGAGATACTGGGGGTCAAAAGGAAGTTGCATATTGCTTACAGGCCAGCTTCTTCTGGAGCAGTGGAACGCTACAACCGGACAATTGTGAGCATCTTAAAAAAGTTTGTGGCAGATTCTGGGCCAAGTTGGGATATCCGATTACCTCTGGTCCTAATGGCCATCAGATCTACCCCTTCATCTGCAACCAAAATGTCACCATTTGAGTTGATGACTGGGCGCAAGATGGTGCTTCCGCAGCATTTGCTCTACAGGACCCAAGAGCAGACACTGATAAATGCCTCCACTACTCATGAGTATGTGGAGAATTTAAGGAAACACCTTCAACATGCTTTTGCTTATGCTCAGCGGAATCTAGAAAGATCGGCTGATAGCATGAAGACCCATTATGACCTGAAAACTTCCAGGAAGGAATATCAGGTGGGAGACCGGGTCTATCTATACAACTTCCAAAGGAACCAGGCCAAGCAGCGCAAATTTTTGCCTACATGGAAGGGACCCTTTGAGATTATAGACAAAATCTCCCCTGTGGCCTACAAAATCCACATCCCCAAAGGCGGTTTGGCAGAGGGGGAAGACAAGTGGGTCCACATAAACCAGTTGAAATGTTGCCATCCCAGGCACACTCTGCAACAACTGGAGGAATCCTCTGGAATCCTAGCGGGTACTGTCTCAGACTAATTCAGTTCCAACGATAAAACATACCACATCTAGTCTCTAAAATATTGTGATTTGCATGAAACTGTCTCTTAGTTATACTGTTTTTTTTTTTTTTTTTTTTTTTAAATAAGAATGTAATGTTTCGTTATGATGAAATGCATATGCTGCCCCACTATCTCAACAGTGGTGGAAAAAACGTCTATGAATAGGTATTGCTGCTCTTCCTTTGTCGTCCTAGGAGAAAGAAAACCTGGAGACGGGACAAGGAGGACGATCCGTAGACCGGGAGCAGAGACGCAACGGGCCCGGGGTACCGCCCAATTTTCCCATCAGGACCGGCGAGGAGAACCGATCGATCCGACCGGATGAAGGAAGAGATGCTGAACTGGCCATCTACCGGAAGAAGATGAGAACTACATCCCAGGTCTTGCGAGTCCCATCAGTGAAACCGAATGGCCATCGCAAGAGGGGGGCTTGTGGGATGTATTTACCCATGCATCCAAGCCCTACCTCAAAACTGTGCAGTACTGACATGGAAAACATCATGATGGCCAGAGCTTCCCAGAAAATGCACAGGGAAATGCATGAAGAATAGGCTGCCGCTCATTTTTGCCGATGTTATGGGCACAGAAGGACACTGCCTAAAACCACCATTGGACTACCCACACAGTAGTCTGAAACCATTGGGAATGGCAATGCTGATTGCCAAAAGCAAACCCATAACTGTTGGGAATTCATTTTCTTATATCCCAAAAAGGGGTGCAGTACCAGTACTCACCACTATCCAAAAGCCGGCGTTTTAAAACAACACCAGATTTTACTTTTTGTAGAAAACTGAATAAATGAACCCAAAACATGCCAAAGAAAGACATTTTAAGAGGTGGATCCAATGTAAAGTTATATTCTGAAGTGACTTGAAGGTTTAGAACAAGACTGGCTGAGCTGTGGATTTCAGCAGTTTAAGTAAATTTGGACTGAAAGACACTAAAAATCTAAATGTTTAAAAGAAATGAGTGACCTATTTCTGAGTGTCACATAGGTTGCAATTGTTTAAATGTCATAGTTTTGAACTTGGAATCAGCATTCTAGCTGCATATGTAAAAAATTGTATTGACTTAAACTGGGGAACAAAAAGTGACATTTTATCTGAAACCTGGCTTGAGAAACTGAATTCTGCCTGACAACTACCCCCATCAGGAGTGAAACTTGAGTCACAGCTGTATTCCCAGGCCTATCTGCCTTTTGCTGGCCACACTAAGGATATGCCATCTCTCTGATAATTGAATTAAGGGGAGCCCCCACAGAATACAGGAGCTCTGAACAAAGCCCTGTCCTGACTCAGGCAAAGGTTTTATTACGGGGGCTGTAAAAGTAGCTTCCTCCTGAAGCAAAGGGGAGGAGCACTGCCTGTGAGAGCAAGCTGGCTTGGCAGAACTGGAAAAACCAGAAATTCAACCTTGTGCTGGGGGAAAACCACACCCCTTTGGGGCCAGAACATAACTCTAAAAAGATGAATAACTCATAGAGCGGACATGTGAAAATTTTATAAATGATACCATAATTCTTGTGATTTTTCTGCCCACATTTTAAGAGGTTTTTAGAACCGGTGGTATGTTCAGGGGAGTTTTAGCGGAAAAGAGGATATTACTCAAAATGTGTGCATGTGAAAAATCTGACACTTCATCAACTAATGTCCATACTCCTTGCGCACATGTGTGTAAATTTGGGGTAATGTCCGGTATTGCAAACCAGTTAAAAAGTGCAAAATATTGCCATTTCTGAATGCAAGCTCCCAGGAAGAGCAGAGTTTGAACAGGGGATACCTCCTGTGATATGTGAGGGGTGCATATGATTTTAAAACAATATGTACCTCTGCAAATATGTATTTGGTTCAAATCTAGATTTGTGTGTAAGTTGACAGGAGGAGTGGACTTTCTGCAGGCTGTAAAATGACATCACTCTGACACAACTCAGCTCCCCCAATCAGGGGAGAAATGAAAGCTTGGCCAATGATAAGTGGAGAGGGGCTGGCTAGTGATGCTGCTCACACACACCCATTTTCAAAACACATAAAAGCAGACAGACAGGACAGATAGGGACCTTCAAATCCATTTGCTGCGGGACGCTCTGCTGGAAAATCCATACTTTACCTCCATCAACCTTCAGAGACCCAGACCAGACCAGCAGAGTAGAGCTGACCTGTTAGCAGAACCAGAGAGAGCTGACCCAGATCACTGTGAAGTGCAGAGACCAGAGTCCAGTCTAAAACCTGACCAGATCCGTGGCGAGGCCCATTTCACTCAAGAATATAGTGTGAGTACCTAGAAAACTGTGCAGAACCAATCTCTTAGTTAACATAATATAATTCAATCCTATTTTAATCTAAGTAGAACTGTCTCCTAACTGTCACCTGTCATTTGTAAAGCTGTCACTTGTCATTTTCTAGTTGCAAGCTGCACTTGTCTTTTTTAACTTTAAAATTTCAAATCTGAAAAACGACCTTTATTTAATCGCTCATATCTCCGTGACCGTTTGTGCTAGAGACTTGCTTAGAATCTTCGCTTTCCTACGAACCTAGAACCGCATTCCTACCCCCTATAGTTTTGCCGTAATCGTGAAAAACGCACTCGCGAATTTTGCCGCGATTTGCAAATTTCTCCACGTGTGAAAACAGAAGCTTCTTGCTTTCCTTTGCCAAAAATTCGTTTAACCTGCTAGTTACACCCTAGATCCTTGCTAAAGTGAGCCTGGACTAATATTAACTTGATTTCACTCACCCTGAACCTCCTAGAGGGAATTAAAAGCATTTTAGCATATTTTTTCTCTACATTGCCAGCACATTTAAAAGCATTTGGGCCTGTGTTTTCAACTTCTGTAGTCTAAGTTGCTGGGTGAACTGAATTACATCTGAATTGCATTTCTGAGAATTGTGTGCCTTCCTTCCATTTCCTTGCATTGCATAAAAGGGGGGGTGAATTGTACAAGAAAGTGATTACATTGTCTTTGCTGAAATTCTATCAAGTTATTTTCTTTACTGCATTTCATTCCACATTGCATCCATTTGAAACCATAAAAGTATTGTTGCTATCTTATCCATTTCATGTCAACTCCTTAGTGATTATCAAGAAGTGTGCTAGTGCCAGATTCTCCGTTGTTAATATTTATCATCTCAGATTAAGTGTGATATTCAATTATTAATTTATTATAAAGTGTGATATATATATATATATATATTGTTTAATTTATCAAATAAACCTTTAACTTGCAAAACAGAACTACTTCTTGTCTCAGTGGGGTCAGGAGGATTCCAAGAGAGGGGTGTTATATAGGGGTAGTCACCCAGAACGCATGAACTGGACATAAAGTTATATCAATAAGGGTTTTCATTCTGTATTATAGACTAGGCGTTGACTTAGCTGTAGTGTTGAATTGAATCCTCTTACAATGTCTTGCCCAGTAAAGCATGACATCATGTAAGGGTTTATTGAGAGGCCACCCTAAACACAGGGAGTTCCTTCTCTCCACAAGCCAAGTGTCACACAATAAACTGTTTAATGTCAGTTCTTTATTCAGCCCTATTTCCAATTCATCTCATACCCCTTGGATCCCTCCTTTGAGCTATCAATGAGCCAAGTACCAGGCAAGTGCATAGGAAATATATATGTATTTATTTGAATAATTGAAAATGGAGATCACACTAAAACGACACTAAAAAGCCACATGCCAACTTCATTGTGGCTCACAATTAAACTTCATTTTACATAAATAAATCACACAAATTGGTTGATAAAACACAAATCACAATACTTTCCTTTCTACAAAGCTCAATTCAAGAAATTTTCAACACTGGTCAATGAACAAAATCAATATACATGTGCAATGCTGTGCAGTTTCACTTTTTCTGCGTGCTTAAAGGGCTAGCAGTTGGGTTTACAGATTTGTTAATAGGTGAACAGTCAATAAGCTCTGCAAGTGGCACGTCTGTTTTAAGTTTTTCCATAGTGTCAGTTGTCAGCAAAGGTTATAAGTATTGTGACTGTCCAATACCTACAGTGTTATATTATCATATTTACGTATTCACCTAATTGTGCCAGACTGTGAATTTATCTGAAGCATTACAATAGTGTGAGCTTTATTCTTTTATCACTTATCCTTTTTCCATTAAGTTTCACAATTCCACAGGGTTTTTTCATGGTGCTTTTCTTGTTAATGTTCTCCTTTTTTAGATATGTGTATCGAAATAACGCAGTTTTTCATCACAACAATTCTTTATCTCTCTACACGTGTTTCTCCACAGTTTTATAGTGGATCATCAGGAGAGAATCATATTGTTTTGTTCGATCCTTAGTGGCGTTCATATGTACCATCAACTTGGTATATGTAGTTGATTTATTGACTGACCTCCATTTAGGTGTCCACAGTTTTTTCCCTCAGAGTGGACAAAAAACCTGTGTCTCTAATCTTTCCTTCATGGTCAGAAGGTGTAGAGTGCAATGGCCTGCATCCTGATTATGGGTTGTTTGAGGATAGTGACAGGTTGCGGGTATATGAGAGTCCCAGGTTTTGTGTACACTCTGAGGAAAAAGACTTCATGGAAAAAGGATAAGAGATGAAAGAATGAAGCTCACACTAGTGTAATGCTTAACATAAATTAACAGTCTGGCACAATTGGGTTTACAGATTTGTACAAATGCATATGCAATTAATTATTATCATGCCCCCATTTTTGCTATAAAATAAACAAAGGCTGATTAGCAATTTGTTTTTCCGACTCCCCCATACTTTGGTCTGTGTTGAGGACACCAGACAGAAACATGTGAATAGTTTGGGAATCTTGGATTGCAGACCTCCCTCTACTTAAAGGCATGTGTTGAGGAAGCAGAACAGAAAGATTTACCCAATTGAATTACAGTCTAGAGTTTCCAGCTCACACTGGGAATGAGCTTTGTACATTTCTAATTTTAACAAAAAAATTATGCTGTGGTGTTCTGCCAAGGGGAATTAATTAAATTAATATTTGTAGTTAAATAGGCTAAGGATCTACACAATTCCCCCCCACCCCCCACCCACGAGCCCCTGCCTACTGTAAAGGGAAAGGATTTAAGGCAAGTAGACTCCCTGTCAAGACTCGAGATCATCAGAGACAATGAATACCTCCGTCCCGAAGCACCAGTCAGAAAGGTAGTAAGGAACTTGATGACCGGTTATTGGGGCCACAGGTGACTGGAACAGGGACACCAGGACTCCACGTGGCTGTAAAGAGAACAGGTGATGCACTGGGTTAAACAGATAACAAAACGATAGCTGGATATACAGTATGATGGCAACAGGAAAATGGCACCTACCAGTGGGCTTTTAGGAACGTGTATACCTGAGGGAGTAGATTGTGTGATTCCCTCTATGTGGTGTCGACCTAGATCCCCCTGTGCGAGGGTGTGGATGTAGAAAGGAGCCGGAGGTCACTAACTCCCAAAACCCTCTCATGGTGTCACAGCTTGAACTTGATTTTGTGGAGGATGCTGAAGTGGCTGTGAGTATCCAGAGAGAAAGTGAAGGATACCAGAGGTCTGCATAACAGATAACAAGTGATGCAAACAATCCAAGGTTACACATGTTAGTGGGAGGAAAGGATATCATTCCATGAAGCAATGCCGAGGTCTAACTTCTGTGTGAGCAAGTATCGTAACACAGTGGTAAAAAGGAGCAAACAAAAGCAGTCTGTGATGGTAAGCCAAGGTCAGGATCTGTGTTAACTTGATACGCCGTAGCCAAGGGTTCAGACAAAAAGCAGTCCAGGTAACGTGAGCAATAAGGTCTGTAGGCAAGCTCCTTGTCTGTATGGTGAAGGACAGGGGCAGTCGAAAAGGCCATTTTCAGAGCTTCAAAGGCTACTTGCTGTTCTGAGGACAAGAGGAAAGGGATAACGGGGCTGGTGAGCTTGGTTAAGGGGGCAGCAATGGTAGAGAACCCAGGGATAAACCTACGGTAAAAATTGGCAAGGCCAAGGAAGGATTGTAGCATTTTCAAGGTTGCAGGGACAAGCCATTCGAGGACAGAACAGACTTTTGTGGAATTCATGGAGATTACCCCAGGTATGATGTGAAAACCTAGGAAATTGACAGCTGAGATGTGAAAGAGACACTTTTCAGGTTTGGCGTACAGGCTTGTAGGCGGGCGAGCACTTCACGGACAGGGGTGATATGAGACTGCCTGTCCGATGAGTATATCAGAATATCGTCGAGAAAAACGACGAGATAGACATCAATGATGTCGCAGAACAAGTCGTTCATATAGCATTGGAACGTAGCTGGGGCGTTTCACAAGCCGAAAGGCATGACCGTATATTCAAACAACCCATGCCGGATGCAGAAGGCGGTCTTCCATTCGTCACCCTTTCAAACACGGATTAGGTTGTAAGCTCTGTGCAGGTCCAGTTTGGTGAAGATGGTAGCATGGGTTAGGCTGTCAAGAAGAGGGTTGATGAGGGGTATGGGGTATTTATTCTTTACTGTGATCTGATTCAGTCACCTATAGTCCATGCAAGGACGAAGGTAAACCTCCTTCTTAGACACAGAAAAAAAGGGACTGGAGGCTGGTGAAAGTGACGGACGAAAGTGCTCCATGTTAAGGGAGGTTTGTATGTATTCCTTTAATACCTGATCCTCTGTGGGTGACAAGGAATAGACACGCCCACAGGGTATGACTTCCCTAGGGACCAGGCCAATGGGGCAGTCGTACGGGCAATGTGGTGGGAGGTGTTCAGCACTCCCTTTATCGAAGACATTGGCATTGTCATGGTATTCTGCCGGGATACTAGTGGCAACAGCCCCGACGACGTGGCCCAGTGGTTCCAGTTCTATGTCTTGGGAGTCGTCCAGTGACATATGCTCAAGCCCGCCTAAAACTTGGGAGGGCAGCAGGACCCCCGTTGAGAGGGTAAGGCAATGGTTTTGGCAATAGGAAGATTAAAAAAATACATGCCCCAGAGCCCAATCGATGACAGGATTATGCACTCGGAATCAGGGGATTCCCAAAATAAGACCGAATTGTGGCATGGTGATTAGGTCAAAGGAAATCGATTCAGTATGGGTGTCAAACATGATCAAGGTGAGAAGAGTGGTTTGCTGCTCTATAGGCCCAGATAGAAGAGACAACCCATCTACTGACTAGACAGGCTCAGGATGCTTCTTGTTCTGCAATGGTAAATTAAGTGTAGCAGCCAGGGATATGTCTATGTCATTTCCAGTGGCTCCTGAGTCAATTACCAGTTGAACGCAGTGTTTTATCCCCTCAGAGATGCAAAGGAATGCCTGTACTGCAATAGGCCTGGTGAGACTGGTAGAGGGTGCATGAGCGGTCGGGATCAGGCTCGCCTTTGCCCCCAGGTCTAGGGGCGAGCCTTCTGAAAACCAGCTGGTCTAGTTTTTGGATGTCGGGGGCATTCCTTTACAAAATGGCCATTCAACCCATAGTAGAAACAGGTGTTAGCCGCCCTTCGTCGTTCTCTTTCTGTGGGTGATATTGAGCTGCAAACCACCCCTATTCGCCTGTGTTCCTCAGTGGTCCTGTATGAGGAAGACTAGGAGACAATACGAAACCAAATCCCTTCCCAGACTCGGATTTCTGTTCCGCCCATCGGGCTTCTACCTCGAGAGCTAGATCAAACAGGTCAGAATATTGGGTGGTAAGGGAAGGTACGACAGCCAGAGAGTCCTTCATAAAGTCACTCAGACCCCTGTAAAACACGAACACTTTTTTGTTGTCAGGCCAAGCGGTTTCTACCGCCAACTGATTGGACCGAGTGATGTAGTCCACCAAAGAGGACTTGCTTTGCACTAAGTCAAGCAGTTCTAAATCCCAAGCCTGAGCCTTGTGCCGAGTGTCGAACACTCTGGTCATCTCTGCTACCAGAAGATCGAAGTCATAAAGCACAGGGATATTATCCTCCAAGAGCGTATTGGCCCAGGCCGCGGCAATGCCACTTAGGTGTGAGAGAGTGAAGGCTGCCTTGGTGGTGCAGTCAGGAAAGGATTGCGGACGACAAAGAAAATGGAGCTTACACTCGTTATGGTTCCAAGTAAAACCGAAAAAACCCTGAAATTCTCCAGTTATGGTAAGCTAAGCAACCATAACTCGCGCCACCACCGTGCACTGCTAAGACTAACACCCAAGACATCAAAGATGACATCACAAATGTCATTGATGACATCACTGATAACATCACATGTGCATTTACTTTTCATGAAAACTCTGTACAAGGGATTCTTATTATAATGTTAACAGAAAAAGTGTCAAGGATAATTGGAATAGATATCTTGAGCTATGTATTGCATTAGGAAATGCATTGATATAAATAGCATTCTATTATGAAGTTCTTTAAAATATACTAAGCTACTCAAGTATAAATATTAGCATTATGTGCAGCATACATGATGGAGGTGCAATATTCATAATCTTACCATGTTGAATAGTGAAATGATAAATGCATTCTTATTAGAATTTTGTGTACTGTGCAACATGTAATAAGTAGCTAATAAAACCACTTACTACATAATTTCATTATTACATACAAAACACAAAGACACAACAACACATACCAATATGAGTATATATAGAGAGAGTGAAGTATGCAAAAAAGCAGCAGTAGAAGCAGAAAGTGTTCACAACCTAATTATCTTTATGCACAGAAAGGGTTGCTCTGCTTCAAACCTACTACTTCCCTATGACAAATATCACATGATGTGACTGCATCCTAAAGAAACTAATGCACATACAAATATGAGCACATCCAGAGAAAGAACAGTAATAGAAAAACAGCAAAACAATAGGAAAGTGTTGATAACCTTACTGATTGTGTATTTTTCCTATGTATATGTTTTATGTGCTGTGATTGGACCCTAAGTGAATTATTTTAACAACATATTTAAAGTATAAATCTATAAATAAACTACTTTTTGATTTTTTTTGTTCCTAACTATTACTGTCTAAGATATATCACTAAAGGAAAAAACAGCAAGTCAGACATGTGATGTTATCACTGATGTCATCAATTACATTTGTGATGTCATCTTTGATGTCCTGGGTGTTAATCTTAGCAGTGCACGGTGGTGGTGTGAGTTATGGTTGCTTAGCTTACAATAACTGGCGAATTCCAGGGGTTTTTCGGTTTTATTTGGAACCATAACGTCCCGTTAACAAAGTTTATTTACTGAATATACATTTTCATAGTGTGAATTTGATAGATGTTTACTGATTCCCTCACTTTATATACATGTAACAAAGAACATACTGAACCCCCTGCCAATGATTTTGAAGTTCGCGGAGTGTGCGTATGTCTGCGAACAGACGCGGACAACATCAACACTACCCAAACACTCAGGGGGTATCTTAAATTGTTCTAGCATGCCATATAAATACTGCACAGGTTCAAAAAGCAGCACATAAACACATTATTTGTAATAATAAATATGAAGTGGAACCTATATATCTAACACATCAACCAGCCATTTAACTACCACATGTACTAAAATGTAATATACCAAAACAAAAAAGATATGCTTCCAACATAATTACCTCACAGAAACTGCACAGCTAGGAGCAACAGCAGACCTACACAACAGCGTACAACTTACCAGAAACTAGTAAGTAAACTTTATTTTTCTTATATATTTCTAAACTTTTTGTATTAGGTACACTAAAATTAATATATTTTTGTTTTTTACACAGAAATGTCCAGTACTTTGGAATGGCTTGAGGAAAATTTCCCATGTGAGGAAATGACTGAAGACAGTAATACTAATGGTAGACACTTCTCTTTATAAGCAAATTAATATACTTTACTTTATGTGCACTTAACATATATATTTTTTAACAGACCATACAAACATTGAAAATAATACACCAAAAGACACATTGGAAAATACTCTGTAGGGCATGGAACAAAAAATGGACATGCTCATGGAAAATGTCAATCTTTTGAAACATTTTGTGGAGGAGCACATAAAAGAAAAAATTAAATACCATTTCCCACATGTACCTGTTCCCCCTCTCCATGTCCCAGTCAACTATCCCCAAACCCTCAACACCAAGAAAAACATTTTGATGAGACTTCAATCCCTTCATCTCCTCCCACCCATCCTCTCCAAACCCCTAATTCCCCTATATTTGTATCAGTTTCTGCTTCCCCCTCTCTTTCATAAATTGTGTATCTGTATATAATAAAAAAAATATTATGTTTCTTTTAATTCAATCCTTTGTGTCTAATTTTTTTTAAAAAGTAGGTTGTGGTGTCCGCGGTCAGCACGCCTGTCCCGAATGTTCATAATCAGCCAAAATGGGGGTGTCCTAAGTACATTATACCTGTCCGTACCATTTGCAAGCAAGATGGAACTGTTCTTAGAAAACAATTGGTTACCGGGATGTCCATAAGTGAACAAAATGGAGATGACACTATACCTGTCCGTACCGTCCACAGGCAAGTTGAAACTGTCCTAAGAACATGCGCGGTGTCCGGGATGTCTGTAATTAAACGAAATGGAGGTGTCCTAAGGCCACTATACCTGTCCGTACAGTCTGTAGAACATATACGCACATGCGCACCTCACCCATTAGTCCTGCGAACATCGCGCCTGTCCGTAACTGTCTGTCTCACTTGTGTTGCACTTTTAATTTGTTGAGGACCTGAACACTATCCGTAGAACACCTGCGCTCATGCGCATGACCGTTCCCATGCATTTGGTGTCCTGCGGACACCCGTTCCCTTCGCGGACGTGTTCCCGACGTCATCATGTGACCGCACCCATGCTGAGCGTGCGTCCTGATTTGCGGACACTGTCTGGTTCCCCAACATTTTAAAAGAACTTTTTCAGACAATACAAATTATTTTACAGTAAAAAAATCACCATTGCATATGTCCCAGACAATGATGGTGGCTTTTCACATACTTTTTGGAACTTTTTGAACCTGTTTGGGTGTGTTTGAACTGTCTGTGAAGCGCACTCCTCCACCCCTATAAAAGGCCACACCCCAGAGCTGATCTTCATTGTGCTTCTGGCTATTGCAGATTGACTTTTGCTGCCTTTGCTGCTCTTGCTGAGATTATCTCATCAACCCTGATGGCATCCATGGCTGCTGTTGATACATCTGCCTCAGCACTACCCTCAAACCCTCCACCATCACCACCTCTCCAAGGACCTGCAGAGGGGAACAGGCATGAGGATGTAGAGGATGAGGATGAAGAGGATGAGGTAGAGGAACGCCCTATTACCAGCACTCGCCGGCAGTCTTGGGTTTGGAGGTTGTTTACCATTCATGGTAACGTATCAAAAGCATGTGCGAGCAAGGTCACCTGCAATCAGTGCAAAATGGTGCTGAGTCGTGGGAGACGTGGTTCGTACAGCTTTGGTACGACATCCATGAAGTGACACCTGAAGTCGTTCCACGGTGGGGCCGTTCGCAAGGTTGTACCTTGTGATGAACGTAGTTGGTTGAGTTCCTCTACCACATGCTCCGTTTCTGCTCCTCTCACCACATGAGACACTCCTGTGGAAGAGCGCATCCCTCCAGCTTCCTCACAGGCCATTCACAATGCTGTTGACCCTTACCTTTCGAGGGTCACAATATTGTGTATGTATTGCGATGCAGTACTCTGCAGGGGGGATAGTCTTCGAAGTGCTTTCGAGACTGCGGTCACGGAGCACCAGAAGACCTGCTACCTACCTAAGTAAGGCCCACCCTACATCTTCCTCTCTCCACCTGCCCTTTCTTATCCCCGTGGTTGGTGTCCCTTCATTACCCTCCTTTCCCATCCTCTCCTAGTGTGTCATGTGTAAAATAACAAAAGAAAATAAAAGAACAAAAATCAAAAAACAAAAAAGGCTCTTTTCAGAGCCGCCTTTCACAGTTTAAAAATAGAATTTGCAAATAAACAGTGCAAGGCCCTGTGAATTTTTTAGAAGTCCATGGACAGTTGTAGGACATATTAAGTTTTAGGGTGCTACCCTAGCAAAACCAATGCACTTTTCTCTGGGATGAAGTGGTGGCTCTGAAAAGAGCCTTTTGGTGGTGTTTTTGTGTGTTTGAAAAACTTGAAATCGTCAACATTTACTGCAAAATAGATGACGGTAATTCCAAAAAAGGTTGCAATGCATTTTGTACATTTCTCAAACAAATTTGATTACCAGCACAAATAAGATGGACTCCATCTCTGCGAAAAATGTATGTGCTACGAAACATAATATTTTCATTGTGAAAAGAGGACATGCCAACATCTCTTAGAAAGGCACAAACAGACTTATTGGAATTGCGCCTCGCTTTCTCCATTTGTGGACCAAATAAAGAAGAACACAGCCACATTTGTCTTTGCGCAATACGAGAAAAAATTACTTGGGAATTTGGAAACATGTCCATGACCTTTCCAAGTCCTTCTTTCATTGCAAATTGCAAAGAAATTCCAGACACATGTCCTAAACTGTTCCCTCCACAATGAATTATAATTATGTCAGGATGATGCTCTGTCTCTAAAGAAGCACAGAGAGGTACCAAGTCCAGCCACTTCATTCCACGCATTCCATGCCAGTGCACTTCCACATGAGGGAATCCAAAATCTGCAGCTACTCCACAGCGTTCTGCATTCACCTCCAACCAATGTATCCGTGAGTCTCCCAAAATCCAGATAATCTGTTTTTGGAAACACACAGCCATAGCTATCTGTTTTTCTCTCAGGAGAAAGACGTTCTGACAAACTCTCTCCTCACACAACACACCCAGTAAACTTTACTGACCAATCCCTAGCTCTGCTCATTCTCATTTGCATGCCTCTCCACCCCAAAACCGCTGTATGTGATACGTGCTGTCCGCGGACTACTGCCATGTCCGCGGACATATCGAAAACCTGAGTGTGGTGAATGTAAAATTAAATAGTGTGCCCCATTTCCCCTTTGAGGTTGGCTCTGAAAAGAGCCGTTATTTTTTGTTTTTTTTGCAGATGCTTGACAGACACCTGTTATTTTTTTGTATTTTTTTTTCTTCTTACTTTACTACTAAAACCTTCTCCAAAGCAACCCTTAAATTCCAAAACAGAATGGCATTTCCCAAAAAAGATAAGAAAATGCTATCTTCTTTAAAACAAACAGCATTACTGGAATCAATATTCTCATTATTACAGAAAAAGATACCAGCTCTAAGCATGAAAGCACACATGCCTCAGTTGATTGCACACCTACCAATGTTTTGCTGAAGACAAAAACAGAACTATTGTCCCATATTGCCCTAGGTAGTAATCCAGAAACAATTACTTTGGCATTTGGAAGGATGTTCATTACTGCTTGAACCAAGTGTTCCAAATCTGCCAACAAAGTAGGGGCACTGACGTAGCTCAAATGGAAAGCAACATAGTGCAAAACTACCAGATGCAGACTGTTCATCCTGCCCATATCTTCACAAACTTGTACAATTCCCTGTACATTGCAATCAGGTACAGTGCTCCACACCACCTCAATTCCTTTAACATCGAAATTGTTTGCCACATGCCTGCATTGAGCATACTGCTGTAAAGCATGCACAAACATATCTCCAAGCACCACACCCTGACTTTCTCCACCTCTGCCATCTTCACTACACACAGAGCCTCATTACAAGTGAGGCGGAACGGGTTGACGGGACCCGCTAAAGGAGGCGGACCCGTTAAACCAGATTCGCCTCATTACAAGCTCCCCTCGTGGGACCCGGTAAGTAACGCCTGGTAAAACCAGGCGTGCTTACCGGGTCTCGCGAGGAGAAGAGGGAGAAAACAACAGGCCGCTCATAATCAGCCCATTGTTTTCTCCCTCCCCCATTCCCATTCAGTCCTATGGGGGGTAAAATGGGAATGGGGAAGGTCCGGCCCGGGTTCCTGGAGGGAGGAATTACCGGGCCCTCCGAACTCGGAATGGCCCGATAATTCCCCATTCTGGGAACCTGGACCCGGACCAATTTTGGCAGCAGCCATGCCGCCAATAGCGGCATGGCTACCGCCAAAATCGTAATAAGGCCCACAATCTCTTTCAACACAAATCCACAACCTCAACATCTGATTGGCTGATCCCTACAGTCCCCTTTCCATGCTGGATTTGCTGGAAAACCCCGGATGTGGCATGCCCTGCCCGTGGACAGCCACGGTGTCCGCGGAGCGTGTAACTCTTAGCCAGCCCTTCTACCCTTTCCACATCACTCTCAGTGCCATTCCCGCATTGGATACAGCTAAGCAGTCACACAACCATCCACCAATCACATCCAAGACCTCTACATCTAACTCCATCATCAGAGTTCCGCATTTCAAATGTGCTGTTGATCACTCTGAATACAAGTCTATATCATTGGAAAGCACCTACTACAAAAATTACTCTACAAGTCTCCAAGATTTCTACTTACAGCTGCATGCATATCCACATGCATGAATACAAACTACGGGTATGCACATTTTATTCACAGTACATGTACAACTCTTATGAATGCATATAAACAGAGTAATGCCCCTAAACCTGCATAACCTATAAAATGAACTTATTGCAATTTTTCCCATCTACTATAATCACCTGTCACTTCCAAACCTATTTGCTGTCAACAGCACAGCCAAACCAAGTGACTTTCATACACTTAAAATTCTACTCATTTGTAAACCATGTTGTACTAACATATTGTAAATAAAATATAAAGGCTGAACATAGTCAAATGAAATGCATGCATACACTATGTTCAAATATCAAACAAGAATACTACTACAAAAACTTAAAAATCAATGTCTAAATTAACATCAGTGCTATGAACACACAAAATTACTAACTTCTTTCTTTTACAATTGCAGTGAAGACCACGCTCCTGAAAATCAGCAGCATCTGAACTACAAACAACATATCCGAAGAAACCTGCTCATTCCACAAAACAAAGAGTAAGTACAATACTACCTTAATATTCTTACTGTTACTCAAACACACTACGCCCTATTACGGCTTTGGCGGTAGCCATGCTGCTATTTGCCATGCTGCTATTTGCGGCATGGCTGCCTCCAAAACTGGGTCCGGGTTCCCTGAATGGGGAATTACCGGGCCATTCCGAGTTTGGAGGGCCCTGTAATTCCTCCCTCAGGGAACCCGGGCCCAGACCTTCCCCATTCCCATTCGAGCCCCCATAGGGCTCAATGGGAATGGGTGCAGGGAGCTAACAACAGGCCGATTACGACCAGCCCATTGTTAGCTCCCTGGACCCCTCACGGGACCCGGTAACGATGCTTGGTTTTACCAGGCGTCCATACCGGGTCCCGCGAGGGGACCTCGTAATCAGGCGGAATGGGTTTAATGGGTCTGCATCCATTTGTGGCACCCGTTAACCCATTAGGCCAGGGTCATAATGAGACCCATTGTGTAGTTCATTGATGTAATTTGCGCACCAAAAAAACTGAGATTTCTGAACCATTCTGCCCACAAATCCCCATTTATTAAACAGGGATTAGCAGGCAGAATGGCACACAAATCCCCATTTTTTGGAACACAAATAACATAACTCAACCCCTAGAATGTTAGTATTACAAAACAAAGAACTGTTTTAATTTTATACCATTAGATTTACTATTAGTGCTTCTCCTCACCACTAGTTCAGTTTCTACTGTCATCTGAACCGCAGTATAGTAACACACAAATAGAAGAATAGCCTTCCCAACTAATTGTAGCTGCCCAATGCACAATCACACACCACCACATACATCTTTACCATCATACTCAGACACTCATGCACACAGCACACATACATTGCAGAACGGCCCAACCCATACCTTCTTTTTTTTTCCAACAGACCCCAAAGAATGCCTACCAAAAAGCAAGTACATAGAAAGCAACGCAGAAATAGAGCAAATGAAAATAAAAGTGTCCAAAATAAGCATCCATCTCTAGCAGAGTTTGTACAAAAAGTTCAAACAAAACAGCTAATACAGTCATTTAGCGAAACAAAACAAGCTTCCAGTACAGAAACTTTGCCTCCTCTTTCAAAATGTAAAACGAAACAGAAAATGATTAACAAGAATTCAGCTACCACTACTGCTAAAACTACTCCTATAAATCCTGATATATTAGCAAGTAACCATTCAAAAAAAAGTATTTTAGCATAAATGTTCAGCCACAGAGTCCTTCAGAATCTTATAAAAACAGGAGACAAATCATGCACAACCCTTAAAACCTACCATAGAAAATTATGAAGTTAGAAGTTTGATAGACAGTGCAATCCTTCTTAAAATAAAGTTATTTATTTTAGTGTTAAACAGAATGAAACCACTAACAACACTAACTGCTAAATTACAAAAAGGACTTCTCAATGAACGGAATGTCAGCAAAAATAACTTCTTAAATATCTGTGGAGGTGAATGGAGTCACACCACGAGCACAGAACCATATTTTAATGAAGAAGCATACAAACAAAACCAAACAAACACAATTGCCATACAAGGCAGTGGATGAGGTTATGAAAAACTTAATAATACAGTGATGCAACAAGAAATAATGCTTACAAAAATATCCCCAGAAAACTCAGAATTACCTCTCCATTCGACTGAACCAGAACGTCCAGTATACAAATGGCCATGCACGTCAATGTGTAACATTCCCAAAAATCTTTCAAATCTTTACGCCAGTTCCTTAATCAGTATGTGAAAGGCAAAGACAAAATCAAAATGAAACTGATGCAAAATATGGATACCTGTCCAGTGCGCAAATACACAGGACTACAAGGACATTCATTAGCCTGCATTTCAGGACCTATTTGCAAAAGCACCTTCCATCTTATCAAAATGATATCAATACATCATTCAACTATAAGAAATCTAGTCGATAAACTGTACTATGCTAAAAGTCCTGCTTTCGCACTAGCCAATTTAAATAACACTCTTCTACATGGTACAGCCAAAGACCTACTTGAAGAAATCAACCATATCCAGAAAAAATATTTTAGAAGTGAAAGCCACTTACAAAATGCAGTAGCTTTCCAACAGACTAGCAACAATTCTACACATGGCAACCTTCTACTACACACATAAAAAAAAGAAATACTAAAATTTAAAAGTACCATGTGTGTGTGTTTTGTCACAGAACTTTTTATGAAAGCAACACAAAAACTATAGACATAACATACAGAATAGAAGACAATGAAGATTCAAAGGGTTTGAATTAGCTCTCTACCTTATAGCAGAAAACAAATATGAAATAACTGACCCCTTAATAATTTGCAGTTACTGCACTACAAAACTTGACAACAACCAAACTCCTTCACGTGCCATCACAAATAACTTGGAATTATTCCCACTACCAAATCCTCTCCAACAACTCAATTTATATGAGAGCATCATAATTCAAACAGTGCACCCATTTCAAGCAATAATACACCTTCAACCAAAAACAGCAAAATTACCTCCCACTGAATAGGTGAAAGGCATTTGTGGCAAAGTAGTTTATTTACCATTAGATCTAAAAGAAAATGTCCACACTCTGGGAATGCAACGTTCAATAGAGCAATCTTTAATTGTTTCAGCAAATGGTGTACCTACAAAAGACAAAAAACATTGGCAACAACTCGTAGACTTTCATCTAAAAGACAATAATGAATACTACAAAGAAATAAATATTGAAGAAAACTTAAGGCAAACAACTGAAATAATTCAAGAGTCACCAGAAACTGGTCAATTTGAACTTCTAGATACTGCTACAGTATCCAATATTTCAGACCATTATACAATTCATCCATTACACTATAATGACACCGTAGATGATGCACTAGAAACATACTAAATGCGACAAACCAAAGGATCACCAATCAGCATATGGGAAAAAAGTATAGAAGCACATGCTTTTCCTCTACTCTTTCCTACTGGCAATGGAGGAAGGTACGATGATAGACCTATTCAGATAACATCATCAGAATACCGCTCATTACGAATGTATTCTGAAGATCCCAGATTTAGACAAAATGTGGAATCCATATCCCACCTACTCTTTGGAAGTGAACCAGCAACTCTATGTTACGGAGTTGCAAACATATTGAAATCAGGAACCCACTTTCAAAATATATCAGCTACGCAATTAATACAAAAAGTGCAAGAAAAAGAGGAGGTTTTACAATCAAGCATTACAAATCTGTTAGCAAACATGTGTGGTACGAAAGAGTACTGGTTCCGACGTCACAGAGATGTACGTTGTATGATAAGAAACCTTGGCCCACCCACTTGGTTTGTTACATTAAGTTGTGCAGAATATGCATGGGAAGATTTACATGATTTCCTATGCATATCAAACAAAACAAAAACAAACATAGATATACTAACACCTGGAGAACTTTTCTCTCTAGATCCTGTTAATGTTTCAAGATATTTTCATCATCATTTTATTGCTATGCTACACTTTATTTGTAAAAAAAACTGTTCCTCCCCTCGGAGAAGTGCAACACTTCTTTTGGAGAAAAGAATACCAAGCCAGAGAAGCACCACATATCCACATGTTTTTATGGATTAAAGATGCTCCTAAATTTGGTCAAGACAGTGTTGCCACTGTTTTACAGTTTATTGAAAAATATGTCACTTGTGAAATTCCATCGGAAGCAACACATAGTGATCTTCATGCACAAATTGTACAATTTCAAAGACACAAATGTGGCAAATATTGTCGTCGCAAATACAAAAACAAAGGGAAATACTACACCAAATTCTGCTTTGGTTTCCCTAGACCAATTACAGAAACAGGTGAAGTGAACAACTTCATGTCTTCAGTTAGACATTAGGGCCTGATCACGACTTCGGCGGTAACCCTTAAATCCGGCGGTAGCGCTAATACCGCCGGATTTAAGGGTCCGCCGAATCAGGACTTTGGCGGATTTCGTCCCAGCTCTGAGCTGCGGGGAAATCCGCTGAAAATCCGTGCTATTACCGCCGGCGGGAAATCCGCCAGCGGTAAGAGCGTGAAAATTCCCCATTGAGCCCAATGAGGAATGGGGCATTCCCGAATGGGCTCAATGGGGAATGGGGAATCACTTTACCGCCGAACTCGTGATCCGGCGCTATTAGCGCCGGGGAGTTCGGCGATAGGGCTATTACCGCCTGTGGTAATACTGCCGGCGGTAACGGCCAAGTCGTGATCAGGCCCATAGTGTTAAAGGTAAATCACCTAAGGACATATATTATATAAAAAGAACCGAAGAACCAAAATGTATCAATGATTACAATGCAATCATTGTCCTCTTTTGGAATGCAAACATAGATGTACAGTACATTGCAGACAATTCCACTGCAGTTGCACGATATGTTACAGCCTACTTAACAAAATAAAAAAAAACAGAGCTTCAAGACCTCTGGAATTACCTATCATCGGACAAAACACTATCTCAGAAATTGTCCAGCTTAGACATAAAAATGCTCTCTCATAGAGAATGTGGCTCCTATGAAGCTGCAGATCATTTAACCGGTACTGCTTTGTATGGAAAATCTGAAAATATAGTATGGCTAAGTCTTGTTCCTGCTAAATCTAGAAAAAGAGTTCTCAAATCATACGACAACATAGAAACAATAGCCAAAAATGATCCCAACAGCCAAGACATTTTGAGAAACAATTTACTAGACACATACTACCCAAACAGGAGTACCACTTTGGAAACCATGTGCCTATACCACATAGCTCAAAACTTCACATACAAAAATAATATAAAACCCAATGAAAAAAAAGGTAGGTATAGAGTGACAAATTGAGAAGGCAGCTTAGTGAAACTTACCAAACGAGGCTTAATTAATCATATCAAATTGTCATTAGAAACTCCTCAACATAAAGAACTATATTACATGTCCCTACTACAACTTTTTAAACCATGGAGAAAAGAAGAAGAGATACTAGAAAACTATTACTCCTATGAAGACGCTTTCAAAGCAAATGAAAGCACTATCACTGATGTAAACTTTACACAGTACAAAACAATGTTGCACAATAAACAGCAACACGAAGAAGAACTCCAGCCCCAACTAGATAAGGACACTTCCGACAGTAGTCAACCTTCTGTAACAGGAAGCCAAGAACCACTGGGACAGCCACTAATAGCAAATGAGGCAGAATTAGCTATGACAGAAGTAGAGAACACCATGTGTCACTATGAAGAAGATACAGAAGACTTAACTGTAATACAATCAAAAATGAACAAAGAGCAGCGTACCATTTTTCAAGAAATAACAAAACAAATTGCACATGGTGTACAACATGAAAATAAATAATGTACCTGCCAAAATTACAAACCTATACTACTATATGTCAGTGGTGAAGCTGGTTCAGGCAAAAAATTCTTCTTAATCAAAACCATCAGCAAGTTCCTTCAACAATTGACAAACAACAAACTGTCAGCTGTTGTAACTGCCCCACAGGTTTAGCTGCCTACAAAATAGGCGGTGTCACTTTACACTGATTACTACTCCTTTCAGTAGAACACCAAAACAAATTAGAATATTACAAACTTTCTACAGAAGCTTCAATGGAACTACGCAGAGTGTTAAAACAAATGAAAATGCTATTAATAGATGAAGTAAGCATGTTCCCCAACCATATGTTGGCTTTGATTCACACAGATTGCAAGAAGTACTTAAAACAAACTACGAAGAGCTCTTTGGAGGAAAACTGTAAGAGGATTCAATTCAACACTACAGCTAAGTGGTGTCCAGTCAACTCGTCGAAAAAAAACTGGTCGACTGCAATTTGGTCGACGCAATTTGGTCGAAAACCATTTCGTCGAAAACATTTTTTTATTTATATATTTATTTTTTGGGTTTTCGTTTAGTTAAAAAAGGGGTTTTTAGAGAAAAAAAGGGGGTTGGGGGGGGGGAACCCCCAAAAAAAAAAAAAAAAGGGTTAAAATAGAAAAAAAAAAATTTCGACGAAATGGTTTTCGACCAATTTGCTTCGACCATTTGTCTGGTCGACCAATTTTTTTCGACGAATTGACTGGCAACCCAGCTAAGTCAATGCCTAGTCTGGGATACTGAATGGAAACCCTTATTGATATATCTTTACATCCAGTTCATGCGTTCTGGATGACTACCCCTATATAACACCCCTCTCTTGGAATCCCCCTGACCCCACTGAGCCAAGAAGTAGTTCTGTTTTGCAAGTTTAAAAGGTTTATTTGATAATTTAAACAATATATATATATATATCACACTTTAATACATTAATAATTGAATATCACACTTAATCTGAGCAGTAATCAATAATGAATAGTCTGGCACTAGCACACTTGTGAATAGGAACAGTAATCGGCAATAAGTAATCCTACAATAGCACAGTTCTGGTGACTTATGACTAGGAACAGGGGAATAAAGTATCAGAGAATGCTTTATGGTTTCAATGAATTGCACAGATGAAAAAGAATGCAGCACAGAAATCAACTTGATAGGACTTCACTAAAAAACAATGTAATCACTTTTCTTTGAAAGTTCACTCCCCCCTTTATGCAATATAAGGAGATGGAAAGGAGAGCACACAGTTCTCAGGAATGCAATCAATACAATACGAAATTCAGTTCCCCCCAGCAAGCTTAGAGAAAAACAGGTCAGAGTTTTAAACACAGGCCCAAAATGCTTTGAATGTGGTTTGCAAGGAAGTGAAAAATATGCTAAAATGCTTTTAATTCCCTCTAGAGGTTCAGGGTGAGTGGTATCTAGTTAATATTAGTCTAGGCTCACTCTAGCAATGATGATTCAGGGATGGTTCTTAAGAGGCAAACAAATTTTTAGCAAGGAAAGCAAGGAAGCTGCTGTTTTCACACGTGGCTGGATTTTTAACCAAATCGCAAATCGCGGTAAAATTCGCGAGTGCGAGAATCGTGATTACGGCAGAAGTATGAGGAGTTAGGCTTGTTCTAGGCTTGTTGAAAAGTTGAGATTCTATGCTTTCAGAGGAAAGTTAAACCAAGTTCCTAGCACACACGGTTCCAGAGTTATGAACGATTTTGTGAAGGTTGTTTTTCAGATTTGAAATTTTAAAAGTTCAAAGCGACAGGTTACAGCTTGCAGATAGAAAATGACAGGTGACAGCTTTTAGGCAGTTCTGGTTAGATTAAAATAGATTGAATTATATTATTTTAACTAAGAGATTGGTTCTGCACAGTTCTGCTAGGTACTCACAATATATTTTTGAATTACGCCTCGCCACGGATCTGGTCAGGTTTTGGACTGGACTCCGGTCTGGTCTGGGTCTCTTCTCAGTGATCTGGGTCAGCTCTCTGGTTCTGCTAACAGCAGTCTGGGTCAGCTCTGCTCTGCTGGTCTAGCCTCCCTGGATTCTGGATACTGCTCTGCTTTCTAGGGACTGCTACAGGTTCTGGAGATTGATGGATTTGAAGTCTGGATCTCTGGATGTGAAGTCATCGATCAGCATGCTCTGCAGCAAATGGAATTGAATCTCTCTATCTGTCCTGACTGTCTGCTTTTATGTGTTTTGAAAGTGGGTGTGTGTGCAGCATCACTAGCCAGCCCCTCTTTCAACTTGTCATTGGCCCAATTCTCCCCTCTCCCGTGATTGGGGAATAATGCTGTAGGTTTTATGGGTCAGAGGATCCTCCCCTGGTCAGTTTGCCCACAAATCTATATTTGATTCAAAATGCACATTTCTCAAATACATAGTGGTTTGTCATTGCATGTACATATTACCTATCACATGAGGTAGTCTCTGTCCCAAATCTGCTCTTCCTAGGAGCTTGGGTTCAAAAATGGCAACATATTTCACTTTTTAGTCGGGTTACCAATATTGGATTTTTCCCCGCATTTACACAGATGTGCCCATGGTGTGTGGGCATTAGGTGGTGGAGTGTCAGATTTTTAACATACATACATTTAGAGTAATATCCTCTTTTCAGCTAAAACCCCCCTGAACATACCACCGGGTCCTACCACGTCTTCAAATGTGAACAGAAAAATCACAAGAATAATGATATCACTTATAACATTTTCACAAGTCCGCTCTATGAATGATCCATCTTTTTAGATTTATGTTCTGGCCCCAAAGGGGTGTGGTTTCCCCCCAGCACAAGGTTGAATTTCTGGTTTTTCCAGTTCTGCCAAGCCAGCTTGCTCTCACAGGCAGTGCTCCTCCCCTTTCCTTCCAGGAGGAAGCCACTTTTACGACCCCCTAATAAACCATCTGCCTGGGCCCTGGAAGGCCCATTGTTCAAAAGGAAGCCATTTACGACTACCCTAATAAACCATCTGCCTGGGCCCAGGACAGGCCTTTGTTCAACTTCCTGTAGCTGCTCCACCCCTAATCTAATCAGAGAGGTGACAACTCCTTTTGGCAAGGGGAAGAGTGGCTGAGCAGGTTTTAACTCCTCTGGGGGTAGATGTCAGGCAGAATTCAGTTCCTTAAGCCAGGTTTCAGATAAAATGTCGCTTTTTGTTCCCCAGTTTAAGTCAAGACAATTTTTACATATGCAGCTAGAATGCTGATTCTAAGTTCAAAACTATGACATTTCAACAGTGACAAACTATGTGACACTCAAAAGTAGGTCACTCAGTTAATTTAAACATTTTCGATTTTTGGTAGTTTTAAATCCAGTTTCAGTTAGGCTGCTGCAGACCTGCAGAGCTCAGCCAGTCTTGTTATGAACATTCAAGTCACTTCAGAATATAACTTTACAGTGTATCCACCTCTCAGTAAGTCTTTCTTTGGCCTGCTTTGGGTTCATTTATTCAGTTTTACCCACATGTCTGGTGTTGTTTTAAAATGCCGGCTTTCTGATAGTGGTGAGTACTGGTAATGCAACCATTTTTGGGATTTAAGAAATTAATTCCCCACAGTTCTAGGTTGCTTTTGGCAATCAGCATTGCCATTCCCTACTGTGTGGGTAGTCCAATGGTGGTTTTAGGCTGTGCCCTTCTGTGCCCATAACATCGGCAAAAATGGGTGGCAGCCTATTCTTCATGCATTTCCCTGGGCATTTTCTGGGAAGCTCTGGCCATCATGATGTTTTCAATGCCAGTACTGCACAGTTTTTGTGGTAGGGCTCGGGTGCATGGGTAAAAACATCCCACAAAACACATTATTGTTTTCGGAGATCTTCTTCAATTGACATCAGTGAAAGGTGAACCTATTTTTAAAACCTTAGGACACAAACTCTCTCGTAAAACTGTTGGCAGCATAGGAAATGTAAACCTATGGCAACATTCCAATACAAAGAATTAACAGAAAACATGCGCCAATCTGCAGACCTCACTTACGCCAACATTTTAAAAAGTATTAGAGTTGGTGAACTATCTCAAGAAGCACAAGCAATATTAAAAACCCGGCACATTCATGCACTTTATGGCCATAACTCATGTGCTACTGATGTCATGGAACAATTAGTACAAAAAATGTCAATTGTATGTCCTTAATGCCAACTCCTGCAAGCTGTTGCAAATTCAATGAAACAATGTTGAAAAAATAAATGCAACCATTAATTGTAATTTGCTCCACAGACAAACTGGTCGTACATGGTATCACACTATGCATGTGTTAACAAGCCACAACAATCCTAAATACCTTAAAAAACTCTCCAACACAGCTGGTTTGGAGAAAATATTAAAATTATCGTTAAACAGTAGAGTAATGCTTAAACGTAACCTTGACGTGGAGCAAGGATTAGTTAAAGGAGCACTTGGTACAGTTGTTAGCTTTCAAACATACCCACGTGACAACAACATTCAGTTTGTCATTATTCTCTTTGACAAACTCTCAGAAGTAAAAAGGATAGGACGCTCAACAGCTCGATTCCTGCTTTTCAAAGACATGTATGTAGGCACAAAGCAATTTTCTCTAACTCTAGCATACGAAGTCACCATTCACAAATCACAAGGTCTTACCCTAGATAAAGCATTGATAGATATTGGTAGTACAGTGTTTAAAGAAGGCATTAGCTATGTAGCACTATCACGCTTACGTACACTTGATGGACTATTTCTAATCAACGTTGATGCAAGTAAAATAAACACTGATATTCCTTGCATTTTAGTATACAATATGCTACGTTCACTGTACACCCATCATCTAAAAACCTATCCTGTTGCACAAAAAGCAAAACGTTGTAAAAGAAAAATACTTCAAACAGAAATGCAACAGAATCTCACTGCAAATCCTCCAAATAGAGTAAAAGATTCTAATACTTCATCAATTACTACAACCAAAGAAGAATCTACTACGCAAAGTAACTCAGGTACTTCTTCAAAGAAGCAACACACACTCCGAAGAAAAGACTTGGATACAGAACTATCTGGTCCATTCAACTTTTCAAATATAACTGGTGTAAATTGCTACACAAATGTAGCAATAAATATTCTATTAGAATTGCCACCAATTGTTGACAACATTTACTTAAAAAATACAGACCAATTGTGTTTGCAAATGTTAGTCCTTCATAGAAATGCAAGCAACAATCCTGACAACACATACAGTGTTCATGGAATAAGACAAGAATTGGACTACTGTGCTGGAATGTTGAAATTCACTATAAACTCACAAGAAGATCCACAAGAATTTCTAATGTACTTACTACAAGTAGTACTTACTACAAGTACTGGAAAACAAAAACATACCTATAAATGAAATCTTCCAGATTTCATACATGTGGAAACATACATGCACTCTCTGCAACAATGTGGAAGAGGAAAAAATCCCTAATGAGCGCTTCGTGTATGTATCCATACCTAATTGTGAATCTGTTCCATTTCAGCAACTTGTACAAAATGCAAACCATGGTAGATTATGTACTACCTGCAATTCAGATAATCGCTCCACCTTACTAATACAAACACATTGTAAATACGTTATACTAATGCTTATACGTTACAATGCAGATGGTACCAAAAACAACTGCAAGCTGACTGGATTCACACATGGTCAAGTATCACTTGGTAAGAAAACCTTCACAACAATAGGTATAATCTACCATGCAAGAGCCACAACCAATGCAGATCACTACACTGCATATATAAAAATGAAATGTGGATGGTTCGAATGTAATGATAGTATCATTACTCTAAAGCAAAGATTACCAGCAAATCTTACAAATGCTTATTTAATTTTCTTAAAACCAAAATGTAATAACTAATGTGTACTTAAACATTAACAAAACTTCAATTAGAAAACTATAAACAGTTAGAATATGCCAACAGGTATCTAACTTCCCCAAGATTCTATAACAACCAAACAGATAAATCAATACCACTAAATTATGACAAGACATAAACAGTTAGAATACACCAACAGGTATCTAACTGCCCCAAGATTTTGCAACAACCAAATAGATAAATCAATACCACTGAAAAATAACAAGAAATACACAGTTAGAATACACCAACAGGTATCTAACTGGGCCAAGACTTTGCAACAACCAAACAAATAAATCAATACCACCAATAACTAATTTGTGCATAAACATTAATAAAACTTCAATTAGAAAACTATAAACAGCTACAACCAATTTGTGCATAAACATTAATAAAACTTCAATTAGAAAACTATAAACAGCTACAACCAAACAAATAAATCAATGCCACTAAATTATGAAAAGAAATAAACAGTTAGAATATGCCAACATGTATCTAACTACCCCGAGAATCAGCAACAACCCAACAGATAAGATTAGCAACTTGAGAATATAAATAAAAAACTATAACCAGTTAGAATTCGAAAACAGGTATCTAACAATCTGCAACAAGCCAACAGATAGAACATTAACAGAAAAAACAAGTGAACACTGAAAACAAACAAACAAATATACTGTAGCATAACAACAATTTTTTTTTTAATCCAACATGGATTTTTTTTCCCACAGACCCAATGATTTAAAAAACAAAAACAGAATCGAACAAATTGCACTGTATAATGGTTTGTAAACTACTAAATATGAGGGTCGAAAAAAAAGCTGAAATGTCTATTTTGCAATGTAATAAGTCTTTATAAAATACCTACACTTACATGATCTTTTCAATTGAAAAAGAATATCTGCTCCAGTTACCCAACTCATGAAAAAAAAATACCCAATCACAAAAAATCAAACAGTAAGTATATTCTAATAGAACGCATAAATACTGCTGCATAACAGAACCATTGAAGCAAACATCTAACCATACACCACAATACAAAATGTTTACTTCTATGGATATGTTATTCTGCAGTGCTTGTTACCAAACTCTACAATGTTCATGACATGACGTAGCCAAAACTTCACATACACACTATACAAATCAAACAGTACACAAACTGTAGATTTGCAAATATTTGATAGATATTCGAATCTATGGGTGTGATCTATGGGTGTGAAATGCTGTGGTGGTTATGGCCAGGGCCTAGAGTCTTGGGTGCATGGCCTATGGCCACAACCACTGCAGCATATCACACCCATAGATCACACCCATAGAATCAAACATTTTAACTATGCCATATGGGCATTTTTATGTCCGCGGGCACCGCGCGTGTCCTTAGAACAGTTTCAACTTGCCTGCGGACAGCATGGTCGGGAATAGTGTCCTTAGGACACCCATCATTTTGACAAATACGGACATCCCGGACAGCGCAGGCATGGCAAACACATCAGGGGCACCTGCCACGTAAACAAATACACTATTTGACCCATCTCTTACTCCCCAAACCTCCCCAAGCACTCTTGCACACCATAATACTCCCCAAAATTGCATTTTGCCTCTGTTTGCTGCCACGCAGTCGGTGGATCCAAGATGGCGGGCGCATCGGAGCAATCTGACGCACTTTACGCTCTTCACCATCCAATCAGCGAACACATCACATATCTGCAGACATGATGCGAGCCGATCAGCCAATCGGTTTGCTGTCCGCGGAGCGAAATGGGAAGTGTGTCTGCGGAGCGAACATAGATATCACTAATTTTTTTAGACCTACTTTTTGATCGTTTTAATCTACTGGACGGTTTTTCACCAAATTTACAAAAGCACGCTTTCGGGACCAAACCGCTACTCCTGCCGCAAATTTGGTGAAAACTCGTCCAGCGGTTTGGGCTGTAGGCGTGCGCAAAGTTTTTCCCCATTCAGTCTATGAGAAAAAAATTAATGTTGGGACCCCCCCTATAACTTTTCCCCCCTGTACCAAACCTCACCAAACTATGCAAAGAAATTCAGAGTGGGCCCTATACTTTTTTTGCAAAGTTTGGTGAGGATTCGTCCAGGGAGAGCAAAGTTATAATCCACCCAAAACGTGTTCTTCCTATGGGATTAGCAATTTAACCATAACTACACAGCCACTAGCGTCTAGCGTATAGAATCTGGATGTTCCACGTTGTGTTTTAGCAAACTAGGAACCCATGAACAGAAGAGCTGAAAGTGTGGCACAGTAGAAGAAAATAGCTGATGATGAGGGACGATTCGAGAAAGCTTGTCCAGCCCGGTATCAAGGGTTGAGGCAGCCAAGAAACTGGTTAGCTATTTAAGAAGATTCAATGAAAGTCAGAAGCAAGGCAAGCTCCTGTTGAGGTGTAATGGAAAAATACTAGAAGCGCCAGGTTTTCTTTATTTAATAGTGATAAATATGAAAGAAAGAGCTCAAACACGGTCTCCTGTCATATGGAGCAGATGAAAATAGACTTTAGGCAAGCTACACCGAGACTTGAAGATAAGACCATGCTCACATTCCCTTATATTCTCAGGTGCAGTAATACTTTGCTAAAAGACAATTCGAATGGCAGACAGCAGGAGTGATGATGGTTGATGGGCTATGTAGGATTATTTAGCGTGTTTTTGGAGTGCAGCACCACTGCATGAGATCAATGTTTTGCTATAATGAGGTACAGCAAGCCATGTGCTGCTGGTGTAACATATGGATATGTAAATGAAGACAGGCTACTCAGTCAAAAAAAACACATCATTTTTTTCACTGTTAGAAACGCACCAATTTTTTTTTTCTCCCACCTGAAATGCCTCTGTTGCAGGAGACACATTAGAGGATTAATGAACTAATATAATTAACAGTACTAACATGATTCTAATCAAATAACATAATAATGTGTTCTCCAGTGCAAAATGAGGTGGAAAAGACAGGCTCTGAAGTAATTTTAAAGGTGCACTTGGATTCATTTTTTTTTCTCTGTTCACTGTGTTAGCTGGATGTGAAATCTGCATGCCAGGAAATGAGTAGATACAGTTTCTAAACCGTATAAGCCAAGCCATTGTTGAAAGAGGAGGATAGATTATTGTGTATTTTGATTGGTGACACGTCACCTTAGGGGCTGTAACGGAGGTTTCCTGAAGAATCTCGGGGAGAGAGAAAGTCAGTGGACATTTTTACACAGCTTGGGTGAGAAGCCTGAGGGGAGTTGCTGTGGGGCTGCCTGATTGAGGGGCGTCGTTCCAGTGTACTGCTGACCTTCACAGGCTGGAGATTCCAGTCAATTGGCACCGGTTTGAGGACCAAAGTGTGCAGATTGGAACTGCATGTCCTCGCCGGACGCTCCAAAAGGAAGCCCCGAGCAATTTAAAGAAAGCGACCTGTCCAGAGAGTTTGCGTGCTGATCAGCTACAATTTTGCTGGTAATTATCTTACACAAAGCGAGAATGCGGTGTGTGAATGAAAGATATTTCAGTCAGGCAGCGTAGCGATAGCTGCATTCTAATGTTGCTATTCAGAAATGCAAGTCAACTGATGCACTGTTCTTTTTATTGTTGCAAAGAATCTAATGAAATGCCATGTATTTTGCAATTGCTTCTCTTATGTTTATTCTAGAAATGTCTGCCTCGCAAAACTGGTAATGTATGATTTTTTAAATGAAACTGATGTAAATCACAATCCGTGTAAAGGCTTCTATTTGCTTCTGTTTTTCTCTGGTACAGTTAGCCCATATCAACTGATAAAAAGGGAGGTTATTAGGTAATATATGTCAAGCATCCCATGTGGAAAAAGTTATGTTATGAGTAATTATAAATAGCTGTGTGCATGGTTCCAATCAGTGTATGTGTGTGTGACTTCTGAGTGGAACACAATCTGATAGTCTGTTGGACGTACATGAGTCAGCAGAGAAAGAGGCCTCTGGAAATAGTTTCACTAATGTAAATAAATTAGTGATTATACCACATGTTATTGTGAATACTTTATGGAAGCATAGCTCACTGGTGTAGATAAATCAGTGATAACAGCCATATGTGGCACTCCATATGGAAATGTGGTGTTCTTGAATAATGTAGAAGCCTGAGGCCTCTAGAGATCACAAGAACAGTCTAAACAAAAGAAAGGGGTTTTGTATGTTGGGGCCACAAATAAAACAAATACATTATGCTCATCAGTATACCACAACGAAATGCATACCAACTAAATGTATCTGTGTACTGAAATAATGCATAGCCACGATACCACTATAATACCAAACCCAATCTGAATGCAAGGAGTGATTGTTGCTAAATTACTTTTATTCTTGGTGGTAAGAAAATACTGCTAGGCCCCAAATCTACACAAAATACCCTACAGCTAGGCATGGTCAAGTTCAACCCACCAGCACCTGGGGTACCAGCTTGCGTGCTGCTAAGCGAGTGGAATATTCCAGAAGGGTAGAAGCATGCCAACCAATTATAGAGGGCCACAGAGCAGAGAGGCCTATAGATTGAAAGCCAATGAAACATTGTGGTTTTATGACACTGAGGATGACTTGAACTAGAGGTGGGCATAGCTGTTCATCTGACTGTGGAGACCCAATCACAATCCTATCCCCCATAGAAAGTATACCTAGATGTTCCCCATAGACCAACCATGATCTAACTTAGATTTTCTTATTTAACCACATAGTATGACATCAATGATGACTGGTTTTTACAATAGAACTGTGTTTTCATTCCAAACTTTGAGAAACTTGAGCGAATGTCCATTGATGTCCATTGTACTTCCTGTTTTAGATAACTGTTAATTAAACAGCTAAAGATTTGCCAACTTCTTGAGTCGGTATTATTATTGGTGTAAGAGTAATCCCCATCCGTCCCATAAAGCGCTACCTTGCTTCAAGGGCCTACGTGTTTAGTTACATTGAAATATCTACTTTATATTATGACAACAGACAGTTCTAGCACACTACAAAATACAACCCACCTTGTAAAGGAACGCAGAGGACAGGCAGTTTCACGAAGGAAAGAGAAACCCTCTGGATACTGACAAGAGGGTAGTCAGTAAAACAATCAGCCTTAACTGTTCAAGGTTATTTGGTTGCAGCACCAATCGAGCAAGTGGTCGTATTTGTCACTAAGAGTTTTTGGAGAATGGCCAGGGTGACAGAACCACAATGTACCTGTTGCTTGGGATAATTTTGATGCTCGACAGCATCGGTTCCAGGACGCTTTCCAGCTACTGTGACAGAATTCAAGACAGGAGATAGCTGTTGGTATCAGGTGGCAGGCAGTTCACCAAGTGATGCTGGAGGGATGGCTGTAGGCTGGCCTATACTGCATTTCAGGGTTATGAATCATTGTCTCTGTGCTGGTTGGCAGATCTGGAAGGCTGGTCGGTTTAGTGGCAACAGCATGAAAACAGTCGGTAGTACAGCCGTCGCGGTAGAAGGGATCCAATGCCTCAAAAATGTCTTTAAAAGATGGATGCTCGTTGTTGCTTGTCATGGCACACCTCCTAGCTCCTTCACAAGGCTTGTGTCATCCTTTAAGGTGGACAACCCAAAGCTGAGGAGAGTGCAGGCAACCACTTTGTTTTTGTTCAGATACTCTCTGGCACTTCCCACCTAGGAAGCTTTCTGGCAGAACCTAGCAGGGCACACTGTGTGCTGGATGGATACCAGTTCTGGAGCTACTGGATGGGTCCCCTGAGTCTGGTATCTCCCTCTGTTCCCTGGGAGATGTTTAAGGGAGGGATCTTGCTTCCCCCTTGGAAATCCTGGCCTTCCTTCACTGGCGGAAGTTGTAAGGCAGACTGTACCTTCAGCCGGGGTCCAAATGAGTCATTCTTCTTACTCCTTTCAAAGTCGTCGGATGATCTGCTAAGTGAGGAGTCAAATTGGCCCCAGTGTTGGTGCCGGTTAAGCCTACCTTAGTGAACAAATCCTGGGTCCCTACAAACAATCAACTGTTATGCATTAGGTCTGGACCAGAGTTCTCTGCAACAGGAAATGTAAGAGGTGACAACATGTACTCCTAAGTCACACCCATCTTCCTGTCTGTTGTAGATCAAACTGTCTCTCTGGTTAACTGAGCCCTCTGTGGCTCTTGATCAAAGCGCAGGTCTTGAAAGATTAAAAGAATATCAAGGCTTAATACCACATAATAGAAATGCGCCAGTCACGAGTACTAAGGTACAAGTGCACTTTATTTTAACAGAACAGCTGTCTGGCTCTCAACACCCTACAATGTGTGCAAGCAGACACCGTGAGATGAGATAGTGCTGGACATTTCAAAAACATCAGTATTTATACAGTTTTCTCACAATCCCGGAAACATCGTCCAGCCCCTCTTCGTGTAACACATTTAGTTTCTTGTTTTGTAATAAAGAGGCAATCATGTAACATTTCATTACTGCAATCCTTCTCTTGTGGAAAAGGCAATAGTTCAGCCGGATTCAATGAACAACATCTCTTAATTTGGATATGCAGAGCAAATAGAATCAGCTCATATATTGTTAATCGGGCTGATGTGAGATGTTGCATCTGCATTCTATTTAATAGAACGTCTACGGAGTGGGGTACCATCACGGTTAAAGAATGACCTAAAACCATACTCTCACTTTGTTTTACGGATGCAGCAGCAGCAGCTACAGCTCTCAAACATCTTGGCAAAGCACATGCAACAGGGTCTAATGTGGAGGAAAAATAGCCAAACAGCCTATTCTTGCCCCCATGTTCCTGTGTCAAAATAGCCAAAGCACATCCATCATGTTCATTCACATACAAAACAAAGCCTTTTTTGTAATTTGGTGTGCCCAAAACTAGTGCTTAACACAGTGCAGCCTTAAGCAGATCAAAAGCGTTCTGGCAATCCATGTTCCATGGTAAAGGCAAAGAAATATCCTTCTTTGTCAGTGCCAACATAGGTTTTATCAACAAAGAAACATTTGGGATCCACTGTCTACAATATGAGGCCATGCCTATTAAAGCTCTGACCACTTTCTGTGTATTTGGAACAGACTTATCAGAATGCTGTGTATTAGTTCAGGTGTCAGTCTTCTTCCCTCCTTCGACAGGAGATAGCCCAAATAGGCGACCTCCTGTCGACAATACTGAAACTTCTTCAACAAAGCCTTATGCCCATGCTCTGCTAAATGAATAAGCAGCAACACAGTGCCTTCTTTGCAAGCAGCTTTAGAATCAGCAGATAGAAGTAGATCATCAACATATTGCAACAACGTGCAAGTGGAAGGCAACTCAAGCGTATCAAGCTGTTCTTTCAACCCTCTACTATAGATGCTTGGACTCTCAGTGTACCCTTGCGGCACACGAGTGAATGTGAACGATTATCCCCTAGGGTAAACACAAACAAATATCTGCTACGAACATTTACAGGGATACTGAACAAAGTGTTTTTCAAATCCACGACACTAAAATGTGAAGCCGTGGCTGGAATCATAGTCAGAATTGTGGTAACATCATGCACAATCGGAAACTGTGGAGCAACAACCTTATTAATTGCACGCAAATCAATAATAAAACAAAAAGGAATTGCATAATCCCCTTTCTTGTAAACTGGTAAATCGGACTATTACACACACTTCCTGCAATTTCCTCATTTACCGCTTGGTGTATGAAATCAGAAATAATACTCTTCAAAGCCTGTTCACCTTCAATCGAAATCTTACACTGCGGAATACGCTTTAATTTAACTCCTGGTTTCAACACAATTTTAACGGGTTCAATTTGTAAAATTCCTTCATCATTATCATTAACTGCCCATAAAAATGTCAGAACCGTATTCAATTTAATTGGTAAAGGCATAGACAAAAATTGTTTGGGCAAAATTGTTAAGTAAACTCCATCTGGAGAACAGTAAATCACAACATTCAATTCCTTTAATAAATTCAATCCCAACACATTTTCGCCACAATTTGTCATCAATAGAAATGGACAAGAATCAGTGAATGGTCCCAGTGAAATTGGTACCGGCAGAGAGACCGGATTTACCACTGGCGTACCAGAGAACCCTACAGAAATGTTGTTTTGCCCTTACAGTGGAATATCTGGAACCTGTGAATGATCAATAGAACACTTCTGTGCTCCTGTATCTATCAAAAAGAGAGGCTCCCTATTCCCCACCTTCATTTTAACATAGGGCCCGTTCAGATCGACAGGACTAGGTACCGGTTCCAGACCCTGCTACGGGCTTTCCTAACGGAACAGTATATTGTCAGATCCAAAATCCTCAGAAAAATAGACATTCAAAGGATTATCAAAAGTATTTCCACTAGTAACGCT
Source organism: Ambystoma mexicanum (assembly GCF_040938575.1). Taxonomy (NCBI): domain Eukaryota; kingdom Metazoa; phylum Chordata; class Amphibia; order Caudata; family Ambystomatidae; genus Ambystoma; species Ambystoma mexicanum. The sequence goes on from NC_090922.1 coordinate 946,184,908, forward strand.
CTGGTGCTGACTGTCTTGTGATGGTGTCTGTTGATTCTGTGCAAACTGACCTATACCAGGACCACCTATCACAGGACGGCCTCTGTATCATCTACCCATGGCACCATATGTACAATTTGATCTCTGCTGAAGGATCGGGCATTGTGCTCGCCGATGACTTCCCTGTCTACAATATGCACACTGGTTCATATGCACAGGACCCAGTTGTGTGCCCCCCTGTGGTGTAAATTGGCCTCTAAACTATGTATACCCACCTCTGGCTCCTCTAGCTATTTGCTGCAATAACACTCTAGTTTTCAGATTTCCCTCCTTCTTTTCCACCTTCTCCTCTGTATTAACACTATTTTCATAGTACTGAGCCATGTGTAACAATTCAGATTGTGATTTCGCTTGTCATGCACTCTCAGAAGTCATGAGCTGTGATTGGATTTCAGGCAATAATCCAAGCACAAACTTATGAACGGACAGCCACTTTCCTGGCTCTGTACTAAGTCTTGACCACTAAAATCTGAGACTACTTGTTCAAATCTGTTGAAATACTCTGTCGCACCCTCTGACTTCAATTGCAGGCAAGCTGTAAGATTATCCTATATGATTCTTTTTTCAGGAACCAGAGTTTTCAATTTAGTCACTATTCTATCTGACAACATCATTATCACCAGAGGCGGTTTCTCACCGGCAATCCTTTCCCCATCTATTTGTACTAAGGCATCCTGTGTATCACCCATCCCTTTATGATCGTCTACAGTTCTAATCTGCTTCCACAAATCAGCAGGAAGGATCACGGGAAACAAGAAATCTATATCACCCAGCGTGAAAACTAACAAATGCAAAACAGATTTAATTTCTTTATAAAATCCTGTTGGATTCTTCCTAATATCTAGAATTAATTGCCCAATGGTATTCACTTCCTGTCTAGAATATGGAACATGGACAAACTGTGAGACATAATGTGCTTCAATAGTAGTGGCTAGTGTTCCTGCTGCAGCATTAGCTGGAATCTCTACTTTTGGAACAAATTTCAGAGGAACCTCCCTCATCGGCAATTGTAAAGTAGGCAAATTTGAACTTCAATTAAGCAACAAAGCTAAGTCAAGTGACAAAGTAGTGAAAGCAGTATCGGACGAACATGCTCATTTATAAATAACCATCAAATCTGCTAGACAACATTCCTTTCTCTTCATAGATTCATCTTGTAGATACTCTACCATCACCTGTAACACTTTCCTTTGCATTGCCGGAGCATGCTGACTAAACGTGTCATGCACTTCAACGGGAGAAATGGAGAAATGGAAACATCCGAAATCCATCTAAGAGATCTTGTGCAAATGCGCATTTCTTCAATCATTGGTTTCAATGGAGGATTAAATCGCTTCTGCACATATGAAGCTTTCCGTTCATTACCATCCATTTCATCTTCCTGTAATCAATTTAGCTCCCTTTTAAACTCAAATACTTTCTCTACATGCTCATACACTTTCTCTGCAGTGTCCCTTGAGTGGGCAAGGACATTCAAATCCCTCAACCATTGTGGCACATTCATGTCCATTAAATCACTCCATATATCAACTAAATACGTTCCCATCCATTATATCAAAGTATTCTGTTCAGGAATAACCCCATGGTCAGAAATTGCAACAAAAAATGCCGATTCATCACCTTCTTCTATGTACTTTTTAGCCCACATATACAATTCTCTCTTTCTGCCTTTAGATACTGTGCCATGAGTCACTATTCTTGAATCAGCTCCCGCCCCTTCAACCACTATAGGTGGAGCAGAACCACCTGGCAAAGAGTCAATAGATAGTGGAGGCAATACCGCTTGCGCTGCAGACGGAACTATGGGGATGGCAACTGTCGGCAAGGGTGGAGGTGCAGGAGAGGGAACAACAACAGGAGGAAGAGGAACAACAATGGGAAGAGGAGGAACAACAACGGGAGGAGGCACATAAGGAGGTGGTGCAGTTGAAACAGTTCTACGTACATTTAATAATTTATTAGGTAACTCATCTGATGTATGAAAATCCTGAGAGGGATATATCTTTTGCACATCTAGTTGGAAAGCCCTACCCATACTTCTAATGGATTCTGACTGTACCTGCAGATCATGCAACCATGCTTTCTCAGCATTCATCATGTGTCTACGTGCATGCTTTTCTCTAATTTTGAGTTGCTGCATAGCTTCCTTCCTCCAATCTCTAACTGCATCAAATGCTGCAGGCCTAGCCTTTTTTCTCAACAATACAGATTCTAAATGCTCTAGGTGGGCAATGTCAAAAATACCATAAACTGGCCACTGAAGTTTGGAAACATATCTGGTCTGTCTGTGCCAAATGTCATTAAATACTATAGTTCCTAGGCCATATTTACAATGCATTAAATGTGCCGGCGACCCATCAGGTGGCACCGGTTGGCTTTGTTTCAAAGATTGTCTCTCTCTGCGGAATAATACTCTGTAACAGGATGACAATTTCCCACGCATATCAAATCACTGTCTTTACCTGGCGTTGTTTGTATTTGCAAAAATAAAACTGCAACCAATATCAGGACTTTTAAGAATCGGGGCACGACTCACCTGATTTCAAATTACAAACGGGTCCGATCGGATTCCAAATCATCGTGTCTGATGTTTTCGCAAAACAGGCCTCGATAGGGGGACCCTCGTCTTGATGTCATACTAAACGCTGCTCACCGTCCAGGGATCCGGCATGCAGTACTGCAGAGGAATCGCGTCTCACTTTGCAGAGGCCCCAGTTACTTTCCGATCCCGGTCCGCCAGCCTCGTCTTTGTCTAGCGATGTGATATCAATCCTGAGGGTCCCTATTTAGGCACCATCTGAAAGATTAAAAAAATCTCGATGCTTAATACCACATAATAGAAATACGCCTGTCACAAGTAATAAGGCACAAGAACACTTTATTTTAACAGAACAGCTGTCTGGCTCTCAACACCCCACAGTGTGTGCAAGCAGACACCATGAGATAAGAGAGTGTTGGACATTTCAAAAACGTGAGTATTTATAAAGTTTTCTTACTATCCCGGACACATCGCCCAACCCCTCTTCATGTAACACATTTACCTAGGGTACATAGCCTTTCCACAAAACACAATACATGTTAAAACATCCTTGAATAGCTGGTTGCTTTCTGTTAAACACTCCATATGTTTTCCAAACATTGGACACAAAGGTAACAGTCCTTATTTCATTTACTTATATGTGTCTACATTTGTTCTTAAGTTTAAAGTCAGCTTAGTTTCATGGAGCGAAAACAAAGATTTCTGCAAAAGCACATGTTCAGCTATACATCATTCTGTTTCGCTATTTGAATGGAGAAGACACTGTTGATACTGATGGTATCTAAATAACTGATTAGCACGGTTCATGTTTAGCTCCAAGGTTTCCTTAGTGCAGGACAAACAATCCACCTTAGCAGTTTCAGCATGCTTATCTACGTTGACACAGTACAAAGTTCATTTTGCTCTGCTGGAGCCGAAAACACAAATTCTAACATGGGACAGAAAGCAGGAGCTAATCAAAATGGCGTATAACTTAAAATGGCAGTGTAGTCAGCCTATTTCAGGTTAAATCCAATGCGATTTACAGTCTGATACGAACGTGCTTAGGCCAATGTTAACTATCAGGCGGTATTCATGCAAAATATATTTTTACAGTCTCCGTTGAAGTTTGTGTTGAGAACAGACTTCTGTTTCCTCCGAAACACCTATTTTGTCCCTCTGAAAGGGGTCTGCTCTGCAGGGGTTGTCTACGGTAAATAGTGGACCCAGACATGCCATTTATTGTCCTTTATAATTTTTATAAGTTGACACATTGCATTTCCAAGAGGTGTTAGTCCTGCCTTCCTCTTGTCCATTCTGCGATCATGTCTGACGAAGGCCTGTTCCAATTAACTCTTATCAGTATGTGCTGCCACCAGCAGTTTAGACAATAGGAAGGCAGATCCATAGAGCCTTTGATATTTTAATTAGTCACCTTCCCCCTTCTTGAGATGCTTTGATATATGCTTTGATATACCCGTGGCTGTCACATTCCAGCTGAACATGACAGGGGAGGACAGCGCCTGTAGTCTGTTTCCTCCCAGAGTACACGTGACTATGCGTTTGTCATGCTGTGAGCAGGGAAAATGTGTGCATTTTTGGAGGTTGATGTCCCATCATTCATTTTCACTTCCAATAAATCAAAAAAGCCCAGGCGAGCGCACACTCCCCGTGAGGAGGGTCGAATTCCTCACAGTCTGAGTCTGTGAAATATGACTTTTTTATGTTTTCACTCGCTCACTTGGTTTTACGTTTGTGATCTCCAGAGACTGTGTTTCACAAATCCCAATGCACAAAGGACCACATCAGGGTACATAACACTTTTTAAGGGACAGGGCATGGAGACCGCGCTCGGACAGGTCTGGAGCTTGTAAAGGTAATTGGGCGGTTAGTGGGGGGAGTGGATGGTGGTGCTGCGCAGCGGGAGGGGGCGTAGGGACCTCTCCAAAAAGGACGTGGGGAAAGGAGAGGCAGTAATAAGACTAACTCTTCCTAGTGGGCAGCCTTAAAGGAATAGTGCGCTCAAAAATGTTATTGTCCCGAGCGTTCGGGCGTGTGTTTTAAGCATTCGTTGATCGATCGTACAAACATTTCCTATGCACCTTACCGTAGTTTTCCTCACTTTTACACATGCAAAATCAGGCAGCAGTACGGGGCCATCTTGTGCTAATCTTATCTGTTGCCACATCGCCCTAAGGTGAACTGCCCTGACGGCACTAAATCACATCCTTCCACAGAGTCTGTTGTATCTGCGACATACAGACATAGATCCAGTTGTTAATCATGTTTTGCCATTCCATTTTTTTGGGGTGCAAATCAAGAATGTTACGTGCCTATGATTTTTTATATCTGTAACACAGTACTTCTAAAATTATAGCATTTTACCAAGGACTTTTTTTGCAGAATGCTACACATCTAGTTGTGCGTTATTTACACAATGGGAACGTGCTTTGATTGGCTTCAAGAGCATCGGAAGAAACACTAACATGAGACTTTTGCCAATGTTTTCCAGTTCTGTGCAGATGCTCATTTCAGATATTAGATATGCATTTTCAAGAGGAAATGCAAATGAGAAACGCTAAGGGATAAGACAACTAAATGATATTTTGTATGAGAGCATGGTAAAACCGAGAGCTGTTAAATACAAACTCCAGAAACTACCTTCTTTTTACATCCCCACATGAGTAGATCTAATGTTTCTATAATGTAGGCAAGCTTGCTCTTAGCAGCAATGAAAGGACAATTGTGAAAAATGGGACTTTTTCATTAGCGTTACAAAGACAAATGCGTTTAAGGTGACACCATATCCGATGAAGAACGAAAGCTAATTATGCATTGTGCATTTATCGTCCTTTCCCGATAGAGAAACAACAAAAAATCAACTTAAGTAAAAAAAAGTCAATACTCAGCAATTGAATGCTAATGAATTACAATGATGGAGGAGGATGTGAAACAGACGTCTTCTTGGCGCCCACAGTTATCTATGTGTCGTATGTCTGCTGTGAGTGCTGAGGCTTACAGAATTGTGGAAGTAGTTTTCGTCCAAAATGAATTGCAAAATAAAGTCTTCACTCTACAATGTCATCATTTTTCCAGCTAAATTAATTTCGCTTTAAAATGGAGGCATGTTTACCTTGATTCCCTGCTGTAAAACAGATGTTTGCTTGACACTCTATTATAAGCTGTCTGTGACCTTGCAGGACGAAGCACTTTTGAAAATCATATTCATCTCCCAATCTGTGAAAACGAAAACACTGTGATGAAGGGTTTAAGGGTTTATCAAAGGAATACCTGCCTGCAAAGATATCTCAGCACGCTGAGTCATTAATACAAATAATCAATGTCAGCTTATTTTGAGGTTGACATGAACACAGCATTACGCTTGAGTTCTGTGTGCCAAAGAATGCCCCTTTACAGGTAGGTGAGGAATATAGGCTGAGCTATAGGAGTAATTATTGCGTGCAATAATGCTCTTCCCAACAGCCAGTGCCTCTGTTGTTGCGGAACTTGCTGAAGTTGGTATCCCCGGAAAGACAATATTACACATGCGTATCGCCCCTGCTGTGTCAAAACATCTGAGGCAATGCACAAGAGAGTGTTCAGACAGAACTGTATCCGCGGTGTCGGTGAGGCAGGTGTTGCAGTGTATGGCGTGTGCTGTGGAACTATCATGCGTATACTGGACTCTGTGAAGGTCCAGCTGCTGGCCTCTAATTCGGATTGGACTGAAATGCCACTGTTTTGCATTGCAGTGCCATTGGCTCATTTGAAAACACTGAAAGGTTTTCAGTCAACTTTTTCAAATGTACTTCAACAAATGTTTTATTTGATGGTGAATAATTTTCATAAATGAATAGCACCCCCAATGAGTAATGTAGATCAGAACACCATCAAGGCTCTATTTTATAACCTGTTCTTTTCCTGAATGTAATAGGAGATATTGATGGCACATACATATAATTTGCCACCAGGCGCATTAAATCACATTTGTCAATATAGAAAGATGCATTTTTTCTGTTAATGTTCGAGCAATACTCCGAGCAGATCTCCTCATCACATAATGTTGTGCTGGCGTTCTGGTTTGGCCCACAAATCCAACATACTTAGAAGCAGTAGCACCCCTACAACTATGGCATCACTGTAGTGATATGGTAACTGGTTGCTTAGTAATTGATTCAGGTAGTTCAGCAATAGTCCTGTCCCTGTACTTATACTGTAATTGCCTATTACCAATGCATAATTTACTTCTAGGTGGCAGTGATTACTCCTTGAATGATCGGCTGCTCAGTCCCAATCTGCAAGGGAAGCACCCAGCTGGGGGGATGTGTAATATTCCTTACACCCATCTTTGGAATAGCACTAACCAGACCACTGTACTGTTTACATCAAGACATGGATATCCACAGTTCAGGGGTGGTGATCGTACTGCTCTCACTGGAGAAGGTTTTCCTTGCACTCTTGTACCTTCTACAGGATCCTAACTAGAGGGAATGGTGCCCTTACTGAGCGGTATCAAGACACATTGAGCTGCAACATCAACAAATAGTCAGAAGTGAAGAATCTAGCAGGAAGGAAGTTGTGTGACCCAAGAATAGTTTTGAATCAAAGTGTCACTAAGAGTGTGTGAATCCTCTTCTTCTTCTGTAGGAGAGGGTACCCCTTTTTCCTGTTTGCTGAGAAGATCTATTGGGGATGTGACTTCATGACTACTGGTATTCACGGCTATGTTCCTGGCCAATCTTTCATTGAGCTTTTATTTCCACAATGTTATGTTATGTTATTTGGCATTCATATAGCGCTCTATCTATCATTGGTATGACCTCAAAGCGCTGGTAGGTTGAACGCCCTTTGGACTATAGTCCAGGTCAGTTGAGAGAGTATGGTGTCGTAGGGTGCTTTGGTGCACCAGTTGTGTGTGCAGCCGATGTAATTGCCTGATGGTAGTTGCATCCTAGCAGTAGGTGTGGTGGTAATGATATCGGTAGAATATGTGCAGTCTGACGAGTGGACACCAAGACTGGGTTCTGGGTGTGTTAGGCCTGTAGGACGTGTGCAGCTGGGCCAGGTTTGTCATGGGATATTTCTGCGTTGTAGTAGAATGATGAGGTGTTCATGGGGTAATGTTCGTGTGTGAGCAGCTAGGTCGAATTGATCGAGGGGTGTAGCTGCACTCTAATTGAGTGATGGTGTAGAGTAGAGAGTAAGCACAGTGATATGGGAGGAGAGTGTTTGCCTGGAGTTATGATCTAAGGAGAGTGATATTCTGCATTCGAGGCATGCGGTTGCTTAGTAGTGAACTACTAGGCGTATTCAGCGATGACATGTTTGGGATCTCATTGAGCATTTGTCATCGGGTTGCTAGGGTTCAATCGCTTCAGACGGTTGTGGTTAGCATTACAGAAAGAGCCACATTTTATTTTTAGAGCTTTGAAGAATGTCATATAGTTCCACAGGGCTGGGGCCAAGGTTGAGAAGGTGGATCCTCCGATCCGGACAGAGTTAGAGGTTGGAATCACTAGTAAGAGGGCAGTGCTTGATCTTAGGGTGCAGGATGGGAGGTATGGTTTTATCTTTTCTTGTAGGTATAATGGGCCAGTCTTGTGCACTTCTCAGTGAGTGATGCTTAGGGTTTTGAAGGTGGCCTTTCGTCTAACTCGGAGCAAGTGGAGGGTTCGGAGAGCTGGTGAGATGTGGTCTCTTTGACCCAGGACAAGGAGCAGTTTTGCAGCAGCGTTTTGGTGTCTTTGGAGTTTCTTGAGTTGGCATGCAGGTCTCCTAGGTATAGGGAGTTGGCATAGTCCAGTCTCGACATCACAATAGACATAACTGCAGCAAGTCTGTTCGGGTAGGAGAGGTAGGGAAAAATGTGTCTGAGAAGTTTGAGACGGTAGTGACAGCATTTTGACACGTTGTTGATCTGATGGGGGAGGGTCAGGCATGAGTCCATAATGCAGCCTAGGTTTTTCACTGTATCGGAGGGGGAGGGGGGATTGGTCGAGTGCGAGTGATGGGGGCCATGGTAGCGGATGTGGTAGAAGGGCAGTATTGCTGCACACCATCATTTCAGTTTTCGCAGGGTTCAAAAGGAGGTGGTTTATTGTCATCCTTCGATCAATATCACAGAGACAGGCTTCAAGGTCTGGAAGGGGGTTGGTGTTTGACTTGGGAATTCTTAGGATAATTTGGGTATCATCAGCGTAGTTGTAACAGGAGATGTTGTACATGCGGATGATTCCTGACAGAGTGATCATATAGAGGTTGAACAGGAGAGCAGATAGGCATACGCCTTGAGGTACTCCAGTGTTCACCGAGCGGGCGGTTGAGACAAAAGGGGAGAGGAGGGTTATTTGTTTCCTGTTGCCTAGGAAGGAGGCAATCCCTTTGAGAGCAGTGCCACGGATTCCTAGAGAGTGAAGGCAGGCAAGGAGGATTGAGTGGTTAACCGTGTCAAAGGCTGCAGAGAGATCTCAGAGAATCAATGCTGCGCAGCCTTCAGAGTCTTCAGTGACCTTGAGATCATCCCAGATCGATATCAGGGTGGTTTCAGTTCCATGTCATGGACTGAAGCCTGATTGTGTGGGGTTTGGGAGACAGTTAGATTCTACAAAGGAGTTGAGCTGAGAGTAAGTACTATGGTCAATGATTTTGTGACAAATCTGGTATTGGAGAATGGTCTGTAATTCTTGGGGTCAAGCGGTTCAAGGGATGCCATTTTTAGAAGTGGTTTGACATGAGCTATTTTGAAGGCATCAGGGAAGGTGCCAGAGGTGAGCAATTCATTTATAATGGCTATTGCATGTTCTCCTGTGCAGGTAGACGAGAATATTTCAGTCGAGTCGAAGGTAGGGTGATTGGGCATCGATGCAATCGGATCAGGAGGGGTCAGTGATGGGGGAGGAAGGACAGGTTGGTGTTAGGGGATGTCGTCCTGTCAAGAGCGGTGTTGTAGAGGTGTAGGGATAGGGAGTCGCAGAGTGATTGTGTGGGGGTGGATTGGGTAGAGGAGCAAGTGGGTTTGATGAATTAGGATATGATCATGTGGAGTTCTTTGCTGTGGTTGACACAGTGGAGAATTTGTTTATTGTAGTAGGCTATTCGGATTTCAGCTTTGTAGTTACAGTGATGAAGGGCGAACATGGATCTGCTGAGATTGCTTTTAGATATTCGCCATTTGTGTTCAAGAGAGTTATTTTGTTTTTTGGCATTCTTCAGGAGGGGCGTGAGCCATTTGGGCAGTGGTCAATTGCATGAGGAAGCGAGGCACGAGGGGGTGAGAGGGATTAGTGAGTCTTTAAGTCAGGAGTCGAAGGATTTGATGGTTAAGGCTCTATCGGGGGAAGCGTTGCAGGGTGGCGAAGAAGCAGGGCTTCAGCTAGGTTGTGGAGAATCTTGACTTTGTTCCAGCATTGGAGCCCCTTCCAAGGAGGAGGTGGCGGGTGGGGCAGGACTGGGGAGAGATTCTGTAGGGCAGGGCCCAGCAACCAATTTAGCAGTATGCTCCCGAAGTGCTTTGGGGTTCATCGTCTGACATGAACTACTTTGATCAACATGACCTGCACAGAGACAACACAAAAATGTATATTCAGATCAGTAAGAGACCCCTTGGCATTACAGTCCTAGACAGTGTGAGAATTCAGAAAAAAATTAAGTTAGGCCATGGGGTGTGGTGTGCTCTACTTATAGTGGAGGATGTCACATCCAGAACCATAGAATCATAGATGTGGAGCAGAGTAACTGTGCCCTGACTATGCCCTGCTAAACTATGACCCTTGCTGAATGTTTCAAAGATCAGAATTCGCTGCAGGGTAGCTATCAAGATGAAGAATATCTATGAGGATGCTATACATTAGAAGAATAGGTTCTGAGAAAATGTTCAAAATTTGGAGAAGACAAGCTTGGTGGAGTAAACTGAAACTCCCACTAGAGTATCAAGTAGCCCGAGAGGAACAGTGGAATGTACACCCCTCGCTAGGGAGGATTTGTGATTCTGAAAAAGGAAGAGCTTTTCATGGTTTCCTTGCTGCATTCCGTCTTTGGCTTTTTATGCTTGTAAGAGGGTACAGAGGCAGAAGGCTGGCTTGGTACCAGAACTTGCCCCGAAAACGTTGAAGTCTTCATAATATTCTTTAAGATGGCCTTGGCTGGCACACAAGATGGCCACTTATAAGGTGGGAGGAAGTTGGTTAGGAATAAGCAATGAAATCACTTCCTAAACTGCAGGATCTGCTGTAGCAGAACACACAGTACAGGAGGATGCTGTACTAAAAGACACCTTATCAATTACAGGAAGCCCCCCACAAAGTTAAGTGCCCTCAGACACTCTTGGTTGTATGCAATCAGGGAGCATGGCAAGTACTCAATCCACGTTTGTAAAGTATGACTTTGAAGAGGTAAACAGCCTTGGTAAAGTATGTGATTGGGAGGTGTAGTCTCCCAAACGCTGATCTTTTCATGTTTTCTGTACATCTCAGTCTTTGAAGGCCGCCAATAGATGCCTCAGTGGGCTTGTTGATATGCCTCTTGTAGCACGGGGGCAGGGGGCTCTGTGGGGAATGGTGTTGTCCTGAGCCTGGAGCGAGAAGTCAGTCAGGCTAGATATGGACGATGCAGTCATATGGGTACTTTATGGCAAACAAACCACTCATGATTTTACACATAGAATGCTGATGTACGTGATGCTGCCAAGGTTCTGAGTGATTGCTGACTGCCCCCTGGCAAGGCGTGTTAGAGCTGGCAACTGAAGATGCATGCTCCCTAATTTATAGGGTTGGGGCACAAGGTCCAAAGTGTCCTGAGCGCTAAGAGGCCAATCTTTCTTGCCAGCTAACCCTCTCCCAACCCCCACCCCATGGCTTCAGATGTCTGTAAAGCATTATCTTACAAATGAGGCACAGCTTTATGGTATGATAATCCAAAAATCAAACGATACAAAGAGCATGATCATACTTTCTGGATTTCTTGCCACTGCCAGAGGCACATTCGTCCAACAGTGCCTGCACCATGTTGAGGGAAGGCTCAACAGCACGAGATTGGAGTTTGGGGGAAGAACACCCTAGTCCCGACCAAACAATCCATCTTTCTTCCAAAGAACACATGAGAAGTCAACTGATGATGAAAAGCCATACTGCTTTAAATGGGTATCAGTCAAAAAAAGCTACAGTCTTTGATCAAAGATCATTACTGCACAGAGCAAAAAAAAACCACAAAAAAACTATGTATTTTCACGTTTTATTTATTTATTTATTTATTTATATATATATGTATTTAGCGTGCAGACAGCTCAGGGGCATTGTGGCGCTGTTACTTGCAGGAACTTAGTTACAGGGGGTACAGGATTGGTAGCAGTCGTTGGCACATTATGATTGCTACAAACAGATTAGTCATTACAGCTCATGCATCTTTGGTTATTACATTACAGACAGTTTATTGGTTTATTGGCAAACATGGTGCTGCGAGAGATTACTCCGCATAATGGCATATCAGTGCATATGGCATATTGCCATGTTGGCAGCAGTTTTCCTTACAGTTGTATTAGGCAGACATGTTTTGTCTGTAGTCATTTGATGTAATTCTTGTACAATAGTGAGCTGACCTTCAAGCACACCAGTGTGTTATTTGGTCCACACAAGGCACATATGTGCCTATTCAGTTCTGACGTTTAAGTGTACTGCTTTTCAGCAGTACTCAGAAGCTGACTCCAAGTTGTGTCAGTCAATGGTTCTCACTCAACAAGTAACAATTTGTTCCTCCATTTTGTCTTGTTAGAGTTAGTGTCGACATCACTGCATGACATCCATTCACCCACGGCATCTTCATGCAGAGTGCCAACATGTTTATCATAGACTTCTGGTTAGGTGTCCAACAAGGTACACCCGAAAACTGTGCTCGTCCAGTTTTATCAAAAAAAGAGTTTTTAATATTCACATATGATACAAAATCAAGGCCTTGCCCTAGCCGACAGGTGTTTTGACCAATTGTGATCTTTCTCAAGGCTAAACGTTGGCAAGTATCATCTTTTTACAAATACATCTCATGCATTTGGCACCATTCCTTGAGTCAGTCTATGACTTCCATGTCAGCCATTCCAATAAATTTGGGCTCATGTCTCTATAAGACTTTGTACATGCTCCCTGTATAAATGTTGCCACTGTTACATACAGATGCATGTGATCTCATGCAGATACGTGCTCATATCAGGATGTCATGTCAGGATCCTCCTCACTGAATTCACTGTCCCCCTGAATTCAGCGTCCCATCCTGCTATAAGCACTTATCGGCATGAGATCACATGTCTCTGTACATAACAGTGGCAACATGTATACAGGGAGCATATACTCAGTCTTATAGAGACATGAGCCCAAATGTATTGTCCCTCGTCTATTATTGAAAGAATGGAATGCCATTGAACTTGAATTGGGAGGTGATCATCTGTGAAATAGACCCGTTCACTGTACTCTAGCACCTTCTTGCTAACTCTTCTGTGGCCATCTTGTCACTTTCTTTTTAAATCATCTATGTCCCATTCTGGCAGTTTCAAATGGATTGACCATCTTAAAAATGTTGTTCCAAATACCATTGCCCAACAAACTTGTTTGTCATTTTATACCACCTCATTCTCAAGAATGTCCAGCTCCCTGTCTGTGAATTTAGCATCATGTTTTTTCCCATCCATGTGAGCAGCTCAAATAGACAAGGACTTAAAGCTCACAGTAGTTAGGGACAACAGGTCCTTGAATACGTTTGATAAGACGCACTGACTCAGGCGAGGCCTAGCTTTATGGGCCAGAATGTACCAGGCGATATCTTGTAGGGGCGTTCTCTCCTCTGTTTTCACCCAAACTGTTTTAAATAGGATACCTACTTATATTATTCTACTGCCTCTAATTGTGGTATGTTCAGCAATGAGGCCTTCTAATGCAGCGCCTCTCCTCGTGGTAAGGCAATCTCCTTTTCCGCCTCTTACATGACACATGGAACCAGTGAGCCGATCTCCTTCAATGCCTCTTACATGACACATGGAACCAGTGAGCCGATCTCCTTCAATGCCTCTTACATGACACATGGAACCAGTGAGCCGATCTCCTTTAATGCCTCTTACATGACACACGGAACCAGTGAACCGATCTCCTTCAATGCCTCTTACATGACCATGACCTCATCCTTGGCACCAACTCTGTGGAACTTGCTTCCTCCTTATATTCAACACGCCCAAGACTACATGATGTTCGTCAAAGCTCTAAAAACGTGGCTCTTTCTGTAATACCAACCACTTCCTTCTAAATCAATGGAACCATAGCACCCCCGATGACTAATGCTCAATGAGGTCCTGAACAATGTCATCTTTGAATGCTCTTATCAATTCACTAAGAAGCAACCGCAGGCCTGACATGCAGAATATCGATCTCCCTAGATCATAACTGCATGCAAACACTCTCCTCCCATATCACTATGCATACTTTATTCTCTACAGCACCACTCACATAGAGTGCAGCTATTCCCCTCGATCAATTTGGCCTAGCTGCTCACATACAAACATTACCCCATGAGCACCTCATCACTCTAATAAAATGCAGCTGTACCCCATGACAAACCGGCCTAGCTGCACACATAAGCGTCCGACAGGCCTAACGCATCCAGATCCCAGTATTGGTGTCCACGCGCCTGACTGCACACATTCAACCGATATCAATACACCACACCTAGTGCCAGGATGCAGCTTCCGCCAGGCAATTACATCAGCTGCACACATAACTGGTGCACACTACGCCACCCTACTCTCTCTACTGACCTGGACTACGGTCCCCGAGGGTGTTCAACCTACTGGCACTTTGTGGTCATACCAATGATATATAGAGTGATATATTAATGCCAAATAACATAACATAACATAACATAACATAACATAACATGACACATGGAAGCAGTGAGCCGATCTCCTTCAATACCTCTACTCATGGCACATGATAGCTGTGAGCTGTTTGGCGCTCCTGGCTGCATGCTGCACACAAGTGTTACGGAGATATCAGCGCTCTGGCATCATGTGTAGGCGCAGCACTCGTTTCTGTTTAAACCAGGTTGTAAGAAAATTGAGAAACCTGTGCCATGCTGGCGTACCACAAAGACGTGCTGTTTTCTGGATGTTGTGTCCTATGCCCTACCCCATACATGTAACGTATGGGGTATGGCATAGGACAAAACATCCAGAAAACTACTCACTGCTATCATGTGCCATGATTAGAGGCATTGAATGAGATCGGCTCGCTGGCTGCATGTGTCATGTTATGTTAGCATTTGTGTGTATAACATATGTCATATCAACATTGCATCAAACAAGACACCTCTAATGAAAACTAAAAGGCAGTAACTGTAATTGATTAATATGCAAGAAATAGAGCCTAATAAATTAAGCTCTAATCTGTAAAACTCTTATAACGTTTTAACATCAGACAGTCATTGGGTTTTTCAGTAGTAACTTACATTTCACAATACACCTCAACATAGACAGATAGCAAAACACATTGAGGCAACACGACTCAAACTAACACTTAACGCCTTTGTGTGGATGCATGCATTTATTGCTTGGAGAACGTGGTCATTATAAGCACATTTCCTTGTATATTGGACATTACAGATCACGTTTTCCATATTCTCGTGTTCTAAAACTGTGCAAACGCGTGTGTGAAAGAACAGGCCTTCCTACTTAATGTAGTGAAACTTCGTTTCGATGCTTCCTCCCGCGCTATACATTAGCGAATGACGATTACGCGGACCAGAAAACATTGCAGGGAGATGTGCTGTCTTACAAAGATGCCTGCCGGATGTGCCCTGGCCATGTAGAGTACTATATCGAAAGGTCTGTGTGTGTGGACGATTTGTCCCACGGCATACACAAAACATAAAGGACTAAACAAACACACAGGAGCAGTTCAATATGTCACCTGCCTCCCATGGCCTCCTCATGGGCAACATTGGCACGTGCAAGAGGTCACCACTGGCAGAAGCACCCTAAATGCAGTTTGACACCCTGATCCTAAAATGCGCTCGGCGGTGCCGTTTATCACTTGCATCCCGTGCAGAACTTAGGTAAAGGGACACGCATTGATTTGCGCCATATTTTTACAAAACTCCACCCGGCATCGAGCAAGCTGCTCTTTTTATGCTTGACGTTTGTTGGACTACATTCTTGCACTGTAGGCAGTTGGGGGCGGAGATCCGGGGAACTTCACCCCTGTTTGCTATTACGGGAGGGGGGGGGGCAAAACAGCAGAGGTTTTATGGGAGACATAAGTTTCACTGTGCACAGTCCTTTCACTTACATGAACCATTCGTTATGCAGTGAAAACGTTGCTAAAAAAATGCCGTGAGTGAAAAAAGCGTAGACAAAATACCGCTGCAGTGAAAAAGTAGCCACGCAAAAAATTGTCAAAACATGCAGCTGAAAAGTAGCCAAAACGGCAGTGCTGCTAGTTAAGTGTTAGGGTTGAGGAGGGTTTAGTAGGCCTGTGATTGCCTGATGTAGGGTTAGAATAAGGGGTTAGGGAAAGGGTTAGGGTTCGAGTACAGATTTTGGTTAAAATGAGGGTATTAGGGTCAGGGTGGCCTTGGGAGGGCTTGTGGTGTTGGGGTATGGTTAGTGGTCAGGGTACAGTAAGTGTTAGGTAAGTGTCAGGATAGGGGTTATGGCAAGTCTAAGGCTATTAGAGTAATGCTTTGGGTAAGTGTTAAAGTAATGGATAGGGAGATTGGAGGGGGCTAGTGGTGACGGCGTAGGATAGGGGTAGGATAAACCTAGGGGTTAGGGTAGAGTAAGCGTTAGGGTCAATGTTAGAGTTGCGGATAGGGTCCAGCTACGTTTAGGATTGGAGCAAGGGTTTGGGTTCACAAACGGGCTATGGAACTGGTGGAGAGCTCGTGATGGGCTTAGCACCACTGTTCATGTTCTATTTATTTGGTGTTTTGTATTAAGTCAAAAGCAAATGAAATGCTTTAGCCTGCTGAAGGGTTAGTGTTGGGTAAGGGCTCAGGGTAGGAACAGGGCTGTAATTAGAGTTAGGGGAAGGGTTAGGAATGTAGTTAGGGGGATGGTGGAGGTATTGTTAGAGGTTGGGGTAATCGTTAGGGTTTATTTCCAGTCTTGTACTTCTGCGTATTTAAAAAATAGCTTTTTTGGGGACATTATTTTTGGCAACTTTTTTCACTCTTTGCATTGTATTAAATAACTACATTTTTTAAACAACTTTTTTGCTGACTACTTTTTCACATGACTACATTTTTCCTGGAGACATTTTCACGTAGAGCCAGCTATTCTTGTTTCATTCCTAATTTCTTAAACTCTGCTGGGAACACGTTTTCTTTCTCTTTCTAAGTCACCGTAAACCGTATTGAACATCTGAGAATAATACCCACAGCGTCCTTGCAAGCTACCTGCTATGTATGCGGACCGGTATAAACGGTGAACTGAGGCTGCCACTTAGGTTTTCAGCTGTGCCAACACACTTTTCGGGAACAATGAAACGGAGCCCTTGGCATATCAATGCAGATTACCTCTAAAAACAAACAGTTGAATCTTGGGAGAAATACACATTGTTAAGATGCCTCACACAATAGTGAAATTGGGTGGTCCTTTTCGAATGCATAAACTATGACTGAATTTATCGGAATTACATGTGAATGAACCATGCTTGCCGAGCCTGCAGCACTTTCTTGCTGGGTAGAGGTGGAACCTTATAGAATAGGAAGTAATTCCAACAATGTGTCAATTTTAAGAGCCGCCATGGAAGGTTGCTCCCTTCCATTGCACTTTCTGCTTTTTCCAATGGGAAATTGAGTTTACTCCATTTCTTTAAAATAGTTGTTTCAAACGTGTACCCGTGCTTCAACTTGCAAACATTACAGGCCATTTGAGGCATTTCTATAGAGACAGGTATGTTTTGGGCTATGAAGACAGAAAGAAAAGCTCCAGGGTCAGATTTAAACGGATCATTTCATATAGTAAACAATGAAAGGTTATGGTATGTCGCCTGGGTTGTGAAATACGGGGGCCTTTAAGGGATCCTGGGAATGGGGTGCTTGATTTGTTTAGGAACTCTTAAGTAGAGTTAAGGAGCAAATGCAGTGCAGTTCCATTGCACTGGCCTGGATAGAATTTTGCATGCAAAAATGCACATTGACCTAGCCTCCAATTGTGCTTTTTATTCCCATTCATTTATAATGCACGGTTTCTAAGTGTGGGATCGGGATTCGAACCTGTGTTATGCTGCGTTGTCTTGCTTCCAGGACAAACGGGTTGCCGCTGAGGTATCCCTCCTCCTCTGTTTTGGACCTGAGATGATGCATCAACTCGAGTGATCATGCGGATCCTGAATCAGAGCCTTGGCTCATCTGTCTGAGCAGATCCAAGAGTCAATTACATCTTGAGGTGCACTTGGGATAAGTGAAACAGACATCAACAAGAATACCTTGTATACTGAGCACGGCGGTTCCAGCTGCATTACACATGCGCTGTAATGCACAATCGGCATGAAATGACACATTCTCCATCGGGCTGCATCCGTCACATGGACATCCAGCTGCCGTGTATCCAGAGAATCCACCCCAGAATCGAAGTCGCCTCACAGCACATCCATGCACTGGGCGGATATTAAAAACGCCCCCACTGACTGGTACAGATGCTTTTTATTTTAAATTTGGTAACAGTGTTGCACCAATTATCTCTGCTCCAGCTCCAGCTCCATGTCAAGCCTATTCCATGCAGAATATTGGGGTTCACACACATGTTATGACGCCTCCCCTGGTGCACGTGGATCAAGGGACACGTTGCAATAGGCATCAGTAATCAGGTGCTGTGTGAGGGTCGTCACTTCTGCGAGGGACACGCGGGGCATCTGAAAACCCTACAGTCACAGACCTCGCACTCTGCAGCCGCTCTTCCCTGGAACTATTACGGGTATTTCAAGTACAGTGACTTCCCATAATTAGCACAGTTCTCAATCGATCACTGAAAGGTAACCCAGCGATCGTGAAACACCATAATGTAACGCCTTGTTGAGCACATCCTCCCCACTGCAGGTTCTTCAGAATTGCCGGCGACGTACATTTCACATGTCCACAAATCAGATTGGTAACTAACTACTCGACGTTCCTGTCGAAAATAAACATCACTTTCACGCGGGTAAGTTGTCATAGGCAACAACTTGGGCTCTGAAATCTACTCTGAAAGCCATCGTACGAGTCCGTGACCAAACCAGAAATAACCTCTGAATGTAGCCAGAAGGTGGCTCTCTTGCACAAATAGAGAAAATAAACAATTCACTGTCTCAAGTACAATTCCGCTTTATCCGTAGTCCTTTAACGGACGGGAAACATAGAAGGGTCATCATTTAAGATACATTTTACAGACATTGGAATGAACACACATTGCTACGTTAACTTGTATAAAGAACTCTCGAGCTGTGAGACACAATTGTGTAGATTTTTGTTGTAAAGACAATAGCAGTAGCTTCCACACATAGTGAACTCTATTATCTAAAAAGATAATTTAATTACTGCCTCACAAAGTTCCAAACCCAATATGGGGATGCTTGCATGACATTGCATGATGAGGAAGTGTCTTGGTATGTCCCAGTCGGATGCTCCACTCGCAGCATTCAGCAATATAATAAACTGCTTTATTAATAATCTTTCACTGCATTGCATTCTACATATAACCAATTTCACAAGCACATCATGTAAGTGATGACCCCACAGAGCAATGGATATACACCAAACTCTCACATACAGTAAAAACTGCTGGGTATTACAGCAAATTTGGTTAAGGTGACTTCAGCTGGGTCCATTTCGATGTTCACTTTTGGCGAAAATACACTCAACAAACCGCCAACAAATGGGTGCAAACAAAATAACTATTTTGACCGCTGGGGTTGTGAACAGTTTGCAGATTTATATTTTAATTTGAAGGCAGGGATGTTGTGGGAGGATAGATACCACGCTGAACATGATGATTCTGCCAGCCATCTTGCGTTTGTAAGCTCCAGTGGTGGCTTGTCCATAACGAGTGAAGGGGGTGCCAAACTGAACACACGTAGGGGAGTCCCCCGAATGAACCATTCAGCAACTAACTTGATAGCCCAGTTTTAGCTCATACTAGATCCCATTCCATATGCTGTTTTAATCACCACACAGAATGTAAAATGTAATACACAGTGTTTATCATTTTGTACAAAAAAGTAATAATTTATTACATAGGCCATTGGTCCTACATTTACACAAAAATATAAAAAAAAGCCACATGAATACATATATCAATATGGGAGATGTATATATACATCTGATGGCATTTTAGTGATTTAATCATGAAACGAAAGGTGACACAAAAACAATTCCATAGTATGGAGGAAAGCGGGCACAAACCACTGTCTTCCTGGCCCTATCTGGCTAATAAGTCACAGAAATCCTTCAAAACATAGTGTCACCTAATACATATTCTAAAATTGTTTATGCATGACAAGAATTGTACTTGACTAAAAATACACATCCCAGGGGGTGCCAAACTGACAGAACCTTCTCGCGCCTTGAAACACTTGTGTATAGGGGCATTATAAATGCCATATCATGTGATATCATATCATATCCCATTACGGAGGAGTCTACAAGCCAGCCCTGTTTCAACAATGATTGCTCCCCAGTGGCTTTCTGCAGCTGAGGAAGTGCTTTTCATCCGGATTAAACTGTCAAAGGGTAATATCGTTTCCCTTTGACATCGTTTGCCTTTGACAGTTTTTGTTCCCCAGCTCACAAATCCAATGGACTGTGCAAGACCGGGGGTCATTTTGCTTCCCCCAGCCTAGAATAGCCCATTGGGGATGCAGGCTAGGAAAATGCATGTTCGCATGTGCGAGGGCGCTTCTGCTCCTCCACGCACATACAAAGAGATCAAGGCATTGCCAATGGACCTCTCTGGCCCCTGCACGCATTTACAAGAAACAGGAAATGGTCTTTGCTGCCTGGTTCCTGCTCATGGTGTGCATATTTGTTGGATAACTAGCACAGTATAAACGTTGAGTAACTTAACATAACATAAAGTTGCCAGCATTCAGAGGGGGATCATGCAGCCAATTCGATATTTGTTGTGGTCCCATTGTGCTACACTCATGGCAAACACATTTTAAACGTGGTCCTTTGGCCTTGTAAAGGTACCTGGAAGCAGGACCTGTCCATCAAACTATGAGGGGCCATGCAAGGCTTCTGCCTTATTTTTTTAATTTATTTCTCATTGCAGTGTATAGGGCAACAACCTTTTACACGAAAACATTTAATACATAAAAAAGGATAATCGTATACCATCCAAAAGTTACACATTACACGAATTCATAATAATTATAAAAAATGTTCACGTCATCATCATCAAACAAGTAATTAATCAAAACCCAGTATTTTTGTATTTATTTATATTTATATAGCGCGCAGACAGCCCAAGGGCATTGTGGCGCTGTTACTTGCAGGAGTTTAGTTACAGTGGTACAGGAATGGTAGCAGTCGTTGGCACATTGTGATTGCTACAAACATATATAAAAGCTTCTTCAATCAAACCATACCTAAATAATACAAACAAGAAAACACGTTTTGCACGTTCTACCAAGCAGTTTCATGCACCCCCTCCCCTATTTTCACACATCTTAGGACAAACCTGCTCCCAGATGTAATAGGCTGCTGCTGTAACCACCAGGGATTCTTCAGAGTATAATTATGATCAAAATTGGTACGATTGTATACTGCTGTCTCTGTTACACAACTCAGATATAGCCTTTTCAGTTCCACACAACTTGTCAAAATATGTCTTGATTTTCTATATGGCAGTTGCAAAAGCAGCAGTTACTTAATTCTCGTGCAATACCAGCACACTCCCCTGTGTATTCAAACACAGGTAGTATATTTAATCGTGAGTGCACAACGCATCGCCAAAGCTTCGGGCAAGAAAGCGTAATAAGCCAGGATCTAGGGCCTCCATCTAGGTATGCCGGGGCCATATATTCAGCATGACCTTTCTTATTCACATTGACTTCAATATTCTGTATGTTGGCCCAGTTTAGTGCCTTTGCCTTATGTGATCTGGAAAAGGTTCCGGGTACCTCTACATTGGGAACTTCAAGTTGTAACTGTTTCAAGAGAGTCCGTGAGGTGTTCGCCAGATCTACAAGTCCCTGGTTGTTGACCTCACTCTTCACGTGTTTCGCCATAAGTGTAAGCAATGTTTCCCTTTTCTCGTCACCATGCAGCAGTTTGAAGTACAATTTACAGCATGCCATTTTCCAATGGATATAAAGGTAGGTCAACCCCAATTCCAGGCATAAAACTTCTTCCGGGACCATCTTGGGGAGCCCGAGGATGGAACATGCTGATTTTCCTTCAAGGCCCTGGAGCCATCCGGGAGAGTTTCCAACCCGTACATAACACAGTGTATAATGCGCTTGTGATATACCTTGAGTAGGCCTTCTATTGAACCAGCGCATTTCCTAATCATGAAGTTCTTAATGACCTGCCACCGGCCCCTCACCTTTAAGTGGAGAATGTCTTTACACAACGTAATGGTCGGGAATTATCGAATTGGCCACCCAAGATACACATTCGAGTTTACCCTCTCGAAATGTTTACCACCCATCTTCCATTAATAAGTATGGCTATGATGCTTGTTATGTTCCAGGGTCATAACTCTGGTCTTGCTTTCATTTACCCGAGAGCCATTTTCTTTTGCATACTCGTAAAGGGCATTTATTGCTCCCATGAAGGTGCACCAGGGTTTGGTCTATGAGGACTGTATCGTCCGCATAGGCCAACCAACCCACAGGCCTCCCAGCTATTTTGAGGAGAACATTTCAGCACCCCTCCCGATATGTATTGAGATCTGAAACATACACATGGTACAGGGCCGGCACCAATATACAGCCGTGTTTTAGTCCCAAGTTGGTTTTGATAATTCTAGTTAGGCTTCCTTCCTGCAGCACTCTAACGGATGCACATGTATTGGTGTAAAGTGCTTTAATGTAGCACAGCAATGATGGATTAATCCCCCATTTGGCCAATTTCCTCCTCCGATTTTTGCATATCACACAATCGAATGCTGCAGACTAGTCAGCAAAACATAGGTACAAACAGTTTTGTAGCCTATGAGTTGGCTCTGCCACCAGCAACTGTAGTGCCCAAATACTGTGGGTTCTACCGCATCCGCTTCAGGAGCCTGTCTGCATGGCACTTAGGAGATTCTTGAATTCAGCAAATTTGTTCTGATTTTTTCAATAGGATAGTGGCAAAAATCTTGCTACTGCGGTCAAGCATTGCAAGAAGTGTGAAATTAATGGGCTCTGTCAGCAGGCCAATTTTATGTATGGGAATAAGTATTGTTTGTTGCCAGCTCTCAGGAATCTTTCCACTAATCATGATTTGAGTGAAGAATTCGAACAATAATTTCGCCCAAGCTGTCAGGTTTTTCTTGATGACAATGTTAGCCAGGCTGTCCTGGCCGGGTGCTCTCGATGGTTTGAGTTTGATCCTTATTGAGTGAATATCTTCCTCATCAATAATAATATCTTTCAGCGCTTTCATATGCTTGCCCCCAGCTGATTCGTGAGAGTCCCGTGTACTGTCCCAATATAATGTGTCAGTAGGTCTGCACCAGTTCTCTTTGGAAATGCAGTAATTTCCTTCGGTGTTAAGCCAGAAATATATGTACTATGTAGGTACCAACATATCTTAGCTTCATAGCATTTTAATATGCAATAGATCAATTTTCAGTTCGACACACTTTTGCTAGATTTATGTGCCATTAACCACTGCTTATAATTGATTCCCAGAGTTTTAAGTTGAATCTTCTTTTACTGGTCAGGAAATTTATCAGAGCGTCTGATGTTACGTAGGTCTCTGTGCTAGGTTTTCTTTGATTTGTGTATTTCCATATCGAAGCCCACCGTGGGCCTCATCAATGAGCTACCATATATGGGTGATGCAGTGATCTTATTTATCAGTGAATATGTACTGCCCAGTTCCCTTACGGGCAAGGCACTTCTAGTGTCCACGTGATTAGTAAGTATCATATTCGCTATATTGACATTAACTGTGGATCATCTAATGCTGTTTCCTTGTAGATTTGCCATAGCCTGAGTAGTCCATCCTACCTGTGCTAACTTTTCTTTATCTTGTATGGAAGTGTAAGTACTGCATGGTCACTGAGTTAGTTAAAAAGCGTTTCATAAGTCTGCATCCTTGTGAGAATTAGGTGGGAGGCAAAGATGGCATCCAAACAGGACATAATGGTCCCACTATGCCAGGTTGTGAGTGTTAAGAGCGAGCTCCAGTTCCTGAGTACCACTGGCAGCAAATCATGCTCTTTCAGCATACCGGACCACTGTCTACCTTAGCAAGTAACTTTTTCTGAGTACCTGTTATATTATGGTTTCTTTCATCCATTTATTCACTTTGATATATGCATCATTAGTGTGGTCATCAACCGAAATTCAATGCGCGTTAAAATCTCCGGCAATAATGACAGCGCTTCCGGGGGATATTTCCTGCCATTTCCTTAAGATCTTCGTAAGGTAATTCCTTAACTTCAGTTTAATGCATCCCTCGGGGGAGGTCATAGAGAGTAATGTCCAAAGTATTCTAGCTCTGTATAGGGAAATCAATTATTTTCACACAGATAACAATTTCGTTATCAGTCTCCATGTCAAATTCAAACACTTGTATGCAATGTTTTACACCTATACACAAGCCTCCTTTAGGTCTTCCCTCTTTTCCCTGTAGGCCTTTTCATGTGTACGTCATGAATCCTTCGACCACCAAATCATCCGTAATCCAGATTTCCTGCAAAATGAAAAGGTCCGCTAATCTCATCAAGCTTCCAGGAGAGGCTATGGAAGGAATTTGCACTGAGAGGTCAATAGTGGCGACCCTGATATTCATCTGCCTCCCAGCAATTTCTTTATTGCTGCTAAAAGTGACTGTTTGTCGTGTACACAGCAGATAAATGTATGTCCACCGCCTCCTCTACTTGTCTTGTTTTCTATCGCCATGTCTGATCAGTATTTTTCTCTTTTTGTTTGCTGTGTAAACCCGTGTGTAATGTCATGTTTTGAGTTGGTAGCTTGAATGACAAAGCCTACATCATAGATCTGAAAGAATAAGTACATATGCGGTCCACTATTACTGGTGATGCAGAAGTGATAACAACCCAATTTGCTGCTGCTGTCACGTTCCAGATAATCAATGCTCATTGCATCATATGTAGAGACCATTTTTAGTTCTGGTATTTGATGAAAGAGAACAAGAACCTGTGCACGGTTTAAGAAGGGGCTTTACCTGGCGGTGTACATTTCCTCAAGGCATTCTGATTTCCCACAGTGAGGATTGACGTAGTCTGACAGTTAACCATTTTTACAAGCTGCATGTGTCATTAGTCATGAGTGGGGCGGTCAGCCATATTTCCTTTATTGGCATCTTGTGTGCCCCAAGGATCGGTTGGAGGGCTCGGGGAGGTGCCGAGTATTCCTTTGGGTGGTTTGTTGATTTTTTGCAGGAAGCACAATGGCGGTTTACTGGTTTTCAGTATTTTCGGCTGTCTCCCCGCCCTATCGCGTAATGCATAAGCTCTTGGTAAGGGAGGTCTAGTGGTCCTCTTCTGTCCTTTACCATTACCAATAGTTATCATCACGATAGGGAAAGTTTTTTTAAAAAAAAGTTTTTATTAATTCTTGCTCTCACCTTCTCGTCCTGCACGGTGCAGAGACTGCTCTGTACTCTGCTCTGTACTCCACTGGAAGTGCGCACTTTAGTGCACTTTGTCAGCTTATCAAATGGTGTTATCAGGTCGCTCTGCCGAAAATGGAGGAGAGCAAACAGCACCAGTCCAAGCAAGATGCAGGTTCCGTGATGTAGCAGGATACAAAAGTGATGCCAATCCGTTCACTGTAGCGAAGTACTTTCCCAACAGCAAAGCAGAGCGGACTGCAGAGACTGCTCTGTAATCCGCTGGACGCACTGGATTCTGCCTTATTCATGCACTTGAGGTGCACTTCACCTTGTGCCCATATCAACTCGAGTGAATTTAGGTTGGCTGCTACAGGGGAGGTATTAGGGGTATTGGAGTGTACAATACGCAATTGGTGGTTATCTGTCAGGTAATGCTGCCTCACATACATCAACAGCTGCAGCATAATTATATGTTCTTTAAAGAATATTGTGTCCACCATGGCCTAAAAATAAATCGGGGGGCCAGGTAGGTTCTTGCAGATGCCACACCAGGCATATACAGATGCTTCAGGCAGGGCTGCTTGGAAGGAGGGCTTTCCTCCTGAAGGCTATCCTGTTGAACTGTTCTAAGTTGGGTGTAGTCCCAACCCGGAGCAAGACATTCTCTCTCCAGAATTTCACGTGGGATACGGGTTTTTTCTTCATTGACTTTGCAGATCATAGGGCATTGCCTGCAAAGTCAAAATAAGGAATGAAAATAACACTGTCCGGTTCACCAAGCAAGCATAATTCACAGTAGGTGAAAGAAAGCCCAGGTAGTTGGACTAAAGGAATCATCATCTTAAAATAAATTAACACTGTCCTGCTTAAAACTGAAACATAATGCAAGATGGGGAGGAATGACTAAGGATTCAGAATAAGACATGGTTAAAATAAAATAAATACCATGTTGTGGTAAATACCCAATAATAAACCGGGCAGAGGGAAGCTTAAAGAGTCAGAATAAGCCATGTTTGTAATGAAAGAAATTACACTGCCCTGGTGCCTATATAAAGATAATGTACCTTGGAGTAAGGAAGACAAAGAAATCATAATAATGCATGGTTATAAAAGAAACAAATCACCACTCTTCTGGTTACCACTCTCACCTAATGGTGGAGAAGGATAGCTCCGGGGTAACACGTTTGAAATGAAAGCAAGACAACGCAGCAAAACGCAGGTTTGAATCCCGACCCTGTGATTAGAAATCACTTGCTGGTATTAAACACATTACAAATTAACAATAAAATAAATTTAAAAATAATGCACAGAGGGCAGGACAAACCAATCAGCCTGAATAAGGCATGGCTACTGTAAGATAAATATACACTGTCATGGTTACCACTCAAGTATAATACAAAACAGAGGGAAGAATAATGAAACAGAACATGGTTATTTTAAAAGAAGTTAACACTGTCCTGTTTACTACTCCAACATAATGCTCGAGGTGACACGACGGATGCAGTATAAGGCATGGTCATAATAAAAGAGACAAGCACAAGCACTGTCATGATTACCACCCACATCCCATACCAGGAACATCTTCAGATGAGAACAGTGATGCAGACCCACTGGCTGAACATTGCAGTTTTGAAGTTCAGATGTATTGGAACCTCACAAAAATGCAGTTTAAAGGTTGGCACCTGTCTTTTATACATTTTTAAGTACTTCCCTTTTGAAGTTGGAGTTCTGTAAACTAAACAACAACACAGGGAGTATATGTTATAATATTTAGGGTTGGGTTACATTTGAGCATCAGGTATTAACCTAACTGGTGTTCTTACCTATTTTTCTTTGTTTAGTAAGTGCTTCCATGTTCTTTCCTACTTTACCTTTCCCCCTTTTCCTATCTCCTCCCCTTACTTTCTTCTATGCACTTACTCTATCAGAATTGTCCTTGGACCTAGTATGATAGCAACCTTGTTTGTCTCCCCCCCTCCCCTTATTTGTTTTTTTCCTCCCCTGCCCCCTCCAGCAATCTCTAAAATGTGTTCAGGTCTAGTAAGATAGTCACTTGTTTTGTTCCTCTCTTCCCTTTCTGCACCCCTCTCTCTCACCTTCTGTTAATCTCTGGCTCTACTAGAAATGTCCTCAGGCCTAGTCGGGTAGTCGCCTGTATGTTTCCATGTCCTTCCCACTCGCCCGCTCCCTTCGTTATCTATGTCTTAGCGCTTGCACTATCTGAAATGTCGTCAGGCCAAGTACGATATTTAATTTCACATTCTTATTGTTCATGGCGTGTAAGAATATAATTGTATTTTCCCTTGTTCCCTCCCTTGCCGTGAAGCGATTTGAATCACATTGTGTATAGGCGCTGTATATAATAAACTATCATTTCATATCATATCATATAACAGACATTGGAGCCCTCCATTCCAGAGCCCAATGAGCCCAGTAGAAGACTACACCTATTCTGATATGTATCACATGATCTCATATCCAACTGCTACACCAGTATCTTGCTGCAATAGCTCATCTATTACATTGCACAGAACTCCAAAGTGAATAAACAAGCCTTCAAAATAGGGATGATTGCCATCCAGGAGCACACCAGCCACCTACAGTGTACTGCATTTTAAAACCAGTTAGTGGGAGTGCACACTCACATGGATACACAGGTGATTTCTCTCTGCCAATGATGAAAAATCTCAATTGGACCAATGGACTTGATAAAATAATTGGATTGCAGACATTACGCACTTTGTGCACCCCTCCTTCTGGCATTCTACCGTAGTTAAAGGCTTCCATTATGAAGACAGCGCACAGTGATTCCGTTTATTTTCATCGCAACTTCTGAACGACCTTTCCTGCTGTACTGATATTTGCTGTCCTGGCAGTGTTTAAAGGTATCAGCCATAAGACGCTGCCTAATTGCTCTCCACTCTCAGGATTTCCATCATGTGGTCTGCTATTTTCTTCCATACCAGTGGGAAACACACCCAGAGAAGAGGGTAATTAAGTATCAGGATGGGTAATTGTTGTACAGTTCTATACACCTAGCCATGTGGGCTTTGCAGTGGGTGTTGAGTTTTAAAATTAAAGTGTTGGTACTTTTTCTGAATACCGAAACCTCAGAAAAGGGCCTATGTCATATTCACATGCCAGTCCAACAGCGTAAGCCTGAAGATGTATGATGTACTATGTCTGCTCTGGCAAAACCTTACACAGAGGCACTAGATTTGTCAGCTAGTGTCATACTGTGGACTGAGTGGAGAGGAACAGTTAGTTTCTCTTTAGGCAACAAAGGTAAAAAAGGAAATATATCAACCAGAAGAAACTCAACATTGGGTCTCATTCATGGGAGAGGATAAAAAGTGGATTGCACATCATTAGGTATTTCACAAGTTCGGTAATT
This sequence comes from Ambystoma mexicanum, assembly GCF_040938575.1. Classification (NCBI taxonomy): domain Eukaryota; kingdom Metazoa; phylum Chordata; class Amphibia; order Caudata; family Ambystomatidae; genus Ambystoma; species Ambystoma mexicanum. The sequence continues at coordinate 946,213,599 of NC_090922.1, forward strand.
TCAGCTTTTATTAACAACTCCTCGCTATAAAAGCTTGCTTAGACATACGTAAAGTCAGACCAGCTCTTCAATAAAAAGGCGGAAAATGCATTCCTTATGTTTACATGTTAATCTATATTCCATAGGTTACAAATGCAAGATCTTACTTTATGCCTTTCGATTATATGTTTAATTAATGCAACAGGCTGTTTTACAACTATGGGCCTCATTACACGGATGGCGGTAAGGATTTACCGGTACCGGTAAAATACCGGTACCGGTAAATCCTTACCGCCTTACTACGAGGTCCCTTTGTGGGTTGGGGGATTTAACGCCTGCTTTTTGCAGGCGTTAAAAACCAACCCGCAAAGGGACCCAGGATGCTAATTACGGTACCACAATTTGCGGTACCGTAATTAGCGCCTTCCCCATTCCCATTGAGCCCTATGGGGCAAACATGGGAATGGGGAAGGGCAATGGTGGAAGGGGGAATTACCGCCCCGCCAACCTTGGAATGGGGCGGTAATTCCCCTTTCCGCCAAGGCGGTGCCGGTATTTTACCAGCATGAACCATGGCGCTAATAGCACCATGGTTCTCCGCCATCCGTGTAATGAGGCCCTATGTATTGAACACATTTGCTTGAAAGACACAAGATACAATTGTACATATTAACACATGTCAGAGATCATTACCTAAGTCCTGCAGAGTACTACAAGTGTCAGTAGAAGCCTTATTTCATGTTAGCTGTCACTTTTGATGCCCTTCAGGATTTTTTATTATTTTTCAGGGAGAGTTGGAAAGGAGACTTGTCTTAAGTCGTATATCTGCTCTTCCCGCTCCGGCTGCCAAATCTACATTGTTCTCCACCAGCAAATATATTCATGCTGGTGGAAAAACAATGGAATCCTATGAAATCAGTCTGACTTTTACACTTGGTAAAAACAGGGAAATTCCATAGGACTCCTTTGAAAATGCCCTTTGCAATCGCTAATTTGCACTTTTCCTGACACATGGTGGAAAAGTGAAGTGTAAGGGCTATGTCACTTGTATTTTACACTTAGGACCTCATTATGAGTTTAGAGGTGTGGTAAAAAATTGGTGGTAATTTCGTTACTGCCACTATTTTTGTTGGCAATGGAATTACTGCTGTTTTTACAGCACCACAGAATTCTGCATTTGGAGGAAAAGTGGAGGATTGTCAGCATGCTCGAGGGAAATTCTCCCCTTTTCCTCCAAAAATCTGTGGCATTAGCGCAGCTCAATGACTGCACATGGTAATTCCGCCAAAATCCCCTGGAGTCCTATAGTCTCCAAAAATGCGGAATTATACTGCCCTACTGCCAATTTTTATCCTGTGGTAACCCCACAGGACCAAGTGGTTGTAACAGTAAATCATTTTGGTAGTAATTCGTCAGAATTACCACTGAATTACTGCTAAACTCGTAATGCGGCCCAATGTGTAGTTTCAGATTAATGTGCACATGATTGCTCGTGGATCTTTTCAATTGCTGAAGTGAGGCTGCCAATTTACACATTTAATATCACATAGTCATGATATCGTGTATATTGCTGTAGGTATAACCTTGTGGGGTCCCATAATTTAAGGGAGCAGCTGTTCACTTACACTTTGAAAAGAACAACAACAAATAAATATTGGTCCCAACTCATTTTAAGGCAGCACGGTATTCCTTGCTTACATTTTTGTATTTGTTTTATTTGTAACGCGCACCATCCGGCCCGGAGGCATCAGGGCGCAATTTAGACATGGTTACATAAGCATACAATTAAATATATTCAAAGCATTGAACAGTACAAAGTATACAAGGCATATAGCAATATACATATTTACAGAAGGTAGATTAGCGCAGGAGTTTCCCAGGGCTGGCCCGGAACATCAAGGCTGGTTGGAGAGCCAGGATTTGGTTTTAGCTTTGAAGGCACTAAAGCGTTCTTCGGATCGGATGGTGAGAGGGAGGGCATTCCAAAGCTTACATGACATGCACATGCAAAACTAAGTACTCTGAATCAACAGTCCGTGTTTCTTCCACAGATGTTAAAACTACTTACACTTCGTCGATATATATTCAGCTTAACAACAACCTCTTTGAATGGGGTTTACATATTAAGACTTAACGTCACTTTATAATATTTAGGAGTTCACATTCAAATAGATTTTTACCTAGTAGTCCTGTAATCCCTAGCTGGAGTAAGTCCATCAATAACACACCAGGTGACATAGAAATACAACATTGTGCCTCTTGAGGAGGATCTATCCTCAGATAGCAGCACACTCCTCTTCAAGGGAATTCTGAACTACACAGTGTAGCAGAATGTTCTTCAGAGCATGTCAGCTGGAACAGGGTACTTCTAAGGATGGCGAGCCTAGAGTAATGCTATACATAGCCCGTGTGTTCAGTAGACAGCGAGTCACCAGACCTCAGACACCCAGGCAGAGGGAGTCAAAACCCAATCACGTGACCATGCACTTTCACATAAAAACACCATAAAATATGACAGCTTCTTCAGAGCTAAGAAAATGTTTGCACAGCATTTTCTGTTGGGACCTAAGAGGGACTTTCAGAATAGAATGAGTTGATCAGTTTATTTGGCCTCTGAGGTAGTGCTTGTATGTTCACAACAGCTTTAAGCTCTAGAAAATATGTTTGCTATACATTCTGCTCCTTTGTGTTGGTACAAGTGTCTGGTACATGGGATCTTACTAGAGCCCCTCAAGGCTTAACTGTTTTGTTGTGAAGTGTTGCAAAGGGATTAATAGAAACAGACGTACACATGAAGAGTATATAAGGAAGGTTTTATTAGATAGGCTATTATTCATCAAGATGCCAACATAATATATGGGATCTCATATCACAATGTTTGGTTTCTTTTCTCTTCTCAATTAAAACTTTCTCCATTAACCTCCTTTAAGCACAAGGCTTATTTAGTTTATTTATTTCTTTTTTACATTTGTATAGCGCACACAAACCCTGAGGCATCAGGGCTGTATTGAGGATCGACATACAGGTACCTGGTCAAGTCCAAGGACACGAACGGTAGGTACATAGGTCGTCAAAGTATAGGTGGGTTACAAGAGTAGAGACATGACATTAGGCTTAGTATTGAGGTCCTTCCGGAATGCCCAGTAGGATTGTTCTGCTCTTAGAGACTGAGGGAGACCGTTCCACGTCTTGACTGCAACGACTGGGAAACTGGATCCTTCTGCTTTGGGCTGTTAATGCTTAGGTTGGGACAGTCTGTAGGTGTAGGGAGTCCTAGTTGGCCTGGATGGGTGGATCATGGTGATTGTGATAGGTACGGCAGAGGAGTAGTTTTGGAGATACATCTGTGAGTAGGGGTCAGAGTCTTGAAAGGAATTCTTTCTCTGATCAGGAGCCAGTGCACTGCTTTACAGGCAGCGGTGATGTGTTCTGATTTGGGAATGCTTAGGACAGCTCGAAGGAAGTTATTATGGATAATCTGTAGTTTTTTTAGATTGTGGGCCGAAGTTCCAGTGAAGAAAACATTACAGTAATCCTTGATGAGCTGGAGATAGTGTTGCATCCAGGTAGACTCCTAGAGTTGTGACAGCAGGGGAGACTTTGATCATGGAGCCGTGACTATGTTGAAGGCAGTGAAGTAGGGAATCTATATTTTTTAGCACAAACTCTGGCCCCACAAAGAGAAGCTCAGTTTTTTCATTTTTAAGACAGAAACCATGGATCACCGTCCAAGCCTGTATGGTGGCATAGGTGATGTTAAGGGCAGCAGCATCGATGGTGTAGGTGCCAGAGAGAGGGAGGAGGATCTGAGTGTCGTCGGCATAGTTGGTATTGTCATGCCGAGAGAGCCCAGAAGGTCAAAGAGAGGCTTCGTAAAGATATTGTAAAGCGTTGGTGAGACACAGGAACCTTTGGGTACCCCACAGCTAGTGGGGACCAGTTCGGCACTGGCTGTTTCTGAGAAGACTTACATGGTTCTGCCTTCTAGGCAGGAGGCAATCCAGGTGGCCACTTCTGGGGAGAAGGATGCGGCTGATATTAGGTCTTGGTACCTAACTAGATTGAATGCAGCAGAGAGGCCTAAGAGGAGCAGGAGTGCAGGTTTTCCCATGTCCTTGATCTCGTCTATCTGGTTTTTCAGGCCTAGGAGTGCTGACTCATTGTGGTGATGAGGGTGGAAGCCTGATTGGCAGGCTCCTAGAATGTGGTAATTTTCAAGGTGCTCTTAGATTTGTATGTATGTAGCTCTGTCAAGAATCTTCAATAAGAAGGGGACTGTGGTGATAGGCCAGTAGTTGTTTGGAATTGTTGGGTAAAGAGATGTTTTTTTAGGAGTGGAAGAACCTAAGCCTCGTTAAGGCAAGCGGGCACTGTACCGGCCATGAAGGAGGAGGTGATCAAGGAAGTCATGAATAGGGCTAGCGTTTCTGCACACTCCTTGATGAGGGGTGCCGGACGGATGTCTCTTTTACATCTGGATGGCTTCAAAACATTTAGGATGTGGAGGGTTAACGGTTCAGTGATTTTACTGAAGCTGAAAGGGGGTGCTGCTGGAGTATTGGGGGAGAATTCTGTAAACAGGCAGGAGGGCTTCAGGCTAGTTCATTTGGCATGGATTTTGTTGTGATGCATGTCAATTCTATTCAGCATAGACTCATATAATTGTTTGCATTCTATCTACGTCACCAAAAATACAACAGTTATTCTGATTCTTCTTCTCTCAGTTATGCATGCCCTTGTATTTTACTGTATTTTGTGATTTGTCTTCCTTTAGTAGTAAATGCCATGGGATGCACACTGGTACTCCACAAAACAGTGTTTCTCTTGGAACATTCAGTATCTTTTATTTGGGGACACGATGCAACATATCTGCAAGTACACTCAGTTTCTCTCTTTGTGGTAAATGCTAAGAGCTTTGCTTTTTTTTACCCTGGTATATTTAGTGGCTTTCTCTCTGCTCAAATATTGCAAAACTGAAAACTGCTTGTGGATTGCACTCTTCCCTGTCACAGCATGGACCTTTCTATTTGGCGTATGGTCAGATCTTTTCTCACCCATCATCTCTCTACTTGTCTACTACTTTCACTTTTGGGGCTCATATTGTCCATGCTTGGCCTGTCCAAGACTCCTGGTTTTCAGTACCTCCTTCCTCCTCACAATGACTCTTCACACTCCACTTTTTGCCATTTGTCCATCTACCCCTATGGCTTCCTTCAGGCTCTTGTCTCCCCACCATACACATGTGAATGTCATTCTTCCTATTTACAGAACCACAATGATATCAAGTGGAGAAAACAGATTGCAGGCAGGCATGGTGAACTTCCCCGTTGGTATATGTTTTCTCCACATACATAAATTCACTCTGTTTCTTTCTTGGGCTGTTTACCACCATGCAAACATTTCCCCATGCCAAGTTGTCAGAACCTTGCACTATTAAAGCTACCCCTTATCAAACTCTCTCATTCAAATGTCTGTCTGGAGCCCACCATACAATACCTTCCTATTCATTATTTCACTTTATCCCATTCACTTTGGCCTAGCAATAGTAATTTGCATTACGTAAACATTTTATAACTAAATTATAACTGTGAAATCAAATTAACTTTGGTGTTTTCACTAGGACTATTTATTACCAAGATATTGCATCTCATTACGAATTGGCAGAAATTACACCATCATTTCTGCCGAATTCATTTGCCATTAGTTCCAATCAAACACAGGTATTTAACACAAGATCACAAGTGGAATTACAGCAGTGTATGTTGTCATATTTGAAGTTCAGTTAACAATGGTTATTCAGCCATGGGTTCAATCTGATGATTTTATTAAGATAAAGATATGTGCTGGAGGTAAATCATCTACTTTACGTCCAAACTCATAGTTGAGTGATGAAGTAAAGTGGTGGTAAGGTGGCCATAACATAATTACATCTAAATCATTGTCCAAAAATATTTCCCACATTTTCCATCTAAGAGCATATCTTCTTCCATTGTGTTTTAACAAACAGCAAATCTTGGGTCAAACCCAGTTACCTTGTGACTTTATCGGAGAACCTCTGAACCAGCAATCAGTCCAAGGCATTTCAGTTACCCAAAATCTATCCCTGCATTCTACAGATGACCTCATAACCTCACAGAGTGTCTTATGTGCATTCTTATCACTCTAAAGTTCCTTAAGAATGAGTTCATTTCTCATTTGGTTTGCTTTCTCAAATATTTGTATTTGTATTTATTGTTTTATATAGCGCCTTAATCCAAGGCGCTTTACAATGAACACCAAAAATACATTAAACATGGAACAGTAGAAGCAATTACGGTAAACATGAGTCAAACCAGAATCGGCATGTATAACAATTTACATATGAGGACGAAGAGGGGAGAAGAGGGGTGGAGAAGGAAGGAGGGGGATAGAGAGTAGTAAGTAAAGTGAGTAGTAGGAAGAAGGGAGATTTAGAAGAGAAGGAGAAGATAAAGACAACACAGAGAAGGGTATCAGAAAGAGGGAACGAAGGGTGATAGGGGAAAGCGGATCAGGGAGGGGAATGAAGAAGAAGAGATTTCAGTGAGGAGCGGAAGGAGGAATAGGTAGGGGAGGAATGGATAGAGAATGGTAAGGAGTTCCAGTGTAAGGGGGCAAGGAGCTGAAAGGAACGGAAACGAGAAGAGGCACAAGGGGTTGGGGGAACTGAAAGTAAGAAGAGATCAGCAGAATGAAGGGAGCGAAAGGGGATGTAAAATGAGGGATGAGAGGAGTGGTAAGGAGGAGCAAGGTCGTGAAGAGATTTAAAGAACAGATAAAGGAAATAAAATTTAAGTTGGGAGTGGAAAGGAAGCCATCCTAGCTGAGAAAGTGAGTTGGAAATGGAGTCATGAGGAGAGAGAAGACAGAGGGTGCGGATGGCAGAGTGATAAAGGGATTTCAGGGGGGCAAGGTGGGAAGCGAGGAGATCAAACAAGAGAGAAGAACAATAGAAAAGACGAGAAAAAATGAGGTAGGAGATTAAACGTTCGGTAGCATGGAAGGTGAGAGAGGAACAAACTTTACGGATGTTAAAGAGATGTTAGCGACATGCCCGAAAGGTGAGGGAGATATGATGAGTAAAGTAGAGGGAAGAGTCAAAATAAATGCCAAGATTACGAGCATGGTTGGAAATAGGGCAACTAAAAGGAGGAAATTCATTAGAAGGAGGGGGAGAGGGAGGAGGAAGTGTGTTAGATGGAAAGAACAAGACTTCAGTCTTGTCAGTGTTAAGAGAGAGATAGTGAGATGACATACAATTTTTAATGGCAGTAAGACAGGAAGAAACATTGAGATGTAAGTCAGAGGTGAAGGAAGAAAAGGAGAGGAACAGTTGGGTGTCATCAGCATAGAAATGATGAGAAATACCGAAGGAGGAGATGATAGGAGCGAGGAGTGAAGTGTAAAGAGAGAATAAGAATGGTCTGATGACAGAGCCTTGGGGAACACTGTATTTGAGAGGGAAGGTAGAAGAGGTTTGTCTGCCCCAATAAATGGCGAAAGAGCGGTGGGAGAGGTAAGAAGAGATCCAGTTAAGAACAGAGCAGTTGAAACCAAGGTAGGAAAGAGTATTGAGAAGTAAGGGGTGATCGGCAGTGTCGAAAGCAGTAGAAAGGTCAAGGTGAATAAGGATTGAGGATTGCTTGGAATACTGAGCAGTGAAGAGAGAGTTAAGGGCAGAGGTAAGAGCAGACTCAGTAGAGTGGTTGGGAAGGAAGCCAGACTGCAAAGGGGGAAGGAGAGAGTGGGTAGTGACAAAAGTAGAGAGCTGAGAATATGCTAAGCGTTCGAGTAATTTAGAGAGAAATGGTAAAAGTGAGATTGGGAGAAAGTTGGAAGCAAGAAGAGGATTAGCAGAAGGCGTCTTCAGTATAGGGATAATAGTGGCATGCTTGAAGGCAGAAGGGAAGGTAGCCGTAGAGAAACAAGTATTGAAGAAGGAGGTTAGATAGGGTAAGAGATGGGGGTAGATCTTGGGAATAAGAAGGGTTGGGTTGGGATCGGAGGGGGTGGCAGTAGGGGGGATTTAGTTAAGAGGAGAGAAACATCAGAGGGAGTGATAGGAGAAAATATAGACATTTGAGCTGAAGAGGAATGTAGGGAGGGTAGGGGAGCGGAAGAACATACAATTTTCTGGTGAAGAGAAATATTTTTTCAGAAAAGTAGTTGGCAAAGTCAGAAGGAGAAAGAGGGGAAGTAAAAGAGAGGTCAGGAGCCAGAGGAGAGAGGAGACGAGAGAGGGTTTGAAAGATACGACGAGGATGAGAGGCTTGGGAGTGAAGGAGGTTAGAAAAGTATGAGCGTTTGGCGGATTTAAGGCAGGAGTCATATAGAGAATGATAAGAGATGTAGGCAGTTTGGTTAGGAAGAGAGGGGATTTGAGCCAGCGACGCTCAAAGCGACTGAGGAGATGACGCATGGACAGGAGGTGAGGAGAGAGCCAGGGTTGGGAGTGCTGATCAAACTAAATATCAAACTAAGGACAGCCTGAAAGAAACCAATGTGGAATTATGGGGTCCTCGTGTTCTTATTCAGCCTCTGGCTGGGTATGCAATACAGTCTTGAGTATCTTATTGTATTTATTGTGATCTCTGCATGAACAAATCCAATGATGTACACACACCATCAAACAATGTCTTCATCCTTTCCCAATTGAGGGAGCTGAGCTCTTTTGAAGTTGTTCATTTAAAAGATAACTTTGTTTAGTGGTGTTGAGAGACAGATTAATATGTCATCCATAGTTTTTGCCACTCCTTCAGCTCAATGTTGCACAGGTGAGAACAGTTACACACTAAGACAACTCTACCACCCTTACGCCAGGCAGGTACAGCAGGAGATGAACAGAATCTAACGCTGAGAATGGCATAATAAACCAAACCAATGTTATTACAATGCATGTGCATGCATTAGACACAAAGCAAAGTATAAAAATAAAGAACAAGTACACTAGAAAACACATGGATTTATAGACGAAAATTGTTAACATGGCATCCATAACATATCAAGAATACTAACATAAGCAATGTATAAACTGGACGCAACATGAACGACACGCGAATATAGCTCACTAACATAGAAATGCAAAAGTAATTAGCAGCCATCTTTTCCATAATGGAAACCACAACATGCTTCTAAATAATCAAAAGGCCTCAAGGCTTAAAGAGAACTCACAATGCTGCAATAACAACATACATAGTTGTTCAGAGCTCAGGCAGGTGCTGACAACCCCAGCCAAAGTTACTGCGAATTAAAGGAATAGTGTGCTCACATTTTTTATTGTCCCGAGTGTTCAGGCATGTGGTTTTATGCAAACTGACATTGATAGTAAAAACATTTCCTATGCACCTTACCTTAGTTTTCCTCATTTTCAAACATGTGAAATCAATGAGGGGGGTGCAGCCATCTTGTGCTAATCTTATCCATTTTCCGCATCGCCATATGTTCGACTGCCCTCACGGCACTAAATCATATCACCCACCCCAGAAGCTGACATCACTAGTCGAGTACGGCCCATTTCACAGCGCAAATGCACGTCTCGTGTCAACGTTTTCTGTGCCCCAGCTAATGACGTGGCTCTATGGAAATGGCAGGACGCCTTTTTCCACAATAAGTAGAAACAGACCGCTTCTCATCAGACAACATCAGAGTTGCTTTTCCAATCATTTCACTGGTTTATTTTGTATAGCCTGTGACTCGTTTCTGCCCTGTTCAGCTATCTTCGTTGCTCAGAGCCCGTGCAAACAGATACTTGTACTAGCATTACTATTGATTTTAATGTTGTCGTATAATGGCAACAAAACAGCCCTACCAGTATGAGCCAGAGTATTCCGAGGTGGAATTAGTTGATAGAGAAAGATGCAGAAACGATGGGGCATCGGACGACAGTTGGGAAGACGAATCAATGGATCCTGAGCCAGAGCATAGTCGCATGGAAGACGTTTCCACCTGGTGTACCTGCAAACGCTGCAAGGTCATGCCAACCGAGGAGGAGTACTGCTGCTGCAGAGAAAACTCAGGATGCTTGGCCTACATATCGGAAAAAGAGACACTGCCGCTATGCATTACTGAGCTGCATGACTTCAGGGCAGCATGCCTCACAAGGTCCGTGTTGAGGATTATGATGGTGCTTATGCACAAACGTCACGCAACAGTTCGCCCTCACAATCCAAGTAATGAGGAAGTGTACTCTAGATTTGAGGTCACTTTGATCACTGAGGCCACTAACATTTCTTGTTTGTCTCCTATATTGTCGTAACTTTCATCTATCACTGCCAAATGAATGTAGTCTGGCAATTCAAAACATTTCTCGCGCTTTGGGGAAATCATAGTGGTCATCTTATGTGTCTTTCAATTCCAACTAAGAAACAATATTTCTCTGTGCCCCAAATGTCATAGATTGCACGGGTGTTCAGCCCAAGTTGATTGATCCATGAAGTAACATTTGTACGGGCAACTATGCCATAGGATACAGGATGCATTTTCAACTAAGGTTTGTACACTTATCAGGTTCATTTAATTATAGTATGTATCTTTCGCTTTCACAGGTGGTACAGGCTGGTGGCCTATCGTTTGTTTACATGGTGGCTTCATGGGAGGCTTGGATACCGCATTCAATGAGTAATACCCGCCTGTGTCATTGGAGCCATTCATGCCAAATTCCCCAGTGACAGGAGACAATACAGAGGATTTTCCCACACTGTGCTGCAACCTGAAGTAAACAATTTGTAGTATATTTGTGCCATCAACATCAGCAACAAAACAAAATACAAATGATCTTTTACGAATAGTTGTTTCAATTTTTCATTGAATCATGGACATGCTCACTTGTCTTTGAGTGACATGCAACAATGGTTGGTGCCTTTTTACGCTCACCTCCTCTGCAACAATCCATCCCCCCTCCATTATAAACGGCCAAGGTGCCAAACCCAGTGTCTCCAGGCTCCCCTGAAGCAGACAGCGCCCCTGTAATCCACATAAGTGTGACTCTCCCTTCAGCAGTGTTCCGGGCCTCCTCTGCATGCCTCTTGCCCATCCATCCCCCCTCCACTATCAATGGCAGTTTGCCCCTGTGACCCTGCGCTCCCAAGGGGGCTGGCAGGGTGGGAACGGCCAAGGTGCCAAACACCATGTACACTTCAAAGGTATCTTCCGCGCAGGGGCCATTGTACAAACAGCCTCCCCAGACCCCGTGTCTCTAGGCTCCCCTTTTTCAGACCCCGCCCCTGCAATCCACATAAGTGTGTCCCTCCCTTCAGCAGTATTCCGGGCCTCGTCTGCACACCTCTTGCCCATCCATCCCCCCTCCACTATCAATGGCAGTCGCCCCTGTGGCCCTGCGCTCCCAAGGAGGCTGTGAGGGTGGGAATGGCCAAGATGCCAAACACCATGTACACTTCAAAGGTATCTTTGACACAGGGGCCATTGTACACACAGCTTCCTCTCTTGCAGACCCCCCCCTGCAATCCACATAAGTGTGTCTCTCCCTTCAGCAGTGTCCCAGGCCTTGTTTGCATGCCTCTTGCCCATCCTTCCCCCCTCCACTATCAATGACAGTTGACCCCTGTGGCCCTGCACTCCTAAGGGGGCTGGCAGGGTGGGAACGGCCAAGGTGCCAAACACCATGTACACTTCGAAGGTATCTTCTGCAATGGGGCCATTGTACACACGGCCTCCCCAGACCCCGTGTCTCCAGGCTCCTCTGAAGCAGACCCCCGAAGCAGACCCCACCCCTGCAATCCACATAAATGTGTCTCCTCCTTCAGCAGTGTTCCATACCTTGTCTTCACACCTCTTGCCCATCCATCCCCCTTCCACTAGCAACGGCAGTTTGAACTTGTGACCGTGCGCTCCCATAGGGGGCTGGCAGGGTGGGAACGGCCAAGGTGCCAAACAACATGTACACTTCAAAGGTATCTTCCGCACAGGGGCCATTGTACACAAGGCCTCCCCAGACCCAGTGTCTCCAGGCTCCCCTGAAGCAGACCGCGCCAGAAACATGTCACACATTCACATACACACCCACTTTTCTAATCCTTTATAAACCCCTTGATATTTATCCGCAGAACATCTCTGAGCACTGGAAGTCAACCCTTGATTGTGCTACCTGTGGACATCTGTGAGCACTGGAAGTCATCAATTGATCATGCTACCTGTGAACATTAGCACTGGAAGTCACCTCTTGATTGTGCTAGCTGTTCTCCTGCTACTAATCCCCTGCTTGCTGATTCTAATTGTTTGTTAGTCAAGGTAAGGGCAGGTCACCTTTTAACTGCACTATGTTCATCTCTTTCTCGTTTCAAAATTTCTATCTATTTCGACCGAATGTACCCAGTAGTGTAATGTTCATTCATCTCAATGACTTTACCATTGTCTAATGTTTCAAGTTTTCTGATCTCGATATATAGTACATTTTATCATTGTCAATTGTAATAGAATCACATGTTTCTCAGACTATCGGCCTCATTCCGAGTTTGGAGGTAATCATGGCGCTATTAGCATGAAAGTACATTCAACGGACGAGTAACAGGTTACGATTAGCATCATATCAATCAATTCCGTATGCATGTCAATTATGTATGTAGTATTTGACTACGCTACACAGGTTTTGCTTCTTTGAGCAAAACAAATGTGGAATAGAACACTGTGATATAATTCCATTCAGTCTCATGCATTCAGTACAATTCTTTTTCAAGGGGGCCATGTCAAATGTCAGGGCACAATCCTGCATACGTTCCCGAAGGATATTAATTTAATAAGAAGATGGGTTTGACATTGTGGTTTTGCGGTGGACGAGATTGAAAGTAGAGCCCAGGCTGTCTTTGGAGACTTGAGGGCCATATGTTTCTGCCTATGCAGCCTGCACTTTAGTCAGGATATGTACAACCAATCGACGAACACAAAAGAGTGTCGACCCAGAATGTTACGTAAATTGCTTCCAAATGCAATTCCAACTCTATTGATGCACACGCTGCCTCTGGTGCATACCATATGTTGAATTAGCTGTAGGCCGTGGGGTACTGAACAGTCAACTCCATGTACGGATTGGTGCTTTCGGTGTAAATGTGTCTTACTAAAGTTTGCATATTTACCAGATTGTATTACATTTTAACTATCCCACATTTTACTCCACATCTGTCCCTGGTTTATGGAGTCTTAAATAAAGTAATTATGACCATGGAAAACAATGCAATAGTGCCCTTCACAAGAAGCATAATGTTTTCATAATATGTTGCTTGACATGTCCATTTCTTTAGGATTTCATACTGACAGAAGCACAGACCCTCGAAAAAGATTAAACCAACGACCCGTCCAGTATACCAATGGTGAGCCCTACAGACTACCAGAGGTTTATATTCTCGACAGTTGCATTTTACCTACATATCTAATGCAAATCTAAATTTCCATTTAACCACTTCATGACAATGCACTGAACATGAAGGAGCAAGATTCTCCATCTGTTTATTTGCACGAGTCAACTACAACTTAAAGCGCTTATCATGTAATTTTATTTCACTTTTCCTTTACGAGAATGTATTATGCTTAGAATTTCCAATAATATGAAAACGTTTTGTATTCTGTTGGTTGTTTACACTAGGTGTCAATTATGGGTTTCTCTTTATATGCACCACTGTTTCTGTTCCATTTCGCTGTTTTCATCCGTACTGTGTTACATGGGGATCTGGTACTTCGACTACAATTACATCGTCCTTTGAAGCTGGTACAGAGTATGGGGTATGCATACTAACAGTTACATTGAATGAAAGAAATTAAATCCTACATAAGATACTATTAAACAGTGACATGCATATAAACATGCAGTGTTTCAAACTTTTCTCATTTCAGTTCTAACATTACACTTCCTCCCTAACGCAGAATATATTGCAAAATGTTTGAGGGCAACACTACAATCAGTATGTTTTGCATGGTGATTTCTGATCAAGTACACTTGCCATCAATCAGGTGAAATTCAAAATGTATATTTTGACTAAATGATGTGCACTGTTTGCGAGGTTATGTGTGTAAGCGATGTGTGCGGTGAAAGATTTTAATTTCCAATATGATTGACTTTTTTTTTTTAATGAATATTCTATTCAAGGAATGTACACATGGTGTGGAATTAGAAGAGGAGGCACATGGATCAGAGGTGGTGGATCAGTTTGCTGGTGCAGTCATTACAGAGAAGACCACGGTTTCAAAGAAAATCAAGAAAATAAGGGTAACTAGCAAACAATTTAGTTTTCTAGAAGTGTTTTGGCTGGTGTTTTCGTCATAACACGTTTTTATATTTAAAGTGCTATCCATTGCATGTGTGCTATACATTGAACATATTTTTACAACCCATCTCCTAGAGGCCCAGGATGGAATGAAGTATAAAGACACAGACAACAAATGAAACCAAAGATGTTGCTTGCCAATCAGATTTCACCATGGAGCAACTACTATTTGAGGCGCAGCATGGTCCATTCAATAAGCAGACTCGTGATGCTTATGCCCAATGGCCTGAAACTGAATGCAATGTGATCGGCGAAGCCAGCAAAGTGTTCTTGCACCATTGCTACAATGTGAGAATTCTACAAGATGAAACTGAATATAATGAAAATGCTTTGGTATTCCTCGCAGACCACTTGACACAATCTACACTCCACAAAAAAAGGTCCACCCAATAAACAATCGACATCGATGGTTTCTCCTATTTGTGTGCAAATAACACAAGCTAAACTAACAGAGACTGAAGCGTCTACGCAATTGACTGAGGAACTTGCCAAAGATCTCAACTACAGTTTGTCTAGTTTGGCCGATTTGTCCACCACAGTTGAGTCATAAACCACAATCATGCAGGACGATTGGCCAATAAAGGAGCAGACATACATTGTATTCGACAGCTGCCTGGTAGTGATTATACTGATGCTGAAATGTGTCCATACATTGAGGGGGAAAATATGCGGGCAGCCATTGGCGCATGTGTTTCGTGTATTACAAGGCACTAACCTGAAAATACTAGCCAGCTGTGAGCAGACCTCCAGGATACATTTTCAAGGTCCACTCAACCGATGCTTGGCAAAGTGCCAGTTGGAAATCTACTGTGTTCAGCAGATTTACTTTTTAGTGGCTTGACTGAGATCAGTTCCTTGTTAAAACGCAGTACTACAAATATCAAAGAGAATTCTTATTACCCGCTATTAGACAAGCCTGGAAAATGGAACAATTGTCAATTGAAAGTATATTTTCAGGAAAACAGCTCAGGCTAGCTGCCGATGGACAGTGTTACAGCCCTGGATTTTCAGCAAAGTACTGCACATACCACTTTCAGACAATAAACATAATAAGGGAAGCCCAATGGGACCACTTACGTGGTAGCTCTACCTTTTATCGGGGTATGTGAATCTAGTACAACAGAGGTAGATAGCAACTTATCAACAGTCACAGTAATCAAAACAGTATATTAATATTGTTTCATTATCCAAAATATATGTTTTATTCAATAATATCACAGAGTTAAAAAGCAAAACATTGTGACACATAAACCTAGATCAAATTAAGTAAAGTATGTATTCTAAACATTGTTAGTATTCTAGACTATAAAATTAGCATATGTCAATTTAATATCGTCTACACCCTCTAGTTGGAATAACTATTCAGCCCTGGTTATTTATAAATGGGGTAGGGTGAACTCAACATGTTTCAGTTCTCATTTGTGACTCTTGGAACCTTCTTCAGGATATATGTCACTGTATTTTAAACCATTAAAAAAAAACAAATGGAGCTGCCTTAATGTCCGTTGGTATTGATTGCAACTCTATTGACAGTAAATGAGATACTTGTTCTCTTGTTGTTGTGACTGTTGATAAGAAAAGAAAAAGGAGAAAGTAAACTATAAATGTTTAATTGTTTCTCTTAATTTAAATTTAATTTAAACTGGGCCTAGATAAAAATGTACCTGGTCCAGAATGCGGAGAGAATCTTAGAGGTAGGATCCTGTATGTAGCAGGAGTAGTCCTCTAGGTCAAATAGCTGCACATTTTCTTTTGTTTAGCTACACCTGGAATTTAAATTTATATATTCTGTTATTACCCATAAAATTCAGCCATTCCGTATAAACACATCTAAGTGAAGCAATTTTCTAAAAGTCTCATATGTATATTCTCCAATTGTTTTTCCACTTTGGATCTGGTTACAGCGACCACTGACTTCAACCAGATCCAACGTGGAAACACAATTGGAGAATATACATATGAGACTTACCTACAACTAACTATCAACTAATAGGAGGTACGTTAATTTACATTTAGAAAATTGCTTCACTTAGATGTGTTTATATGGTATCACAGAATTTTATGGACAATGGGTTCTAATAGAATATATACATTTAAATTCCAGGTCTAGCTAAACCGAAAAAATTGTGCAGCTATTTGACCTACTCCTGCTGCATACAGGATCCTACCTCTAAGATTCTCTCCACATTCTGGACCAGGTAAATTTTTATCCAGGCCCAGTTTAAATTAAATTTAAATTAAGAGAAACAATTAAACATGTATAATTTACTTTCTCCTTTCTCTTAGCTAACTTGTAATGAAGCCCATTGTCTTTAAACCCCACCTTTTGATTAATTGTGAAACTTTAACACTGTTACACCCCTTTGGAGCATTCTAGATAGTTCCTCCTTCATTTCTATAGAAGGCAAATAGACAGACCAACTTATATAGTTTCGATCATATGACAACACACAGATATACATTTTATGTATCCTTGCTTTTCAATTCTCAGTAATAAGTCTAGCTTTGGTGGTAGGAGGAATACATCACCCAGAGACACAGGATATTTTAAGTAAGCGGCAGAGTCACATCTGAAGAGATCAACAGAAACAGCCTAATTTGAAATATCTGTTAGAAAGTTAACTGACAAATAATGATGGAAGAATACATAATGGATTTTATATGATATACCACTGATTTCATAGTACCCACACCCAACATTTCTTAGATGGACGTGAGCTATTACCTCTTTAAGTTAACCTTTGCCCTCTTAAAGGTAGCATGGCAGAACTCAAGGCTTAACTCTGCAGTAGACACCTGAGGATCCAGCAAGGAACAGTGCAACTCCAAATGGGTAATGCATGCTCAATGTCAAACAAAGGGCATTTCATTTTTCATTACCAGTAGTGGATACTAAATAGTAATTATGTAAAACAGTGTAATATAATCCTTGAAAAAATAAAGTTAGATTTGCCCATTCATAACTGTACTTCGGGATGGGAGAATGCTGCCAACCATCGCTTATAGGGCCTTATTGCCTATGGTAGCACAATAATATTTAAGAAGAATGGGTCTTTTCAGAGAACCATTCTCAGTGTAGTTCAGTCAGACCAAGGAAGGACTACGAGTTCTGCGGCCGGTAGTGTGACACCCGCCAGGTCTGACCGGCAGGGTGTAACGCCACCGGCTGCAGACGAACGTGGAAACACTGGTACCATTACCGCATATTGCCGGTGTTTCCACGGCCCCCATTCCCATGGAGTCCTATGCGACTACATGGGAATGGGTAGTAACGAAATGCCGGCTCCTGAATTACCGCATCACTGGGGCTGTAATGACCTGGTAATTCCAACAAGTCCGGAGCCAGTAAATCATTTCGGTTGCGGCTGCAACCTGCCATTTTTTCCGGCACGGTTACCGTCGGACATGGAATGAGGCCCAATGTGCATGCTCAGAATTGAACTCTTGAAGAAAAATAAACCGAACAAGAATGGTGTTCATGTAGGAATAACCAAGAGGAAACTATTGCCCTCTAACAATACGGTGCTGGCTGCCTGAAGTTGACCAAAGATCATATAGATGATTCTCAAGAATTTTGGAACATTGTCTCGGGGCAGACAAGACAACGGTAGAATAATATCTGTTTTTAGATACTCAAAATATTGACCTAAACATCAATGTTGTACCATGACCTGAAGTTTACGGTCCATGCAAGAAAGCCCTCTTATCACTGTGTTGCAGCACTTCTGGAAAGAGGAATGAGCCAAATTGCTTCAAATTTGATGTGCGAATGACAATCGTTGACAGAGAATGCTTAGTTGAAGTCATTGCTGATCAAGGGGGTTTTGCCTGCACCTACGTGAGAAGGTGACTGTTGCATCATACCTTTTCCCTATCTGCTCAGTATGTCTGTGATGTCATGAGTGCCTGGAAGTAATATGTTGTGTGAGTGTCCTCTGCTGGGTGTTCTCTGAATCACAGTTGATGAGAGGCTGGCTTGGAGAGTGGGCCGCTGGTGGACGTGTCCCTATGCACCCAAGTCTTGTAACCTGTAACTGAACTTATCTATCCTGGAACTGAAGTAAAGATGCTTCCTTTTGTACCTGAGGCTCCGAGTGATCTGTGGACCTTTCAACAATGACATACTTGCTTACACATGAATGTTGGATGTTGTATCATTACTGGATTAATAACCTCTGGAAAAAGCATTATGTATGCAGGTCATTTGTTTAGAGAGGTATTCTTCATATTTTATTAGAACTGATTTAAATCTAATAACATTTAAGGTTTTAGATATGAAAAATCTGTGAAAATCATTGTTGGTCCACTTTGCAGCAATGTCAATTAGGTTGAACCATAGCAGCCTCATTCATGATTGAGTAGAATCTGCAGCATATCTGTGCGACTGAGCCATTAACAGAGATCCTGCTTTCAATCCCACCATGAACTCCACCGATTAAGAATCTATCGCATACATGAAGTGAGTTGTGGGGACAAGCCCTCCATAAGAATGACATGTATTAAGTCATGGAGAGTGAACGCATCAAGCCTGACTGTATTGATCGTGCTACACCTCTAATTTTGCATTTAGCTCTTTACCATTATACTTAACCTCTGCGCCTGATTTTGCATCTTGCCCGTCTATCCAGCTTTCTGCGCATGATTTTATACTTAGAATTCTGCCACTGTACTTAGCAAGTGTATATATATATATGGATTGCTATACCTAACAGCTGCATTGTGCACCCAGCTGTCCTCTGATTGTTTGATTTCCACCATACTGTATACGAATACTGCACTGCTTCTTGTTACCATCTGAATGTTGTATTTAGCTCCCAGCTACTCTGCCATTTAAATATCGCATCTAGCATCTTGCTACCTACCTCTTGAATGTTACACCTTGTACCTAGCTACCTACCATTTGAATGTCGCACCTAGCTACTTACCATTTGCAGGTTGTATTTGAATGTTGTACCTAGCACCTAGCAACCCTACCATTTGAATGTTGTACTTAGCTCCCAGCTACTCTGCCATTTAAATATCGCATCTAGCTCGTAGCTACCGACCATTTGAAGGTCGTACCTAGCTACTTACCATTTGCAGGTTGTATTTGAATGTTGTACCTAGCACCTAGTAACCCTACCATTTGAATGTTGTATTTAGCACCCAGCTACTCTGCCATTTAAATATCACATCTAGCTCCTAGCTACCAACCATTTGAAGGTTGCACCTAGCTAATTACCATTTGCAGGTTGTATTTGAATGTTGTACCTAGCACCTAGCAACCCTACCATTTGAATGTTATATTTAGCTCCCAGCTACTCTGCCATTTAAATATCGTTTTCAGCTCCTAGCTACCCTCCATTGGAATATCACATTTGGATCCTAGCTTCCCCGCCTCTCAATTGATACGCCCCTCTCAGGCCCAACATAATGTTCCTACCAGGCATTTACTCAGTACTACTGAGAGTAACTATCTACCTCAACCACTCAACAGCTTCCCAAGATTCACTCGTAGCCTTGCTCCTACAGGCACTACACCCAATCTCACTATGTATTATGCCCACCCCCTACTACTATCCACACCCTCTCCCACTCTGCCCTACCTCGCTACACTGTGTAGTCTATCTGACAGAAATGCCAGACTACGTGCCAGACTACCCAAACTATATGAACCACGTGCCAGGGATTCCACCCAGACTAACCGGACCCATCCCTCTATGCACACAAGAACTCCCACCAACTGTCCAAGGGGTAGATCCAAGCATAACCTAACCAATACCATGACCAAGCACAAAAACCATACCGCAGCCATCCTACCTACTAACACCAAAACTATCACCCCACCCATAAGAGGCGCTTTAATCAATGCACGCTCTGTAGTAGCACATGCCACTGATATAGCAGACCTCATTCTAACAGAAGAACTAGATTTTCTAGCCATCACTGAGTCGTGGCTCCATGCAGCCACCGGCCCAGCTCTCTCACTAGCAATCCCCGATGACTATACCATCCTTCGAGAAGACAGAACAGAATCCAGAGGCAGAGGCCTCGCCACAATAGCCAAAACACCCCTCAACATTAGACTTGACAACGCTAATAACCTTCCTTTGTGCGAATCACTCACTGCCAAAATACTCATGGCCAACTCCCAAACTATCACCATTCACCTACTTTACAGACCTCCTGGACCCCTAGGCTCTTTCGAGGAAGACTTCACCACCAGGCTACCCTCATCAATCATACCCTGTCAGAATTAAGCTTCACCCAAAGAGTGTCCAAACCCCACACACAATAAAGGGAGAAACCCTCGACTGGATAGCAGATCATAATTTTGTGGCCTCCATCACTGCCAGCTCCCCTCAACAATGGTCCGACCACCACCGCATCACCTTCAACCTCGAAGCCTCAAGTCCTATCACCAACAACCTACTAGCCTCAGCTATCCCCACGAGAAATAAGAAATGCATCACAGTGAAAAAAACTCACCCCCCTCATTCTCCCCACTCTGAACCAACTCTCAGCGGTCACCAATCCTCACCAACTCATAGATGACTACAACAAAATCATGCACACGGCCCTATAATCTAATGCTCTGCTAAAATTAAGAAAATCCAAACCTAAAAAACACCTGAACACCTGGTTCTCTGTCCAACTTAAAGCCCTCAGATTAGAGAAACAAAAAAAGAAACTAGCCTGGAGACTTTCACCAACAGATAGCAACAAGTTGATCCTCAATAAAATAGCCTCCTTATACAAAAAATAAATCATAACCGCTAAACAAGCATCTTACAACTCAAGAATATCACAAGCCAAATCCAGCACTAAAAAACTGTTCACAATCATTAAAGAGCTGGAAACACCCATCCTAGTCCCAGATACATGCGTGAAAGATAAACAATGGTGTACTAGCATCCAAAACGCCCTCTATAACAAAGTCACAGGCCTACAAACTAAAATCAATAACAAAAAAGAATCCCTAACCAACTCTACCAACCCCACCAACACTTCCCCTCATCTCGCACCCCAGAACCCCACATCCAACCCTCTTACCCGCTTCAGCTTCACTAAAGTCTCCACACTAGAAGTGGAAAAAATCATCCTGAGCCTCAAACCGTCAAATTTCCAAGGCGACCCCTGCCCGTCACAAATTATTAAAGATCCAGCAAGAGACCTCTCACCGTTCATTGCCAAACTCATTAACGCCTCCTTTGCCTCAGGCACCATCCCTAACAATTTAAAAGAATCTTGGGTCCTCCCCCTACTCAAAAAATCATCCCTCAACCCCTCTATACCCACTGACTACAGACCCATTACCACCGTTCCATTCCTCCTCAAAATACTAGATAGGACAGCTTATCTACAAATTCAAAAACCCCTTGAACTGAACCATCTCCTGGGAATCCGACAATCTGTCTTCAGACCCCAACATGGGACAGAGACAGCCCTCATCGATTTTAAGGCCCAAATTGACACCCTAAGAAACAATGGGAAAACTGCTCTACTGCTCTTGTTGGACCTTTCTGCAGTGCAGCATTTGATCTAGTAGATCACAAAATTCTCTGCAAACACCTGGACTCGGCTGCCCACTTCTCTCAAGAAGCCATTAATTGGATTGAGTCATTCTTGATCAACAGATCTATGAGTGTTTTCTCTACCACAGCATCAGCTGATCCCCATCCCCATCACTTGCGGAGTCCCACAGGGATCCTGCGTCTCCCCCACACTGTACAACGTGTTCACTAAGCCCCTTTTTGATGATCTAGACTGTCTGGGTATCACCTACACTAACTACTTACCACTTACCTAGATCCTCATCCCGCTGACGGGAGATTACAACAGGCATTTGGCCTTGGTGAACAGGGTGTATCTCATCATCCAGGCATGGATGGCCTCCCACAGTCTATGCCTGAATGATGACAAGACAGAACTCATCATCCTCGGATCCACCACTAACCTAAACAAACTGGATTACAACTACTCCAGTTTCCTCATAGACTGCAATTCTATCAAGGTAGCCAAGGAGGTGAAAATCCTTGGTATCTACCTAGACTCCACCTCTCTTTCCACAAACAGGTTAGTTCCATGGCCTCCTCTACAGCCTACACCTGTAAGCTTATAAGAGCAGCCAAAATCTTCCTATCTACCCAGTTGCGTTACCCTTGCCAGAGCCCTTGTGCTCTCAAAATTAGACTACTGTAACACCCTCTACTTCGGAGCCAACAAATATGTTACAAATAAAATCCAGACACTGCAAAACAATGCTCTCAGAGCAGCGCTTTGCATCCCCAAGAGACAACATATCTCCAACCTCAGGAGAGCCCATAACTGGCTCACTACCACTGACAAAATAATGCTCAAAGTAGCATCCCTTACTCACAAATGCCTTAATAATGAAGCCCCCCAATACTTAGTTGACAGAATAACAAGACACACCCAATACAGGCCATCCAGAACTGCCAATGCTAACCTGCTCACAGTGCCTAGTTTCAAACAAATCAAAACGGGCAGCACAGCTTCCAACTGAAAGCAGCCCAACACTGGAACTCCCTACCACCCGCCTTAAAGTCAGCTCAATCCTACCCTCACTTTAGATGCAATTACATTCATTGGATAAAGAACAATGACAGATAATGTACCCTGCCTCCGAAGCCTGTAAATATGTATATCTGTACATTTGTCCTCATCACATATATTGCATATACTGTAACTGTTAAAACCACAATTGTGTTCACCATGCACTTCTATTGATGATGTTTGTGTATTTGGATAAATGTTAAATAGCACAATAGTGCTTTTAGGACAATTTAAGGTGCAGGGGAGATAACAGTCAACCCTGGCATATGGGTTGTAAAATATACGAAAACAAAGTAAGTTCCTAATAGAGGAACTCCCGTCCCATGCACACTTTCAATAGCTCAAAATAGAGCCCAATTATTAATATGACTTAAATACACCAAATATGTGTGTACATACTTCGCAATACTTATTATTTAGTTTAAAGCACAAAAAAACATTATTTTAGTATTCAATGAAGAACCTCCACACATAAATTGTAGGTATTTCCAGTTTCTTTAATTTTCAATAATACATAGTTGGCCCAACGCGTTTCAAGAAGTTCATCTCTTCTTCAGGGGCATATTGAACATAATTTATCACATCTAAAGGGAAATTTCAACAAAACATGTAATTATCTATATGATAATATATATTCAAAGTCAATCATAATTCAATATATTGTATTCACATGCATTCTCATCAGGAAAGAACCTAATGTACTTCTGGCTTAGGTACATATCATTAAAGTAAACATACTCACTCAGTTATTCAACTATAAAGTTGTTCGGTCTATTCTAACCTAGACAATCAGGTGTGTCCAACAATCAATATACCAAATTCAAAGTTTCAAGTAGTAGATATTCTATATCTTCTTTTTAAAAAAAGGCATTCAATGGTCTGACCGCCAAATGGCGGTGTAATAGAGGCATTCAAGTAGGAGATATCATTGTCATTGTCGGTAGTTGACAAGAGAAAGAGTGGTTCATTCATACATGGAGGGCTATTAATCAATGATTATTCATGTTGAAAGATATGAGACGGGCTGTATCTTTACAAAAGAATATAAGTCTCAAAAGGTTCTTCATTGAATACTAAAATAATGTTTTTTTGTGCTTTAAACTAAATAATAAGTATTGCAAAGTATGTACACACATATTTGGTGTATTTAAGTCATATTAATAATTGGGCTCTATTTTGAGTTAGTGAAAGTATACTGTAACTGTTACCATTTATGTACTGACTGTAATTATTGTACAGCAATGTAACCAAGCTGAGAATAACCTTGATGCTCCTGCGTCCGGCGCGCAATATAAATGAATAAACTAAACTAAACTAAACCATACCTCGAGTCTGTAGCCTCAACGTCAGGCGTGCATGAACCCAACATGATCTGCGACCCTTCCGACAAAATGCTTCCCCTTAGCCATGCTATTATACCAGTGCCAACACCTTCAATATCACCTGCCATTTTGTGCACAGTCCTATTTCAGCTACATTTGCCTATCTGTCCTTTCAACTCTCTCCCCTTCTCGTTCTACACAACTCCCCCCTGCCGACGATCTCCTGCTTTGCAACTCAGTTTTAGACTTCTCTATGTTGTATCTTCGTTAAAGAATTAATGATGGCATTGTTTTTTTTTTTTCTGTTGGAAACTATAATTTTGCATTTTCACTTTGTAAAAGGCTCGGAAAACACATGCCATACATAGTGAAGCACATTCAACACATTAACACATGCATAGCTACAATCCACTTCCAATAAATCAGTGACTACCAGATTGCATGTATAACACGTTTTGACAGTTTTTTGCCATGCTGAGAATGCTGCATTTCAAAATAATTAGAAACCTTCAAGGCAGCATACACATCACGTGAAGTAAAACAGAAATGCTGACTCCCATAAATCACTGTACTTCTCATGTAGCTGTACAGTTGGACAGGCTTCCTAGAAAACATGTCACACACCATAAAGGGCCGGTTAGCCAAACTTATAAGAGTAAATAGAACCTGCACCGACCATTATCTGGATGACCAGTCAATCAGTGAGAAATTGATTGCATGTCAGAGGTTCCATCCATCATACACGGAACCATCTGTTGACCCTGCGCACAAACTGTAGAGTAAGGTTATCCAAAGGTGACATCCGCATGGTTTACTCACATTGTCTGTTTTAACTGCATTGGCCGCCGCCAGAATGTTGCCTACTGAAAAGATGCTTGATCAAATATACGATTTAGGAGCCGACTTTAATTGAGGACAAACTGGGAACAGGCATTTACTGATGAATGCATGGATTTCCTTTCGAACTTTATGCTTGGATAGGGGTCAGGAAATTTGTGGAGATAAAATGCTTGAGGCATCAGGTGGAAGTGATAGTCCTTGATCGAGGGATAATAAAGGCTTGGTCAGGGCAGACAAGGCAGCCTCATTAATGAAAAACAACTGGCTTACAATCTTCAAAATGTATTCAATGTAAATTGCATACTGTAGAATTAATATATTCCATGTGTTTTTAGATAATCCAAGTTCAGAACGTGCCTCAGTGCTGTTTCTTCCTTTCTTAGACATTACTATTATCATTATTATTATTATTATTATTATTATTATTATTATTATTATTATTATTATTATTATTATTATTATTATTATCATATTTTTCATAGTGCAAATCTAGTTATGACTACTGCTCTGCATGAGTACAGGGATGAGTAATGCCTAACTAACTATTCAACCACGCCCGCTACCAAACCATCAGCAATCTGAATGATAAAGGTGAAACATATGCAGGCTGAAAGGAATACATTCTATGCATATTTTGGTAGCACAGACCCAGGGAAGTCTATGGTGGTCATCATAGGTTTGACGGTCCGGAATTAACATGCCAGTAATAACATTTACCGGCACGTTTCTGGTCCGGCAAACTACACGTTTGCCAGTGGGTTGGTAAATCTGCCACCACACTGGCATAAAACAGCTGGTTATACCGGTGCTGGTAATACCAGCAATCCCTCTATGGGTCCTGTGGGACTCCATGGAATGGGGATTAACCTTCTCTTACTTGCTCTCGGAATCTGCTGGTAATTCAGGCGAACCGAGTGCCGGTAACAGTAATTCAGTTTGGTGGTATCCCACTGGATTTACCGGCAGGATACCACCAAACTCATATTGAGGCACTAATATGGGCTAGATAACAGTAGCAACCACAACAGCTTTAGTGCAATGATCCTAAATAAAACAATGTCAAATCAAAGTTCTATAAGAAAATATAGAAACTGCACCAAACTAACTAATGCAGGAACTCACCACACCTGTAAAATTAACACAGAGAATGCAGGTCATTGTGTGAAAGGGCTCTCTGTGTTTATAGGAAGAGGTGTTCAGGGAAGAGACTTGGTAACAATGTCAATAGTTCAAGGATATGTTGTCCTTACCTGCCCCAAGATAAGCATGATGGCATTTTAACAGACAAGGTAAAAGATTAGGGCATGAGTACTCTGTGAGAGCACGAGCATTAACAAACCCTGCCCCTAGCCTTACCACATCAGCAACTACACAGATACAACTCACCCCTAACCTAACCAGCAACTACACAGGTACAACTCACAACACCTAAATTCTCCACCTAACATTCCCATGTGTTTCTCATCTCCAAATGGAACACAGAGACACAACGACCCTCAGCTCCCTATATTTTCTATTTATCATCACACATAAATCAATCTTTATGTAATGCACTACAAAGAATAATATATTCACTACCCAGAAAGTCACTAGTGATAGAAGGTGATGTGGGGTGCATCACAAAGGATGAAATGAATAAATGCTGTATCATATGCTGCTTGTCAAACTGCATACGCTTTCAGTACGAGAGATGTTGAGACCTCTATCTCTGCCATTTCCGGTATATCTGCCTTGTGCATTGGCTCAATACATCCTTACTGAAAATATTCAACATTCGCTAGGATTTTTGAATGAATACATTTCGACTCAAGTACATATCAACAGATAACATCATATCTGTCAATAATCTCAGCATTTATGGGCTCTGGAGTTTAATAAACAACACCTTCTTGCAAAATATTTATTTTTTAATGGGAATAATGTTGGTACTGAACTCTCAATCAACCAATCCGCTTTATATAGGGCTCTTTCACCTAAGGCATCATGGTGCTTAAAAACAACCGATAGGACAGATGTAGTTGAGTCACCAGTGGCCGGGCAAAGACATTTATCTAAAGAGAAACGTTTTGAGATTGTGTTTGAAGGCTAACAAATCCTCAATTTTCCTCAGCTTTTCAGGCAGCAAGTTCCAAAGCCTGGGCCCTGCCACTGAAAAAGCACAGCCAACCAAACGTTTTTTCTTTTATTTTGGTATCATTAGCAATGCTGCATTTGAGGATCTCAGAGAGCGTACCGGGATGTATCTGTCCAGTTTCTCTTGGACGGCTAAAAATCAATTTCCGCTTAGAATGCGGTGCATGATACACAGCGCATTAAATTTTACCCGATCTTCAATCGGAAGGCAGCGGAGAGATTTTCTGGCCTAGTTACTCCTGCTCTGGCAGGGATAGCAGGTGCTGTATAAGAATAGATAGTGCACAAAAAGATTTCTGTGTTGTACTCTGCCTCTAAAGACTGTGTCACATCTATCTAGTGCACTCAAACATTACTGTATTGTCTATTGAGTAGTATTATACTGCTTTAGACTGTGTCAAATCTAGATAGTGCACTGAAAGTTTACTGTGTTGTATTCTATCTTGTACGACTGCATCACATCTAGATGGAGACCCCGTCTCCCAAGTATCCACCTCTCACATCTGCCCAGATCCCTTGTACCCCCCGCTCCCTTCCTCCCGCCCTCACCCGGTCCCCACGGCTCACCACCCGCCCTCTAGCATCCTCCTTCTCTAGCCTCCATCATTTCTTCCCTGCGCACACCTGTAGAAATCCCCCCGCCCACCTCACTTCAGGTTAACGCCACTTGCCCAATCTCCTACCACCACCCCGCACCCAGCTCTAAAATCAGAGCTGCACTCTGGTATGCCAAACTCCTCCCACCTCAGAAGCCCACCCCCCTCCCTGCCCACCCAAACTCATCATTCCCCACCCTCCCCCTGACTGCTATTGAGAACTCCCTAATACTCCTTGCCATGACACCCCAACCCTATCAAAACTCCCAAGCCAAAGGAGCCCACTGGTGCTCCAAACAGGTAAAACTCTCACCTTCTTTCACCCCTTCCTTTCACCCTCCAAAATCATCCCTCCCTTCTGTTCACCCCCATACCTCCGAGTTCCTCTCCCCTAACCCAACACAGAACTGCCCACCCTTCTGCCCACATTCCCCTCCCTTTCCCACCCCGTCTCTTATCCCCCCTGGACACCAGCCAACAACCCCTCCCCTCCATATCCCTGCCCCTCTTTAAAAGCAGCACGTCTCGCCCTCGCAAGAACTGTAGCTTCATCTTCCTCACCCTCCAACCCCCACCCTTTCTCACACCCCTACTGCACAGGAACCCTTGAAATGCTTTTGGTTCTCCTGGGGGAAAAGGCAACAATAATTGTAACATTTAAAACTAACATTTGTAACATTTAAAACTTTTCCCCCATCCCCTTCCCGTGTCCCACTTACCTGATTGATCAGCTTCCCTGACGCTCACTGTTCTAGGCCGTCATGGTAATGGAACAGGGACTCCATTTGGCTTCCAGATGGCAGCCATCTTAGCGTAGGATTTTCATTCATTGAACGGGACACAAGCAGCATCCCATTCATTGAATGAAATTCCTTTTTTTTATACCACTTTAGTAACCCGGGGCGCTTATGGCATTTGCACCATGTTACAAGGGCTGTAAAAGGTGGTAACAGGGGTAACGACATATCATAATGTAAGTCTTGGGAGGATAGCTCAGCGGCAAAGTGATCGCCTTGGGAGCAACACAGGTTTGATCCCCGGGTCCACGCTTAGAAACCTCTGGGTATTAAGCACGTTATAAATAACCAATAATATCATAACATATTATATCATATCATAACGTCTTGGTGCCTCGTGCACTCAGGCCTATAACTCAGGCTGCTTGGCCGTTACCCCTGTTCCAGCTCTTGGAACATGGTGCTAATGCCATATTCTATGACATGATTTTTGAGTAATGTCTGCAGTGAAATGTGTGCCACTGGGCCTCATTACAAGTCTGCCAGTCTGGAAATAAGGCTGCTGGTAGAAACGTACTGGCACCCTCCCCGGACCGGCCAAATACATCTGTGCCTACCAGCGCTGTTGCGCACAGCAGGTCTGACCAGCCTGGTGCACCGGCCCCGTTAGTCACAGTTGCCATGGAAGCACTGGCACCATTACTAACAGTGCCGGTGCTTCCGAGTCCCCATTCCCATGGAGTCCTATTGGACTCCATGGGAATGGGGAGTAACATCTTCCACCGCCTGATATCCTGGGCCGCTGGGACTTGTAATGTCCCATTGCACCAATATCTCAGGTGGCAGAAATGGTGGTAGAATCCAGTGGCAACCCGCCGGTAGCAGCTTTGGCTTATCTGCCAGACTTTTTATGAGGCCCACTGTCCAAGTTCATTTTATTTCTCAGTTGCTGAACCTAGCAATGATGTATTTGCGGAGTGTTTAACAACAGTCAATGTGACACAATTTGTAGTGGGAAATCCCTCTGGCCATCTACTGAAGTGTTTATTGTTTCCAACACCGACCTGAGTCCATGGGGTGTCTGAAGTAATGGATAAATACTATCAATATGAATAAACTGGCATGCAGCAATGAGACTCTCTTCCTTCATTAGCATACCTTTGGATTACTATTTGGTGTGTCATATTTCCAGCAAATCTGACAACTTCTTCAAAAATGTTACAGGTCTTCGGGCCTCATTACGAGTTTGGAGGCATACATGGTGCTATTAGCTATTAGCACCATGGCTGCCTCCAAACCCGTGTCCGGGTAGTTGGAATGGGGACTTAGCGGGTCATTCCAACCTTGGAGGACCCGGTAAGTCCCCATTCTGAAAACCATTCCCCATTCCCATTCGAGCCCCCATAGGGCTCAATGGGAATGGGGAAGGAGCTAGAAACGGGCCTGCAAATAGCGGCCCTGTTATTAGCTCCCTGGTCCCTTAGCGGGTCCCAGTATGGGCGGCTGGTAAAACCAGCCGGCCCTAGTGGGACCCGCTAAGAGACCTCGAAATGCGGCGGTAGGGGGTTAACAGCACTGGCATCCTTACCAGTGCCGTTAACGCCCTACTCGTAATGAGGCCCTTCAACTCTTAAGTCAGTCAATCTATGCCCTTCACCAAGAGCTATCACTGTTCTCCAATTTGCCCCTTACTCATCAAGTCCATGTAAAATCACTCTGTCACCCTCACTATTGCAGCTTCTAATTCAATTGTAATTATCTGCCCTTCCTCCACTTCTGTGGGTAATTCTGGTTGAAATATGAATTCTGTAGGTAACCGCAATAGTTTGTGATGTTTACATGGAAGCCATACTAACATTTGTACTGGCTATAGGAATACTACCTGGATTAATACTACCACTCTTTGTGCTTCCTGGCCATACAATGCTGTTATGAATTCTTGTGCATTTACATAATAAATCTAAGGGGTAGAACATATTATCTCCTGGTCAGTAAATGATATTGTCATGTTCAATTTACCCATCAAATCTCTCCCCAATATGTTAACTGGTGTCTTGCTGGAATATAATAATGGCATGAACATGTGTTCTCCAATGGTAATAGGCAATGCATTTGTAAAAGGAACCATACTTGTCGTCCCAGAAAATCCTTATGTGTTCATGGCAATGTTTTACATTGGGAACCTTCCCTCTTTAACACAATACCAAGTCACCCCCATATCTACTAAGAAGGAACATGTTTTGTCACCTATGGTCATGCCGACCCTTCTATCCTCTTGTGGGTCTGGTGTAATCAATAGGATGGAATACATCAACTCTTTCTGCAGGCTGTCCTATTGTGGATACATGTTCAGTTCCATGCCAGTGAAAGGGTTCCCTCCCACTACTGTCAAACCTCCTATTCTAGATATGGGTACCTGTGGCAATAAGTTTGCATTCCATGGTGTCACTGCATTCTGTTGTACTGGTGCTTGTGTCTTTATAGGTGGTTGTTGTATCTGCATTGGGACTTGCTGTGTATGTGTTTGTGCTTGATGTTTTTGGGATGGTATCCCTTGCTGCGTCAGTTTTATTTGTGGCCCTTGTGCCTGATACTGCATGTGATCTTGGGCATATTCAGGTGGCTCTGTACCATATGTGGGGTTATGCTGTCCCCCCTCTTGTATCTGCTGCTTGGCAGTTATGTTGTATCCCTCCCCTGCTTCTGCACATGCACCAAATGTGCCCCATCTTGCCAAATGTCCAACATTGCTGTGTCTGTCCCCCAAACCTAGGTTGCTCCCCTTCAAAACCTCCTTCGTGTGCAGTTTGAAATATGAACCCTCTACCTCTGAGCGCAAACCATCGCCCTTGTGGGAAATAACTAAACTCTCCCCTTCCTGCAAAGTTTCCATTTGCTGCTGGTTGTACCAGCTATGTCCCCTGCACATTAGAACTCTATCCCCCACTTGTCAATACTGCTCCTTCCACTGAGAATGTCTACAATATTTTCTGAACTAATCTTACCTCCTCAATCTTCCTGTCTTCAATTTTCTATCTGTCTTTCTCTTATTTTAACCGAAAATGATGAACAATAATTAGTTGACTCTTCCATGTTTTTTCAATTGCCTTTGCACTTCTTTGTGAAGTCCCTGCCATAAAATGTAATAAAAAGTAGTTATGTGTTTGTCCCCATTTTTCTTGAGTATCCTGAACATAGACTGCCAGATCTTCGTCTGCTCTCATTTTACGAGTAAGGATTGTGCTCATGTCTGGGCACAGAACCATGTGTGCTCTCCATGCGTCAGCTTGACAATTTTTTAAAGGTGCTCCATTATGGTTAGTATTTTATGCCATCTTCGAGGATATCCCGCCTGCTTCCAAATGTCATCTGATTGCTACCCTAATATGGCAGCAAGCAGGCTTTTTATGTCATCTACCACAAAAGTAATTCCTGATGTCAGTGATGGCAATTTACAATATGATTTTGTCCAATTATAGCCACAGAATATATTGCGGCAGTCCCACCCCCACCCTCTCTCTAATAAGGGGAATTGTGTGAACCAAGAGCCACCTTTTGTCTCGGTCACTGCATC
The DNA here is from genome assembly GCF_040938575.1 of Ambystoma mexicanum. NCBI lineage: Eukaryota > Metazoa > Chordata > Amphibia > Caudata > Ambystomatidae > Ambystoma > Ambystoma mexicanum. Next base: position 946,245,627 of record NC_090922.1, read on the forward strand.
TGCCATACTAATTCTTATTCTTTCTCAGCATTTTTACACATTGCATTCTACCTTCTAAACTATTTGATTGCATCTTAGGGTGTTTAGGATATTAAAAGGCTCTGGCCTCCTCACTGATTCTTCCAAACCTAACCATGCTATCTCCAAACCTATACCCATGCTTGTAGAAGGGGCTTGTGTGGCCTCCTCCTCCTCCACTTCACTTTCCTCTCTCTCTTCATCTTCTAACATAGTGTCAGTACTTTCATCCCCTTCATCATCTTCTCTGTCTTCAAAATCTAGTCTCCCGAGGGGACTCAACCTATACGTTCCACACATCTCCTCGTCCAATACATTCCTCCCACCATCTTGCAGAGACTGCTTTGAACTCCTTTTTATACTACTGGTGCTGACCTTTCTGTTCCTAAGCAGATTGTCACTCCTCCTTCCTATGGCCCCTTCTTCTCCTTCATCCGGAAGAGTAAGATTTTTAAGTATCTCATCCACATCCTTACACCGTCTTTCTAAGCTCCTCTTTCTTTCTCTCTGTTCTTGTTTACTATCTCTCTCTCTCTCTTTCTGGGAGCGTTCATCCCCTAATATTATCATTGACTTATTTATGTCACCTTTCCCTACTTCTTTCTATGTCCTGTTGTCTCTCTCTGCCTCTCTCTTCCTCTTTTTGAAATTGTTTTCCCTTTCTGCATCTCTTTGTCTCTCCCTTCTCCCCCTTTCCCTTTCTTCTTCTTGTCTCTTTTCCCTTTCTCTGTCTTCCTCTCGCTTCTTTTCTTCTCCTTCATTCCTCCTTTTTTCTTTCTCTCCTCTATTTTCCACTCCCATTCTCTCTTCTCCTGTTCCATTTTTTCTTCTTCTTTCTCCTGCATTTCTCTAACTTCCCTTTACTTCAAATTGTCCATGCCCTCTCCATCTAATTTGAACATTATCTGTCCTTCTGCCCATTCATTCAGTACGATTGGCGTCTCATCCTTGTTGCCCTGCCTCCCTCTCTCTCTGGAGTCCCTCCTCGGCTTCTGTCAATTTTGCCTGTAAATCATGGTGCTCATTATATTCCATGTGTGTAAACACTGGTCTTTGCTTGCTTATTTTTTTAACCACTTATAATGTATTCACTATTATATGCGGGGGCACATATGTGGTGTTAGTGTGCCCTGCCGCTACATTTAATGCTTGCAAGGGATATAATCCATCCGCTTCCGAAGATGGATCACTGCTCTGGGGAAGTGGAAGAGGAGCTGTGGGAGCTATGCCCCCTATGCCCCCTTGGTCATACTGATAAAGCATCCATTCTTTCATTGGTGACTCCTCTATTTCTTTCACATATATTTTCAACTGTTCCAGAATGGCTAGTCAATTCTGTATCTTTTACCCCTTACTCAAGGCATGTAAATATGTGCACATGTGTTGCAGTACTGACTTGGAATGAGTGCCTACCTGCGGCCAAGGCATAAAAATGTTTCCCTTAGTATCTTTCATCCACTGTGTGTGGACTTTGAACTTGTACCAGGGTAACATTTTGCATAAATGAATTATGGGAGTGTCTCCCATGATAACACGTCACAGTTTAACTTACCACTACTTACCAAATATTATTTCAATTCTCACTCCCTCTCTTTTACCTCCCTTTCACACCCTTCACCAGCAATACTTCTCCTGCACTTAATAACTCTGGTTCTCCCTCTAGGACCACTCCTCCTGCGTAACCCGATGTTTCAGAGCAGCACCACAAGTGACACTCACGCTACAAACAGCCACATCTCATTGTTCCTGCTAAACCACAACAATCACACCCGCTCTGAGCAGCCCCACCTCGCTACTCCCACATCAGACTCACACTCCTTGGTCCACACCACAACTTCACGTCCTCTACAATATACACCAATGTACACAAAAAAATAAAATGTTCACAAGGTCTAAGCTTTTTACAACACAAGGTTGGTGCCAGCAACTACTACACAAATACACTATGGCTGTCTTCCCAACTCCTGGTATCCTCCTCTTATTATTCCCCCATAACGAGTTCTACCACATGATCTTTTCTGACCATTGTCAGAAGATATCACTTTATCTTTTATCTCTTTATTTCATCACAATCTCCCAATATACAAACAATCCCCTCCAACTGTTTTGCCAGGCCTTTGGAAACATACATCCGTGGATCAGCTGAGGGTACTCGGTGTCGAGTCTCCCCTAACAGCCAGCTGCCCTCCACCCTACGGGGCGTCTTGGAGGGACCAGACAATAATTTTCTCCAAAGTGGGTTCCTGTCGACCTGTCTCTGTCACATGTAATCCCACTCTCCACAGGTCACCTCTGTAGTCTTCGGGCCATGGCAGGGACCCCTTGACAATCCAATATCTCTGGCGACCCATGACTTCTGCTACTATCTGTTAAGATGGCCTGGAAAGTACTAAGATTACACAGAGGTTCTGGAGCCAGATCAGACAGGTCTCAATGACAGAAATAGACAAAGTGCAAAGCAAAACCCAGCTTTATAAACATCAAAATAAATCACGGACAGCATTCAGTGTAAAATGATGCTGGTCTCGGTGTGCTTATCACAAACAGCAGGTTTTATATTCAGTATACATAATAACTGACATCATACTCTAATCATAATTACCAAAACCTACAGAGTACAGGGATTGGTTAATAGTGGTGACTACATATACATTGTGTAGGGGTTACGTTTGTAATTGGGTAATGCTGTCTGATGGCTCCTCCTGAGACCACCTCAAAATTGATAACAGTAAAAAGACATCAGCTCTACAATAAACAATTGGTTGGCATAAATCATACCGGGCAGCCTACCATCAGAGGTTTTCATTGATTAGCTTCATAATAACCAATCTTGGACAACTGACAAGTCGTCAAGACATGAGCAAGACAACCGTAGGGGGAGAGAGGTCAGCGGACTAAAGAAGATACCATCCCTCAGTTCTATGCTATGATATGATATGATTTGATAGTTTATTTATATAGCGCCTATACACAATAGCACTCATTCCGAGTAGGGCGGTAAGGGATACTGGACACCGGTAAGGAGACCGGTGCTGTTAATCCCTCACCGCCCTACTACGAGGTCCCTTAGCGGGTCACTTTCTTAATGCCTGGTCTGACCAGGTGTTAAGGACGGGACCCGTTAAGGGACCTGGGTGCAAATAACGGGCTTGGCATACGCCGGTCCATTATTTGCGCCATCCCCATTCCCATTGAGCCCTATGGTGGCTCAAATGGGAATGGGGAATGGTTTGGTGAATAGGGACTTACAGGTCCCTCCAAGGTCGGAATGGACCGGTAAGTCCCCATTGAACCAAACCAGAGTCGGTACCGGTATGGGAGGCAGTCATGGCGCAAATAGCACCATGACTACCACCATACTCGGAATGAGGGCCAATGTGTTTAAAAGTGCTTCAAGGCAAGGGAGGGAACAAGGGAAAATACAATGACATTCTTATAGGCCATGAACAGTAAGGATGTGAAATTAACTAGCGTACTCGGCCTGGCGACATTTCAGTGCAAGAGCTAAGACATAGATAAGGAAGGGAGCGGGAGAGTGGGAAGGAAATGGAAACACACAGGCGACTATCATACTAGGCCTGACAACATTTCTGGTAGAGCCTAAGAAAAACAAAAGGTGAGGGAGAGAGGTGCAGAAAGGGAGGCGAGGAACAAAGCAAGCAACTATCGTACTAGGCCCGACGACATTTCAGACAGTGCTGAAGAGGAGGGGAGTAAAAGAAGGAGAGGAGACAGACGAGGTTGCTATCATGCTAGGTCCAGGGACAATTCTGATAGAGTAAGTGCATAGAAGAAAGTAAGCAGAGAAAGGGGGGAGATAGGAAAAGGGAGAAAGGGAAAGGTGGAGAAAACAGAGAGTAAGCAGTCAAAAAAGAGGAGAAGTAAGAGAGGAGAGCAAATACAATTGCAGAAGTCAGTGGTAACACATAATGTTGCGAGCCAGGGTACAAGATAAAGACGGGAATAGCATGAATCAGGGCCAGATGCAAAGGAAGTCCAGCATGAGCGTTGAGAAAGGGTGACGCACCGTGAATATATGAAGTCCATAAAAGTCAAATCCAGCATTGGCCACAAGATGGTGATGGTGAAACCAGAATGTATCAGGATACACTCCTGCTGAAGTAGGCTAGAGGGGGGCCAGGGGGCAGGGTTGAAGAATCAAGCAAAACAGGCAACACCTGTGTGCAAGAAGGGAGGGGGCCACAAGGGAACATCACGAGGGGACCAGAGGGGGTGCGGATGGCCTGTGGGGACAAGGGGAGTAAACACATGTTGGTGCATGCCTACCTGCTGTCTGGGCAGGGGTTCTCCTCCTAGTGCGAACAGGCCCAAACAGGAATTTTCCTTTTCTTCATCAGCCCTTCGCTTCGGACGCTTGGACAAAAGACGCCCTTGATCTAAAAGTTAAGAGCAGGAAGCAAGCGGTAGGGCTAAGAAGGTGGTTGGTGCTTAGGCCAGGTGACCTAGATCCACTTGCCCCTTCTTCCCAGCTGCAAAGGAAAAAGAGGCTGGAGGGCTCCTTAAGTAGGCAAAAAAGCAGCAAGCAGGAAGGCACCAGGTTGGCGGGGCTTGCTAAGTGTTGAAAAAGAGCAACAACCAGGAAGGCACCTGGTGGGCGGGGCTTAGGCCAGGTGACCTAGATCCACTTGCACCTTCTCGCCAGCTACAAAGGAAAAGAGTCTGGAGGGCTCCTAAAGTAGGGAAAAGAGCGGCAAGCAGGAAGGCATGAGGTAGGCGGGGCTTGCTAAGGGGTGAAAAAGAGCGGCAACCAGAATGGCACCAGGTGGACAGGGCTTATGCCCACCCACCTGGTGCGCCAAGGTGATTTCCTTTGTATTTGGCCTTGCACAACGTCTTGTGTCTGGGGATACGTGTAGGGAGTAAGGCAGGTGTCTTATCTGTGTCATTGCTAATGCATAGACAGTGTTCTTTAATGTTGGTGACGTGTGATAAGACCATGTTTAGAATTATTTCACCCTACATTTATTAGTATTTCAGCTAATATTAATATGAAGTGTATGGTTTCTTTCACCACTTGGGACACTCTTGAACTATTCTTCATAGAGTGTATGGCATATAATTGTCCTGCACCTGGCTTACAAAGGCTGCTAGTTCTCTTAATTCATTTTAAGAATAAATGGCTTGCGTGTTGGGAATCATTATCTTGTGGTTTCACTACAACGTTCCTATGCTCCCATATTCATGGTAACCTTGACTCTGCACCGATCTGTGTTTTGCTAATTCAGCATTTTAAGTTCTTGTGAAGTCTTGAGGCCTTTCATTTACCTAGATGCATGTTGTGTCTTCCTTTTTGGAAAAGATGGCTGCCCATTACTTTTGCGTTTCTATGATAGTGAGCTATATTCACATATCATTCATGTTTCATTCAGCTTATACATTACGTATGTTAGTATTCTTTATATCTTTATGGATGCCATGTTAATATTCTTCATGTATAAATGCATAAGTTACTTGGTGTTCGCATCCTTCATGTTGAGTGTACATCTGCTTCATGTCTAATGCATTCACATTTATTGTCTCATTGTTAGTTTGTTTATTCTTGACATGTTTCACTTAGATCGTGTTCATCTCCTGCTGTACCTGCCTGGAATATAGGTGGTACAGTTGCCATGGTAAGTAATGTTTCACAACTGTGTGGTACTGGGCTGGGGGAGGGGCAATAGCTATGGATAATGTAAAAATATGTCTCCCAAAACACTGTTCAAATATGTACGTGGATACATAACAGTATTACAGTATAACAGTATTACAAAGTACACCATATTTTATAAAGACAGTACTGACTTTGAGGATTCTCCTCAAACTTTTATTTAAATGTGGGTCCACTAAAAATAGGCACACAACAATATAGTGACAAGGAAAGGAACCAGCCATTTTTATTAAACAGTTAATAAAATAGTCCCTTGTCCCTGCACAACACATACTACAGCATCCTAAAGACACACCACAATACAATTCATGCTGTATACCTGGTGTTAAGCACACAACTCATATAGACATGGAGTGAGATGAAAAGGCAACCAGCAAATTTACCATGCAGGCAACATAGTCATAGCGCCCCCCAAGGCCAACACTGATACTCCACATTAATCCAGGTCCCTATACACTCATGGAGAAATCAGTGCACCAGTTGTCAAGTCCATCAGCAGAAAAAGAGTTTTTTGTTTTTTTGTACATCTCAGACTTTACAAGGCTTAAGTCCCAAGGCTGGGAATGGACTTTGTGAGATCAGATTCAGCCTATCCCAGGTGCTGATGGAATACAATTAACATTTGACCCTGAGGTAAGTTTTATGGAGTTCTCACATACAGTTAGTATTAGGGCTGAGCTGAACCTCATACCGAGAAAAATGAAAATAAGACACAAGCGTTCTGTGACATCACAAGCATTGGGAAAGCCATGTCCCTAACCTAACTTGCAAATACACAGATATAACTGACTACAACTGTGTACTTGTCTAACAACTATTCACACCACTAGTCACACCTGTATGTCTTACTAAGTTCAGAATTAAACTATGTAAATAATGATTTTTCAAATCGTGTCATTGAAATTAATCTCACATAGCTGCCTTCTATTTCGAATATTTGATTCAGAAATTGTGTATTTTACTTTTTTTCAACAAAGTAGGTCAGGTTAACAGGCTGATACAAAATCCACACAGCCATCCTTAAAAAGACACACCACGTATATATTAAGAAAACTATATGATGGATTATGTTACACAGTTCAAATAGTTCTCCTCAACATTCTACTTGATGTGGGTTCATTATCACAGATAGGCACACAACTAACAGTGACAGAGAAAGGGAGCCAGGTGTTCTAACAAAGTACTTAAACAAAGTAGTTAAACATCCCTAATGTCTGCACGACACATACTACGGTGTCACATAGAAAAGGAGTGGGAAAAAAGGCAACCAGCCTTTTTTTCACACATGGAAAATAGTCAAAACGCCCCCTAAGGCCAGCACTGATATTCCACATTAACTCTTGTCCACTAGAGTGCAGTATTTGAATAATATAGATGCATACACTATAATCAATAATCGTGCTACAGTAAGTGAACAATTTAAATACAATTACTAGTGCAAAATACTTTAGGGAAAATTAGGAACACAGTCACCAAAACTAGATACAGTTTACAACTTCATTCACTTATAGAAATGAATAGCAAGGCATTACACATTTTTTAAATCCCTGATACATACTAAAAATGCAGCTCTTATCCCAGAACCCCCTGAACCACCTATGGGTACAGGAAAAATGTCTAGGGCCAGGTAAATATCCACAAAGTCATTTTACGAGAGTTCCAGTGTAAGTAGAATGTTCCATAGAAGTGAGTACAAGAAAGTCAGTAGGTCATATTCTTGGTTTGGGCGAATGAACATAAATCTCTCTTTTACCCCCAAGTCGGTAGCAAACAGCCCAAGTTTTAGTTAGGGGAAACTCAAACGAAGGAATCAATTTGTTGGTTGAAGAATCAAAAGTCCAGGAAAAGATGCAGCCAAGAGAGAAGACCCCCAATGGTATTAAAAGTATTATGAAGTAGCTTTCGTATCTAGAGAATCGTGACCACATACTAAAATGCCCACTCCAGGACACAAATGTTTGGTGAGATTTTCAGCAGAAATGGCACTGGTAGCATGAAATAACCCAGTTAGGTACAGACTTCATCCTAGGTGTTGTTTACAGGTATCGAGTGGCAAGAGACTTATATCTTTGAACAAGGCTAGCCCATATAAACTGAGGAATAAGCAAGCCGGCTTCCCATAATGCAGGCTGTCAAGCCAGAAGTCAAACATTGGCGATGACACGCAGATAAGATGAAGGTACCTTGTGAGAAGTATTCTATTGCCTCAGTAGAGAAAATAATGATGGTAAAAAAACAGAGGGCGGTCTCACGATGATGACACAGGTAGAGGCAACCCAGCACAAGGAGCACATTGGGTGGGGTAGAGGTTTCCCACCACACTTGCAGGCAAAAGCAGTGACCAGTCCCTCAAAAAAAGGGAGGGATGCAGTGGTTAACATACTGGAAAATTATCCCTGGATGGAAGGCCTGACTCAACACATCAGCAGAGTCAGCAGCAGGATGCAGGGTGACCAGCCTAGACATTTTGGAGCAGAAGACCACTACCTCCAAGCAATATAGACAAATGAACACAATGGCTGGAATTAGTGGAAAAATCCTCCTGCTTCTTTTGAGATACAGCAACAAGTGAGAGAGCGCAATGTGAGGGGGGTATTAAATACTACTACCCTTTGGTGCTGGCCATAGGCTGCCCACCAACCATAGTAGGGGGACAGAGACTAAGGAGTCAGGTGGCCACCTATAGTAGTTTACTGGTAGGGCTAGGTTGTGGTCCATTCCAGGGCTATCAAGCTTACAAGTTGAGGAGAACAGTTTCCTAAAATCAGTACTTGGCCTACCCTATGCTGCCCCTACTTGTTTTGTTCATACTGAACTTGGTCTGTCTGACCTTGAAGATGAACTAAAATTGAAGCCTGTAAAACTCTGGCCTCGCTACTCGTACACATTTCATTTTAGAACACATAATCTCTTCAGAAGTTATTTTTTTGCGTATTCCTTGGTTATCATCTATAAAAAAAAATAAAAAAAAACTCATCGTTCTAGCGAATTGTACTGATATTTTACTTAATGAATCTGGTAAATCCATCTTGAATTATTCAAGCACTTAGGAAAACATCAAAGTCAGGTTGTTTATGAATCGTGAACAGGCAGAGTTGATCAAAGCTTCCAATAGTACCCACATCCTTCTGGCTACTGCCAAATTCTCTTATTATTTAATCTGGACCAAACATAGATTTGAGCAGGTTTTTCTATCCAGGGCAACAGTGAATCTGTTGCCTCTAAGAGCAGTCCCGGATAAGTGGACTATAGACACGGCCAACAACGTAAATGACCAAAGTTGGCCCTTTTGCAATGGTGTACAAGAAGTCATCAAGCATGTTCTATTCTTTGTTCTATGTATTCTATTATTAGGAACACAACATTAAAATGGTTATTACAAGAAATGGGGCTAGGACAATCTAGACCAGCTTTGGTTTGCTTACTGATGGTCAACACACCATTGGGGGCCTGGACAAAGCTGACCTACCTGCGACGAGCCCACAACCTGAGAAAAGATTTGATGAAGACCTATAGAACAAGCTGATTTCAGCGTTTCAGTAATTATTTGGAGATATATGATGTTTTACAATTTGATGGATATGTTTCAGAATAAAGTTCTTTGATTGATTGACTGTAGGAATATCACTCAGCCCATGCTTCAGAAGCACCCCTGGAACCAGGAGCATTATGAGTGACCCAGGAACATGTATATACTTTAAGCAAGACAAACAGACTTACAATGGCTGGGGGACTTCAGCAGAAGTATCTATGCTCACCCACCAGAAATAGGTCAGTGATCCAAATAATAGAGGGAGACATCACAAGGTTAAGGCAACCTGAAAATTGGCACAGTCCCACAAAATAGGAATTATATCTTATCAGTGGCTTTTGCTGACCTCAAATGTACAGTCATGGTACATTATACTATATATAAAAGGACATGCCCGTTACATTAAACAGTGTAATAAGCACTTAATTTGCTTCCTGAGACTGCATACTTGCAACTGAACTAATGTACGTAAAATGATATCCATGTCATGAATCTAAAATCCTGTGCATCAGGAGTGGTGTATGTTGGCCTTGAAGCCACATCTACAGATGTCAACAGAGGTGTTCCATATGTCATGTTCACCTTCCTGTTGCATTACTGTGCCAAGAAATATGGAAATCAGAAATCCAGTGCCACTGATGTTACTGTGCAAGTTAAAGTAACACATAAAGAAGACACCCAGAATGCAGGGAACTATTTTAAGAAATAATTGATGCCTTCTGTGCCACATATGTATTTCTGCCCGATGATTATGCCATCTCTCCAAAACCACTGAATGTCGATTCACCCTACCTTCTTCCAATATCTCTCTAGCTCTCCACTTAACTCCGTTTGATGTCTTTCTCTGCTAATCTGGCCCCTTTCCTTTACGTGTGTCCTGTATTGCCTTTTAGTTGATCATTTCATTCCAGCTCTCCATGCACCCTTATTTCTCTCTACCCCCTGTGTGCATATTCCTCACCAGACACAGCTCTCAATTGGTCCCATGTACTTAACAGTGCCACCTGTCTCCCTGCCACATGTTTTTGTCCTATCTCGTTGCACTCCTTTTGAGCCCTAGGGATTATTTGTATTTGCACCATGCATTGCACAGTAGGGATGACTGCTGTTTGCAAATAAGTGCGCACGATCCGCTCTATGCAGGTTTTCTCTTTCACACCACAAAGTCCTAAAGTAAACACAAAAAAAGAAAAATAAATACTTCACTCTTTACATTTCCACTACGTTCGTAGAAATGTGTACATGCTTTTCACAATTAAGGATTATGGGGGGCATGTGCAGTGGATAACTGTGACCTGCCTACTTTTACAAGGGGTACATTCAGGCGTCTTCAATAGGAATCCATTGCTTCACTGCCAGCATGAAAATACATGCTGATTGTAACGTGGCTGTATTCTTCAGGCACAGCAAGAAAAACATACTTATATATTAAGGGTGTATCACTTTCCAAATCCGCCTGACAAATTGTAGAAAATATTGTATATCATTAAAAATGGCAGAAAACGTGTACTAAAATGTTTACCACCTTCCCCGTGTGACTTGGGAAATGACTGGGTCTGTGTCTTTGCAACTAAAAGTGCCCCATCCATCTATGACACATTTCTTCCTTCTGCCTTTTGTCTGTCACTTTCAGCAGTACCCCCTTTAGTGTGGTCTGCAATCTGTCTTAAATGACCAGCCACTTTCATATGTTTAGCCTCCTATACTGCCTACTTTGCAACAACATATTCTCTTACCTGTCTGCACTGTATGTCTCTCTATTTCCTTCTTCAATTTGTCTCCCCTTGAGCTGGTGGGACCAACCAGTTTGACAAACACCAAGCAAGGCCCCCCTCTCCTGGTAAAATTTGCTGTGCATCGCTGAAGTGAACCGGATAGCCAGGAGGACCGGACCCTGTTTGGGTTTTAAGTAGCGCACCTTTTATTTGTCGCTTTGCTCTGCTGCTGGTTTCTTCCCTGGGCAGTGCAGGACCCTCCAGTCTTCCTCCTTCTTGTCAGTTTGACAGTTGCTTCAGGAACCGTGAGCCTGCAGGACCTGCCAGGAACTTCTGCCTCAACTACAGCATTCTTCTTCTACTAAGGTACTGTTCAAATCCGGTTGTTCGTTCCGTCCGACCGCAGTGAAAGTGTTTTACATCTTTCGCTAATCAGAGGGCTTGCCCTTCTCTACTCTTTCAAATAACTTTTCTTCTGACAAACTCATAGGCCGATTCATGGAATAAATGTGCGCCGAAAATCCCGGCGCAGAGGGGCCAATACGTGCGCTGCGCCGAAAATTAGCGAAAAGTGCAGGGAAACCAGCGCACGTCGATTCATGGAAGTCCGTGCGCAAGAAAAGCAGAGGACGTGCGCCGAAAAAGCGCGCGGCGCAGGCCGGCGCACAGGTCAACCAACGTCGTGCGCCACGGCCACTGCGCTATCACTCCGAGCGCAGCGCACAGCTCTAAAGTAGGCGGAACACAGGGCGGGACACTCGGAATGGGGAATAAAATGGGGCACAACACTCGGAATGGGGAAGAATGTGGGCGGCACGGGAAAGTATAGGAGGCAAGTGCGCGGAACACCCACACGCTCGCATACAACACGTATTCATGGAATAGAATAGGGCAAAAAAGCGCACGCTCAAAGCAGCGCACAGGCACAAACAGGCACAAACACGACCGCCACAAGAAAGCAGGCAGTAGCGTCTCTGCGCCTGCAAGAAATGTGTGCTAAAAGGTGCGCCAACAAATAGCACCTATATACAGACATGATCAATGTCCAATACTGTGGCCCTCCAGGACAAATGACGTACAAAGGGGTACCCACAAACACAGACACGCGCTGAGAGAAAAAATAAACGTGTGCGTGCATACCGGGGTGCGCGGGAAGTTGCACACGCGATATGGCCGGGTACGTGGATTACAGGGGTGCGCGGGAAGTACCACACGCGATTAGTCAGGGTACGTGGATTTCAGGGGTGCGCGGGAAGTACCACACGCGATATGGCCGGGTACGTGGATTTCAGGGGTGCGCGGGAAGTACCACACGCGATATGGCAGGGTACGTGGATTTCAGGGGTGCGCGGGAAGTACCACACGCGATATGGCCGGGTACGTGGATTGCAGGGGTGCGCGGGAAGTTCCACACGCGATATGGCCGGGTACGTGGATTTCAGGGGTGCGCGGGAAGTTCCACACGCGATATGGCCGGGTACGTGGATTTCAGGGGTGCGCGGGAAGTACCACACGCGATATGGCCGGGTACGTGGATTTCAGGGGTGCGCGGGAAGTCCCACACGCGATATGGCCGTGTACGTGGATTTCAGGGGTGCGCGGGAAGTTCCACACGCGATATGGCCGTGTACGTGGATTTCAGGGGTGCGCGGGAAGTTCCACACGCGATATGGCCGGGTACGTGGATTTCAGGGGTGCGCGGGAAGTTCCACACGCGATATGGCCGGGTACGTGGATTGCAGGGGTGCGCGGGAAGTTCCACACGCGATATGGCCGGGTACGTGGATTTCAGGGGTGCGCGGGAAGTTCCACACGCGATATGGCCGGGTACGTGGATTGCAGGGGTGCGCGGGAAGTTCCACACGCGATTAGTCAGGGTACGTGGATTTCAGGGGTGTGCGGGAAGTACCACACGCGATATGGCCGGGTACGTGGATTGCAGGGGTGCGCGGGAAGTTCCACACGCGATATGGCCGGGTACGTGGATTTCAGGGGTGCGCGGGAAGTTCCACACGCGATATGGCCGTGTACGTGGATTTCAGGGGTGCGCGGGAAGTTCCACACGCGATATGGCCGGGTACGTGGATTGCAGGGGTGCGCGGGAAGTTCCACACGCGATTAGTCAGGGTACGTGGATTTCAGGGGTGCGCGGGAAGTACCACACGCGATATGGCCGGGTACGTGGATTGCAGGGGTGCGCGGGAAGTTCCACACGCGATATGGCCGGGTACGTGGATTGCAGGGGTGTGCGGGAAGTTCCACACGCGATATGGCCGGGTACGTGGATTTCAGGGGTGCGCGGGAAGTTCCACACGCGATATGGCCGGGTACGTGGATTGCAGGGGTGCGCGGGAAGTTCCACACGCGATTAGTCAGGGTACGTGGATTTCAGGGGTGCGCGGGAAGTACCACACGCGATATGGCAGGGTACGTGGATTTCAGGGGTGCGCGGGAAGTCCCACACGCGATATGGCCGGGTACGTGGATTTCAGGGGTGCGCCGGAAGTCCCACACGCGATATGGCTGTGTGCTCCCAGGCATTACCTGTACACCCTCCACGGCCCCTGCAGGCAGCACACACCACAGGGAACTACCCTGCACACCTGCTCATGTCTCCCTCCACCCCCACCCCCCATCCACCAGGGACACCCTCCACCAGGCCCCCACCCATGTCTCCCACCACCCCCACCCCCCATCCACCAGGGACACCCTCCACCAGGCCCCCACCCATGTCTCCCACCACCCCCAGCACTGTGGGGAACCTGCCAGCAGGCCCCCACCCATGTCCAACCCATGTCTCCCACCACCCCCACCCCCAGCACTGTGGGGAACCTGCCAGCAGGCCCCCACCCATGTCCAACCCATGTCTCCCACCACCCCCACCCCCAGCACTGTGGGGAACCTGCCAGCAGGTCCCCACCCATGTCCAACCCATGTCTCCCACCACCCCCACCCCCCATCCACCAGGGACACCCTCCACCAGGCCCCCACCCATGTCTCCCACCACCCCCAGCACTGTGGGGAACCTGCCAGCAGGCCCCCACCCATGTCCAACCCATGTCTCCCACCACCCCCACCCCCCATCCACCAGGGACACCCTCCACCAGGCCCCCACCCATGTCTCCCACCACCCCCAGCACTGTGGGGAACCTGCCAGCAGGCCCCCACCCATGTCCAACCCATGTCTCCCACCACCCCCACCCCCCATCCACCAGGGACACCCTCCACCAGGCCCCCACCCATGTCTCCCACCACCCCCAGCACTGTGGGGAACCTGCCAGCAGGCCCCCACCCATGTCCCCCTGGCACCAGGTCCTGACGATACACAATCATGGCAGTAATGGCCAGCATACCCAGCACAAACACCCAGGCAAGGATTGCATGCACCCACATAGTGAATGCAATCACATGACACAACCCCAAAGGCAAGTATGCAAAAGAACACATGTCTGTCACACACACATACACAATGTGTGCAAGTGAATGTCAAAACCCATATCATGACATGTAAGAAACCAAAGAGAAAATAACACAAGTGTAAGATAATATAAAAATGTATTAAAAACACAAATCAAGTAAACCAATAAAACATACAACTATGTGGCAAAGTAAATAAAAGGTCCATGTCCGAGAACAAAAATGATAAACCAAAAAACAAAGGATTAAAAAATCAATATAATTTGTCCAAAGCAAAACCATGTAGTAGGAAATCAAAGAAAAACCATTACGTCATGGTGTAAACAATAAAAAAATTAAAAAATGTATCTCCCAAAATATATCAATATATACAGGAATGTTCCAGGGTCCATGAGCCCAACAGCACAAATGAAACCTAATACTAACTAATAAAATAAATATGTACAAAAAAGTGGCCATTGTCCGAGCGGTCCAAAATAATAAAAATAAATAAAGGAAACCTAGCACTAACTAACTAAAAAACTATATACAAAGGCAGCGGGCTAGTCCTGCGGCTCACTTGGTGATGCTGGCCAGGGCATCCTCGAACTCCATGTCAATGTCCTGGAGGCGGGACTCTGTCCTGGCCCCGAGGTCTCGCAGGGACAACCCCATGTGCTCACCAAAATCCTTGCGAGCCTCCTCGAGGCACTCAGCCCGCCTCAATGCCCGATGCATGGAGATCTCCGCCCTGGCCATGGCGAGCCGCTCCTCTTCCGCCCGCTGCCGCTCCGCACCTATCCGCTGGCCAAACTCCTCCCACACGGAACACACCGCCATGCCAGGGTTGCCCTGCCCTCCGGCCGATGCCTGCCCCTCTGATCTTGATGGCCCTGAGCCATGATGCCTCCCACGTCGAGCCCGCTGCTGCCTCCGACGCCACTGCCTCTGCCAGCACGACGGCATCCAGGCTGATGGTAACCACCGACGCCGTCGTGCACGTGCCCTGCCCGATGATGCCGGCACATCTTCCATCTGCTGGGGTCCACTTGCTGTGTCGTCCACCCCTGCTGGACCTCCGACTCCCAACTGTGGCAGGGATGGGATCCCCACCGAGCTGGCTGCATTGGTCGGGGCAGGTCCACAGGGGGCCATGGTGGCATCTGGGCCGGAAGACGGCAAGGAGAACGACCGTTGGATAGCCTGCACAGAGGAGGAGAGGGCCGTCAGATTGGCCAACACATGCAGGAACCCCCCGAACATGGCCGATCCCAATTGGGCCACGTCGGCACGGTGCACTTCGTGATGACGTGCGTGCTCCTCCCGGGAAGCACGCACGTCATCACGAATCACAGCCGTGCGCATCGCGACCCCAATCAGGACCTGCTCCACGCGGCCAGGGGTTCCCACGGCCGCAGGTGGAGGGGAGTCAGTTGACATGGACATCCCCACTACCTGCGGACGGGCCTGGGACGGGGCATCCCTGCTGGTGCATGGTGGTGCACTCACAGGGTCAGGGACAGCGACATGCACAGGCACCTCCACGGTGACCTGTGCTGCCTCCTGCCCCTGGCCCTGGACTGCACCACTTGCACCAGCAGGGATGCTCCCACCAGGCCCCATGTGTGCACCAGTGTCGGCCTCCTCCTCCTCTGTGCAAACCACCAACCTGGATGGCTCCTCACCGTCTCCCGCCGTAGCAGGCCCCTGTGGGGGCTCACCCACCCCTTCCGCTGCAGCCGTGGGGGCATCCCCGCCGCCTTGCTCCACAGCGCCGTCTCCGCCCTCTTCTTCACTAGCCGCTGCGTAGAGGGAGACAAAGGACACAAGCATCAGGCTACTGTAAAATGGTCCCCTAGACAGGAAGCAATAGCAGATGAGCACCCCTGTCAAAGTACACTTCCATCATGTCCCTCCACAACACATGGGTCAGTCCAGGCAAAACACACACAGTAACAGGCATGGTGCATGCCATGCACATTTCCATGCATGTCCAATTGACTCTTGAAACATTCAATGATATGTGACTCACATGCATCATGGCTCATGCATATCACATGCACACACTTCACCTCAGTCACATCCATCTGGCCCCAAACACAACGAACACAGGCGAAACAAGGGTTAGTTGGGTGCGTCACAGAATCTGTGCATTGTCACACACATGTGTCATGCATCCATGGCATGCACAAGTCACAGACACGCAGGTCAGGCACACAGACATGGCTACCATATATGTACCTGGCATCAGCACCCATCCTTCACCCCCATCCATGTCCAGGTACAGAGACTGGCATGCTCTCATGTCCTAAATCTGCATAGGGCTCCCCATGCCACATTTCAACACATGCAACAACCATGTGGGTCACACATCACTGGTCGCACATGCATTACCATGATGTCCCTGCACACATAGATGCATACATGGCCCATGGCACACATACAGGCAAGTATCATAGAACCAGCACACCGCAACATGCCCTGTCTCACACAGTAATGCTTGCACACTTACCGCTCAACTCCAGACGGGCCTCCCTCTCAAGGACCTGGGCGTGGAGCGCTGGGCGTACGCGTTCCAGGACCCTCTTCTGGATGGAACTCATGCGGCCCCGGCCCCCCTCCACGAGGCGCCGGGCCTTCACAAGGGTCCTGGACCTCAAGTCCTCCCAGCGCTTCTTGATCTTCTGGACGTTGCGGGTTGCCACCCCCTCCGCGTTGATGGCAACCACACAGTCGGCCCAGATCCTCTCCCGTCCTTCCTTGCTGGCGCGGGACGATCCAAAGAGGGCATCATACTGCCCCAGGACATGCTCCACCAGGACACCAACTTCGGTGGCAGTGAAGCTGGTGCCCCTCTGCCCCTCTGGCCTGGGGTTGCCACTGGTGCCAGATGTGGAAGTGCCCGACATGGCAACCCCAGAGGCAGGTGTAGGTGGGCAACTGGGTCCTGGGGCTGGGCTGTGGAGCGATGTAATCCCAGTTGGGAGTCTTCAGTTCCAGCAGGGGTGGACACAGCAACTGGACCCCTGCAGATGGCTGATGTGCAGGCACCAAATGGCAGGGCACGGTGGCAGCAGGCAGGCAGGCAGGCAGGCAGCAGCAGATAGCACGTGGGAGGCTGCTCAGGGCACTGGGGGGGCAGTAACTCGGCCTTCTGGGCAGGAGCGTGGTGTTCCGTGTGTTTTCGGGTGGCCAGCTTGATACGGAGTGATTTGGCACGTGAAATTCCTGCACGTCAGCGTGAAATCCGAGGAAAGGGCCTTAGCGCGTAAGTGCATCAGCACGCATACGCGATTCTATTGGACCAGAGTCCCTCACCGCGTAAGCGCGTCTGACGTGATCCGCACGGGCGTTCCCCACTCAGCACGTGATGACGGAGCACACGTGGAAATACTGCACGTCAGAGTGTCATGGCGTGTAATTGGCCAAAAGTGCGCGTACACGCGATTGGCCAATGTACGTGTATTACATCGCGTGTAATTGGCCAAAAGTGCGCGTACACGCGATTGGCCAATGTACGTGTATTACATCGCGTGTAATTGGCCAAAAGTGCGCGTACACGCCATTGGCCTATGTACGTGTATTACAGGGGTGCGCGGGCACTTACACACGCAAGTACGTCAGCGCACCTGTATGCCTGCTGCGTGGGAATTTCCACACGCTATTGGAGTGGGAACTAGATTCCAGGGGTGCGAGGGTCACACGCTCGCCTAGAACACGCGCAAGGCATTAATTTGCGCACTTATCAATAAACAAGCCAGATGCCAGGATGAACATACCGTTCCTAGCAGCAGTGGCAGTGGGCTACCAAAGGAGGAGGAGGAGGAGAGTCAGGGCCAGAATATTCACACCCAGAACCAGCCTATTCGGGATGCCTGATGACCAGGTGTATGGGAGGTACAGGTTTCCAGCACACATCATACTGGACCTGGTCAGTGAGTGGGAGGACACCCACCCTGTGCTCCCAAGCACTCAGCCCCCTGCAGAAGGTCCTGAATGTACTGCACTTCTTGGCCACTGGATCCTTTCAGCGGACAAGTGCCATAGTGGGTGGTGTGTCACAGGCCACGCAGTCACGCTGCCTACACCAGGTCTTGAACATCATCACTGCACGGCCATCAGTCCGCAGGCACATATATCTCCCCAGGACTCATGCAGAAAGGCGGACGTGCATCCAGGAATTCTATGGTGTGGCTCAATTCCCCAAAGTGCTTGGTGCAATTGACTGCACACATGTGGCTCTACGTCCACCCAGGGCAACAGAGCACATCTATAGAAACCGCAAGCACTGGCATTCCATCAACGTGCAAGTTGTATGCAATGCCAAGGGAATAATCACATCAGTATATGCCAACTATCCCGGGTCCACCCACGACAGCTTCATCTACAGAATGTCTACACTATGCCGGGACCTGGAGGCTGGCCAGCATGGAGATACATGGCTGCTTGGTGAGCATGAATGCCACTGCACATGCATGCATGTCAGATACTGGGTCATGACACAACACCACTAATGATACCCATCACCACCTCCGCAGGGGACAGTGCCTACCCTATCAGCCCCCACATGATGACCCCAATCCGGAACCCCACCACGCCACCCGAGGTAAGGTACAACACAGCCCACATTGCAACACGGGGCATAGTGGAGCGCACATTCGGAGTGCTGAAGTCACGCTTTCGCTCCCTTGACCGTTCTGGCGGGCAGCTGTTATATGCTCCCCGAATAGTGTGCAGGATCATAGTGGCAGCATGTGTCCTGCACAACGTTGCAACACGCCGGGGCCTGCCCGTGGACATGGTGGTGCCCCCACATCCACAACCACATGCACGCCCACTGCGCATGGGAGGGGAAAGGGCACGGGGGGTGGCAGCCCGTACGCAACTGGTGGCCAACTTCTTCACCTAGTAATCACAGTGCTGGCTAGTGCACACTGCTCTGGCACATACCATCTGACAATCAATGATGACACTACCTGACAATGTCACAAAATTACTCGACAATAAACTGTCAGATACACATCAGCCTGAGATTGTTAACATGGAAGTGTCACTATGTGTGCACCCCTACCTACACATACACCAGCAATGCATCACAACGAGAAGACACAACTCCATCAATCAAATATGCATTGCCACAGGCGATTCACTACATGACAACATTGCCATGTCACCCATTCCCTTCACAGTCCCGCCACTGAGGACACCATGTCATGGTATGTGAGAGCAAACAAACTGGCCATCACAACATGACACCGGTGTCACAAATAGCAGTGCCCCAAATGGAACATAGCCGCACTTGAACAGCTAACCGCGCTGGAGCCACTACTACACACCTGTGTAAGAGTAATTTCAATCAAATTACACACCAACCCACCCTGAAGCCCACCCAAACAAGACACAATGCATGTAATCAATGGTAGTCTCATTACCTGATTCTGCTGGTATGTCCTCACCGTCCAGATGTACAGTGATGGCGCCACGCAAAAGTGTCAGTGCACATCTACCGACATGTAGTCTGACTCCAGAGAGTATGCCCGTGTGAAGAACTGTGTGAAATACCTGCAAAACATGAGCAACATATGTAAGTAGAGGCACATATCAAACCATCATGCATAGTTAGGTGCAACAACAATGTACACTATGAATGTCTACACAGTATTGACTATGGACTGGCCAACAGCTCATGGGAGTCCAATGTCACCGTGTAATTTGCTGTCACTTGGGCACACCCTTTGCAAGCCCATGGAAAGGGAAGCAGGAGGGGTGTGGATGTCTGCTACCCAAGCATCTAAACCAAACTCAGGACAAGCCTGTATGTGCCCAGCCACAATACAGTGTATGCCCAGGTACCCACACAAGGCAACACTCTTTGAAAAGAAAAAAGAAAATTGAGAAAAAATGGCCATGAAAGGGCCGGCGGGGGGGGGGGGGGCCACCTATGAGGTCCGAGGACAGGATGCACGCCACAATCCACCTGTGTGGATCATGGGAAACTAAAACACCCCATAGGCTCGTGGCCCACACGGCTACTCTGTTGTGGGAGATGAGTCGCTATCGCTCTGGCCAGACCCTGCAGCTGACTCAGGAGGTGGGGGAGCTGCCTCAGAAGATGGTGTGACAATGGGAGGCAGCCCACGCAAAGCACGAGTTTGCTCCTCCATGGCTGCAAGCAGGCGGGTCTGGTAGTTCTGGTTCTGGGTTATAATCAAGCGGAGGTCCCCATGCAGTAATTCCCGGGATGACCTGACCTCCGCACAAGTTGCCTGCATCTCGGCCGAGAGCGTCCGTGTCAGACGCTCCAGCTGCTCCTCTGTCCTTCTATGGGATGAAGCCTCAAGCTCTAACAGGGTCGACCTGAGGTGACGGAATTCTTCCCTCAGGCCTTCCCTGTGGCGCTGGGACTCCATGGAAAGTGATTCCCGCAGAGTCGCCAGTGCCGCCCGCCTGTCCTTGTTGGACGCCAACATATCCTCCCTGTGTGCCTGGCTGATGGACTCTGTAGCCTGCTCCAGTCGCTCCATCAGCCTTTCTGGGGGGACAATGGAAGTGGCCACCCTATCCATGGCCTGTGCAATCATCTCGGATGATGCTGCCTGTTGGTTGGCCATACCGTAGATGGATTGCTCCCAAGCGGTATTGCCAGGTGGCATACGGCCACCACGTTGACGGGCACCACACCTGCCTGGGGCAAGGCGGACTGCGCCTTGCTGTGCCGGCAAGGCCTCAGGCTGCAGGACTGCATTCCCTCTCTGATCTGCAGCCCCAGGAACAGGATCAGAGATTGTGTGGTGTGGCCCTGCATCCGTAACCACCGGAGGCTGAGCTGCCGACACTGACATCCCCATTGAGGGCAATGGCCCGGCTGCAGGTGGGTCGGACAGAGGAGATTCTCTCCCAAGAACACTCACCTGCGACTGCACATAGGTGTCATCCTCCGAGTCTACACCTGAATACTGCTCGGGGGAGGAACCCCCAGAGACACCCCTCGACAGCACGACCTGCAGCACTTGTGGGTTTTCACCCACAAACACACCACGTCCCTCACTTGTGGAAGGTCGGCCCGGGTTGCCCTCCTGGGACGGCTCAACCACCACATCCCCAGCTTCAACAAGTGCTTCGTCCCCTGCAAAGACATGAAAGAGAAAAATGGAAACAGGCATTAGCACCATGGCATGCAACAAGGGCTGATGAACAACAGAGGCAGTAGTTCTACGACACATGTCCCACATGACTGGGAGACCTCCTATGCATTCACCATCACTGGGTCTGTAGGGGAGGCTCAGGGCATACAATGTACAGATTGGAGAGCAACGCCTGCTCACCATGCTGCCTAGCACTGCCATCACACATTGGCCGGTGATTGCCATGTCAAAGGCACATGCCATCACACACATGGCATGTGACATAGCCACCAAGTGAAGAGGGAGAGGAGGGCAACTTTTTTGGATTTCTACCACTCTGGTCCTGACATTGCATCATCACATCAATAAGTTGACATGTTGTACATGGATCTGCTAGTCCAAATTGGCCACGATGCACAGTGCCTTGTCTACATCAACAAAATGCAGTAAACAATGAGATTCCACCTCCCCATCACCTGTAAAGGAATCATATAGCATTCGTGAAGCACCGGTCCAGAAATGTATGAAGGTACAGCGGAGCACTGAGGGGTGGTGGGGCAGTAGGGGATGCCAGTCAACAATCCTACTGGTGCTGGTGTCATTCATGTCACGCAAGTGCAGGGGTGGGTGGCACGATGATGTGCAAGGGGAAGTGGCGGCTGGAAGTGCTGTACAAGGTAAGTAGGACTTAACGTCAAGGGCAGATGGTGTTAGGCGCAGACAAGTGCTGGGGGGGGTGGCCTATAGGGGTACAGAGACAATCATGCAGTGCTGTGGGCTCGGAGGGGACAGGGGAGGTACACACTGCATCTGGCTCGGCAAGGTCCTTGCAGATTTCTATCTGTCCTGCAGAGTTGTCACATGCCGCAGATATGTGCCCTTGGATTGGGGATCTCATCTTGGTGAAAAGGGTGAGGCGCTATTGCCTTTGGAGCATGTGGCAGGCCAGTTTGCCAGAGGATGAGCATGATGCAGGACATTCCCTCTCTGCCACCCGGCACCTGTGGTCTGGGTTCACATGATCCGAGTCATGCCAGGACTCTGCATTGGCATGGGGCTTCAGACAGGTGGTCATGACCGTGGCAAAGACATCCAGTGTACCTGACATAGAGTGGAGCATGGAGTGGGCCCTGTCAGGATGGGAGTGAGCCTAAGGGGGAGCTGGATGGGGGGGAGATTTTGGCAGCATGAGCCTCGACTGACACACACTTCATGGGTTGGAATACCAAGAAGGTGTGTGACAGTGGTGAGGGTGGCTTTGCCTGTGGTGTGGTGAGGGTGAGCTGGGAGGAGAGGAGAATGTGATCACTCCAGGAGAGAGGAGTGCAGAGATGGACGGAGAGGGGAAAGTCAGATGAGATCAGAGCATCAAGAGTGTGCCCTGCAGAATGAGTAGGGACAGACGGGAGTCTAGAGGGTGAGAGGGAGTTGCTGAGGTCACAGAAAGGTCACGTGGGGGGGTCAACAAGCATGCAGGTGGATGCGTACAGCAACAAGGAAGAGGATTTCTGTGTCTGGGGACATGAGTGAGGAGGAGAGGTGAGGACACTCAGAAAGGAAGTAGTACATTTGACCAGTTTTCCCAGACACAGTACGCACAGTTTGTGAATGTCAAGGTGTGGTAGAGAGAGACGTCACACAAGCCATTCCAGAGTGGAGTAGGTCTAAGTAGGAGTGACAGTGGCAGGAATACCCTCAGGGAAGCCAAGGGCACACCCCCCCTGCACAGTAGTGGCGGGCAAAGGAGAGGGTCTCCTGAACATCAGGTAGGAGTGTGTGAAGGATGCAGACAGAGCTGGCCGTCAGACATGTTTCCATGAGACCAAGGATGTCAAGGTGCATAACCTCATGTAAGTGACAGATATCGGAGGAATGCCTGATGCAGCCGCAGTGAAAGGAGTGTAATTGTGGAGGAGGTTGACAGCCTTGGAGGACTTACGGGGAGTGCTAGAGATCAGAGGTGCAGCATGTGTAGGAGTTGGAGTGGGAGGCGGAGAAGGATCATGGGAGGGTGCAGGGAGGCAGTGCAGGATTGATGAGGAGAGAGGAGGGGGGACAGCAGGAGAGGTAAGGAAGTTGATGAGATGTGGCTAGCATTTCTCAAGGAGAATGAGGTTGGCCTAAGGGCCTTGGACTGAGATGCTCCCATTACCATGCACATCAATTGTGGCCTCTGAGGATTGGAAGGAGGCCAGGAGTACACCCCAACGGGTCCCACCATTGATGGTGGAAGAGGAGCAAGGAGAGAGGACAGGGACCATGTGAAGGGTCTATGGGACAGGCAAAGGCATGTATGAGCAGATGTCAGTGAGAGTTGGCTTTGAGTAGGCTCAGATGCACTTGTCAGCAATAGGGTGGGTCGCATTGGAGGGCAGGGTGCCCTCATTTGACTGTTAGCAAGCAGGTGTCGTGAGTAGGGCACGATGGTCTGAACTGTAGAAGTCAGGGAAGATAGACCATGAAGAGCAGCATGGAGTGTGAGGGAATGGGGCTCGAAACCAGACGGTACCAAAGCACACAGGTAGGAGGTGGATGTCAAGGCAACATCCACAGTATGACAGCATGTTGGTTGGCATTTATATACAGAGGACGCATTAGCATGTGGTATCATTGCATGTCAGGCATGTGAAGATGAAACTTGATTGGCTGGGGGAAAGTATAGGAATGGTATGTAAGACATCAGATGAATAGACAGGGGAGTATGAGCAACAATGTAGTGACAAAATGACAATTCAAGGGCAACTTCCATGGTGTAGGGCCATATGTGCACTGTTGCCAGTTGGGATAGTGCTGTGGGCAGATGGTGTTGCACTGAACATACTGGATGAGGCACATGGGTGCCACTATCTACTCTGCCACACACCCCCTTGACAGGCACCCAACATGAATGCTTCACACACACACCATGCACATGGATAATACACACATGCATGTGCACTCACCGGATGATGCCTCGTAATCAGGGAGATCTCCCACACCTTGGAGTTGTCCCTCGGTGACGTAGGATCCAGCTACGGACTCGTGTGGTGTGAGTTCTATTTCCTGTGCTGGGGACCCACCTCCAGTCACCAAGGTTGCGGCATGACTTGAGGCCAGCTTATCCTTTGCCCTGCGCTTAAGGTCATTCCAGCGCTTCTGGCAATCACTAGCTGTGCGCCTCACTACTCCAAGGGCACTTATTCTGTCAGCAATGGTCTGCCAGTGTGCCTGGCGTCTGGCATGTGTGGTCTTGGACCCTGCAACGATGACCATTTCCCTATCATGATCTGACACATACTGAACAAGTGCATTCAGTTCGGCGTCTGTGAAGCTTGGCTTCCTTGATGGGCCGGACTGTGCAGCCGTGCCTGGGGAATCAGCCTGTGCCGGACGTGCACTCTTCCTCTTGCGCTTGGAAGGGGGTGGGGATCCAGAGTGTCCTACGCCGCTGTGGACACTAGGGGCAGGAGCCCTGGTGGACTCAGTACTGGGTGTGTGGGATTGCACACTCAGCATGGGAGTAGGTGCAGGCATTGGGGGTAGTGGGATGGGGTCAGGCCTGATCTGAGGTGCATGAACTAGGACCGACACAGTCTTGGCAGGGTGTATGAGAGGTGGGGTGGATGGAGCCACACCCTGGATACGGGGGCCAGCAGATGACCTATCTGGCATAGATGCGCGTGCCCTGATGACACCAATGTGCACCGGTGCACGTGCAGTGGACCTGCTGACCTGGATGTCAGCGATGGGATCACCCTCGGACAGGTCTGCTGCCACAATGGGCTGGTCCAACAAGGGCTGATCAGGGTTGGTATCAGCCACATGACCCTCAACTGGGGGGGGGGGCATGGGTGTCCCTGACTGGTCCTCCAGACTGGGGGGGACAGGGGCACCCTGCAAGTCACAACCACGTCCCCTAGTGGATCCTCCACGGCCACCACGTGTGGCTCGGCCACCTTTGCCACCCTTACGGCTTGCACGCCTCCCAACCATGGCACTGATGTTATTGTGCGTATGGGAGTCGGTGTGCACAATTGTCCTGGGCAATTGGGTGTCAAAGGGGTTGGGTACCAGATGGTATTCGTACCCTAGTGCAGTGGCAAGGCTATATGACACCCCTGGGGAAAGATGACGGGTCACGCAACGCACAGGCACCCCAGAAAAGTTAAGGAACGTGCACAATACCCCTCCTAGACCACGTGTGCTGATGGAAAACCCTGCACTACGCTGTGGCATCCAGTAACACAATGAACGTATGCGTGTCACACGCAGCCTAGAATGACCTCTGAAGGGGTAGGCTACACACGGGGCAAGCACAGAAGTTAGATACGTGCGTGACTCACCGTCTGCCAGGTAAAAGAGCGTGAAAAATGAGCGCGTTTGGTTGGCAACACCCCCGCCAAAAGAAGATGTGTACGCTGTCTGAGGAGACAGGACAACAGTAGAAGGGGACACTGTTTGAGGGAACAGGCCCAGGTAAACCAGTACAAGAGGAAAAAGAGAAAAAGCTGTCAGAGGTAACAGGGAGTACGAACTGGAAACGCCGTGAAGTAAATCGCGTGTGAAACGACAAGAAGTACAGAATTCACCCACTCGCTCTCCACGAAAAAGCACGTACAAGGAAATGGTGTTCAACACTACCTTATATACAGGCCCACACGTACAGCGTCACTTACGGCGTGTACGTGCTTGGCCCATGTTCACCAATCACACGCTTTGTCACTTCTGCGTGTGGATCCTTTTTCACCAATCACACGCTTTGACACTCCTGCGTGTAGCTCACTTTTCACCAATCACACGCTTTGTCACTCCTGCGTGTAGATCAATTTTCACCAATCACACGCTTTGTCACTCCTGCGTGTAGATCCATTTTCACCAATCACACGCTTTGACACTGCACGTGCAGGTAACTATAGACGCACATATGCTGGTGACGGGTTTTCGCGCGATTCGCTGAGTGTGGGGTTTTCACGTGCAAAATCACTCCCTATCAGGCTGTCCACGCGTCCAAACACGAAAGACCACGCTCCTGGCCAGGAGGCCGAATTACAGTCCCCCAGAGCCCTGAGCACGCTCCCACCTGCCATCTGCTGCTGCCTGACTGCCTGCTGGCCACGTGCCCCACAGTGCTGGTGGGTGGGGGTGGTGGGAGACATGGGTGGGGGCCTGGTGGAGGGTGCCCCTGGTGGATGGGGGGTGGGGGTGGTGGGAGACATGGGTGGGGGCCTGATGGCAGGTGCCCCTGCACTGCTGGGGGGTGGGGGTGGTGGGAGACATGGGTGGGGGCCTGGTGGAGGGTGCCCCTGGTGGATGGGGGTGCAGGGGGACATGATCAGGTGTGCAGGGTAGTCCCCTGTTTTGTGGGCTGCCTGCAGGGGCCGTGGAGGGTGTACAGGGTACACCTGTGAGGGCCCACCCAGCCTATTCGCGTGTGATAATTCCCACGCACCCCTGTGATACACGTACCCTGGCCAATCGCGTGTTGAACTTCCCGCTACCCCTGTAATACACGCACCCTGGCTGTTCGCGTGTGATAATTCCCGCGTACCCCTGTGATACACGTTCCCTGGCCTATCGCGTGTTCTACTTCACGCGTACCCCTGTAATACACGTTCCCTGGCCAATCGCGTGTTGAACTTCCCGCTACCCCTGTAATACACGCACCCTGGCTGTTCGCGTGTGATAATTCCCGCGTACCCCTGTGATACACGTTCCCTGGCCTATCGCGTGTTCTACTTCACGCGTACCCCTGTAATACACGTACCCTGGCCAATCGCGTGTTGAACTTCCCGCTACCCCTGTAATACACGCACCCTGGCTGTTCGCGTGTGATGATTCCCGCGTACCCCTGTAATACACGTTCCCTGGCCTATCGCGTGTTCTACTTCACGCGTACCCCTGTAATACACGTTCCCTGGCCTATCGCGTGTTCTACTTCACGCGTACCCCTGTAATACGCGTTCCCTGGCTGTTCGCGTGTGATAATTCCCGCGTACCCCTGTAATTCACGTTCCCTGCCTAGTCGCGTGTAGTACTTCCCGCGTACTCCTGATTTGAAGATTGCCCGCTTTGCTTTCCTTGTTTGCCTGCCCTGTGAAGTGGTCCAGGGTTAGCGCAGCCCTTAGCGATGATTTAGCGATTTTGATGGCTTTTCCTTGCGCGAGGGCGTTCTTGGGGGCGTTACTGGCGCTGCTGCAGGCTCGCTGCGATTCTCTGCGCCACGGCTGGTTTGGGAGCATGAAATCCATGAATACGCTGTGCGCGGAAATCAGTTTTAGCGCACGTGCCTGGCGCAGACTATCGCAGGCGCACGCTGTGCGCCAGCCGCGTGCGCTACTTGTGCGCTGGATTCTATGAATTACCCTGTTAGTTTCTAACTATTGACAAAGACTTAACCGCAAACTACACTGAACTGTGTGATCCTCTACAAAGACTCTGAACCATTAACATTGGCCCAGGTCTATTCATTTGAATCCTAGTTGTAGCAAGCCTTTTCTAGATTACCTTGCCTACTTACTTGTTGGTGCTGCTTGATTTTGAATAACCTTGTCTTTCCCGCCCTTTTTAAATTGCTGGAGTGCCATTTTGCTCACACTTCATTTTGAGCTTAACTTGTCCAGAATTGATTGGGTGGTGTGTAGTGTATTAAGATTACGATTTTCTGCTGCTTTATATTAGTGAACTGTTTTATAACTGATGGTGCAAATAAATGTATATTCTTTTACTCAGAAACCTTGAATCAGTGTTTGCTTGAACCATAGTCATTGCTGTCCTTTGTGTAACCTCTGATACTGCTCACTTTACTCTTGAGATAAGTGAACAATACAAACTTATAAATCTGAACTCATGCTAGACAGTTGAAGATTTGGTAGGAGTTCTTACTACATAAGGAACAACGATACACTAAAACACTGATTGTGGCAATACTATTAATGTTGCAAGCTTAAAATTGTGTGTACATGATCCACTGATCAGCGACCAGAGAAGTACCGAATTAGAAATGATTAACCCGAACTGTTATGGGTAAAATTAATAAAAATCTGTAGAATGAGAAAGACAGCTCGCACAAGACGGGGATTGAATGTGGATGTAGACAATCAATTATGAACTATATGTGTCCAATTTTATTAGGGTACATAATGTTAGAATTGTGCATGTGTGTATGTTTTGGTAAAAATCAAGGTGGGAGTTCCAAAATCGTGTCATAATGATGACAGCTCTGTTCAGACCGCCAACCGGGACAAAGCACATGCCTGTAGCCATTCACAGACATGGGAGTGTGTTTTGAAGTTCTGCCCACGCCATACACTTTGTAATGTATAAATATAGGAGTTTCAATACACATAGGACACACTGCTTCCAGAACCCATCCAGATGTTCACGCAGCACCTTATTCCAGAACTCTTCATCTTGTAGCTGACTCCAGAACTCTATGAAGATCCAGATTTCTTTGCAGAATTCAGACCTTAGCATTGCAGAACTCTTGTCAGCTTGACCCAATTGCAAACATACAGAACATAAAAAAATAAATCTGATTCAGCTTGGCTTGCTACCATTAAGGCTTGCCCGCTGAAACTTGCATCCTGTCACCTGCCGTGTCCAGTAACCGGAAGGGCCCATCCTAATCCAGCCTGAGGCGCAGTCCAAAGTTAACCAGAACTGCGCCGCTGATCCAAATCTCTCCAGAGGTGCCCTGCTGTCGGTAGGCCTGATCCACCCAATTACCAGAGCTGACGGTCTAATTTAATTATAAAGGACTGCAAGTGTAATAGGAAGAACAGTGATCCATAATATATTTGCATTGCATTATCCCTATCTCAACCCAACCCATCTATAATTCAGAACCATAGTATTGTTAGAATCCTTCTTGCGCTGATTTTCTCATCTCTGTTACCAACCATAACTCCCTAGTGATTTTGAAGTAACTAAAGTAAATCCCAGAAGAAATTGAGGACCCATCACATGAATGGTTGCGCTGGCCACGTAGCCATGAAGATTCATGTGTGGTTTCTTCTTTTTTCATAGTCATTAATATAGTATAACAAAACCTAACTGTCATTTTAAAACCGCATTGCTGTTTTCATTTTCGCTCCCATTTTGCAAAAACGCCTCTCACTAAAAGCGCTATAACTTCTTCAATTTTAAAGATAGCAACGAAATTTCAACTCTCACTGATACCTAAGATCATTAGCTACATCCACATTGCGGAACAATGTATTTGACCCTTTTTTCTCCAATATTGCATAGTAAAAGTTTGCTGCAAATTTGCAATTTAGTCAAAGTTACATGTGTTTTTTACCCATTTCAAAGTGCTTCTTCCATCCCATCCTGATCTCAAGTGTGTATTGTTTTTTATATTATAGTTCATGTGTGTTATGACTTATTTAGTGTAGCTTTCCTCAGAAATTCTATCCATTTAAGCATTTTGCACCCTTTTGCAGTATTTTACAAAGCCATTTTCATCTGTCAGTTTAAAAGTGTCATTTGCCAAAACGGTTTTCCTCTCTTGTTTTGGGAGGGAAGAACCATCTCCGGTAGAACTTGCTTTCATTCCTGAATACCTGTTGGTTACTCACATTGGTGTAGGATTGATCATTTGTATTTAAACAAAACTTTGCAGGGGGAATCTTAACCTAAACGCTATCTATGCACAAAACAAAACTGTTCTTTTTCCTGTGTTTTCTATTTTTCAACATTATAAGTGAATTCAATTGAATTGCTTAGTTTCTGAATTGTATTGTCACCCTTTGGGTGATTGCTGCCCCATATATATATATATATATATATTAAACTTCTGTGTGATTTGAATAGTAAATAAATAAAATAAATATTGACCTTTACAAACTGGCCTGATTCCTGGTTCAGTGTGACCTGGGGGGTATTTTGAGATGGGTGTGATATGAGTGGTATATCATTCAGAATATTGAATTTATAGACACAAATAAATAAGGGTTTCATGAGCGCTACATGCTAGGCGAGACCTGGGTGAGTGCCTGATAGAAATCATGTACAAAATGAAAAAAGCATAGAAAAAACAACACTGGTATGTCAACCTGACAAATCTGGCATGCTTTTTATCAGGCAGACATCAGAGGAAACCAATTGCAAAAAAGCACATATCGGGGCTTACTTAGAGTGTGGCGGATTCAGAACTCCACCAGCTTCCCGCTGGCAGAATGAAGGATATTTAAAGATAGCACTCCCCAGCTTTAAACTGAAGTTCCAATGGCGGATAGCTGGCAGTAAACCTGCCAGTTTCCATGCATTGCAAAGGGGGCCGGCAGATTTTACACCAGCTTTCCACGGGTGGAACTCCAGTGTAAAATCTCGTAGAGGGCTATCTTTAAATAGCCTTCATTGCGCCAACATTAAATTGGCAGATTTCTGAATCAGCCACACTGTTAATACCGATGCAGGGCTCTTTCCAAATTTGGAAGTGCAGTAAAAAAGTGGAAATATTTAAGTTACTGACACATTTTTGTGGTAACAGAATCACCACTCACATTACTGCACCGCCAAATACTGAGTTGAGAGTTGAGGTGGAGGATTTACCTCCATTGTAACCCCAAAAATCAGTGGAATTACTGGTAATTCAGCCAACATCCATATTGAGCCCTAAAATTGAGACTAATGCCGCCCTCCCATCACTTGGAATCCCGTGGTAAATCCACAGGACCAAGTGGTAATGGTAACCGATTTTGGTGGTAATTCAGGGGATTTACTGGCAAGCTCGGAATGGGGCCCAAAATCTTTGCCAAATATGTAGGAGCTCTGCTGCTGAGAGAACACCAGGATAAATGAGGATTGGCCCATTCAGTAAGATCTACAACCATGTTTTAGCTCAGTGTGCATTACCCAAAGAGGAAAACTCATTTGCAAATCAGTCCACCAAAGAAAGGCAAAAACCAAAATGATAGGCAATTCGCCTCTAAACAAAAGTACCAAAATTGCATTAAATCAAAGTTGAGTGCAAAGTTGGTTTGGCTCTAACAAGTTATACTTCATCTACTTCAGTGAACTATCTATCACCATTGTGAAATATAATGCCCCGACTATAGCAGTATCACTTAAAATGTAAAGAGAAGCATCAATCCCATTTTTTGTATAGTGTTTCAGGTAGGATTGACCCTTTCTTCAAGTGCCTCAATAATATCGTATTGCCAAACATTTCTACATAGAAATTGCCAGATGTGATACCCATGAAGATGAAAGGCTGAGCTCCGGCTATAGGACTAACACCCGGTAGTTTTGATGTCTTACAATTTCCTGGGTAGGCAGTGCTTTAAGTGGGGTAAGAAATTGAGGGAGGGGCCCTCATTTGGGGGCGTGACTCCCATGGTAGGCGTGGCCTAAAACGTGCACAAACCATAGTAAGGTGTGCAAACAAATATATAAATGTATGTAAGCTTATATATATTTGTATTACCTTACCTTACTATGGTTTGTGTACTTTTCAAACCATCTTTTATAAACATAAATACGTTATATATTTCTATGTTTATAAAAGGTGGCTTGAAAGTGCACAAGCCATAGTAATGTACGCACACTGGTGTTGACTTTTCAAACGAAAGATGTGTGGATCATTCAGGTGGGTATTCGGCTGGTTCTGCCTTTAGGAGATGTACAACCTGCAGGAAGAGTAGACAGAGGTGTTACCCTAGCAGATGTCTCAGGAGGAAGACGATACTGCTGCCTGTAAGCCAGTGCCTGATCTTGTAAGGCTTTGGGGCACTTTAGCATGTCACAAGGAAAGACTGTAAAGGGACAGGAAAGCTCTCTGATGTGCATACTAGATAAGGTGCCAGTGAAACAGTGTACACATAAGAATGGTTGTTCCTTGGTAACAAGGAAAATACACACTAAATTGAAGGACTTGTCCTCATTTCCCCATGTCAGCTTCCAGTGAGCTCTTTTTCCAGAGCAGCCTGAAGTTGAGGGGACCGTAATGAGGGAATGCATGGGTATTTATAAGGGAAACCTACCTACGCATAGCTGGAACATCTGATGCAATTAGCCAGAAGCCCCCTCAGTCATGGAACCTACACACAAATTTCGTCCATGTGTTTATACCTTGCCACTTACACCGCCCAACATCAGGTCTTTGTTCCCACCTTTACCACAACTGCAATTACCACCACAGCTTGCTATTGTTGGTAGCCCTGTGGGTGTGTCAAATGTTCTTTCCAAGCAGAGAGAGTCCATATGATGCATCCTGATGGCATTCACTCCATGTGCATCCAGATGACCATCAGTCAGGGGAAGCTTCGCCTCATTGCAGCAAAGGATGCTAAAGAAGAACACAAGGTCCAACAATATGCATCCCTCTTGTAAGTAACTGATCAGCATTGGGCAAGAGGGTTGCACATGACAGGTGGGTCGACTGTCCTCAAAGCTGGAGGGATAGTTCCCAATCATTGTGGCACTGGCTCTCCAATTGGGTGAAATGCTCACAATGAGTTGCAAAAACTGTTTAGCCGTAGCACCGTCTGCAGAGTTGAGAGGGGAGTGAAACCACGAGAAAGGATTTAGGAGGTTAATTGGAGTTAAATATCTCATTGGTGTGATTTGCCAACTTGGGACAGAATCATACAATCCTAGGAAAGCACAACATCAATGTATATATTCTGCCTATTGCTACTAAACACATTTGTAGTTTTTCTGTGGAACATCCACAACAAACACTGCCACCTAGGAATTGTCCCCGTGTGTTATTCAGCCTTTGTCATGGATGGAAGAAGATATAACATGTATTTGACTTGACTTAATATCTATGACTCGTTTCTGACTGCACTCAGTCCTAAGAGGTAAGGCACAATGGCACCAACATTTTCTGGCGTAACTATTTGGGCTGCATTGGTTTGTTGAATGACTACTGGTGAGGGAATTGCAATAGTGGTATTCTGGGTACATCACAGCCCTCTGCGTGGCGTCGCATCGCATGGCACTCCAAAGATGAACTATGCAAGTTGGCCAGAGCGCACGTTGTGACATGTTCTCTGTATTTGCCCTGTGTAAGAAGAAGGTCAGCACTGTGGACGTTCTTGCTGGAGCAAGATGATGTGTGCTCCTTTCCTTATCCGGCCATGATGGAACTGGCGGTGGAGTTTGTGCTCTGACTTCACAGGATGTCTTTGGAAGATCATGTATAAAGGTGGAAGACTAGCTTTCTCCTCCCTTTCTGTTGCTCTAACTGTATAATTATCATCCTCCTTCTCCTCTAATCTATCACTGGATTCCAAAAGCATGTGTTGGTTCCATTATATTGGCTACTGCTGCCAACCCCAACACCACTCCTAACATCATTATCATCACCACCACCAACACCACCATCATCATCATCCCGCTCATCAGTGAATATGGGTAAGCGGGAGGAGACACAGAACGTCCAACATCCTGAGCCGATGCATTGTTTTCCCACTTATCATTGGATGTAACCCGCTGCTTCTTCTGCCACAGGGACTGCGCACATAACGTGACTACATGCCTCCCTTAGTCCCTAGCATCCTTAGGTGATCCAAGTATGTTAGCACTCAAAAGAGTCACATGTCCATGACCCATTTACAGGCACTTTGTATGCAACACGTATTTTAACTGGCGTCAGATGGCACACTGAGTTACAGCCACTAAAGCACTCTCCTACTTTTTCTCTGGCTCAAAACACATTTTCCACTGACTTAAAAGATGCTAAATAGTATTACCGACCTTCTGCTGCCTTCGAACAATTCGGTGATGGTATGCTCCTCTATCTGTCAAGTAATGACGCGTGAATGTATGTCATGCAAGGTGTTCAATGGGAAATGATCTTTCCTAGTACTAAGGTGATGCACGCACCTGCAGACAATAAGCATATTCTCCTCCCACCTGCAAATAATGTAAGTTTTTTCCTGCACCAGCATCAAGTATTTTATCAGCCCTCAAAGGAATGGCATATGATCTCCTCCCAGTGAATTGTATGGTGTTTCCTATTGTGAAGCCATACTTGAGAGGTCTTGGCAGAGGTGTGGTGGATCTCTTGTCACCTCTAGCAGTGTATATGATATGATATTTTATTTATATCGCGCTCATACACAAGTGTTTCAGAGCGCGACCAAGCAAAGGGAGGGGGACAAGGGAGAACAAAAAAAATGAAAACAACAACCTTATTAGGCCCAGTGATATTAAGAACGTGCAAGTGCATGGAGAAGGGGAAAGGGAGAAAGTGCGTTGAAGGGGGAGAAGTGGAAAGTGCAAAACAGAGGAGAGAAAAGAATAAATAATAAGTTAAATAAATAAATAAATACAGGCAAGGAAAAGGTGGTAGTGCAGAACGCAAGTGGCAAGTGCATGATTGGTCAGATAGGGTATATCTGATAAGTGCAGAAGAAAGGTGGGGGACTGAATGGGTACAGATACAGATCCCAATGTAATGGGTGGCCCGCAGGCAGTGCAGTAGGGAGTCAGGGTGAACAGGTACCTGGGCCAGAAGGACAGAGGGTGGCCATGTGCATGGTACCAAGAGAGAAAAATAGGTCAGCAGGGGAGAAGAGGGGCAAAGGAAGAGGCGAAGAGGAAGGTCTTGAGGTGCTTCCGGAACCGGAGATGGTTCTCCTCAAGTTTCAAGGTGGCAGGGAGGCTGTTCCAAAGGGAGGCCGCAGCCGAAGACAGAGATCTACCCCCAGCTCGTTTCATTGAAAAACGACTGACCCTGAAGGAATTTGTACAAACCTACTATATAATAAAATTAGTTTGTAGCCTGGAAAAATGAGCAGGGTAATGATCTTTAGGGGATACCATCACACTGTTACCTGGACGATGTCTTTGTTCCAGAAAGTAATGAATGCAATTAGTCTCTGCACTTTATGTGCCCTTCTTATCTCACCCTGCCCCATTCCCACTGTTTTGCTGGGTTCGAAAGCATTCCAATGTAGTTCGTAGCACTCCCCTTGGCTGTGGAGACTGGCTGCTTCTGGCTTCTCTTCTCCCCTCCTGACATTCTTTGCGGTTTTCTTCCCAATTGCTCCACTTGCTCGTTAAAGTCCCTTTGTATGGTTATCTCACTGCTTTAGCATTCTTGTATTCACAGTCCAGGTTGCTTTAATAGGTGCTAGACACAAACTGAAAATCAAATGCTTGTGAGGTGTGAACTTACACCACTCCTAAGTAATCTTCTGTTTTTACCTTTCTTTAAGTCAAGAGACTGTTGCAGCAATGTTATTCAGGCTGACAGCATGGAAGGTAATCTTAGCACTGATGTCATGCACCAACAGCTATGCTTATGTCACCGCCTAACTGATCTCTCTTTTTCTCAGCCCCTAGATCGATCAGGAGCTACAGAATTAAGGAGTACAACACAGAGGCATTGAAATAATGCAAGAGTCTCAACTTTTACTGCATGTTCTTGCCAGGGTGTAACCGCCTCTCTTTTTCCCTTATCTTAGGTTGAGCGGAACTGCAGGTTGAGGCGCAAGAAGGAATCAAGGTGAGCATGGCATAAGGGAAGTGTAGAACGATTTTGAAAATCTAAATACTTACTGTAGACCCATTTTTATCCTTTCTTCTCCTTCTTCATAGGTAGTAGGATTTATTGACAGGTGCGGCTCACAGAGCACTCAGAAAGGAGCTGGATTCAGATTGTAAATGTGTCTGTTCTCAGGATGCTAAGCTCAGGCATGCTGCCAGGCACTCAATAGTCCTGCATGATCGTGTAGAGCTTCTGGGAATTGCTTTCCCAGCTTCTTAGTTCTCCATATACCGACTGAAGTGGTCCACCCCTGACCTCAGAGCCCCTGGAAATTGAGTTTTGGGCTACAGGGGGTTGCTAAAACTGGGCTACAGTGCAGGCATACCAAGAGTGAGTGGTTGAGGATATGACACCTATGCAAAAAAAAGTATTTTGTCTGGCTCTAAAAAGGCTGAACACTGATCTACATCCACTGAATGTAATCTCCTCCTACCACCAATGTATGTTCAGACACAAGCAAGAAGTATTTTCTCTGGCCTTGAAAAGATGAAACACTGATTTACAGACACTAACAGAAACCTCCTAAAATTCTCAAGAAAGTATTACTTTTCCTGTTCAAGGTACAAGTGTTTTGTCAAGCCACAAAAAGATTACTGAATCAGGTAGACACTGATTAGTCTCTCCTGTCAGCAAAGACCTAAAGGCTATTTTTACACAGAAAACATATGTTGTTCTGGCCACTGTTGGGAAGTCCTCTGCCTCTGCGGTCCACTAATGGACAGTGTTCCTCACAAATATGGGGTATGTTGGGTCTGAGATAGGCTTGTGGATGGTCCTCTTGTTACCCTCATTTAGTCCCAGTGGTTTCTTCAAAGGGCAAAGCGGACACCATAAGGAATCCATGAAATCAGACTCTGCCCAACCCCAAAGCACAGCAATTCGATTTAACTGAAGCCAGTGACTCTGCAACTACTGAACCCTTAAGGGAATCAAGGATCACTGCTCCAACATCACTGACATGCTCTGCTCCCATTGTTTGGGTGAAGGAATGCCAATCACACAAAGTGAAAGAGTGGGACCTATATTAGGAAGGGAAACTTACCTCTTAACCAGCCGCCTCTTGTACAAGACCTTCACTGCTGCACAGGTAGGAACAAATAAGCTCAGAAGTCCACCTGGGAGTATAGGGGGGTGATTGTGAAGTTTTCCATCTAGCAAAAGAGTAAAACCTCTGGCCTTTTTGCTTAAGGGGTTAATAAAATGATGAGGGTAATTCCATCTGAGAAACAGTGGCATAGGATACACCTGTGCCCTGCTGGATCAGTCTCCTGATCTGCAGCTCCTGCTCTGCAGTGGCAAGGAAGAGGTTCAGAGGTCACAGGTGCCCTATTTGACAGCTGCCGTAACAGCCAGTGCAGAGGTTTCTTTTACGTTTGAACCTATTTTCCGAATTCCACATGATCATGCTACATCCCTAATCTGATGGCAGGGTAATCTAAAAATATAAGCCGTAGCATGTGTGGTATGGTGGAGGAGGGTTTGCATAATTATTCACAACCACATCAGATTTGTATCATGCAAATGTCAAAACTGTTGGCTCAGGTCAGCTGTAGAAGAGCTGTGTGAATTCTGGTCAGACACCATGCTCCTGTCAGCCAGCGGGACAAGAGACTGAAAACTATGCCTCTCTCTTTTAATTCTTTGTGGGTCAAGTAAGACCTCTCTTTAGTAGGACAGCTTCCACGCAGGTCACCTAGGAAACAGGAATCAAAGGGCACATCCTACACAATGGACTAACATCACACCAGCATATTGCAAACCAAAGGGCCTTCAATGGTTTGGGTCTGAGAAGGGGGCAGAGTTAGTGTGACCAGAGGGAGTAAGGACAGTCAGGAAAGGTATCCAACATCTTGTGTATCTCTGCACCTCTTCTTTCTTTCTGTCCCCTGGATTTCCTTTAGCACAAATCACTTTGTGTTTGACACAAGATTGAACAGACCACTTGTCGCAAAGATAGGGATTGGAGCTCTTAAATCAGGCTTGCTTTAGTCCAATTACCTGTGAGCTTTTTCCTATAAAAGATGGATTATAACACTCCTCCTTGTATTCATTGTGGGATTCGTTTCTGAACTACAAGTAGAATTCCTTTGGACCTCTTTTGGGATTGTTGACATTTCTGGAGTCATCCACCAGTGAGATGAAGAATGAGTAATCCAAGGAAAAGGCAGTCACCGCTGCCCACCCACTCCCATGGTGCATTTGGGGGCTATTGCTGCTGGAGTAAGACCTGTCTCTCTTCCACCTATACTGGTACCCAGGGCCTCACTGGAGATGAAGAACTTGTTCAGGTGTTAGCCAGCCACCCCTGGGCTGGAAGAACGAGAACAAGGTCTCATCTTGTCTCTGGGGACTCACAGCAACTGGAGAAGCAAAGCAGATGGTCTCCTGCATTTTGTTATTGGAAACATTTTTTCACAATGTGTGTTGCGAGATTTTAACTCCTGGACTAAAACGCATCACAAGAGATATCCATGCCAGACAGGTTTTGTACGAGGGTTGGCCACTAGTATCAACTTGATGTCACTTTATGCATTCAGCATCAAGCTTTAATTAATAAACAACCCCTGTATTTTGCCTATATTGATTATCATGCAGCTTTTGATTCAGTTTCCCGAGCGATCCTGCTGCAGAAGTTTCTAAGAGCCAAATGCCCAGTAACGATATTGGACATCATTAACAAATTACATTCTGATATATCAATTCAAGTTAGATTGAATGTGGAAGGTCTTCTTTCAGTCTCTGTTGTTACTTGTAATGGACTGAGGCAAGGATGCATCCTAGCACCCGCCTTGTTTAACTTTTTTATTCATGATATCCCAGACATCTTTCAAAATCTGTTATGTGATTCTCCATCAATGGGCTTAGTTAAGATTCCTGCTTTAATATACGTGGATGACTTGATTTTATTATCTAAAACTCAGAGTGGCCTACAAAAAGCTTTAAATGCCCTAGAAGATTACATTTTGCAAAATCAACTCATAATCAACATTTACAAAACAAAAATCATGATTTTTAATGCACAAACAAGAAAGTCAAATAAATTTGAATGGTCACTCCAAGGCATTGGCCCTCATTACGACCCAGGTGTTGGACCATAGTGCTAATAGCACCATGGTCCATGCCGGTAACTTACCGACTCCGCCATGGCGGAATGGGGAATTACCGCCCCATTCCGAGATTGGCAGGGCGGTAATTCCCCATGCCGCCATGGCCCTTCCCCATTCCCATTTTTGCCCCATAGGGCTCAATGGGACTGGGGAAGGCGCTAATTACGGCACCGTAAATTAGGGTGCCGTAATTAGCTCCTATGTCCCTTTGCGAGTTGGTTTTTTAACGCCTGCTAAAACCAGGCGTTAAAGTGCCACCCGCAAAGGGACCTTGTAATCAGGCATTAAGGGTTTAACGGCGCCGCCACCTTTTACAGCGCTGTTAACCCCTTAACGCCTGGGTGTAATGAGGGCCATTAACTTAGAAATAGTTCAACAATATACTTACCTCGGGTTGCAAATCAGTACTCCGCAACCCAACCAAGCACATTTGGCACTCTTGAAACAGAGGATAACAACAGCTATCTCTCAAGCAAAGATTACACTATACAAATATGGGAAGTTCTCAATAAAATCCATCATTACCTATTATAACCAGAAGACCGTCCCAGTAATCTTGTATGGTTTAGAAACGTGGAAAGTAATGGAAAGAGCGACTCTCGAGAAATTTGAAGGTACATTTTGGAGAACAGTGCTAAACCTCCTCCAGTGCACGCCGATTGCACTGATTCAATACAGAATTGGTCAACTTTCCCTTTTTGCTAGATTCCAGTGGCATCAATGTACCTTGTTTAGGAAATATTTGTTAGCAGGACAATCTGGAAACCTACTATCGGTGCTTGCGGGGTACATGTTAAAGTCTAAACATTTATTTCCAGATCAGTGGAGTCACAATGTATTAGACATTTTGGTAGCTGCAGATATATCTGTGCAACTTCTTGTCGATAATCCGGACTGAGCAACAAAAAAAAAGCTGTACCTATATGATTGGACTCAAACGCGACAATCATGTTTGAGATACAACGTTTTCAGAAATAATCCTTTTGCTGAAAAGAAACTTGGCCAATGTGAGCCTTATTTACTTCGATATCCCACTCCAGTACTTCACTCTGCGATTATGCGTTTTCGCTTTAATTTGTGGAAAACAGTTGAAATAATGGTCACAAAGAAAGGTGCTTGATAAATCGCTAGACTTTTGTCGATTCTGCAAGAACAAACAAATGAGAGAAACATTATGGCATCTGTTCATGATCTGTCCGAGTGTTGCTCAAGAACGTGAGCTATTTCTACATAAACATTGTCAATATTTAACTTTTGACTTGATGGAAAAATGGAATGTATTTTTCTCAACAAACCGTATGTCAATATATATTGCTATCATGAGATTTTTAGATGCCATTTTTACCAAATTGTGTTGATTCAAATCTAAGTATGAAGTGGATGTCGAACTGCAAATTGTGAATGAAATTTTGTAAATTGTGTGACTTCTGTTGCTTTTAAATGATTTTTCTATAAATTGTGTATGTTGTAGAGTTGATAAATTCAGCTATACCAACTAATTAAAAAAAAAAAAAAAACTATGTTCAAAGGCATTCAAACCCACATAACATGTTTTGTTGCCTTTGGCACTTCTTCAAACTCTTCAAACCACAGTT
Source organism: Ambystoma mexicanum (assembly GCF_040938575.1). Lineage (NCBI taxonomy): Eukaryota > Metazoa > Chordata > Amphibia > Caudata > Ambystomatidae > Ambystoma > Ambystoma mexicanum. The sequence goes on from NC_090922.1 coordinate 946,286,264, forward strand.
GCTGCATCTTCAAACTAGTTTGCCACAGCACTGCATCAGCTGAGTGCTTCATTGCCTCAACTCTAACCAGGATCTTGCAGCTGCAGTAGATATTTAATGGTTGTGCCTTGACCAAGCACCTCTAGTCACCAGCAGTTTCATAATGGACCCCTGATCAACTGACCCAAGTGGTCCCATTGACCACCCCCCTAATTAGATGTCTGCATTGAACCACACAAGACTCCCTTCAAACCTGACTCTACACCTGCTCCCTGCCTGGATCACTGTGAGTGCCACATTTGAGAATCACTTGCACAAAGACGAAAAGCCTGGTTGAATGGTGTAAAACTGTCAATAACTGATTATCTTACCGTTAAAATGCTCCAGCCCCTTTCCCCCCACTCACTCTGGTTCATTTGGTGGAACCCTCGAGACTCGTCCACTTACTCTTTGCACCTTATTTTAAAATCAAGATCCAAATCCATTTGATTTTAGTGTTTCTAGTATAGTTTGTATTGTATATTGGAGTGTTTAATTTAAAGTCTATGTATTTTTGTAGCACCCTGATCGGACATTTAATTACTTTGGACTGTTGTTTGGATTGCTATTTGGATTGTTACAGTTTCACATTCACACCCCTGTGAGAGAATACCCTGACCTCAGCCCACGTTACCACACAAGGCAAGGCAAATGAGATATATATATATTTTAACTGTGCCTCTTTTAAGTTTTGATTGGGATCACTTTTGTTTTGTAGAAGTGTGACGGCTGAGAGGGCAGTTTAGTCACTACCCATCAGGGTACTCCTGTGGGCAGAAGCCATTTTGTCACATTAACAGAGAAAAGCCATTCAAGAGGAGGCCCGAGACATCCCCAAGTCCCACATTAGAACTATGAGCCATCCCCAGAAGTGGGAACCATCAGTCCAATGCTTCACCAACTCCAGAAAGAGATACACCAGTATTCCCTTTTGTTAGATAGATGCTGGAAGACAAGACCAGGTCATGACAAACAGAGAAAGGACCAGACAAGTGGAGGTTTGGGCCAACCCCAATACCAAAGCAGGGCTGTATACCTTTCCAAGTGGCAGAATTTACCAAGCAATTCCAATCTCAGGTGACATACCTGAGACTCCTGTAACGAGAACGAGGTGGGGAGGCAGGGTTAAATTCCTGTGTGTCTTAACAATGAAGTGGTTGGAATAAGCAAGAGAAGACAGGAGCGGTTTTGGAACAAGTTTGAGGATATACTAGGAGGACCTGGAGTGGGAGCTGAACCCAGGGGGGTGAGAAACCGGTCCAGAATGCTGTTCCACAGTGGAATCAAAACACAAATAATCACAGCGACACCAGGTTTTTTACACTCCGGTCATATCTGATTAGTTTAAATAACTACAGAAAAATAGGGACCAGAGTCAAAGTGCATCTGTGTAGGGAATGCAAGTGAACATAAATCTGCACCACCGTTACAAAATTCAATCCACACTAATATTTAGAACTTAGTCAACTAGTTTAGGACAGGAACACATTCAATTTGCATCCCGTTCATCATATTCTAATAATGTTATTATGCTAAAACAATCCATTAATGCAATACTAAAAAATCAATGTCAGAATGAAACATTACACATTATACTGATGTAATAGTGCTGTTTAAAAATAGGTATAACAAACATAAAATTTGCAATTTAAACAGTAAAGAACCTCAACAAAATCAGACAATTCACCACAGTAACTCTTGAGTGGTGGACATACCAAACAAAATCATCCTCACCCAAATTCAACGTTCAATAAATATACAATAACCACACCTCAACAAGTGTATGACAAACATAGAAATAAATAGAACATAAGCGATAACTAAAAGCAAATTCACCAATTTCCTACTACAAAATAAGGCAAAAAACAAAAATTTATACCAAAATAGAAAACTGTTAAATGTAATAACTACCTAACTAGCACTGTCTAGCTGGTATACAAAACTAGGTCATACTAAATAGGACCCAAAACAATCCCAACATATTTCTTTCCATTAAACCTAAGTCTTCTGTTTTGAGGACATTCTTCAGGCTTTAATAGCGTTGGTGGTCTTGTTGGTATGACTCTTTGTAACAGTAATTCAGTGGCATAGTCGTGCTCATTGAGTTCACCCTATTGACTATCAAATCGTCAATCAAGTACATTTTGCAGGAATATCAGTTTCCTCATTAGGCTAGGAACCAAAACTGTCACAGGTGCAATAATATTCTTTAATTCAACTCCCATGGAATTCAGCGAAACCATGAACTGGTAAGACCATCCCCATTAAGGGATGTTTATGTCTATTCACCCAGTCTTTTTGTTGAGTCTCCTGGTGTGTAAAAGACGTATTGGTAACTTCCACTTCTTTCAGAAAAGCCAGTAGATTTTCTCATCTGGGCTTGATTTCACTCCAGCTTTATCGAAGCTTTCGCATTCTTAGCAGTATTTTCATTAAACCGCTGACTCGTAATGGTTCTCCCACAGCTGGAACAGAGACTGAGGAGACCAAACAGAGGAGCTAAGAGAACTAGTGCTGCAAATAAGATAGAGAGCATTCTTTACCAAATGTAGTAAAGGTGACCTGAGAGAGGGTGGTGCCTGAAAAGGCGAAGAAAGTGCAGAAGGTTTGGAGGGCCAGAGAGGTGAAGAAGGTGCAAGAAATAGTTGTGAATTTGAGATGGTCATTAAGGTGAGGGGTGCACACAGGGGTGAAAAAGCCATAAGAGACCGTTGTGAGCTGTAGAGGAGCACTGTGATCAGAGACAGTGCCCAGAAGGGCAAAGAAGGTGTGAAAGACTTGCAAAAGGATTGTGCACGAAGGGGCAAAGAAAGAAAGTATGAGAGTAAAGAGAGGAAATAATAAAGTAGTGCAAGGTGGTTGCAAAGAGATAAGGAAACGAAATAAAGGGATGAGGAGTTGGTATAGGATTTGATTAAGGAAGTGGAGGCGTGGAGGGCAGGAAGACAATCAGCAAAATAGGAGGATCATTTGGTGAATGACCAAAGACAATAAATAGAGGTGTGAAAAGCAAGGATAAGGTTAGAAGAAGAGCTAAACCAGTTCTGGTTTCGAAACTCTGAGGATCAGAGTAGTAGGTTGTGGTGAATTGCTATCTGGAAAGGGTGTGAAAGCCCTGGCATTTTTTGATTTTTATTAAATAATAAAATGATGCAATGAAATTCCTTCTCTAAAAGGGAAATCTGCTAATCAAATTACCCTTTCATAAGCTCCATGCCAAAAGCATAGTGTGTACTTGTGCTGTGCTGCATCAGTATCCTGATTCGCAGACCCTGCTCTACCAGTGCCGCAGAGCAGGGTCAGAGGCTACAGCGGCCCTATTGACAGTGGCAGAGGGACGCAAATCTCAGCAGCACAGGGGCTGCATTTAAAATATGCACTCATGTTCCAAAAACTAAGTAACCCTGAAGATGTTGTCCTGGTGGCACATACAACTGTAAATATTAGTCATAACTTAGTTAGGGTATGATGGTCATCATCACTGAGTTATGCCGGCCAAATTAAATTGATTTCACACATGAGCACGCCATCTGGGCCCAGTTCAGCTGTGCAAGGATTATGTGTATTCCTCGCAAACAAGTCCCACCCCTGACCACTGACAGGACTAGACTTGGGGGATTGCTTCTCTTTGTTCCTGTTTGAAGGGCAGGTGACACCCTTTCCCCCAGGACAGCCACTCCACATTATGCTGGCCTGGGAACAGAAACCAAGAGGCACACTGATTCACACTGGGGGGCTGCATTTTTTAAAGGCCTTTGATCCTATTGAGAGGGGAGGGGTCAGCATTAGGATGAGCCAGAGGGGGGTCTGCACAGTTTTTGGAGGGTTCTGCATTTGGATTCTCTCTGCCTCTCTTTCTCTTTCCTGACCCCTCCACTTCCTCTGGAGCAAAGCACTTTGGGTGTGACGTCATAAGGGCATGGTCCACTGATTTCAAGAGCAAGGATTGGATGCCAGAAGCAGGCAAGATTTGGTATAAAACCCGGGGGAATTTCGTCTAGTTATCTTGAACGATCCTGAAGATTTTGTTGGACCCTGCTGAAAGAGTAGTCGCCTCTAAGATCCTCCAGTTGTGAGATGGAGACAGGTGTTACAATTCAGAGAGCTCTCCGTCCTGCTACTTCTGGCAGGGGTGCTTTTAGGATGAAGACAGAGTTCCTTCACTGGTACTTCATACATAGTGTCCAGTCCAGCTGCGACTATTCCACACCTTTCTGGTAAGTGTCTTTCTCTTGAAGGATTTGTATTGTCTTTCTCACAGCCTGTTGTCAGCTCTGTAATAATGTCTTCTCCCAAATAGGTGTGATTGCGGCCCAGCAGAGCTACAGAGCACGAGGTGGCTCCAGATGAGGAGCGGAGGATCCAGCGGCGGTCCAGCAGCAGGTAAGTGAGCTTTTAAAGATAAGCACAAAGAATTTTGCAAGCGCAACTTCAAACTGAAAGTTCGTAATGTCTAACCTTGCCTTTTGTCCTTTTACAGGGTCCACCTTTGTGGATGAAGAAGATGTCGTGTTGAGGTGCCTAGAGCTGAAGTCCTGCGTGCCGGATGATGAAGAATGGACACCAGGCTCAGCGGGGAAGAATTCAGGTGAATGCTGACTCCAGGAGGTAAGCTTATGGGCAGGAGACCGGATTACCAAAGGTAAGTGCTGCTTTATCCCAGGCAGTGGTGAGCATTACGCTGCATGCGGATGCAGATAAATGCGAAGCGTGCTCCTTGGGGTTGGGTTGGCTTTTATAGCTGAGCTCTTAAGGGCACGCCCGCTAGTTCTGTTCTGCTTGCCACACCCTGCCACTCCTTGAAGTTGCACATGCAGCTTATAGATGGAAAGTTGCACATGCAGCTCAAGATGGAAAGTCAGTCCCGGACTAACAGCACACACATGGAAAGTTCCTGAAAAGCACTCTTGCCCATAATGAAGAGTCTTGCTTATGTTTCTCCTTGAGCCTGGCGCCAAAGGCGCCAGTACTGAGTCCAACCTGGACCCCTGTGTATAAACGTCCCAAAGGGACGTGCATGAACCATGCTACCCCTTGCTCCCACAGCCTGATGGTGCAGCGCCTGTGATCCTGGGCAAGTGGCCATGACACCCTCTGCATGGCCATGGTCTCTTATTTCATCATTAAAACTCAGGACTCGCCCACTGCATCGCTGCTCTCTGCTGCCAACTTTCAGTGTTGTGCGGATAACACCCAGCTCTCTCTCAGGTTCCCCTCGGCCGCCTCTACTCCTTCTCTCATTCCTGACTGTTTGGCTGCAATTCAGGAGTGGTGTGTCGGTAATGATCTCTGCTTTAATGCTAGTAAGACAGAGATCCTCCTCATCAGAACACCAGCTCCCTCCTATCGTCTCTCTCTCTGGCATCTCCCACTTTGGGCCCTCTTCCTTCTCCTACCTGTGAGGCTAAGAATCATGGTGTCATCTTCAACTCCACCCTCTCCTCCTCTCCTCACTTATCTGATGTCTCTAAGAAGTCAAAATCTCCTCAGAGGTATTCTTCCCTTCCTCACTTTCCCCCAGAAGCTCACTCTCTCCAGAGCTCTGGTCCTCTCAAGGTTGGACTACTGCATCAGCCTCCTTCTAAATCTTCCTGCCCCTACTCTCCGTCTCTAGATCCTATCCAGAACAGGACTGCCATAATTGTCCTTGGCCTCAAGCCCAGATATCATATCTCTCAAGCTCTGAAATCTCTTAATTTGCTCCCATTGGAGTCAAGGGTCAAGTTCAAGACCCTCTGCATTGTCCACAAGGATTTCTGGGGCCTGGGTGCACACTACCTCCAACTCTCTCTTCCTATGTTTCTCCCTTCTTGAGCTCTCCACTCATCCACCTCCAACTCTCTGAGGGTCAGCTGTCTTTCCAAGCAGAGCTTTGGGGGCAGATCTCTTTCTTCGTCTAGGGCCACCCTCTGGAACAGCCTCCCTGCCTCTCTCAAACTTGAGCAGAACCATCTTCGGTTCCGGAAGCAACTCAAAACCTTCCTCTTCACTTCCGTCTTTGTCAAGTTACAAACAATCATGGGGAAAGAGAGGTCGACACTCTTCCCCCGAACCACAGAAGCCAAATGAAGTCGACCCTCCCACCGTGGTTGGCACAGGTACCCGATATATAATAAACAGGACACCACGTGGCAGCAGCCAGTGGGGGGAAGAGGGTTAGGGAGAGGTTGTGGACAGGGTAGGGGAGGTTGGGAACACCAGATAGAGGGTGAAGGAGAACCTAGTTTGGATGGGACTGGGGACGTAACAGAGAAAAGCTATTACACTAACTAGTACCTTGTAACACCACAAATGGTATGTTTTCCTTATAGCATAGCCTATACCTTGGTATACCTTGATACACATAACCTACACACTAGTACTCCTTGTTAACTTTACAACATGTTTTGTTAGGACACCTTAATACTTGTACCTCAAACAAAATGCATAGCACACATGTTAGGACACCTTAATACATGTACCTCAAACAAAATGCATAGCACACAAAATGAAACGTACAATGGGAAATGCTCCCACTATGAAGAAACATGGCATATGGCCCCCTGGGCTGGCATAAGCAACACTGACACACAAAGAACATAAAATTAGAAGAATCCTCAGTTTGGCTCTTTGCCTACTTCAAACATGAGTTTTCCCCAAAGTGCATCCCGTTATTAGCATGTGGAAATCAAAGCAAATGAGGCGTCTCAGAACCTCCCTTAATGCATCTTCGTGCCCACAGTAACATAGAACAAGTTCATTTTTCCCAGAGGCGGGCACTTCCATGCATAGAAGAGCTAAAGCGTTTGTTTTCGCTCCCCTGACAACATCTGAAATCAGCATGAATATTATGATATGTGTGATGTGCGATTCATAGACGTCCCTTCCTGACCTCTGCCCGCACTTCTCTTTGGTCCGGGAGGCTCCTGCGCCTACCCGGAGGTAGAAGGATGTCGCCTGTAATTGCCACCAAGTCCTCCTTCACTGCTAGTCCTGGTCACGCCCGCCGCTTCCCCGTCCCTTCGGTGTCCATCAGCGGGCAGCTACCCTTCCTACTACACAACATACGCCTGGATACAAAATAACCCACACCTGCCGTGTGCTGTGGGCCCTTCATAAACCATTGTTCATTAAGATCAGCTGGCCACACGCGCGCACGGCAAAAGACTACTCAGCCTCCCAAGTACTGCTAGGAAATGTAGTCTTACTGTGTTTTTCCTCATTGTTGCCTTTTCCTTGGTCCATAACTCCCGCACCCACCCTTATTCCTGACATTCTTCTCTCTTCTCCCCCCTTGCAGATGACCCATCTGTTCCACACACTGGCCACCTGACCACCCTCTGAATTTGTGCCCATGTCCCTGCCTGTCCAGTTGCACTTTGTACTGCCTCTCGGTCCCACCAGCACTTGCGGTCTGTATCTGTAACCCTACAGTCCCCTCTCTCTGCACGTATGATCCACATGCTGGCTGCACCCTCTGATTACCGGCCCTTAGCCACCTGCTGGCTGAACTCTGTTACCTGCACTTCTCCATCCCCTCTCCCCTTTTGCACTTATCCATCCCCCATTTTTTGCACTTCTCCCCTCCCACCCCCCTCGGCTTGTGCGATCTGAAGACAAAAGTAAGATTGTTGTTTTGTCCTCCCTTTGTTCCCCCCTCCTTGTTCCCCTTTGTTCGCCTCCCTCCTTTTCTTGTTGTGCCTAGAAACACTTGTGTACAGGAGCATTATAAATTCTATATCATATCATATTTTGTTCATGAGCCCCTAGATTGCGACAGCACCCTGAGAGCCAAGACAGCAGGGATCCTAGTGTGTTTCTCCACTGAACTGCTGTGAGCTTGATTCATTAACTGTTAACACATTTGAAACTCAGTACCTGATGTTGCTGCCTTTGGAGATTTCCCGATCTTCACCCAGCACCAAGAAGTCTATTTTGGCACTGCTGAACCACCAGGAACTGCAAAGAAGCATCTTTAGACTTCTAACTGAGCCCCTGGCTCATTTATGGGACCTAGAGATTGGTTAGGTCACTTTGAACCATATTCGCTCCCAAGTACACATCCTTTTTCAAGAACATTGCTGCTTTTGCTTGCCTTTCACCCCTCTACTACATTTACTTATTCTTTGTTTAATTAAAGTGTATTCATTTTACTAGCTGGGGTACCAGGTGCACTGAACAATGTTAATCTTGGCCTCTTGTCAGCAAGTCTTGCTTCAGTTTGCTCTGGTGTCACATGGGCCCTAGAGGATGTTGCTCTTGTCCTCATGTCAGCAAGTCTTGCTTCAGTTTGCTATGGCATCTCATTTGCCCTAGAAAAAGTTTCTCTTGTCCTCTGGTCGGCAAGTTGTGCAGCTGTTTGTTGTTGTGTTGCAGATGCTCTTGATATTGTATTTTTGCTTTGCATCAGATGGAGCTTTTTCAAGTGATGTTTGTTTCTTGTTTGGCATGTTTCAGTCACTTAATGGCTTCAGCAGATTTTAGAAAATGTCCAAGAAAGATTTATTGATTGTGCTCTCTTTTCATGAATGAACTTAAGTAAACTGTAACCTTGCCATTTCCCATATTTGGAGCGGCGTGATAAAAAAATGTATACAATAATTTTTCCTTTTTTCCCCTTTAAAAATGCTTTAATAAACACATTTGAACTGTGTACAGTAGTAATACTTGTTAATGGAATAACCAACATGTCTAACATTTTGCCTCAAACATTTTTCAAAATGTTGCCTCCTTCTACTACCTACTGTGGTGAATAGGGGTGAGCACCAGTAAATGAGTGTACATTTATTGCATCCAAACTTAGACTACGATGTTGCACCAGACAAAAGAGGAATCCATGCAAAATTGGGTAGATGTGGGTTCAACGGTGTGGATTTGTATAGCCGGACAAGCATACACATACATACATTTAGCTTCATATATAAAGAAAGAACCTTGAGTGGGCATTGCTTCGTTTTGGACTGTTATACTTTGCTGTTTGGGTTGCTACTGAACCACATTGGTACACCTCTTAATAAAATAGCTTCCAATTGCCCACGTTGCCACAAAAGGTGAAGGAGATATATTGCTTGACTGTGCCTGTTTTACCTTTATGATTGTGTTGACTCTTGATTTGTAGAAGTGTGAGGGTTGAGTGTGTGCTTTAGTCTCTACCCATTCTGGTACTTCAACAGGGCAGAAGTAAATTTGTCACATGGGGTACGAACTGAGGAAGGAGAGGCATGGTATGAGGAAACCATAAGGGGGAGAGCTAGAGTCATCGTACAACCTCCCATCCTACCACAGTGTCCTACTCATTTCAAGGATTTTAAGATCTACTACACCTATTATCAAAGCCCCTCTTTCCACACACCCGAGATTCAGAGGCTCGATCAAAGTACAGCGCCTTGAGGTTCAGAATCTGGATATCTGAAAGCTGATGGAAAACCATTTTTAAAATGTTAGTTGCCCTGAAATTTAGTTAGAAATCACCAGAATTATACTGACATATTTCAGTTACACATTTTCCCATCCATAGTATCAAGGCATTTATGCACAGCCCTCACGTGAGGACTGCAAAACCATCAAACCTACTGGGAAGATTAGGATCCCAACCAGAAATATAGACCAAACTCTGGTAGAGGGTAGCAATGGCAGCAAAGTCAGGCTTCACTTTAGGAACGATGTAAACTTGCTTTTAAGTACAGCTGTTATTAAGTCACCCCAGAGAATACACTATACTAATATGCTAAAACATATGCACTTTATTATAAAATTACACAAGAAGTAACTATATGGTTGAAGTGACAGTTAGTACATATAAGGGTGTGTTGAGGAGAGAAAAGAAACCATAGGCAACAGTAAAATGCATTTATACAGTCATGATCTGGACCGAAAAAGCTAACTCATTAGTGACAGTAAATTCCCCACATCACTGGTCGATAGAAGAGTTAATAATGCAAATGTAAACTATATACATATGATAGGTTATTTACAATGCGCTTAATATCCAGAGGTTTTTAAGCGCAGACCCGGGAATCGAACCTGTGGTGCTCCATATCGTCTTGTTTCCAAGGCAAGCACGTTGCCTCTAAGCTATCCTCCCGAGACAAAGGGGGTAATTCATAGAATCCAGCGCACAAGTGGCGCACGGGGCTGGCGCACAGTGTGCGCGTGCGAATCCCTGCGCCAGCCGCGTGCGCTAAAATCCAAATCCGCGCACAGCGTATTCATGGATTCCAGCCACCAAAACCAGCCGTGGCGCACAGTGGCGCAGTGACCCTGCAGCAGCGCCAGTTACGCCCCCAAGAACACCTCTCGCGCAGGGAAAAGCCATCATTATACCCAATCCAGCGCAAAGGGTTGCGCTAACCCTGTACCAGCACAGCAAGCGGGCTACGTGTATCACTGGGGTGCGCGGGAAGTACCTCACGCGATTGGCCCCGTGCGAGCAGGGTACGCGTATTTCAGGGGTGCGCGGGAAGTTCCACACGCGTTTGGGCCCGTGCGAGCAGGGTACGCGTATCTCAGGGGTGCGCGGGAAGTTCCACACGCGATTCCATCAGGGTACGTGTATTTCAGGGTGCGCGTGAAGTTCCACACGCGATATCAGCAGGGTACGTGTATTTCAGGGGTGCGCGGGAATTTCCACACGCGATTGGGCCCGTGCGAGCAGGGTACGCGTCTCTCAGGGGTGCGCGGGAAGTTCCACACGCTATTCCATCAGGGTACGTGTATTTCGGGGTGCGCGTGAAGTTCCACACGCGATATCAGCAGGGTATGTGTATTTCAGGGGTGCGCGGGAATTTCCACACGCGATTGGGCCCGTGCGAGCAGGGTACACGTATCTCAGGGGTGCGCGGGAAGTTCCACACGCGATTCCATCAGGGTACGTGTATTTCGGGGTGCGCGTGAAGTTCCACACGCGATATCAGCAGGGTACGTGTATTTCAGGGTGCAGGGGAAGTTACACACGCGATTACAGCAGGGTACGTGTATTTCAGGGGTGCATGTGAAGTTCCACACGCGATATCAGCAGGGTACGTGTATTTCAGGGTGCAGGGGAAGTTACACATGCGATTACAGCAGGGTACGTGTATTTCAGGGGTGCGCGTGAATTTCCACACGCGATATTAGCAGGGTACGTGTATTTCAGGGTGCAGGGGAAGTTACACACGCGATTACAGCAGGGTACGTGTATTTCAGGGGTGCGCGTGAAGTTCCACACGCGATATCAGCAGGGTACGTGTATTTCAGGGTGCAGGGGAAGTTACACACGCGATTACAGCAGGGTACATGTATACCAGGGGTGCGCGGGAAGTTCCACACGCGATTCCATCAGGGTACGTGTATTTCCGGGTGCGCGTGAAGTTCCACACGCGATATCAGCAGGGTACGTGTATACCAGGGGTGCGCGGGAAGTTCCACACGCGATTCCATCAGGGTACGTGTATTTCGGGGTGCGTGTGAAGTTCCACACGCGATATCAGCAGGGTACGTGTATGCCAGGGGTGCGCGGGAAGTTTCACACGCGATTCCATCAGGGTACGTGTATTTCGGGGTGCGCGTGCAGTTCCACACGCGATTCCATCAGGGTACGTGTATTTTGGGGTGCGCGTGAAGTTCCACACGCGACATCAGCAGGGTACGTGTATTTCAGGGTGCAGGGGAAGTCTCACACGTGATTACAGCAGGGTACGTGTATTCCAGGGGTGCGTGGGAAGTTCCACACGCGATATCAGCAGGGTACGTGTATTTCAGGGTGCAGGGGAAGTTCCACACGCGATATCAGCAGGGTACGTGTATACCAGGGGTGCGCGGGAAGTTCCACACGCGATTCAATCAGGGTACGTGTATTTCAGGGGTGCGCAGGAATTTCCACACGCGATTGGGCCCGTGCGAGCAGGGTACACATATTTCAGGGGTGCGCGGGGAGCACCACACGTGAATTGCACGTGTGGGTCCTCCCAGGTGTTCCCTCTACACCTTCCACGGCCCCTGCAGGTGGCTCACACAACAGGGGCCTACCCTGCACATGTCCTGCAGGCACCCCATCCACCATGGCCATGCCCCCCAGCCAACCCACATGTCAACCTGCACTACTGCCCACCAACGCATGTCCCCCTGCACCCCCAGCCACCAGGGGCACCCTCCACAGGCCCCCACCCATGTCCCCCAGCACCCCCACCCCCCAGCAGTGCAGGGGCACCCACCACCAGGCCCCCACCCATGTCTCCCACCACCCCCACCCCCAGCCACCAGGGGCAGCCTCCACCAGGCCCCCCACCCATGTCTCCCAGCGCCCCCACCCCCCAGCACTGTGGGGCACCTGCCAGCAGGCCCCCACCCATGTCTCCCAGCACCCCCACCCCCCAGCACTGTGGGGCACCTGCCAGCAGTCCCCCACCCATGTCTCCCAGCACCCCCACCCCCCAGCACTGTGTGGAACCTGCCAGCAGGCCCCCACCCATGTCCAACTCATGTTGCCCACCCCCCCCACCCCCCAGCACTGTGGGGCACCTGCCAGCAGGCCCCCACCCATGTCCAACTCATGTTGCCCACCCCCCCACCCCCCAGCACTGTGGGGCACCTGCCAGCAGGCCCCCACCGATGTCCAACTCATGTTCCCCACCCCCATCCACTCCCCAGCACTGTGGGGCACCTGCCAGCAGGCCCCCACCCATGTCTCCCACCACCCCCACCCCCCCAGTCACCAGGGGCAGCCTCCACCAGGCCCCCACTCATGTCCCCCTGCACCCAGGTCCTCACAATCCCCAATCATGTGCGTTATGGTCAGCCTCCACAGCCAAAAGGCCCTACCAAGTAACCCATTCACCCACATGGAAATGGAAATTACATGTTACACCCCCAATGTTCATAAAGCAAATGAACCCATGTCCGTCACACACAATGATTGCAAATGAATGGGAAAACACCCAACATGACATGCATGAAACCAATGAGATGATACCACACAGTGAAGTATGAAAACAAAATTGTATTAAAAAAAATTGAATGCAAATGAAATGAAACAAACTACAATGGCAATGAAAAAAAGATAAGCTGCATGTCCGTCCAAAAAAATCAAAACTACAAATCCAAATCCAAAAAAAATAAAATCAATCCAATGAAGAACTATGTACAAAACATCCAAGGGTCCATGAGCCCAACTGAACAAAGGAAACCTACAAAAAACCCTAACTAAAATGCAACTATATACAAAAAGTGGAGCTGTGTCCGTCGACTCCAAATCATAAGAAACAAATGAAACCTAAAACTAAAGAACTATATACAAAGGCGGCGGGCAAGTCCAGCGGCTCACTCCGTGGTGTTCCGGGCCAGGGCATCATCAAACTCCTCGTCTATGTCCCGGAGGCGGTCCTGTTCCATGGCCCCGAGGGTCCGCAGGGACGACGCCATCTGCTCCTCCAACCCCCTGCGGTATTGCCTCGAGGCACTCGGCCCGCCTCAGGGCCCTCCGCATGGAGTTCTCCGCCCTGACCATTGTGAGCCGCGCCTCTTCCGCCCGCCGCCGCTCCGCACCTATATGCTGGCCCAACCGCTGCCACACGGAAGACACTTCCCGTCCTGGGTCCTCCTGCCCTCCGGCCGATGCCTGCCCCTCCGATGTTGATGGCCCCGAGCCATGATGCCTCCCACGTTGACTCTGCTGCTGCCTCCGATGCCACTGCCTCTGCCAGCACGACGGCATCCAGGCTGATGGAATCCACCGACGCCGTCGTGCACGTGCCCTGCCTGATGATGCCGGCACATCCTCCATCTGCTGGGGTACAGTTGCTGTGGTGTCCACCCCTGCTGGACCTCTGACTCCCGACTGTGGCAGGGATGGGATCCCCACCGAGCTGGCTGCATTGGTCAGGACAGGTCCACAGGGGGCCCTGGTGGCATCTGGGCCGGAAGCCGGCAAGGAGAACGACTGGCGTATAGTCTACACAGAGGAGGAGAGGGCCGCCAGATTGGCCGACACATGCAGGAAACCCCCGAACATGGACGATCCCAATTGGGCCACGTCGGCACGGTGCTCTTCGTGATGAAGAAGCACCGTGGGAAGCACGCACAGCATCACGAATCACAGCCATGTGCATCGCGACCCCAATCAGGACCTTCTCCATACGGCCAGGGGTCCCCTCGTCCGCAGGTGGAGGGGAGTCAGATGACATGGACATCCCCTCTACCTGCGGACGGGCCTGGGACGGGGCATCCCTGCTGGTGCATGGTGGTGCACCCACAGGGTCAGGGACAGCGACATGCACAGGCCCCTCCACGGTGACCTGTGCTGCCTCCTGCCCCTGCCCCTGGACTGCACCACTTGCACCAGCAGGGATGCCCCCACCAGGCCCCATGTGCGCCTCAGTGGCGGCCTCCTCCTCCTCTGTGGAAACCACCAACCTGGATGGCTCCTCACTGTCTTCCGCAATAGCAGGCCCCTGTGGGGGCTCACCCACCCCTTCCGCTGCAGCCGTGGGGGCATCCCCGCCGCCTTGCTCCACAGCGCTGTCTCCGCCCTCTTCTTCACTAGCCGCTGTGTAGAGGGAGACATAGAACACAAGCATCAGGGTACTGTACAATGGTCCCCTAGACAGGAAGCAATAGCAGATGAGTGCCACTGTCAAAGTACACTTCCATCATGTCCCTCCACAACACATGTGTCAGTCCAGGCAAAACACACACAGTGACAGTCATGGTGCATGCCATGGACATTTCCATACATGTCCAATGGACTCTCGAAACATACAATGTAATGGAACTCACATGCATCATGGGTCATGCCTATCACATGCACACACTTCACCTCAGTCACATCCATCTGGCCCCGTACACCCCAATCACAGTGGATACAAGGATGACTAGGCTGCATAAGTGAATCTGTACATTGTCACAGACATGTGTCATGCATCCATGGCATCCACAAGTCACAGACACGCAGGTCAGGCACACAGACATGGACACCATATATGTACCTGGCATCAGCACCCATCCCTCACCCCCACCCATGTCCAGGAACAGAGACTGCCATGGTCTCATGCGTACAATCTGCATAGGGCTCCCCATGTCGCATTTAAACACATGCAACAACCGTGCGGTTCACACATTACTGGTCGCACATGCATTACCATGATGTCCCTGCACACATACATGCGTACATGGCCTATGTCACACATACAGGCAAGTATCAGACAACCAGCACACTGCAACATGCCCTGTCTCACACAGCAATGCTTGGCCACTTACCGCTCAACTCCAGACGGGTCTCCCTCTCAAGGACCTGGGCGTGGAGCGCTGGGTGTACGCGTTCCAGGACCCCCATCTGGATGGAACTCATGCGGCCCCCCTCCACGAGGCGCTGGGCCTTCATGAGGGTCCTGGACCTCATGTCTACCCAGCACTTCTTGACCTTCTGGATGGTGCGGGTTGCCACCCCCTCCGCGTTGATGGCAACCACACAGTCGGCCCAGATCCTCTCCCATCCTTCCTTGTTGGCGCGGGACGATCCGAAGAGGGCATCATACTGCCCCAGGACTTGCTCCACCAGGACACCAACTTCGGTGGCAGTGAAGCTGGTGCCCCTCTGCCCCTCTGGCCGGGGGTTGCCACTGGTGCCAGATGTGGATGTGCCCGACATGGCAACCCCAGGGGCAGGAGTGGGTGGGCAACTGGTTCCTGGGGCTGGGCTGTGGAGTGATGTTATCTGAGTCGGGAGTCTTCTGTTCCAGCAGGGGTGGACACAGCAACTGGACCCCTGCAGATGGCTGATGTGCAGGCACCAAATGGCAGGGCACGGTGGCAGCAGGCAGGCAGGCAGGCAGGCAGCAGCAGATGGCACGTGGGAGGCTGCTCGGGGCACTGGGGGGCAGTAATTCGGCCTTCTGAGCAGGAGCGTGGTCTTCCGTGTGTTTTCGCGTGGCCAGCTTGATACAGAGTGATTTGGCACATGAAAATCCTGCACATCAGCGTGAAAATCGAGGAAAGGCCCTTAGCGCGTAAGCGCGTCAGCACGCATACGCGATTTCATTGGACCAAAGGCCCTTACAGCGTAAGCGCGTCTGTGACATTTTGCGCACGGGCGTTGCCCTGGCAGGGCTTGGAGATCCTGCGTGCCTTTACACTGTTCTGTACGTGCTTTTCGTGCGGTGCGTGTGTTTTCCATCCGTTGGGGTTCACATGCTATTACTTCACAGCGGGTGTTGGCTACGCGTTCTTCTACACGCAAGGCAGACGGTGAGTGGTACCCCGCTCCCCCAGGCCCGGTCGCGTGAAAAAGTTCACGCGCACCCCTGAAATACACGTAGCCCGCTCCCCCAAGCCCAATTGCATGAAAAAGTTCACGCGCACCCCTGAAATACACATAGCCCGCTCCCCCAGGCCCGATCGCGTGAAAAAGTTCACGCGCACCCCTGGAATACACATAGCCCGCTCCCCCAGTGCCGATCGCGTGGAAAAGTTCACGCGAACCCCTGAAATACACGTAGCCCGCTCCCCCAGGCCCGATCACGTGAGAAACTTCACGCGAACCCCTGGAATACACGTAGCCCGCTCGCACAGGCCCAATTGCTGTATGTTGCCACTTTTGTAATGCGCAGGGACGCTACCGCCTGCCTTCGTGTGGCGGACGTGTTTCGGCTTGTGCGTGTCTTTGGCTGTGCGTGGCTTTGCCCTATTCGATTCCATGAATACGCGTGGTTCGAGTGCGTGTGGGCGTTCCGTCTGCTTCCCTGCAGTACATCCCCAGTTACGCCCTTATTTTCGTGCGTTGTTCCCCATTCCGCGCGTTACGCCCCGTGTCCCGCCCACTGTCTGGTGTATGCGCCGAGGTTGTGCGCTTTCACTGTGCTCGTCGCGCACGCCTTTCGGGATGTTGCAGTGACTTGTGCGCCATGCACGGGTTTGGCGCACATCCCGGGGTGTACACGCGCAGGGACTTCCATGGATCGCACGCGTGCGCCTGTTTTTTTCCGCTTGCGCCTGCTTGCGCCTGCTTGCGCGAAGATTTTCGGCGCACGTTTGTTCCATGAATCGGCCCCAAAGTATATAGATACTAGATGAAGAGTGGGGTTAACACGTTGCGGACAAAGCCTAGAAGTCCACCGAATGTTAGCATAAATATAGCCTCACAATATCACACCTGAATGCTGTCACTATCCTCTAGAGAATCAAACAATGCAATATCACCCGCAGGTATATATTGTAACTCAACACATTTCTACATGCTGGATGGTAATATAATGATTTAAATAAGGTGCATTAAGTCAGTGGTATATCTAACATTAGAGTCCAATGTAGGAAACTACATCGTCACAAAGATCCGTGTTCAGCTAAGTACCCTTAAACATGGGTAGAGTTATTAAAGGTTCTGCATAGGAATTAACAGGACAAATCCAATAGGAAGAGGCAAAGACATGCTTATGGGGAAAAGGCAGATAAGTCTTAGTTCTACAGGTGTCGGAAAAAGGTGACACTAAATAGGACTTTAGAGTAGACCCCCACAGAGAGATCAATTTCCAGTCAAGAACCAGAAAACAGGAAGGAATGAAACAGAGCCGTATTCAAGACATTGTAAGTCAATAGCAGTCTGTGGTATAGGGGGTCTTGCAGATTCCCACTATTACTGAAACTTAGTAACCCCTGGTTGAAAATCTAACAAATAAGCAACAGTAAAGGACCAAGGAATTGGTGTCACTTTTAGAGGAATTGACCCCGGAATAGTGAAACATCTCAGTGAGTGGGAAGCGTCCTGCGCAGGTCAAAGTACATAGTCTGGTAGCCAGAGACATGCACCCCTGAACCAGTAACAACACAAATGACCCAGAAGAAGAACCAGCATTTCCAGAAGTGCAACCGGCCAGCCAAGAACAGATGTAATTAAGCAATAGGCCCTGAGCGGGGGGCGCATTACCACTTCAGGTAATTCCTCCGGGCCGATAGTTGCAGGCCTTAGCGAGAGAAAACATATACACCTATACAAGACATGTGAGGGAGAGCATTCTTAATGTGTTTCTATTTATGGGGATACAATACACTATATTGCAAGTGTAAATACTTGTTGAGGGTAATACGCATTGGTTCCTAGATACTCTGAGGTAGACCCACCACATCAGTGCTGCCCAAAATTAAACCTGTCAGGTGCTCAGGGGTAGTAGTTTCTCTTGTGCTAAGCACCACTTAGAACTCTCTCCAGAGTTCTTTATTGGGAATAGCAATATACTCGGCTGCAAAACATGCCTCAGCACCAGGTATACTTTGGGTGCAGGGTACGCTCTGACACATAGGGTATGGTGAACATCATGAAAGTAGGAGTAGGTGGAGCCAAAGGCTTTACCAGGAAGACCAATGTAAAGAACTCCCCTTCCTCTATCCCTTTGAGATGGACAACTTTCCAGGCATATCAGTAGCTCCAATCGTAGGTTTACCCTTGCAATCAGAGGTGTTTAACCTTGCAACTACTGGGATGAGAGTGGTGCTTCTAAAGACACCTCTTTCTTCCATGTCATCCTCTGTTAGGGATATTTTCTTGGGAACTATCAGGTATATCTAAAGTCCTACCAGCTATCTGGACGCTAATAATATGGTAAAACTAGTTGCACACTGGTTGACACCAACACTAATTACAGATGGCACTAGCCTACTCCACAGCACTGGTTTTGTGGAATACAGTCATCATAGGGCACACATGGGGTGTCTAGAAAAACCCTGGTCCTATGGGTTTTTTATGACAATAAAGGGAAAAACGGTTGCAGTGACAGGTGGCTTCAGTATAAATTCATCTAGTCACAAAAATAAAGTTAACGAGCCTCAGAAACCCAGGGGGAAAAAACCCAAAAAATGAGGTTCTTATGGAGAACACCCCCAAAATGCTGGTTAATATTGGACCCCTGCACTGTCATAGTTCCCTAATAAACAACTTTGAACCTAGGTTTTCTGTGTGTCTCTGGTCCTTACTCCCAGTCACCAGCATGACACAACAAGAAATGATGCACTGATGTACAGCCAGTGATAGTAATCTTCTCCTATCTCAGATAAATCATAATGCGTTTTGTACACAAACACATATGAAACTATTTTGTCTTGCCACAAAAAAGGCACACTCTCCTGCTTGCCTGCAGCCATTTCTTCTATATCCTTCTCCTCTCGCATGACAAACAATCTCACAGACAGTCATGCCATGCATTGGAGGTGGTTGCATGAATGTTGCTGCAGTAGTCAGAAAAAGACAGCCTACTGAATTTTAAATCTTCTACCTCTCCCTCAACTTAATCCCATTTGAATGTTCTGTTTCTCCATTAACCTAACTCTACTTTGAGTTTCACCCTCTCCATCAACTTAGTCTTCTTCATTGTCTAGATCCCCCTCAGATAACGCGTATTTCCACAGCTGAGCTATCAACCTCATGTCTCTTCCTCTGCCTAGTAAGACTGATTATGAAATCTCACCATTCATGGATTATTTCTACTATTTTGTACAGCCCACTTGAAACGTGTTTCCTCAATAACTGATAATGTTTGCTGTAGTTCTATTCACGAAGCCAGCCTCATTTTGCGGCATGTTGGATTGTGGTTGAACACATGTTCAGTGATGTGGTTTGAAAGTAGCTATGCAGAGAACTCCATCATAAAAATGAGTAGAGAAATGTACCCACCTATTGACCTGCAGTTCAGTCTTTCATTGTAAAGTGAATGAGAGGACCTCCAGGCAACGAGGCCATTAGATCACAGCCTGCAGCGTCTGAACAAGTTGTGGGTCTGTGAATAACCCGAGAACAGTATTTATTGGGGCAGGGTCGTGTTCTCTTCTTTCTAAATTACAACAACAGGTTCAGAACCTATTATATCTGACTTTCGTTTTTTATGTATTTTCGAACCCCTCCCAAATGCAAAGTATGACGTTGTGGACCACCACACACAATACACCTGGCACCTATGGCCCTATTCTGGCTCCTTTGGCTCATTTTCTGCACTCTGTTGTTTCGACTGGTTATTGAATTGGTTTAGCAATATCAAATTAGATATTTTTGGAGCTCCAACAATTGTGCAAGTTACACATTTTGACTCATGATGGGTGAAGTACTACTATGGCACTGCTTTTACATATCAATAATGGAGGGTTATTATTATACAAAGGATCAGAAAAAGGCACGCTTTTCACTTTTCCATAGATTTTGCCATAGGGAAAATGTCCACATTTTACCCATATGCACAGCCCTAACCACTGGACGAATTTCCGCCATATAAGAAACAAGTCGCTCTCGAAGTTCTCACTCGAAGGAAATCCGGGGTGCCCATGTAGCTAAAACGTTAGCCTTTATCCCATGTGGCAATGCTGTTGACACGCCTTTTCAGTTCTGAAAGGCTACCATTGCTCAATTTGAGAATCAAGTCCCAAATCGACATTGGAAATTGCTCTAAAATGATATGAAGGGTGTTCATTAAGGTTTTAATTAGGGTGTTAATTTGAGAGTTTTGAGGGCAGGGAGCATGTTGAAGGCAGGGTGAGGAATGGTTATTGGTGAAGGTATGGGGATTGGGGATAGTGTATTTTTTGTGTGCATTTTGCAGAGATTGGGAATCGTCCCGAATGGCAAAAAGAAAGATTACATACTTGAAAAATATGATACAAAGGAATGTGGTAATCTGTACAGTTGCTAGTTAGGAGAAGATGAGTATTTTAAGTTAATGTCGATTTTTTTTGTTGAAAATATATGTTAAAAATGCTTTCTAAATTAACTTATAATGTGTAGGAGGTTGTATTAAGGTGAGTTAATGTTACACGTCTGTGTATCGAGATCAAGAACTGTTTTGTGAATATACAGTTAATGTTAATGTTAGAGGTATTTGCACCACACACCATCACCACTGGATTGGTCCCAGGCGCTCTGGCGGATCTGAAAAGGGAAAAGGGTAGGAAGGTTAGTAGGATTGCGAGGGTTAAATGCAAGAGAGTGGTGATGTGCTGTTGGCAGCCTCAGTTTGGTTTGCACCGTTCGCCGAGATTAGGTGTGCTTTTCGATTGGGAGTCGTCATGTGATATTCCGTGAAGCTATGTGTAGTATATTTTGTTGTTGCATGATGGTGAAGTGTGTGCGGTTTCCTGTGCATTCGAGGTATGGTTGTGTTTAGTAAGAGTTTGAGATGTGTATGCAGAGCGGTGAGATTGTTTAGTGGTGTTGGTTAGTGGCATTGCTATTTAGAAGTGAATCATGCTAATCTTCATAAACCTCTCTAGATGTGGTTTGATGCTAATCTTTACAGTTCTATCTAGATGTGATGCAAGCTGACTTCACAAATCTGCCTAGATGCAATGCAAGCTAATCTTTACAATCCTGTTTAGATGTGATAGAGGCTAATCTTCACAGTTCTGTCTAGATATGACACAATGGGGGTCATTACGACCCTGGCCGTTAACAGTTTAATGGCGCTGTAAAAGGTGTCAGTGCCGTTAAACCCTTAACGCCTGATTACGAGGTCCCTTTGCGGGACCTGACCTTAGCGGCTGGTTTTACCAGCTGTTAAAGTAGGGTGCCGCAAAGGGACCTCGGTGCTAATTACGGTACCGAAATTTGCGGTACCGTACTCAGCGCCTTCCCCAGTCCCATTGAGCCCTATGGGGCGAAAATGGGAAAGGGGAAGGGCCATGGTGAAATGGGGAAATACCGCCCGCCAACCTTGGAATGGGGCGGTATTTCCCCATTCCACCATGGCGGACTCGTTACAACACCGGCACCAACCATGGTGCTAATAGCGGCATGGTATAGCGCCGGGGTTGTAATGAGGGCCAATGCTAATCTTCACAATTCTATCTAGAGGCGACGCAATGCTAATCTTAAATTCTGCCTAGATGTGATGCAATGCAAATCTTCACAAGTCTGTCTGGATGTGACACAATGCCAATCCTCACAATTCTGTCTAGATGTGACACGATCTAGTATTACAGTTCTGTCTAGATATGACACAATGCTAATCTTCACAATTCTGTTTAGATGTGATGCAATGCTCATCTTCACAATTCTGTTTAGATGTGATGCAAGCTAGTATTACAATTCTGTTTAGATGTGACTCATGGTAATCTTAAACATTCTGTCTAGATGAGACGCAAGCTAATCTTTACAATCCTGTCTAGGTGTGGTGCAACTGACATTCCCAATTCTGTCTAGTTGTGAAGCAAGCTGACATTCGCAACTATGTCTAGATATGACATAAACTGGTGTTACAGTTCTGTCTAGATATGACGCATTGCTAATCTCCACAATTCTGTCTAGATCTGACGCAAGCTAGTATTACAATGCTGTCTTTATGCGACACAAGCTAATCTTTACAATCCTGTCTAGGTGTGGTGCAAGCAGACATTCACCTCCTTGTCTAAATGTGAGGCAAGCTAGTATTACAATTCTGCTTAGATGTGACACAATGCTAATCTTCACAATTCTGTCTAATTGTGACACGCCTCATATATGCAATTTTATCTGGACTACCTAGCACAGAGTATAGTCTACCTAGCTGTGAGATATTACTAACTAATAGTTATCTTGATGTGAGAAATGGCTTGGCAACACATAGTGAGCCTATATGTGGTGACAGTTGCAGAATGGAAGTGGGTACATGCACGTTAACTTCTATTTGGTGGTGGGGATAATAGTATCGGCGATAGGTGGGCCAGGTTTGTGGTTGCAGAGATAGCATTGCCCCTGTTATGTTATGTTATGTTATGTTGATTTATACTATGCACCGATACCACCCAAGGGCAGTATTCAGGTGCTCACATGGCTCTGCAAGAAAGAAGACATTGTTGGTTAGTGAGGGAAGAATAATAGGATAGGTCCAGAACCTAGAGAAACTGGTATCTGTGTGTGTTGGTTTGCAGATAGTAGGTTGCATGGACTGGCTTCTTGTATCCATAAGAGTACGGTTCAATGCCATGGGCATTTTCCATGTGGCTGTTAATCATGTTGGGGTGTGTATGTGTGTTTTATGACTAGATTGGCAAGTCTTTAAGGTTGTGTGCACTGGCTTGTTGTGTACATAAGGGTGAGGTCCAGTGTCTGGGTTAGTATGTTTTAAGTGTGTGCTGCTTGTGTTGGGTTTGTGTTAGGGTATATGTTTACTAGACCAGAGGGTGTGTATAGTGTTCGGGTCGTGTGTTTGAGGAGGTAGACGTGGGTGGTTAGTGCTTTGGCTACTTGCTAACTTCTTCTATGTGTTAATCTACACAGTCCTATCTGATGTGACTAATTACTAATCTCCATAATCCTTCTATCTAGGTGTGGCGCATGTCTAAACTTCACCTGGACAGAGTGTGAACTCCGAAATTGGAGTGACAACAGTAGGTACAAAACACCTAGATTTGAGGTATATGGATTGAGGGAGAACATCTGTGCTTGAAAGACAACAGCAAATAACCCCACTGAACTGTTGGTACACACCACTGATAGGGGTACTCTTTACAAGCTGGCTAATTTTGGTATGCTCTGTTGTGTAGATAATAAGAGAGGCAGGGCTTTTTGCAATACAGTGATTGCTGTACTCCCCATCCAGACCACACTTATCTTGCCAGTCGCTGCTGGGTGATGGCTGGCTGCTGGATTCTCAGGCAAACACAGGTAAACACGGTCTGGAGCTGCTTCTTTGGGAGCTGCCCTTTGCCTTGCAACCCTTAGCCGAAGGGACTGCACGGACAGTGGGCTGTCCTTGGGGGTGTGGTTAAGAGCCTACCTCCTGGGAGGTAACAGCCAATCACGGGAACAGAGTGGGGTATGGAAGGGGCAAGGGAGAGGTCACAAAGGTGCTGCAGAAACATTTTAAAAAGTCCATAAGGCAAGTGAAATGACTGCCAGGAACAGAGCAGAGAGACACCTGACTGTTCCAACCAATTGCATGAGGGAGTGCGGGGACAGGAATAAGCCAGAAAAAAACAAAGGACTACACCCAGGGACTGCACCCACTAGAGGCAGGCCAACTCAGAAAACGGGGTGGGAGGCCACAGAAAGCACACGATAAACCCACCAGAATAGCACAAACTAGTCAAAAAACTACTATTGAAGAAAACACACAAATCCCTCCACAGAACCCCATGAAACAGGGCAAAAACAGATTATAATCAATGGACAATGACTCACGGGGCCTCATTACGATCCCAGTGGTTGCCGTGCCACCAGAGTTGTGTTTTATTACGGCACCTGGCTTTGGGGAATAGCAGTCCCGGAAGCCAGGTGCCGGAAAAAGTAACTCCCCATTCCCATTCGAGTCCCTTAGGACTCAATGGGAATGGGCAGGACGGAAGCGCCGGCACCGTGTGCAACAGTGCTGGTGCTTCAGTCAAAGTCTACGAGTGTGTGCCGTTCTGCCCGCCAGGCCAGACCTGGAGGGCGGAAAGGCATCCACCTCGCAGACTTGTACTCTGCCAGTCCGATAATAACGGTGATGGTGAACCTGCCGGCACCATTGTCACTGGACCAGCCGGGTCATAATGAGGCCCACTGACATTAACCAGCCTCTAAGACTGCTCCTCAAGTGGTTTCCTTAAGGGATGCTTCTAAATTGCAGTCTGGAAGCCAAGTGGAAATGGCTGACAGGAACAGAGGCAGATAGACAACTGACTGTTCAACCAATTGTAAGGGGGAGGACGGGGACAAGATGAAAGCCAGAAATAAACAAGGACTATGCCCCAGGGACTGCACCCGCTACATGCCGGCACTGTCCGAAAACAAGGTGGAGGCCACAGAAAGCACAAGATAATCCCACCGGAATAGCACAAACTAGTCAAAAAACAATTGAAAAAACACACAAACCCCTTCACAGGAGCAAATGAAACGGACCAAAAATGGATTAAAATCAATGTAGATTGACTCACTGATCATCAACAAGCCTCTAAGACTGCTCCTCAAGTGGTTTCCTTAACCCCTCAAATTTCAGGCTATTATGCAAGTCTATGCAAAAAGGATGAGGATAATCGTCCTTGACACTTAAGGGGTTAAAGGATGCTTTTAGATTGCAGTCCGGAAGGCAAATGGAAATGGCGGCTTGGAACAGAAGCAGAGCAACAACTGGCTGTTCCAACCAATTGCAAGGAGGATGGCAGGCACAGGAAGAAAGCCAGAAACAAACAAAAGACTATACCCCAATGACAGCACCTTCTACATGCAGGCCAGCTAAAAAAAATGGGGTGAATGGCCACAAAAACCACAAGATACACCCACCAGAATAGCACAAACTAGTCAAATCATGATTGAAAAAAACACACAAACCCCTCCACAGGAGCACATGAAACAGGCCAGAAACTAATTAAAATCAATGTATAACTACTCACTGAACATCAACCAGCCCCTAAGACTGTTACTCAAGTGGTTTCCTTAAATGATGCCTCTAGATTGCAGTCCGGAAGTGAGAAATGTTCATGGGTGAGATGTGGTTACATTGTGTTTTGTTTTGATTGGATGAGGTTTTCAAGTGATCTGAAGGAACACGTCTCGACTCAGTGTTCTCTTTGTAATGAGGTTGTGTACATTGATTTGAGGATTGTTTAATGTTTGATTTGTTTGGACGGAGGATGTGAGAGGTATAAAGGAAGTAGGTTAGCATTGTCCATTTTCAGAAAGAGGCAGTGGGCAAAGAGATATATCTGCAATATTTCGCACAGTTTCTTAATTGGGGAGATGTGACTAATGAAGAGTATACAAAGTACACACAGTGAATTATCAAGTGTAAAAAATTAGATTTATTTCTTTTTCATAAAAGTTAATTTTCTGAAAGTAAAAGTTGGACGAGTATTGGTTGGAGAACTTTGATTCCTGATTCAGATGGTATACTTATATATTAGAAGTTGATGTTGCTGTGTTAACTTTAAATGTAGTGTACACACAAATTGACTGCAGTGTGCAAAATGATAGATAAGATCTCATGTATCTGGAGGAGAAATGGGATGTCAGGAATCGTACATTAAGGTATAGTTTCTCCAGTTCACGCTACCATCTCAAGAACTGATTTGATGATAACAGATAAAAATGACATACAAATTCTTCATTGGCACTCTACACGTGGCATAACATTTTCATGTAGACTTCTTCTGTATGATCACAAATAAATGAATTTAGAGCATCCCTTTGGAGGTTAAATCTGCCAGTTCCTAATGTCTGTATGAAAAGGTGAGAATATGACCTGCAAAAGGTGAGAATATGACCTGCATTACCAATTACACAGACCTGAATACATTTTAGGTGATCTAATATTTTATTTTACAAATCTGCAATGGGAAAACAAAACTTGATCAACAATGTAACTGATAAATATTGAACTCTTGAAAAAGTGGCCTACATCAACAACACGTATCACTCTTTCTGCAAAGGTATTATAGTGAAGACTTTTTAAATTAACAAACACTATAAAACGAAAACAGACTTGGATCTATTATGAGCAAAACAGCCACACTGGGAAGGTATAGACATGAGTGCAACGTTTCTAGAAATGAACTCATTAGAATGGAGCACTTTTTTCACACAATGAATGGCATAGAAAGTCACATTCTGCTTAAACGTGATACAATGAATAAGGTTTAGAATAGCTTTTGTATACCAAATTTAGTCAGGCAAGTCTACTGTCATTACTCACAATAACCAACTTTGGAAACAGTGTCAGGTCCAGGATCCGGCCTGATATAGATGAAACACGTGTCAATTACCTGACGCTTGACAAATAACTGCAACATATTTGATTAATGACGAACATTCATAACGATTCCAAAGTGTATGTTAGCCTCATCCAAACAGAGGTATAATGAAGTAATGAAAGTCAGTTGCTTCCCTAATTTATTAAGCGTTCCCACAAATGCAGCAAGAACCGCAATCATTTTGTGAACTTCAGTAAAATTGACAAGAATTGTCAAAAAAATATTAGCACATATTTTGGCAGAACATCTAACTTTGATCACAAAGAAATGTAGATCAAGAACAAGTTATTTTTTCCAACCACAACACAATAATCAGATTCCGTGGCTTATTACCAGGAACAGTAGAGATATGTATGGGTGCTAAGCAAGGTTGACTGCTTCCACCTGAACAAGAATTGACAATGGTGAATACACAGTGCTGATATGCATGAATAATATGCTTCGCACCATATCATAACACACAATCTGTCCATCCCTGCCTTCCTATATCACCGTAATGACTACAGAGACGTCGCAGGCTAGCAAGCCCATTGGTTAAGGCCAGCCCCTGTGGTTTTCCCTATTTGTTAGCAAGCTGAATTTTTAATGCCACAGCTGGATGGCAGCACAAATAGAAGGTAACAATTTACATGTGTGTATGTCAAAACATGCAGACAAACTGTCTTCAGCTCTGATGGGCTGCTACAAGGAATAATGCACTAATACTAATTGCTGTCGCAAAGGCATTTCATTGGAATCTTTAAAGGTCACATTAAATGCATGACATGGAAGAGTTTTCTGTCCTTTATCAGCAGACAATTGAACTTTGTGAATAGTTTCAAAATCAGACAGGAATACTGTGTTAACCAACGTTAGCCAGGGAAACAGTGCAGGTCTTTTAAAGCAAAACAACACAAGATCAGCAATTTTGGGTGACAGATTTGGGTTCAGCTAATGAACATTTCCTACTGATGAAATGTTGCTGTAAACATTGGGTTTAAGAGGTCAGCCTTTTCCCTTCCAGCACATGTTCAATGCAAACACACTATGAAGTTAATAGAATAGGTCAAACGCTCTCCTCCTAGGAATGCTCGAAGAAATCAAAATGTCTAAATCACGTATGGCATGAGCCTGATTTTTTTAGTATGGTTTCTAACATAGAAACCAAAATGAATACATAGTGTGCAGCTGACAAAATTGGTAAACTTTTAAAAAGAAAAACACTTAGTGCCAACTTCACAAAAATGAATGCAAACAAAACGTGTTCATAGATGTATTTTGTTTTAATTTGATTACTAGTAGAAATGTGGAGGTTGCCTTACTGAAAAAGGTGGTCTGCATATTTCCGGAGGGCTGTGCTGCAGCACACCTGATGCCTTGGCCAACCCACTTGCATACATTAGGATCTGGAACATGTATGGCGCTCCATGCACTGAGGTGGTTGCTGTAAATGGATTTCATCATGATAGGACCTTAAATGGCCTGTTTTTGTGAAAAGTACAGACACGGAAAAAAAACAAAAACATTTCTATCCCTGTTTGAGGGATAGTAATATAAGTGGAACTGCAGCAGTACATGTGACTGCTAATCCAAAATTAAAAATGCATGAATGGGTCAGAAATAGCCTTTCATGCATTGCACTCCCCCCTGCCCTCCTAGGTAGAGGCAGAGGAACATGTTTTTGTGTTCTGAACATTTTAATATGCATTCCATTTCTGAATTATGCTTGTGGACTGTTGCCTTTAAAAAAAAAGAGGTCTCCCACATTGAATCTCAGTTGGGAGAGTTCACTTTCCAAAGCCCTCTGCTAGAGGTGAAGACTGAGTTTCCAAGGTCGAGGCAAGTTCTGCCTCCCCACCCATACCCAGGGCACTTTGGAGGTGACCAGCTGTTGGATCAAGACCCACCTCTCTCCAAGCCACACTGGAACCAAGGACTTCACTGTGCTGCAGGACTCCTGCAGTTATGTGCCAGCCTTACCCGTGTTTGAAAGCCTGCAAAAAGGACCACATTTGTCCCTGAACTCCTGGATTAAGACTCACAGCACCTTAGAGTCAGGGAAGCAAGGATTCCTGTGTTTTTGCCATCAAACTGCAGCAAGCCAAGATTCAAGCATGTTCAACCCCTTTCAAATCAACAGGACCCTTTGTAGCTGCCTTCAGCACTTGATGATCTCCGAATCACTGTCAAACACGTTTGAACAAGTTTGTCGTCGTACTGCACCAGCTGAGCATGCCGTTCCCCCGGCTTGAACAAAGAAACTTCTCTGCACCTGCAATGCTCAAACTGCCATTCAAACCTTTAGCCTTTTCATCGCCGATCCAGTCGATGCTCGAACCATCCCTGGTGTTCTTCCTCCACCATAATCTTCGAGCACAGCATTGAACTGACTTGCCTTGCACATCCGAACCTCATGGCCTCCACTCTCTGCATCTCTCGTGCGTCAATTTGAGCAGCAGCAATTTTCAGAATGATCCCTACTCAACATCTCTTTGTCATCTGGACCACAACGACTGCTACATACAAGCCGGAATCGAATGTCATCACAACACCAAGCAACCTGGTTGCTGTTTTAGAACCGCCAGTAACTACAAAGGCATTTTTGACTGGTAACTGAACCTTGGTCCAATTTTAGACTCTAGAAACTAGCTAGGTCACTTTAATCCCTTTTTCATTCATGGGCATTTCCTTTTTGAGGAACACTGTGTTCTCTCAATACCCAGAGCGCTGCATCTTTCTATCTGTGCATATTCGGTGCTCTTTCTACAGGGGTGACTTTTGTTAGTGTTTTATGTTTAGTTATTCTTGCATATTATGTGCTTTACTGAAGTATAAATATTTGATACAGTCTTGATTGGGCATTCCTTTATTTTGGACTGTTGTGGTTTGCTGGTTAGGTTGCTACTGTTTCACATTCACACCCCTCCTGAGAGTATTGCCTTCCCTCATCCCAAGTCAACACAAAAGGTGAAGGAGTTATTTCTCCTAACTGCGCTAGTGGTATCTTTCTCATTGGGCTCACCCTTGTTTTGTGGAAGTGTGAGGGCTTAGTAGGCGCTTTAGTCTCTACTCATCCTCATGCTTCTGCGGGGCAGAAGTCAGTTCTCTACAAACTGGCATTGAATAAAGAAGTAAAACAGTGAAGATTTACCTGATATTGCCATGCTGAAGATGGAATTTCATCCGTGTTATCAGAAACTTTCCGGCCTCTTTTCATGTCTGTTTT
The DNA here is from genome assembly GCF_040938575.1 of Ambystoma mexicanum. Classification (NCBI taxonomy): domain Eukaryota; kingdom Metazoa; phylum Chordata; class Amphibia; order Caudata; family Ambystomatidae; genus Ambystoma; species Ambystoma mexicanum. Next base: position 946,316,115 of record NC_090922.1, read on the forward strand.
TCATGTGCCGTCATCAGCCTCTGTAGGATGAACATACCATGGCTCTTTTGGAATGATATCTGAGCTGTGCAAGGACTTTTCTTTGGAAAAAAATCATAAGTATGTCAGGTAGTCAACGTAATGAGCTGGGACTTTCAACACAAATCCCTATCCCGTGCACTATCCACAAATGCACAACATCTAGACTAACCCATTCCTAACACCTGCACTCAGGTGAGAGGTAGGCCCACCCTTTTGAGATCACAAGAAAACCAACACTAGAGGACCAGACAAGACTACATCAGTTACTGCATGTTCTACTCACGTCGAAGTGTAGAGACATGTTGCCACAGCGGCATGCTGCCAGCAACTGTTTGGAGCAATCCTATAACCCAATTCTATACATGCAAAGCACTGCATAGAGAAAACACGCATCCAGACCACTATGCTTCTGATCACCAGGCTTGAGTCGATCAGATAACTGAGCTCTGGAGCAGATGCATATCTCAGACAAGGATACCTGAGAGATGATAAAATGATCCGGTGGGTCAGAGGGCTTCCTGAGTTTACATACATTGGCATGATTTGCTTTTTCGTTCCGATATTGAATGTATGGAAAGTGGGTATCTCCAGGGGGACGCTCCCTCTATAGCGCCTGCTTTTCTTTACATGAAGCAATGAATGAGTGCGAAGGAAAGAAGCCTGGTGCAATCTTGGACATCACTGAGGTTGTGCTCCTGTCTTAAACAGGAGTGACTGCTGTGTCTAGCATCTCATTTCTAAGCTGTATTCGGCGCTTTAAGGCTCTGCATCACCTTCCCCCTGCTGCAGAAAGCATCACACAACCCCTGCTCAACACACCATGACATTGGCAATTGTGGGGGAGTAGCTGTTTTAGTGAAGAGGGCACACGTTTGAAGGGATACATCACTCCTCTGGACCCGAATCAACAACTAGGACCTGCACACCAAACCTGCAACAGAGTTCAGAATTCTCCTCTCCATGCGCATTTAGTACCGTCCCTATAAATATATCATTTGGAGGTCAGTAGTGGCCATCTAGGGCTCCCCTAATGTGTGATGCAACACTTCATCATGTATAATGTACTCAGGGCCTGATTCACAGAGCAGTTTCCAATGGGATTGCACCATTATAATATGCTTCTGTGACTCAGGCCCTCAGTGCGGTCACATACTGGGGAAATGCAAATGAAAGCAATCATCTCAGAGGAAGACTTTCACAATAATGGCCATAGCTTTGGCTTCTATTCCGGATTCTGTCCGTCCATGCCAGCATGTCTGCCTCACTCCCAAACCGGAAAGAGAGATTTTGACAATATGTGACCCATGTTTATCGAGTTCCCACTTTGCACCCAAAACAGAGGTGGTCACCTGACATTCCACCTGTGATTACGTAGTGTTTGTCAAACATATAGCGCCTGGTTTACAAACATGTTTCCAATGGCACTTTCCCATGATAAAACATGTTTGTAAATCAGGCCCAAACTCACACAGTCCAAAAACGACAATGTTATTTAACATAAAAGTGTCAATGAATATGGAATGGACTACATTTAAGCTCCCACATAATGCAACATCAATCCTCAAACCGTAACGTTGCTCAAACACGTTGAACAAATTAATACAAACATCCACAGTTTGAAGAAAAATTACCGACTCAATAATCATGATACACTAGAAATCAACAGTGGACATGCTTTATTACAAAGGAAAACATATCTCTCCGCTAGTAGAAGTGAATATAGTTTATTTGAGTAAAGTTCATCAAACTGTACGGCCTCGTGTGTTTATATTATTCAAATGATCAAAGTCATTTAAAACATCAGGTTATTTAAATCTGAAAACATCAAGTAAGAATCGCTGAAGACTATGCATAATATGCATACCAGCGGTTTCCATACAGAAATGAAATGGCAGTCTATAGTTCATCAAATATTCTTCTCCAATTCTCAAACTCTTCAATAAATTAAAAACAATAATAATAATACAAATGATATATGCTGACTTGTTCAAAACGGAATAATTGTACTTAGCAGAATGAGGTGGCAATTAATTAAAATAAAAATGGGTTATCAGTTTCCTATTCAGTTTACTAGGTCAGCAGTCCAGTGCAAACACACTATAACACCTTTACATTTGCTTTATTATGAAAATGAGAGTCTTTCAAAGTCATGTATGGCTCATATATATAGTAGTTTTTTTTTTTTTTTTACTGAATTTTACTTCTTAACTGTTGGTAATATTTCTTTGTCATTTCTTGTTTCAATAATGTGCTATCCACATTGCAATTCTGTAGCTATTATTAAACAAGTTCGATGAATCCAACGACAGAAGATACTAAGAGAAGTTAACCATTTCATAACTTTGGCATCTAGCATCAACTACTGCCCAAGTCAATTTAGCTTTTTCTTTTGACCAAACGTCTATCCATAATTAGGCTGGCTGCTAGAAATACCTCTATCGGAATAAGCATTGTCTCTAAATATAACAATTCTGTGGCAGTAGATTTTCAAACTTCAAGAAGGATTTACCAAAAATATCTTTCTGTTTTCGGTATATAATCAAATGAGGCGATAGCACCATATCAGGCTTGCCCACATGACTTAGCTTTATACAATTTTAGTGCTGAAACAAATAGATTACTGCTATCAGTTACCCAAAAACGCCTTATCCCTGAGTTATTCTTAGCCTTAGTCAGACGAATTGACAAGCTTTCCACTTGCTTCTGCCGCAGTCTATCATTATGAAATCAAATAGATAATGAAAACGTTCTACTTCCTGAATCTTTTTTGAATCTATATCATTTATTTCTTCCTTGTATAAACTTCCACTCTAAGAAGAGGCCTCATATCACACCTCAGAAGAGATGCCAAGAGAGAAGGTGAATAGACCACATAGAATCTTATCACAAAGTGAGAATCAAATAAACTTTCATATGCAGAATGAAGGTCGCAGGTGTGAAGAAGCACAGAAGAAAGTGGAAACCATTTTATAATTGTACAGATGCAGTAATGCAAGTAGGCAAACTAATAATCTCTGGGGCCACCAATAACACAGCTGAACTTTTCAAAATCTGCAAGGAACTAGCCAATCCTACTGCAGTCTCCACCTTTCCGGTTACCTCCCAGGCCGTCTGGAATCCACTTCTCCACCAAAACTCACGACATTCTGTAATCACTCTCTTCTATTCCTCTCCATATCCCCCTCTCTTGCCTTCCTTGCCCCCTCTCGCTCTCCCCTATACTCTCATCCTTCTCTACCATTACACCCGATGAGGTCTCTAAAGTAGTCTGCTCTATGAAAGTCTCTTCCAAACAAGTGCTGCCCTGCTCTTCCAGAACTATCAAGGACAACATCTCCTCTCTCGCCCCTGCCTTGGCTGACTTCTGTAACCATTAAGTTGCCACTAGCACTTTTACACAATCCCTTAAGCTCTCCCTTGTGCACTCTCTCCAACAGAAGATCATCTTCAGACCCTTCCTGCCCAGGTAACTATCGCCCTATTTCCATCCCCTTCCTTGGGCTAACTCAAGGAGACTCTGGTCATCCCCCAACTGACACGCCACACAGAATCCACTGGCTGTATCCATGATAACCAATCTGGCTACAGACAATCCAGAGGCACAGAAACTGCTCTCCTGAACACCTGAGAAGACCTGTTCTCTGATCTGGATTCCAACTCTCCCTCTGTTCTTATCCTTCTTTATCTTTCCTCTGCCTTTGACATGCTCAACCATTCCATCCTAATACGTCATCTCAGTGACACTGTAGGCATCACTGACTGGGCACTGGACTGGCTGACCTCCTTTCTCTTTAACCAACCTTCCCAAGTGCAACTTGGCCCTTTCCTCTCTTCCCTTCACTACCTGTGGCACCCCCCAGGGCTATATCCTATAGCTTTGGCTCTTCAATATCTGACTTGCCCTTCTTGCCCCCCTGATCTCCTCCTTCTCTCCTCCCTTCCAGAGTTATGCTGATGACACAGCTATCCTTTAAGCTTCGCTCCTCTATCTCCTCTTCTTCTGACATTATATCTGACTGTCTGGCTGCTCTTCAGGCATGGTGCTCCGCTAATGATCTCTGCCTTAATGGTATGGTATGGTAATGTTTATTTATATAGCACCTAAAAACAGGCAAGTATTTCAAAGAGCTCAAGGAGGGAAGGAACATGGGGAAAACCAACAGTCGCTCAGAGACCTTGAATTTCTGAGACGATAACTGTCTGCACAAGCAGATAAAGTGAATATGATACATTTAACAGTTTAGATGCAGCAAATAGGCCTGCCAGCTATTTTGTGTTGTTTTTCAAGTGCACATTAAGGGGTGAAAACAAGGGAGAACAGACAGGACGATCATCAGGCAGGGCTGTACACATATCGTCTAAGTGCGAGAGGATAAGGGAGGGGAAGGGGGCCAAGTGTGCCCAGTCAGTAGAGACTGGTGAAGTGCGGAGAGAAAATCTCTCAAGGTTTTATTACAAGTGCATTGGGGTGTAGGGCCTAGCGTCAAATGCAGAAGGACTGGCAGGAGTGCCTGGGACCTGTGGGACTATGGGGTACACCAGGCAGCCAATCAATAAGCTGTGTGGAAGGAAGGAGAGAAGGAAGAGCAAACTTCTAGGTAAGGAGGGTAGGGTGAAAGAGAAGGAAGAGAAGAGGAAGGTCTTCAGGAGTTTCCGGAACTTGGAATTTCAGGCTCAAGACGGAGGGTGGCAGGGAGGCTGTTTCAGAGGGAGGCACCTGCTGAGGAAAGGGATCTCCCTCCAAATCTCTGCTTGGAGAACCGGCTCACTCGCAGAAGGTTGGAGGTAGGTGAGCGAAGGGCTCGAGAGGGACAGAAAGACTGAGATCCTGTTTATTGGGATGCCTGCTACCCATCCCCCCACTCTCTAGCTGCCCTCTTTGGCTCCCCTCCTCTCACCCACTTGTGAGGCAAACATTTTGGGGGAATCTTTGACTCCTCTCTCTCCTTCCCCCTCAAATCACAGACCTTGCCAAGAAGTCCAACTTTCAGCTCCACCTCCTCAGAGGCATTGTCCCTTTCCTCACCTTTCCCCAGAAGCACAATGTCACCCAAGCTCTGGTTCTCTCTAGGCTGGACTACTGCAACAGCGTCTTCCTCAATCTGCCTCTTTCCTCCCTTCACCCTCTTCACCTTCTCCAGAATAGGCTTGCAAGACTTATCCGTGCCCTCAGATCCAGGGACTGCATCTCTCCAGCCCTAAAATCTGTCCACTGGCTCCTGGTGGCTGCAGGCATCAATTTCAAGGCCCTCTGTATCATCCAAAACACGTTCTGGGGCCTGCAACCCCGCTACATAGAACATTCTCTCCCTAAATAACTACCTGCTAGAGTCCTTTGGTCCTCTAGCTCCAACTGTCTGCATATCAGATGTTTTACCAAGCAGAGAGTGAGGGGTAGATCTCTTTCTTTGACAGGAGCCTCCCTCTGGAACGGCCTCCCTGCCCCCCCTCAGAATTGAGCTGGACCTCCTTAAATTCTGGAAACCTTTCAAGACAATTCCTTTTCTTCTCCCCCTGCCTTTATTGTTCACTCTACTTGCACCGTAGAAATGTCACGATGCCTAGTAAAACTGTTTATTGATTTATTGTTGATTTCTCCTCTACTCCCCTCACCCTGCCTTTTCCTGTCTTGTGGCACCTGTAAACACTTGTGTATAAGTCGCCTTACAAATGCCCAATAGAATTTTTATTTTTATCCATAACTTTGGATTTATTCACATTGACACTCATCTTATATTGTGTCAATAAACCACGAGACGGTGGGCCAGTACCACCCCAGGTAATGCCTGTATTGGCCCGCCGTCGAGGGGCTTATAGCCATTAGTACCCTGGCCTGTTACAACCGGGTACTAATAGCATTTTTTTCTGTTCCAAAATGCTGCTGCATTACGGAACAGAAAAAAAAACATAGTCCGTTTTCCCTTTCCATAACAGTAATTGGGAGAGGACGTGCTGGGAACAGAAGTGTTTCCAGCGCGGTCGCTCCCGAGAAAAGAAGAAAAAAGAAGGTAAGTGGGGTTGGGAGGGTTGGGAGGGGATAGTTTCGAGGGGAAGAGGGTGGAGGAAAACAAAATTACCTGAGTCCCTGGTGGGGGACGAAGGTAGCCTCCATCCTTGGGGAGGCCCGAAGCAGATATTGCCCCGTTTCGAGCCTCTTCATTGGCTAAGGGGCTGCGCCCCACCGGGAACAAACGCAGGCACGTAAATGCGTCCACGGAATTACGCCGTGGTATGGCTCGAAAATTAGCCAATCACGTTACGTGTATCCTGTGGAAACACCCATGCTGGGTACTAATCTGGCATAAAAGAAGCACATCCATTTATAAGCAGAAGCCAGACATGGTTATAAACAATGGGGCTCTTTATGAGTTTGCCAGTATATAATAAAAGTGGCTGTAAATCCGTTTACCAGCACTTTTCCTTTTCCTGCGAAGTACGAGTTGGTGGCAATACCATTGCCTGTATTTCCAGTGCCAATATTTCCAGGTCTGGAAATACCAGTGATGTTGATACCGGCAACAGAATATCCAAAGGCCGAACAACCAGCGCCGGTATTACTGGCACAACGGTGTTACCATCCGATTACGAGTTTGAAAATGGCGCTAACACCTCTGTTTTTAATACCAGCAAAAGCAAGGATGAGATACTTACACCTGAAAAGCAGGCAGTAAATACATACAGGTGATGGAAATGAGGCCACAGGTGCACCCAACGCACCCAAGTTCTCCAAATGCAGACAGGAAGAGAACAAAAGGGCCACACCTTCCCCAAACACACTTCCCTACAGCACCGTGCTATCACTAGTCTTAGTCAGCATTGACATTCAGCTGCCCCAGGCCAACATAGAGCTACAGGGCTGGATGACCACCACAGGGAACTTGAGGCAGAGGAGAGGAGGATGACGATGTGGAGGAGACACCCCGTAAGGCAAGAACTCATACCCTGGGTAAGGGCCACACCACGGACCTTCACTGACAGCCAGATCCTCATCCTGTACCGCCTCGATGGGGAGACTATTGCAGATCTGCTGAACCAGATCCAGGATCATATAGGAAGCAGAATTGCAATCAGGACAGCCATACCACCAATGGTAAAGCTGGTGCTGATCCTGCACTTCCTTGCCACAGGCATGTTCCAGGACACTGTGAGCCAACTGCATGGCATCTCACAGACTGCTTTCATTAAAGTGCTGTATTAGGTGCTGGATGCACTCTTGCACGTTTCACTTCCCACCACCATGGCACAGGTGAATACTACAAAGGTAAGATGTTATGCCATGGCACACCTGCCCAATGTGGTAGCAGCCCTGGACTGTACCCAAGCCGATTTGGTGGCACCCCAGGCATTGGATGACGTCTACAGGAACCAGAAGCAGTTCCATTCACTCATTGTCCAGGTCACCAGTGATGCAGACCTCACCATCACTCACTGCTTTGCCCGCTTCCAAGGTTCAACCCATGATGCCATGGTCCTGTTGAACAGTAGGCTTTCAGCATACATGGAGTGGCACAGAAGCTAACAGACCTGGATATTGGGTGAGTACCTCTTCCATCACACAAACCTTGCTGTACGAGTGACATGCAATAGGGGGACCTCACACATAGAGATTGCAAGCCCAGACATGATCCTGTACATGCAGGACCCACCCACCCCACACATGACAGGCTGAAACCCACAGGAGTAGGGCCTGCGTCACGATGCAGTAGTAGATGGCCAAGCCATGCTTCCCCAACAGGCCAGCTACACACGCTGGACCACAGGTACCAGAGTACAACATAAAACATCTCACAGCATGCATGGGTTGCAAACAGGGGGTTGGCCCACCTAGGGGTGTCCAAAGTATGTCCAGGGGCACCCAAAGAGTCAGGGAAAAAGGGTAAAGATCACAGTTGGGGACACAACCAAAGACCAAGGTTACCGTTCATTCAAAGTAAAGCCACACAATACAACACTACACAAGGAAATTACTTTCTCCAAAGACACTTTGATATACTGAACACCCTGCCCACCCCCAGACACACTTGGTGCAAGCTGAGGTGGGTGGGGAATGAATAGGTGTATGGACCAGAAACTCTTGTGGCATTGGTTATGTAAAGGTCTGAAGAACACTGCCATACATGGAATGGCATGTGGCTAAACTGCAACTGAGGGACATGACACTGGCATTTGACATGGCATGTTGTCAGGTCAACATGTATATGAAAAATAGACTTCAATAGGTGCACACCAAGTTAAAGAACATATGTTGCCTAATAAATGAAACTTTAAATATTCCAGGTGTAGGGGAGGAATACAAGTCCTGACACAGGGCTTGTGTACAATATAAGCAAGGAAAAAGTGTCAAAAGTTAGAGACACTCCCGTCCCCTGCACATCATTAAAGTTGATACACAATCAGTAAAATCGTTATGATTTTTACTTCAAAAATGATGAGTATATACAAAAGCAAACTCATTAACAAAATTAACTCAATCCAGAAACTCCTGGTTAACTTTTGAATGGCAAAAAGTCAAAAGAAATTCAAATAAGCCATCATGATACAGAAAAATCAACAGATACAATCTTTTTATAATAAACAAACAAAAGGTATGCAAACACAATATTCTTGTGATGAACTGAAAAGCTCTACGCGTTTGGGGGAACACCCCCTTCTTCAGGAGCAAAATTATCTGTAATAACATACATTAGGAGATCATCAGTTTCAAGATTATACCATATCATTTACAAACTTAGAGACAATTCTTAACTACAATAATGCACGTTCTAGGCTATACCAAACCACCCACATTGATTCTAATAACATATGCACAAAAAGCCATTTGGAGAAGATATACATTGTGTCCATTGGGCATAAAACAGGTATGGCTCCCAAAAAAGAATATAGATATACATAAAGCAAACATTACAAAAAATAATATAGAGGCAAAATATACCTGTTCAAGTAAAGGAAAAGTCAGCAAAACTGGATTGGCAGAGGTCATCCAACTCTCAAGGATTGTGTCGATGACCCTCAAGGAAAAAGTCACTTGTGTATGGGCAGGTCAATGGAGAAATGAATCCAAGTGTAACATATACACTAGTGAATGAATACAATGTCGAATTCACACAGACGACCTGCAAATGTAACCCAGACTCCCATCAGGAACCATGCATGGGAGCAATGCACAGGCCCAAACCACCCACCACGGCATGCTGCATGTCAATCATCGACCATTAAAGCAACAGGTTTTTATGCTGAGCAGTGTGCTTGATGTGCCAAGACAGACTGAACACCCCCGGCTGAGAAGTTGACACTGCATGCAAACGCTGGAAAGTGAAATAGTGTTGTGCAATGACACATGGGACATGCAGTCACAGGCTGTCTAATGAGATGCTGCTGTTACAGGCACCAAATCCACAGATCATCATGATTTAAACCTATGTCTCATTCCCTTGCAGATGACACTGGATACCCACAGCTTCTTTGGCTAATGACACCTCTGAGGAATCCCAGTTGCCACAGGAGGTGGAAAACAACCAGGCACATTTCTGAACTAGGGTATGTGTTGGGCACACCTTTGGCCTGTGGAAGGCTCGCTTCCGATGTTTACACCAGTCTCAGGGTGCACTCTTGTATAGGCCTGACAAGGTGGGACAGATTGCGCTTGCATGTTCAATGTTGCACAACATCTGCATTCGGTGGAACATATCAGCGCCCCCTGATTTGGACATGCCACCCTCTGAGGAGGATGACACAGTGCCTTCAGGTGCCATGCATGCATGCACTGAGAGGGTAGAGGACAGACACTGGAACTGATCAACATTATTTTGGACAAACCCATCACATTGCATTTTCTTTCTCATTAAACACTTGTACACTATAGGGAATGTCTTGTCATTGTTTGAAGTGAAAATTATTTTATGTAGCAACTTGTAATATGTAATGAGCTTCACCAGAACAACATCCCTCTCCCCAAACAAGCACCCACAAATCACCCTCCCCCAGAGGTGTTACTAGGTCTGGAAAAGACCCGGGGCTACGCTAATGTCGGAAATGTCGGGACTGGGGGCTAGCTAGCCTTTTGGGTGTAGCTCCTGAGATTCTATCCGGGGCTACAGCCAAAAGTCCAGGGGCTATAGCTCCCTTAGTCCCCCTAGCAACACCTCTGCCCTCCCCAAAAACCCACCCTCAAAACACCTTCCCCCAAAACCCACAGTCAAAACATATTTCCCAAATACCCATCCTCAAAACACCCCACCCAAATACCAACCCTCAAAACACCCTCCCCAAAAACCCATCCTCAAAATACCCTCCTCAAACACACACCATAAAAACTCCCAAACAGTTTCCAACTGTCACATTCTGTTCCTCTTGGGCATGGGGCTCTTCACTGGGTCCAAGCGAGTGAGGAGGCACTTTTACCTGTGCCTTGGAGTACCAGGTAGGCAGCCCTCTGTCAGTGTCACAGAGGTGGAGGCCTCTTATTTCTGGGTCTGCATGAACTGCAGGGTAAGCTTCATGCATTTGTGCATGGTCAGGTTGAGGCGGAGGCATCCTGCGTGTTTGGGCACTTCCTATCCCATTGCAGGCATAGTGGCGGTGACATGGCCGAGAGACTGGTCCATCCCGCAACTGCAACACGACATGCACTCATGCATGGCCTGCATCTCCTGCAGCTGCTAGTACACCAGATCCTCGATGTAAGCCTGCCACTCCTCAATCGCATGCAGGCATGCACCCTTGTCTGACACATTGGACACTGGCATAGGTGGTGGGTTGTGTTGAGGCCCAGGGCTGAAGCATGACGATGCACCTCCCATCCCATGCTCCACCTCACCCCCCTAATACTCATCTGTAGTGTACACATGGGCCCTGCAAAGATGGTCCAGTGGCTGCACCTATTGTGATGGTGAGGAGAGTGTGCTTGAAATGCAGTGTCTTCCAGAAACAGGAAGGATGGCAGCACTGTGTCCTATGACAAGGGCCGGCTGTGGCATAGCGATGGCAGCTTTACTGTGTCACCTGTCTGGCCAGTGGGGAGGCCACTGAGTGCTGCTTTGGGGATTGTGTCATCCCCAGGACTTGACATTGTATCCGCAGCAGTGGTAAGTGTAGGTGGTGGTGGTGGTGGCCTGGTAGCCCAGCCCTGCTGTCTGCTCCTTCTGGCAAGAAGTCTGGCCTATGCAGGGTTGGGGGCAGATGCTGTGCCTTCAGTGGAGTGTCTAGGCTCATCATTGTCTGTGGACTGTGTTGCTGTTGGGGATAACATTACCTGCTGTTAGTCATCTTTTACACTGTCTGAGGGCTTGTATTACCCTCATGTGACATTGTGTGTGTCCCAGAAATACACATTTCCTGTGGGTGGCTTGGGTGCTATCACTCCAATGAGTACTGCTACTACCAGGTGGCGTTAATGCCTACTAAGGGTGTACACATTACATACATGTGCATATTGCCTGTTGGCCTGCCAAGGTGGCTTGTTGTTGGTAGCTAATCCAGTTAGCTCTGCCTCTTTAAATCTTGGCTTCCGGAGCCGGAGATATTTCAAACAGGCCTTATATTCCTGTACAATTATGTTGCCACAACTTTGGGGACTGGATACCGGATTGACATGGGTGATTCTGGGTGGAAATCTTTTCAAAGATAGCTGCCACCGGGCTTCCGTTTCCGGCGATGATGCTATTTCTGAAACCCTTATTTATATTTGTCTATAAGTTCAATATTCTGAATGAAATACCACTCATATCACACCCGTCTCATAATGCCCCCCAGGACACACCGAACCAAGAATCAGGCTTGTTTGTAAAGTTAAATATTTATTGTACTTATTTAATATTCAAATCACACATAAGTTTTATATATATATATATATATATATATATATATATATATATATATATATATATGGGGCAGCAATCACCCAAAGGGTGACAATACAATTCAGAAACTAAGCAAAGAAATTGAATTCATGTATAATGATGAAAAATGGAAAACACAGGAAAAAGACCAGTTTTGTTTTGTGCACAGATAGCGTTTAGGTTAAGATTTCCCCTGCAAAGTTTTGTTCAAATACAAATGAGAAATCCTACATCAATTTTGAGTAACCAGCAGGTATTCAGGAATGAAAGACAAGTTCTAGAGTTTATAGGCAATCTTCCCTCCCTAAACAAGAGAGAAGAACCGTTTTGGGCAATTGACACTTTTAAACTGACAGGTAAGAATAGCTTTGTGAAATACTGCAAAATGGTCAAAAATGCTTAGATGAAGAAAAATTCTAAGGAAAGCAAATCTAAACAAGTCAAAACACACATGAGCTATAATATAAACAACAATACGCCTTCAGATCAGGATAGGATGGAATAAGCACTTAAAATGGGAGAATGGCACGTGTAAACCTTTGAACTTTGCAAATTCGCGGCAAACTTTTACTATACGATATTGAAGAAAAACGGGTCAAATACACTATTCCGCAATGTTAGTTGTGGGTGTAATTAAGGGTTTTAAGTATCAGTGAGAGTTACCATTTCATTTCTATCTTTAAAACTGAAGAAGTTTCAGAGGTTTTAGTGAGAGGCGTTTTTGCAAAATAGGCGCGAAAATGAAAACAGAAATTCGATTTAAAAATGACAGATAGGATTTCTTATACTAGATTAATGACTATGAAAAAGAAGAGGCCATGCATGAATCTTCATGGCTACGTGGCCATCGCAACCATTCACGTGATGGGTCCTCAATTTCTTCTGAGATTTAATTTAGTTATTCAAAATCACTAGGGAGTTATGGTTTGTAACACAGATAAGAGAAAATCAGTGCAAGAAGGATTCTAACCATACTATGGTTCTGAATTAAAGATGGGATCGGTTGAGATAGGGATAATACAATGCAAATATGTTGTGGGTTACTGTTCTTCCTGTTATACTTACAGTCCTCTATAATTAAATTGGACCGCCAGCTCGGGTCATTGGATGGATCAGATCTACCGGCAGCAGGGCACCTATTGAGGGATTTGGATCAGCTGCGTGGTTCTGGTCAATTTTGGAATGCACCTAAGACTGGATTTGGAAGGGCACATTCTGGTTACTGGACATGGTAGATAACAGGATGCAAGTTTCAGCGGGCAAGCCTTAATGGTAGCAAACCAAGCTGAATTATTCTTTTAAGTTCTGGAGGTTTACAATTGGGTCAAGCTGACAAGAGTTCTGCATTGTTAAAGTCTGGATTCTGCAAAGAAATCTGGATCTTCAAAGAATTCTGGAGTCAGCTACAAGAGGAAGAGTTCTGGAATAAGGTGCTGCGTGGACATCTGGATGGGTTCTGGAAGCAGTGTGTTCTAGAATCAGTGTTTCTATGTGTAGTGAAGTTTATGGCATGGGCAGACCTTCAAAACACACACCCATGTCTGTGAGTGGCTACAGGCATGTGCTTTGTCCTGGTTGGTAGTCTGAACAGAGCTGTCATCATTATGATAGGATTTAGGAACTCCCACCTTGATTTTTACCAAAACATAACTCTTGCACACATGTACACTTTTAACATTATGTACCCTAATGAAATTGTACAGATATATTTCATATTTGATTGTCTACATCCACATTCAATCCCATCTCTTGTGCAAGCTGTATTTCTCATTCTACATATTTTTTTTTATCAATTTTCACCATAACGGTTTGGATTACTCATTTCTAATTCAATACACCTCTGGGCGCTGATCGGTGGATCGGTGGATCATGTACATACAATTTTAAGCTTGCACCATTAATAGTTTTGCCACAATCAGACATTTTTCATAACTTTGGTTCCCTATGTAGCAAGAACTCCTACCAAATCTTCAGCTGTCTAGCATGAGTTCAGTTTCTTACTTCCCAAGTGAGCAAATGGCCAGTCCTTTGAAGTTCACTGAGAAATCTCCTCCACATCCTGCCCCTCCCTTAGGAGGCTGGGTGTCCAAGCCTTCTTCTGTCCTTGAGCCAGCCAGGAGACAAATGTCTGAGGCTTTATTTGTTCTCATTATGCGGGAACCATTAACATCACGTAAGCCTTCCTGTAGCAACTGAGTGTTAAGCTGAAATGTGAATCTTCCCAGGCTGGACTGGGCTGGGCTTCCCAGGCTGGGCTGTCAGATCAGAATTAAATAGTTGATTCGCTCCAGACTGGGTTCCTATACATTAAAGTCTTTTCAGTTCACACATAAAATACAAGCACAATTTATAAGGGATGTGGACATTTTAAAATAATTAGCCCTTCACAAACATGCTTTAAATAGGTCAATTTTGCCATTTTAATCAGGAAACAGAAACACATTTGACAGCTAATTTTCTGCTGCAGCTGTGAGGCAGGGAGGCCTGGATTCCTCTGACTGCCTGAAATAATTCACTGGGGACAATTACTGAATTTAGTGCCAAAACAGCCCTTTGACGGGTTAGCATTGATTAGGAAGCTGTATTTAAGGGCATTTTCAGATTTTAGCCCACTTCTGTGGCATTGATTCATGTGACAGTTGACAGATGACAGGTGACAGGTGACAGCAGTGATTCCTGTTTTTACACCACTTTTCCTGTGTGTGTCAGGGTGTGCAGCTCTTTTGTGGTTTATGTACCATGCGCAATTTTTCAGATTTAGTGCGCACGGGGTTATTACCTCCATTTTTGGCAGTTTTCTTTCCCCATTGACAAAGGGGTGCCATGTGGCACATTGGTGTGGATAAAAATATTCCACAATCCGAAGTGGTATCTTTCTGTGCTGTGCCTGAGTATAGTAAGTGCGTGCAGTGAAGCAGCTGAACTGGTTTGGAATTTACTATTGGTGTAACAACACCTCTCTGCAGCACTTGCCTGTAACTGTATGGAGTCTACTGGTGTTTATTTTCTTTCCTACGTAGCTGCTTGCATGGTGGCCCTGAAGCTGTGGTGACTGCAGGACTTAGTTGTTTGAACCACACTTCTGGTATTACAATTAACTCTGCTCTCCTCCATCACTGCTGTTTATTGGATCTTACTATGAGACTCACTTAGTACCTATTGGGCTACCACTCTGCTATCAGTCTAGGTGCTAAATTTAAATCTTCTCAGCAGATCTTGTCTGGGTGTTCCTGGGTACTGTGGGGTTGTGCCATTTTTATTGGCTTTCCCCTTTGAACAAGGGATTACCTAGTTGCTTACACTAACAGCCATCTGTATATATCATGCGTTATGGCTTACGCAGCGGGGGTGACCCGGACTTCATAGCCACTCAAAGTCTTCTAATGGCACCTACAATGGCCAATTCGACAGAGTTAACTGAAAGGGGCGAGTTGGTACCAAGGTTGGGGCATTCACTCTCAAATGTCTCAACCAAACAATGCCTCCAATCATCTATAACTGAGTTGATCTCCAACCATGTCAGCATTCATGTGACACCACCTAGCTTGAACAACCATGATCTGGGAACTAAATTAATTGCTGTTTAAGGCCATACTTTCCATCCTCTGGCACCCTCCTTGCGGATAAATGACTATTTTCAACATTTGCCTTCTCAAAGGGTGTACATCAAGTCCAATGCCATCTCTCTGAAAGTGGAGCGCGGGTCCCTTGGTTTCAAACACCTATCTCTACCCCGGGACCAAAGCCTATATCTGGCCAACATGTAATGGATAACTATTTTCCCAAGTCCATCACTACTAGCACTGAACTCAAAGCTCATCCGGTAATTAAATAAAAAGCTATGCTAGATCATTAGGTTATGTTGTCTCAGCCAAATTTCTCGGGCATGAAGGACCGCACAGACATTAGTATTATTGAGGTGGTGGAACAAGCCAAGGCAAATTTGAAGCCTGACTCTACGTCTTTACGTCGGCCCGGAACTGGGTACGATGAGGTGGCCATGACTTTGGACTCCCCTACCCTCCTGGCTGAGATTCTCTCTGGAATTTCTCCCGAGCCTGAGCAACTTAATCATCCACAATTACCATCAGTGGGGGGGCAGGAGGGGTCACTTGATTCATCAGTGCTCCATCATACCCTTAGGGAAGTTGATTAACGGATTTGTTTGACTCATCCAACAGTATCGCCCTTAAATGTGGTTCTGAGCTCGTTTGTTTGTTTGTATGATAATGTGTAGGCCGAACTGAAGTCTACTAATGTGATTCTCTCTGAGGTTATGTTTAAATTAGAAGAACTCAGAGCAGAGGTCTCTCTGGGTAAGGATGCAGTGGGGCCTGTGAGTAAAGGGGACATGGAAATCAGAAACCCTCGCACACACGACCCAACTTGGCCCCCTGGACTTGACTATTGTCGAAATCTCAGATAACGCTTTCATAATTGAATCCCCCACTGATCCATCTTCAGATGTGCATCTGGCCCAGAACCAGTCACACAGTGCTTCAGCTCCTCCTGTGGGGGTGGGCCACTCTAATGCTATACCCCCCATGAGTAAATCTGTGAAATTAATGCTACATCTATTGAAATATCTAAGGCAAAATGCCAATACAATAACAAAATGAATGGACCAAAGGGGAGACAGGTAAGAGGCAAGCAGAGCCTCTGCAGAAATCGGCTCCTATATGCTCATAATTCCTTATTTCAACCTGGGCTGTCTCCCATGGTGGAACAAGATTGTCCAATCCCGGCCTCTCCCTCAGTAGTAAAGAACGCTGACTCTATGAACCAAACAGACTTTAGTGTGGAAAGTCGCCTCCAGGAATTTAAGGATATCATCAGCACAGGAACTACCCCAATCTCATGGAACATGGCAGACGTGATCTGATTTTCAAGTGTGGGGGCAGGACAGATCCTAGCAACTATCATCCAATATCATTGATTGATGCCGACTGTAAGTTCTTCTCGGCATTCCTGCTGTCTCACTTGGAAAAATGGTCAGCTACCCATCATCCGCTAAACCTATTCATGACTGGTTTCAGAAAGTCCCATTCAACTAATATCAATGGATTGGCCCTGAAATGCATTCAAGAGGATGCCTGGAATTCATCAAGGGGCTGCACTTTCATGGCATCAATCGATTTAACTGCTGCTTTTGACTCCATTGATCGAGGAAGGCTCTGGGCCAAATTGTCCAACTGGGGTTTGCCAGAGGGTCTGTTAAGGCTTATTGCAGGGGTCTATGAAAACTGTGGTATCCAGGTCCGATTGAATCAGAAAGGGGACTTGTCGAGAAGAATCAGTTCTTTCCAAGGGGGAAGACAAGGCTGTGTGTTAGCGCCTTGGCTCTTTAATCAGTATTTCTCGGAAGTAAATATATCCCTGGCTAAGGAGAGCCTAGTTGCACCAAAAACTGGCAAGGAGAAAATCATTTGCTTAATATATGCAGACGATATTTTGATCTTTGACTGCACTAAGGTAGGGCTACAAATATCACTGAAGAAATTTGAAACCTTTGCTAATGAAAACGGGCTAGTAATCAATCCATCGAAAACAAAGATCCTGGCATTTAAAAAAAAGAAAGGCCAAACTAAAGGTTATTTGTGTTCAGTGGGAGATATGCCACTGAGGCCAAACTAAAGGTTATTTGTGTTCAGTGGGAGATATGCCACTGAGGCCGGTGGATTCGATGCGGTACCTGGGCTTTCAGGTTTTTGCCTCTAGGTGCATTAAATCTGCGTATTAGATCTTGTTACATAAGGCAAAAATCCTGCAGTCCCAGGTTTTCCGAATTGATCGTAAGTTTGGTAGATTTTCTTTAAAACCCTCGAGGATGTTCTATGAATGAAACATAGTCCCTAAAATGATCTATGGACCGATAACTGAAAATAAAATGATTTTAAGATCCGGTAATTTTCTAAAGCAACTGGTTATGTCTCCCTATCTCTATGACGAAGACTTACTATTGAAACATTGCCATCACAATTACAACATATGTGCAGGGCTGGCCTTAGCTGGGTTTATTAAGTCTCTGCACTTATAGGTTAGTAGGACTGTATCTGAAGAGTTGGGTCATCTCATATTTTGTTTTCTCTTAGCCTCTTCAGTATTAGCTTGCTCTATGACTTTGTCTTGGGAACGCCTTACTACCGAGCTCTTATTTTTTTTAAGGGAATATTTTGTTTGGTTGTACCACCAGATCAAAATAATTGCTAAAATGTGAAATCTGTGAAATGTGTACTTTTTGGCTCTTTCTTTTTTTATTATGGTGGTATTTCCTTTTTTTAATCTTTTTCTTTTTTTCTGTGCTATGAAGCAGTAGTTGCAGATTTTTTATCTGTGCCATGAAACAGCAGTTGCTGATTTTGTTTATCTTTTTATCGAGTGGTTCATTTTCTGTTATTGATTTTATGTGTTTTGTAAAGGTTTAAACTAACCAAATACAAATAAAAAAAAATCAATATCAGTATATTAATAGGGTTAAAAACATTGCATTTATGCATTGTGTACATGACTCCTATACAACTTATAGGACTATAATAAATACAAGTAACAGTACCAAATACAACTATTCACATGTCAATAAAACAAACCCCAGCGTGACAAACATGAGAGATACAGTGTTCCCTTGCGACACAAGTAAGCTGCTTACACATATGGAGCCAGGCTTTATTCAGGAAATGTGCCACAATGGAAAAGATCTGAACATCAGTTGATGCTCTCAAAAACTGAAGATTATCATTAACATGTCTGACACCATCATTTCTCAACAAAGGTATCAGATAAGCAGCTCCAAGATCCTTATACAATGGACAAATAATAAATAAGAAGTTGTGAGGTGACTCCAACACACAACACAGTACAAACAGCAATCGTTATGTGCAGGAGTCCAGCTTTTCAGAAGACACATCTTAGGGGTAAAATACCCAACCTAAGTCTTATATATGGAGACCTTTCATTTTGCCAGGTCTATGAAGTCTAGATATGGCTCAAGACCAAGCTAACTTTTTATTAGCCAATATGTACACAAGAGCACTGTCTGTTGCCATTGTGAGATTAGACAATAATGAGTCAACTCTCTACAGGATGATTTAATCAAAAATGTTGATTTGCCATTGATACAGGATGGATTTTTCACCAACTCGTTTGTTCCCAACTCGACAATATGGACTTAAATTACCTGATCCAAGCCAAGGAACCCCTCATCTTGAGCTAACACATTCAATAGAGATTCTCTATATTTGGATATTTGGATAAGATTTGGGATTGCCATATTCTATCAAACAGGTGACTGTGATACAATTGGTGCAGATTGGTGAAACGGTGTGGAATTGTATAGGGAACGTACGCAAAGCCACAAACCCACATCCACATTTTTACTTTTTCTGAAATCCGGGGAAAGGGGTAGGGTGTCCAGATGTCATGTAGCCAGTAATGACCGGAGGGTCCTACCAGGGGACTGAGAACAGCTTGGTGCAGATTGGTGAAATGGTGTTGAATTGTATAGGGAACCTACGTGAAGCCACAAACCCACAAACTCAAACCCAAATTTTCGGTTTTGCTGAAATCCGTGGAAAGGGGTGGAGTTTCCGGATGTCATGTAGCCAGTAATGTCTGGAGGGTGCTAACAGGTGACTGTGCAGAATGTGGTGCAGATTGGTAAAATGGTGTGGTATTGTATAAGGAACATATACAAAGCCACAAACCCACAAACCCAGAGACTTTTGCTGAAATCCAGTAAAAGGGGTGGGATATCCAAATGTCATGTAGCCAGTTATGTCTGCTGGGCCCTAACAGGCGACTCTGCAAAATTTGGTGCAGATTGTAGAAACGGTGTTGAATTGTATAGGGAACATATGCAAAGCCACAAACCCACACCCACATGTTCACTTTTGCTGAAATCTGGGGAAATGGGTGGAGTTTGCAGATGTCATGTAGCCAGTGATGTCTGGAGGCTCTTCACAGGTGACTCTGCATAATTTGCTGCAGATTGTAGAGATGGTGTTGAATTGTATTTGAGTTGATTTTATTTTATTTTATTTATACCACGCACAAGGTACCCAAGGGCTTAAAGATGCCAACGAAAAACAAGCAATATTACATGATACATACAAATTGACAGACAAGCATGAAATCCAAGAAAAAAACACAAAGACAAACAACGGAACACAAAAACCAATGCATAGAGGAACAAGAGCAAATAGCATGCCATAGAGGAAAAGAAAAGAAAGGTCAATTTAACACAATTCTCAATTTTGTGAAAGAGGACATGTCCCGCACATTGCTAAGACTGTTAATGAATGCGGGCAGATTGCTAGACCCACATACAATGATAATACAATCAGTATTATTTTCTTGACACCAATTGCTGATCTGTAGACTGTGGAGAACTTTCAGGTCCTGAGGTCTAACACAATTGGGGCCCACTTTGTTGTTAAGCCATGCTAAAATGTGGTTTTTTAGTGACTCCCTAGATTCTGCTTGATTAGGCTTATCTACATTGGTTAGGACAATGCTTCTTGGATCCAGGGCAAAGCTCCTCACATTAGCATCCACGATTTTAGGCAGAGTAGATTTTTTCTGGTGAATATCCTTAGGTGGAGAGGGGGCCAAGATGGACACAGGCTTCATAGGAAGCAGAGTACTCTTCCTTGATGATGTAATCCCTTGATGGAGATTGGGCAAGACTGGCTTATCTCTGTGAATTGGCTCAGTCGGATCTGTTTGGCAGCCCACCTGAACTCCATTAATAGAAGTGGGAGTTTGAGAGGCCTTCTCCTCTTTTATCGGTTCAAGTTGTGTGGACTTCTGTGAAGATAGCAATGATGGCATTTTTAATTTGACAGAGCCTAACCAGGAATGAAGTTCCTCGAGATTAGAACAGATTGCAAGGTCCCGCATCATATGATCCTTAAACCATAGCCAGTTGGCTAGGGCAGTGGGATCGACCAAATCCCTCACAGCGCTAGCTGCTACTTTAAATCGCTCGCCTAGGGTAGGTGACTGGTCTCAAAGATCTTGAAGGCCTATGGGAACAGGGCTTTCTGGTAGGTCAGTCATATCTTTTAACAGCTCCCCATCAACCCCACTATGAGTGTTATTAATGACGAGGGCCTCTCACAGAATTTGAGTGGGAGAACCCATAGGGGAGCCGACAATACTATAATCGCTCCCAGGGACTTTGTTTCTATGTGGAAAATTCAAAAGCAAAAGATTGTCCTTCTGGAGTTTCAGTTTCCTCGTGGCACTTAGGGCCAGAACCTCCGATATTCTGCTACCACTCCTTTGGGGAGCCCGAGGTGTTAGCTGTAAGGGGGTACCCTCTTACTCTGGACTGCAGACTGACTACCGTCAGTTCCTGACCCAAAAGTGGAGGCAGGGATGAGTTCTGGGGAGGACCTCAGTCCATAGCAGGGCGTAATAGGGAAATCATGGGCTAAGACTGGATTTTGTTCTCTATTAACCATTATATGCATGAATTGCAGCCTTGTTCTATGCATGTAGTTACAATTGAGTATAAACACAGCCAATAACAGCATGAAGCAGCACAGACAATGTACAGACCGCAAAGGCTTAGCCACAACAGTGTGCAGTCACTGCATTTGCTACCGCCGCCGGTTCCTTTGGAAAGCCACGGGCACAGGGGGCTACAGTACCACGGCTATGTTCCTATTGACCCACCGCTTCACTAAGGCACAGCCTGGCGTCCCCCAAAGGCTGGTATAGCAGGGGGTTTGGGGAGACTGGGAACCATACTGTGGAACGCACACAGGAGATAAGCGTAAAAAAAAAAGGAGAGCAGTCCAAAGAGCAAGCAGTCTGACGACAAGCGGACAAAAAGTTGCAGCTCCACGCGTCTCGCTTCCTCACTGTCAGAATCAGAGGAAAGGACCCTACTCTAGGGCATGCCACGTCAGACCTCACAACCTCAAAAAATGTTCACTTATATATAGATTCTTGCACCTTTCTGGTTTGGTTGCTACTGAATCACATTCACAACTCTTCAGAGAGTATATTGTTTCCTCAGCCTGAGTTACCACAAAAGGTGAAGGGGATACATCTCTGAACTGTGCTTGTTTTACCTTTATAATTGGGGTAAATGTTGGTTTGTAGACGCGTGGTCGTAGAGTAGGCAGTCTAGCCAATATTCTTCCCTAAGCAGAAGTCATTTTGTCACACTTATAAACTATGCAATTCGCTTTAGCATACAACCTTAATCACTATCATTATCTCACTACCTTCTCCTACCCTTAGTCACACAAATACACATGCATCCATATACAAAAATCATTATGAACATTTGAACAAAATCATAGTCTCAAAACTTGGCAACAGCCTAAGTCACCAGAAAAAGGACATTTAGTTTACAAAATCCCCATTTATTCCATAGGATGAATCATGTATTGCTGCATATCCAGAATAATCTGAGTTCCTTAGAGCAAGTTCTTCTTTCATATTCTCCAACTTGTTTTGACTGCAGAGTCCCAATTTCCTGTGGTGACCCGGTCTTTGTGAAGGAACAAACTTAAATAAGGAAAGGAAAATCCATACGCTACCCACAGTGGAAGATTAGCAGGAGGCACTGTGCAAGATCCCAACCCAAAGGAGAAGGTGGCTCTTCTGCTTCAATTAGTGCAATATAATTCCACTTTGATAAAGTTATGTCTAAACCCTGTTAGCGGTGACCTTATGTTATAAATGGTGGGGACCCTGCACAGGTCATCATTTGGGGGTAGCCAGGGGTAGCACCTTTTACCCCTGGCTCCCCCCTGGTACCATTAGACCTGGCTTTGCTACCCTAGGCCACCAGACGAAGAGGCAGTGCGAACAGCAGAAATCTGTGTTACACCTGAAAAAGGTGGTACTGAATGCAGGTAAATGTGCCACAGCTTTTTTCACCTGGAACCACGATCCCATTTGCTGGAGAAATAACAAAGATGCAGGGAAAACCATGAAGACGCCATCACTAACAGATTGGCAGTCCATTAGTGAAGAATGCTTGAATGGGTGGGTTCAGAGGTGGTGCTGTCAGTGCAGCTCATACTCAGTACTGTAGCAACAGGAAGGGTATGGGGCCTAGGTCTTGCTAGCTGGGAATGGGTAAGAGCAGCCTACAGTAATCAGTGATAACACAGGATGAATGCAAATCGCATTAGTGTTTCTCGTTGTCTGCTTTGCACAACCAGTGAGCCACTGGCCTGTGATGAGAGGGGTGTGCCCCAGTGGCTTCTGCCACTAACCCTGCCTGGGCACTGCGTGACCTGAACCAGATCTGCCAGACCTGCATCACAGGCACACTGTAGATAGACGCAAGAGGAGATAATTAATGTACATGAAGTTGCCCTCTGCCTTTGAAATGAACCATCTGTTGTTTCCTCAAGCAAACACTATATATATTTGGAAGGATAGCTCAGGGGCAACACACCTGCTTTGGGAAGAAGAGGATGCATGCATAGGTTCAGTTCCTGTTCCAGCACTTAGAAGCTGGAGGATGCTGCTATTAAGCAAGACCAAAGAACATATAAAATAAGCCTTTCTTTTCTAAGGGCAATGTCATGGAGCTGCTGCTGTTGTTTACATTTTAGAACAAAATAAAACATGCAATTACTGTGACCTGGCACACATCCTTCCCCCTTACCTCCCAAATAACAAAAAGAAAATTGTGGGCTACTTACCAAATAAGCAAAACAGAAAGGTGATAGCTGGAAGGTTTCAAATTATTCATAACCACTGGCACAGCTCTGGCCAACTTTCCAGACCACGTTTATTTAAGACTGCTAAGCCACTACATAAGGGGAAAGACCATATGAAAATCATGCTTGGCCCCACCAAAAAAGTGGCAGTCCAACTCGAGGTGCTAGGTCACATCCTATTTACAGGAGACCACAAGCATCCCCCAAACATGTTCCAGCCTCATTGGGCGTCATGAGTGAGGGGTAGCCTAGGTCTCTAGGCCCAGCAGGCTTATCTAGGGGTGACGCCACGGAGCTGCTGCTTACATTGTAAAATGAAAAGGCCTGCAATCACTGTGACCCTCAACACATCCTTCCCATCTATCTCCCATCTAACAAAAAACCTGTGGGTTACTTACCAAACATGCAAAACAGAAAGGTGATGATAGAATGTTTCAAATCATTCATAAGCACTGGCACAGCTCTGGGTAACCCTCCAGACCATCATTTTTTCTGGTTGGACTTGTGTTGGTCAGTTGCTGTTTCCAGTCTGCGGCCAAACACTTGACAAGCACTGGATGCCTACGCTTTGGGGTTTAGGCCTCTTCAAGGTGCTCTCCCTGTTTACAGTTTAGCGTGAATAATGTACAATAGTCCAGGTTGTTGTGTTGGACGTCTGCTTGTATTCTCAGTAATTTGGTAATATGGGCCTATAGATACTGATATTAACGTTATATATGGTGATCCATTCTTGTATGAAATGTATATATTACACTGATATCATAACCATATTTTTCTTAGTGTACTGAGGAACAATGCAATGTGATGTCACTTCCTGTTTTGTCAAGGGGTGAAAGGTTGTGTGCCATCACTTCCAGTTATGTCATTTGGGGGTGGGGTCAAATGACATCACTTCCCACGATGTCATCAGAGGTCAAGGGTCATGTGATGTCACTTCCACTACCCCTGCATTTTGGTGAAATTACGTCCCTGACCCTGCATCCAAAAGTGCTGCAAGGCGGGTGTAATACTTGTTCCAGGTATCCATTCTGCTTTTTTTCTGGTGGGCACTCTATTCATATGCTAATCTGATGATCAAGGAACCGGTTTGCAGTTGCCAGTGTCCTCCGGCCACGCACCACTACAGACAATCATTTGAAAGGCAAACAAAGACATATTAAATATGTCAGTATTCGAACACACCTCATTTCTTTATAATATACACGTTTAACAGACAGTCGTTGACAACGCACAGTAATTTATAATCTATAAAAAGTGAAAGCATTGACTAACTTGATAAAGTCCAAGTAATATTAATGTAGTATTTATCTAGCATATAGTTAACCCTATTTTCACACATCATTCAGTTTACAGTCTAACGTGATGGCATACAATAGTCTGTTAACCTTCAAATCTGAATCTAGCAGAACCACAATTTCAAAACCTCTGCGTACTATCGACAGTAACATCACCCTAATAAAGCAACTTTACAATCTATGTGCTGTGGAAATAATCAGACGACAGAAGGAACAGTTCACGATATAGGAACGATCAGTGCGTATTATGCTGTTGCTATTGCTGTTGCGTATCATTGATACTGCATCCAGCAAGTTCCATTTGTTCAAAAAGAATACCAGTCTTATAAAATCAGTGCTAGGTTTTAGATTACAGACAAGTTATTCCCAATTCTGTGTTGTGCTGGTGTATTGTGTTACATACTTTATTTGGATAAACACCGTTTGTATATACTGCACCGTCAGCTCTCATTAACTTATTTGCATAAACATACATGCATACATCATAATTACACAGTCAAAGTAATACCTGTATAAGAAAGGCAATCTCAAATTACATTTAGCTTAGCTTGCATAATGGTATTTGTTTTCTAGGAAATAGACGACTTCTCAGAATCGTATTCGTTTCCTTTTCAAGATCAGTGGGGCCTTGACACAATGGATGATTGTGTTGCTTGACCTTGTCGAAATAAATACTGCAATCCATGAATCAGTGAATCATGACTTTTCCGACGAAGTAGAGACAATTAAACACGGCTAATACTCAGTGCGTTCACAGTGGGTAAAATAAACATCTGATTTATTTAGTTGTATGAAACAATTACGTACTTAGGACAAGAGCATACTGAAGATTGGCATGTCACACACACACTGGCTTCCATTCAAATGCTGAGATTGCAAACAATTCGACAAAAACATGTTTTCACCTGCAATGCAATTAGAGAACAATCCACGGCTATTCTCTAAAAGCTTTGCAAAATCCATGCAGTTTCCATAATAACATGTTGAGAATCTGTGGCAATGACATAGCCTAAGGCAATGGCGTTACAACACAAGTGTTCACTACCTCCAGTTGCACATCTCATATGTGCCCTCATTTTCTGACATTAGATTTGTCTTTATCAGTGTCACAGTTGCAAAAACGAATGCAACATCTTGTCCTTGGAACCATCAATCAACATTCATTTAGAAGGACTGCATGGAAGATGCATCTTTCACCACGCACTTTGTCAACTTCTCTTTGGTACAGGAGGGCCTCCCTTACTGCCTTAGGCCATCCTGGATCACACCCTATTGAAATGGTCCCCTAACATACAGACATAGCATCCAACTATAGGTGAATTTGTAATGCTACTTTTTAGTTTTGGATATTAGGTGGAGCTAAAGCACTAAACTATTGCATTTCAGTACAGATAGGGTCAAAAGGCATATGAGGACGAACACACAGCTTATAGCTGCTGTTTGGGTAGTTACCCAACCATTTTCTCGCCATGGCCATGCTAATCCCCATGACCATTTCCGCCCACTCCCTTCCCAAAACACATCCTCCTGATATCTGTTTGAGATAGCTTAATCAAGCCTCGCCACCAAACTTTGTGCTCGAAGTGCCTGCCAGTGTTTTTTCAAAGCAGTCTTCTGAGAGTTAATAACTTAATTGGAGCTGTAAACACGATACTGGTTTAATAAAAAGGTCAACCCGATCCTCCCTCAGCCACATGATTTATAAACACTGTGCGCGCCCTTCACTGAAGTCGTGGTAAAAAAAATGTTTTTAAAAACATTTAAAAAAAAAAAAAAACATTGGTAAAGCCAACAGTTTTAGCTTGTGTATAGGTGTTAGGCATTTGCCAGGAAATGCTATTATATGCACAATGTTGCCGCTGATACCAACAACGGCCAGTTAATACCACTACTGCAGTGCCTGGCAAATGCCACTCCCATGCCTGTTGACATTTCCAATGCTTTTTTTTAATTTAGGGTCTAGAGAGAATATTTACAAAGTCATTACAAGGTTCTGTTGAAGTGCATAGCCGTCTAGGTGATAGATAGGGTTCAATGTTTCCATAGGCTGTTTTCACTGCGGGCTGTCCGCTTCACCGCGACTAGGGGTGGACTGGGAACCAAAAGAGGCCTGGAAATAATTTTTCAAAGTGGGCCCATATTACAGATTTTGAGCAATCCCAACACTTTTCCTATAAGAAAATGTGAAAATAAAATACAAAAGAGTCCCAGGATGCAGAGGACACTGGGAAACCTCCAGAGTTCCCTATAGGCCAGTCCAGCCCTGACCGTGACGAGTTTTGGCGCTGCATGGAAAGATAATCTCTTTGGCGTGGCCATTTTCTTGCCGCTGCAAACCCTGTTCCCTCCCCTCCAAAATTCCCCCACAGTCTGTTACTTGTTTAGTGGTGGACAGCCCCACCACCCGCGGACTCCAGACCTGCCCTTCCCAACTCTTTAAACACATGCACAAACCCCACACACATACATGCATGCATACCAACATGCATACATGCACACACACATTCCCCCCCTTCCCAATTCCCCCTGATTACCTCTCCTGAGCATTCACTTCATGTGCAGGTACTGCACATGCCGTGTTCACCGATCGGCCACCGTTCAGTGAAAGCGGCCTTTCATGGAAATCTATTCAATGAGACTGGGCAGTTTGGAGAGATAATCTAGTTTCTGACCTTGCTAGGGAACTGAGACACCATTAATCGATGACTGCAAGGAATGGCTTAGGTGTGTGGACGACCACCAAGACACGCAATTGATTGTATTGGATCTATTCACTATTGTTGGCAACCTGGACCCAAAAGCATTCTGGGTATATTTGTTTTGGTTACCAAGGTGATAGAAAACGCACAGAACTGGTTGACATTCTTCTTGGCCAGTAATTCGATATGTCAGATTGACTCTCTGGTCCCTGGGTGTCAGATTACTCCTTTATCCTTGAATATCTGCACAAAACCACTGCATGATCTTTTACAGGACATGGACGTAGCATAGCACTTCCACACAGAGGACATGATTATCAGCTTCATTTCACACTTTCAAACAATGGCCTCCAAGACAATGCTAAACTCTATTCTGACCAACATTTAAACCTTAATGGATTAAACATTGTCTCAGCCTTTACAGCACCACGACAGAGCTCACTATAATGAGCAAAGGTGTTAATGATGATAAGCACATTACACTCCTCCCTCCTATTCTCTATAGCTTCAGTGCAACTCATCATCCTGCCAAAAGTGAAAACTATCAGGGTATTTTCAATTCCATGTTCAACATGTCCCCTCACATTCATTTTAAAAAGTTAAATCGGTTGCTACGTGTGGCGTTCAATTGAATGTACCCCTTTCTTCTCAAAATAATATTAGATCTACTGCTAAAGCTATAACAGGTTGAACTATTGAATATTATGACTTCCTGTATATGGGCATGAACTCACCTGAACGTCTTCAGGCTCTTCAAAATAACATTGTCTGAATGGTCAATAATGCCCCAATAATGACCCAGCTTTAGCCCATGCAATTTCCAGTGCATTGGATAAAGCTGGCAAGATCCGCTGGCCTTCAGAATATGGCAGAATTATTTATAAGACAGCAACTTTGATCCATAAATGTATAGTCGGTAATTCTACAAAATATCTCAATTCAAGAATCACTCCCGTCAGAGATACCGGACTCACACGTTCATTTGGGGGATGACAAACAGAGACATTTTTAATAATTGGCTTGCAAGTCAAGGAAAACAGCATACTCCACCTATGGCGACCCTATATGACTAACCTGTTCCTCCCTTACTTTTATAGAGCACTAGGCACCAGACTTGAGAAGGATCAAGAAAATCTAATGCTAGTTCTTCGTGCACACATATCCTGCATCCTGTCAAAACAATGAACTCATTCATTAGGGGGTAATCCATAATTCATGTGTACTTCTGCTTGTGATGTAATAAGACAATGTTTGGTATGTTGATCCGGCAAAGGTGCTTGACCTCCTCCCCCATGACAACTTCATTTTGCTTATGATTGCCCTTATGGTCCTTACCGCTCTAAGCTGGTTAAGTTGGCTGTGCGAGGGCCTTCGTCCTTGGCCAAGTTACCCCAGCTGAACAGTGGCCTTTATTACAATTAATTGTGCACATGATCAAGAGAGTTCATAGTTCTTGTCTATAGTTCATGCAAGTAGTTGCAAAGCCAAAAGAGACAAGGGAAAATCTAAACAAGTCTGCTAAAAGAGAAACATCTTGGGGAAAGTGGATGATGACGTGGCTGGGGTGGGAGTACATTTATTAAAATTCATGTCAGAAAGTCCTCCTGCAAGAGAAAATTCTCAACTCTATCCTTTCAGAATGTATTTATGTATTTGCAATCTTTTGCCAAACTCCCCGTTTGCCCATCAGAAACTTGTTGTCGTGTTCTGTATACCTCCTTAGTTCTAGTATTAATGGATCTAACATTACATTACATGTTTAAGCAATAAGCCCCTAGCTGGGGGAAAATTACTGCTACAGGTAATGCCCTGGGCCATAGGTTTCGCAAGGACATTAACGAAGGCCTCGGGGCATAACCTAAAGCAATAATGCATTCCCAGTGAGGGGCTTATTGCCGTTGGTGCTCCAGACCGTAAGAATGGGGTAGTAAAAAATATTTTTTTGAAGTTGTGAGAAGAAAATTGTGGCAGCCATGGAATGGGGAGAAGGGACTATACGAAGCTCTTTCTCCGTTTCCATGGTGGCAATTCAAAAAAGAAAAAAAATAAGTAAATAAAGAACATGGCCGACAATTAATGGGGATAAGGGACTATGCCTAGTCCCTTCTCCCTTGCCATGGCGGCCTGGCAAGGACATGGAAAGAAAATTGAAAGACGCAGAAGAAGTGCAGTTAAGGCTTGGCCGGTCTGGTAATGACCTGGCGAGGGCCAATGACATTGCATGTTACAATCTCATTGTCACTCTCTGGATACTAATAACAATTAAACAGTACTTAAATGCGCTTGATGATAAGCAATATATGGATTTTTTAATATAACTTAACACTATAGAACGAGGATTATCATTTGTGGGGCTACTTGATTACTCTGAAAAGGCATAGCTTCCTATAGAACCATTACACCTATCAAACCTGTAGGCCTGCTGTGCAATCAGTACACTGTTTAATTCTTCCTTTGTTTGAAAGAACACCAGGCCTTATCAAATGGCTCCAAAAGGAATTCAAGAATATATCCATGTTGCCCGTATCCATTCTCTTTATTGAGACGCAGGCTATCATCATAGGGAATCTGCCATTTTGAGGTGTCTGTCCAGTATTGTTAAAGTAGGGTGCATACATTTTTTGCAAATCATTGCTGCAGATATTGTTGTGCTGTTACCTTGTTGCATCTATTATTAATAACGAAGTGTATGAAGTTACACATTTATTCAATGGCTCTATTTACATCTTTTTAGCTGCTTGGGAATTCACTTAAGGGCCTCCTTTACGACCGGGTAACTTAGTATTCCTGAGTGCCACACTTCTAAGGAACCAGTTATATATCACAATACAGTGTCATTCACTAAGATATACGAAATATGACATAAATAAGAAGTTCAACAGTTAAGAGCAAAACTCAGAAAAATTACACATGTTTTAAATTAGGTAACTTCAGCATAGCACAGCACCGCACAGCTAAAATGCGCATAATGAGTAACAAGGGAGATCCTTATCCTCAGCAGGTACCTTCCTCTGCAATAGCCTCCCTGCTGCCTTCCATCTTGAGCCAGATCACCTTAAATTCTGGAAACACCTCAATAATGTCCTCTTCTCCTCTTCATTCTCTCTCCCTCTACCCTGCTAAACCAGTTTTTTCCCCTCTCTCCTTCCTCTTCCTTAAAGCAAGCTGACTGTCCGCCGGGTGTACATCAGGGTCTCATTGGTCCCCAGCAGCCCTGCCAGTTTTCCTTCGCACTTGACTAAGGGCCCTACACCCCACCCACACTCAATGCACTTGATAAATGAACCCTAGTGAGTGGCTCTCTCTGCACTCACCCTAGTCTCAACCGACCGGGTGCACTTGATCCCCTGCTTGACCCTCTGTGCACTTGCTCGATCGGTATGCACCACACCTAAAGATTGTTTATCTGTTCTCCCTCGTCTTCCCCCCTCAATTGCACTGTAAAAACTGCAGAATTTCCACCAGGCCTATTTGCTGTCTCCCAAACTGTTTAAATGTATTTTTTACGCACTTACTCTGCCTGTGTAGATTATCATCTCCGAATGTCTAGGCCTCTATGAGACTGTTTGTTTTATCCCCTTGTTCCCATGCTCCTAGAGCACGTTGAAACACTTGCATGTGTATAGGCGCTATATAAATAAACAATACCATACCATACCAACATATAAGTCAGAACTCAAAGTGCATTGCCTTCCAGTGAGCACTAAACCGTGATTCATGAAGTCACAGAACATGGCAAAGAGCAGACAGCAACATGCTTTGTACAAGTGCATACGATTTACAAATCACAATAACTACTCAGCAGCGCAAAACAACATTGATGTGCTTTTTATATACTAGCAATATGATTGCAACAAAAGATACAATGGCAACAATCCAATCCAATACATTCCCGGATAGCTTATCTCCACACAGTGGCACCGAGCAGTAGGTTCCAAGCTGTTGTGGCTGCGTTAAAAAAGCACATTGGCATAGCAAGGAGGGGCACTCCCTTTTCCTCTTCAAGACCAGAAAGTCAGGGTAAACTCCCCGGCTTTAGGATGGGCACGTATACCCCAGGATGATCTTCCTATACTCATCATTCAGGGTCTGCCCCTTGGAGTAGCAAGTACACCAATCAATTGTCTCTTGGGGCTGTGGAAGTGGATGTAGGATGTAGGCATCGCCTTCGGTCAGGGAACCTGTGGGCAGTCTTTAGCCACCTTCTGTAAGGCACCTCTTTTCTTTGGCCTTCGCTCCCCCTCTCCTCTGCTGATCTGTTCTCTCTTGGCACCGTGCACCTGGCCACCCTCTGTCCTTCGGGCCTAGGTACCTGCTCACCCTGCCACCCTCCCTCACTGCCTCTGGGCCACCCCTTGCACTGGGGTCTGTATCTGTACCCATACAGCCCCCCCCCCTTTTTCTTCCTGCACTTATCAGACCTACCCTGTCTTCTGCCTTAAACCTAGCACTTGCAAATTGCTGGCTGCATTACCACTGTTTGTTGCCTTTATTATTTATTTATTTTTATTTATCTGTTTCTCCTCTGCATCGCACTTTCCACTTATCCCCCCTTCCATGCCCTTTTCCCCACCCCCTCTCCCATGCACTTGTGTGTTCTCAATGTCCAGTGGGCCTAGTAAGATCGCTGTTTTGTTCTCCCCTGTTCCCCTCCCTTGCCTTGTCGCGCTCTGAAACACTTGTGTACGAGCGCGATAGAAATAAAATATCAATCACTACCCAAGAAGACAATGCCCTTCCACTCTCTCACCCAAGATTCATCAGCTAAGGGGACTACCTGCTCTGTACCTTATGACACAGCACCCATTTGGTGACCTGCACTTTCTCACATGTCTTACATGTTTAGTTGTGATTCCCTCGTCATCACAAAATAAGCAAAGAAACGGCTTCGGCGTGGGCTAGATGAACCCAAAGAAGCGAGGGGGAAAATACCTCGGCTCTGCTCAAATCAAAAAGGAAGGAAATTAACACACTAGACATGACTTCTAATAACTACCCCTTCTTCCCACTAACCAATGGATCTGTTATTTCCTTCCACCTTAAAATGTTCTAGCACTCTGAAACCAGCTCTGCTATGTGTCCTGCTTTAGAAATATCCCAAAAGAAATGTCCCACAAAATTATACACAACAATGGCCAAGCCACTTGAATAATTACAATCACATAATCACCATTCTCCACTTTATCTAACCAGTTTACCACAGCACAACCGACATAACCATCTATGTTTGTAACTCCACCCCTTTCTTACACAACCGATATTCAAGAGGTGGCCAAATGACACACATTGCACTATACAAGGCCCAATGCACTTTATTTAATGTCATCACATTACGTTGCTCCATTATAAAGCCTGCAATGATGTTCGTCTGATTAGGTACCTATAAAAGATACTTTACTCAATTCTGGATTACAGTTAAACCGCGAGCTAAATGAAATCTATGTTGGTAAAAGAGGAACTTTCCAAATTTGCCCAATAAGAAACACTTGCCCATTTTATTCATTATTTTTGTATCATAAGAATTTCAATTCTCTCGTCATCATTTTATGCATACACCATAGTGGCTTGGAAAATGCACGTCTTAATTGCCAAAAGAATACAAAGTACTGCCATTGGTTTTCTTTATGGATTAAAATATCATGGGTCAGAGACACACAGCTTGAGATGTACGCTTGGAAAGAAATGCACAATTGTGGACGTCCATGTATCATAATGGTTGTGCATGCCTTGCAGTCCCAAGTGATGTAATGGCTCATTTTACCACGTTATGAACCTCGTAGGGGATCACGTCATGCCTTGTTTTACCA
The DNA here is from genome assembly GCF_040938575.1 of Ambystoma mexicanum. Lineage (NCBI taxonomy): Eukaryota > Metazoa > Chordata > Amphibia > Caudata > Ambystomatidae > Ambystoma > Ambystoma mexicanum. The sequence goes on from NC_090922.1 coordinate 946,349,461, forward strand.
TGTTATGAATTATTAGGCTTTAAAATGCAATGTTAGCCTCTGTCAAACAATGACAGTACGTGGTGCAAACGTATGCCCGCAACTTGTAGTTAACTGGAAATGGCTTTCCTTCTACTTCCCACTCACACCTCACAGATATTCGAACTGCACTGCTACTCGGAGTTACATGGTGTTGTAACGGGTTACCGTTGTAGTCACGATGGGGTCACAGACCAGTTTAAAGCCGAGGTGGTAGCCAGGTAGCTTTATTTACATATTTACAAAATGTACAGAACCAATTACTCTTCTTGTATGTGCAGGGTCCAAGGCAGGAGTTGTTCAGGAGGACGTCCACCGGCCATCCTCATACAACCCAACTCAGGCCCCAACTGTCACACATAGAACACTCAAGCAAATCCACACTGCAACATTCTCCTGAGCTGTCAATCAAGCATCTACCAACATTCTGACATCCATATAGCCAGTGAGAAAACAAGACACAAAAACACATGGCTTGACAATACATGCAGCTGGACATGCATTTTGCAGCTGCAGCTGAAATAACCACCCACACACCATATTGCAACTAATGGATTACTATGCGTGCAGAGGACCGGCAACAAATAGCCAACTATATTCTCACAATTTAATATGCTGTTTTACATGCAATGTTTCTCGTAAATCCAATTTGCAAATATATATTTACCAACTAACTATATTCTGATAAGGCTGGTGTGTAACCTAGCATAGGTGCGCAGTTCTCCAACCAATGACCATAGGTCACTTGCAGCATTATCAGAAAAAAGAGGCACCCCCAAACCTCTTCAAATAAACAATTACAGAAAGGTTGTTTGCCGACAACCGGCGCTTTGACCATGAACAATAAAGTTTGTGTAGTTTATCTATGTAATAACATTTCTTGGAGTCTCCAAAAGAGTGTTCTCAATGTTCATTTATAATGATGCCGTCTTGCACAGCCAACACGTGTTTTGATCAGTGGTCGTCCTCAAGGCAACTTGTTTCCTCAGTTGGTTTCCCTGACTATTGTAGCTGCTGAGTCTCCCTCCATTAGTTTAATAAGAAATCGTTAGAGTCTAAGCGTTCACCACTCCAAATGCGATTCTTGTACCGTTATTAGAAATCAGAATATCTTTCAATTGTTCAATGCAGATTCTCAACTTTTATTGTTTGTCCTTTTTACTGCAAATTGAATCAGAGTACCTTTGAGGCACACCACACTATTCAATCTGAAAGGATGATGTGGATGATGTGGAACCAGATACTCTGTTTCAATTTGAAAGAAATCAAAGTGACTCCTTACCTGGCAGAGCTACTACTTACCTCACAGACCACCATTTCTCCTTCTCCTGGTCAGGTCACCATCTCAAACGTCAATTTCTAGCTTTAGTCCACCCCCCATCAGATCCTTCTCAAACAGAAAATTCCATTCACTGGGATGGTTTACTCCAGTCCCCAAGTAACTAAAAACCCTGAACCATGTGGATTTTGTTGGCAAAGGATATGTCCAAAGCACTGAGAACCCCTTTGAATTTATTAGGTTTATGAGAAGGCTAACACACTGAGGACCTAATTCCCAGATGCTTTTTATAATGGCAAAACCCCTTTGGAAAAATCTCTGTGAATCAGGGCCTAAGAACATCACATGTTATTATTAGGCAAAGGAGAAGGCCAAATTAATGACTGTCCCATGTACAATTATTGAAGAGAACTTAAATTAAAATGTCTGAATCTACTGCAGGACACAAACATGGTAGGGAATAGGGTAAAGGTCAGGCGAGGAATGTCTTGGTTAGGGCATTTCGTTGCTGCTACTGCAGCAGCTGTTACTGTTAGAGAAGGCCACAGTGTAAGTGGATCTCTGTGTTGGCCATGCCGGTCTAAACCACAAATATCTTTCTCTGCAAAGGTTCGAGGTAACTGTCAAAATAAACTGAAAATAGGGAAGAAATCTAATAGTGCATGCAGCGTTCTGGATATGGAATGGATTTCAGAAGGAGTAGGAAGTCGAACAACAGCCAACTGATGTGCAAGACTGAAAAGATATGACATCAGCTCATCAACTCATCAATAAGCCCACCTTTAGCCCACTTTATCTCCCCTCACTTCCAGTGTTATGCAGACCACACAAAGCTCTCCTTTAAGCTGTCATCCTCTACCTCCTCCCCCTCCTCTTTCATACCTGACTGCATGACTGCTATTCAGGCGTGGTGCTCTTCCAATAAGCTCTGCCTTAATGCCAGTAAAACAGAGATCCTTCTCATTGGGATGTCTGTTCCTTATTCCCCCCCACTCTTTGGCCAGCCTCCTTGGGTCCTCTCCGCTCACCCACTTGTGAGGCAAAATACCTTGGGATCATCTTTGACTCATCTCTCTCTTTCTCGTCACACATCACAGACCTTGCCAAGAAGTCCAACTTTTGGCTTAACCTCCTCAGGGTCATTCTACATTTCCTCAGCCTCCCACAGAAGCTCACCATCTCCAGAGCCCTGGTTCTCTCTAGGCTTGAATACTGTAATAGCCTCTTCCTGAAGCTGCCTCTTTCCTACCTTCACCCCCTTCAACAGAGTAGGACTGCAAGACTTATCATTGGCCTCAAGCCCAGGACTGCATCTCTCCAGCCCTAAATTCTCTCCACTGGCTCTCAGTGAATGCAAGTATCAAATTCAAGACCCTTTGCATCATCCACAAGGCTTTCTGGGGCTGGGACCTGTCTACATTCAGCTTTCCCTCCCTAAATACCTCCATGCCAGAGTCCTTCAGTCCTTTGGCTCCAACTCTTTATAGATAAAACGTTTCTCCAAGCAGAGAGTGGTGGGTAGATCCCTTTCCTCGGCTGGTTCCTCCCTCTGGAACGGCCTCCCTGCCACCCTCATACTTGAGCCGGATCCTTTTAATTTGCAGAAATTCTCAAGACTTTCCTCTTGTCCTCTTCGTTCCCTTTCCCTCTCCCTTGCTAACTCGCCCTCTGCCACTGTGACTGTGGGCTGGCCCCTTCAGAGTCATACAGGGGCCACACCAGTCCCCCCAGCATCCCTTGCCAGCACTTTCCCTCGGGCTCCCTTCACTGGACTTGCCATAACCTGGTCCACCCTGTCCACTGCACTCCTCCTCCCTTCCCCCTCTCTTTCCCCTGGCACTTGCTGTCATGGCCCCCCCAGCACTTGACCGCGTCCCTCCCTTTGGGCACCACACTCCTTCACTTCTCATTCTACCCCCACCCCGCACTTACCACCAGCTTGTATTGCACTTGAACGGTAGGATTGTCAAAAGGCCAATATAACCGTTGTTCTACTTTCTTCCTATGCCCCCCACCATCCCAAATTGTCTTGTGGCACCTGGAAACACTTGTGTATAGGCGCCATACAAATGTCCAATAAATAAATAAATACATACATAAAATTAAGTGAACAATCCCGGGCTAAGCAAGATAGGCAATTCTTGAAAAATACCCACCGCTGATTTTTCTTGGAAACCAATGACCATGATCATCATGACAATGATTATGCTTCATCCCCTGATCCAAGCTCTAAGCTCAGATACCTCTACTTTGATGATACAACAGACTTTGAGGGAATCAAGAGGCTGAAGACAAGGGGGCGTGTACTGGCAAAACTATGCATTTGTCACATGCAAGCACTGTAAAATGAAAGCAGGCTTCAGATACTCCCTATTCAGCAGTGAGCAGTCTTTTCTAAATAATGTATTTATGTCAAGTGCCGTCAAGTGGCACAGCGAGTAGAGCGCCCGCTTTGACACCCGTGCAGAGCCTAATCCCGGCGGGGCCAAACTCAGCCTTTCATCCTTCCGAGGTCGATAAATGAGCACCACACACCGTGGGTAATAATAAGCAGCGCTCAGATACCTGAGGGTTTGTAGCGCTATATAAAAGCCTAATTATTATTATTATTATGTATTGATTTATGTATTTATTTATTTATTTATATGTTCATTTGAAGAGTGCACCAAACCCTAAGGTATCTGGGTGTATTTCTTGAGAAATTACAGTGTTGTTACAAACGTGAAAGACATTACATAACAATAGTGGTAAAGCAAAGACATTCCTGACAGCGCTCATGTGCAAAGAGCCAAGTTTTCAAATTTTTTCTGAATGTCCAAAAGGACAGTTCTGCTGTTAGAACTGGGGGCATAGAGTTCCAAAGTACAGCATCTAGTAATGGAAAGCTGTTACCCCCTGCTTTTTGTAGTTTAAATCTAGGGATATTTAACAGGTGTACATGTGTAGACCAAGTAGGTCTGTTTGTTTGATTTTTTGTAAATGTATTATCTAGATATTTTGGGGCTGTATTTGAGAGGCACTTGTGTGTCAGAGATAGTGTTTGAAAGGCAATTCTATCCTGGATTGGGAGCCAGTGGACATGTTGTCTTGCTGACATAATGTGGTTGGCTTTTGGTATATTGAGTGCCGCTCTCAAGACATTATTTTGTAGCACCTGAAGTTTTTTTCACATTGCGGCTGTTCGTGCCTACATACAGGGCATTGCAATAGTCAAGACTAGATATTATGAGTGCTCTGGCCAAGGTAATGCAACTGTCTGATGAAAGGAAAGGTCAACAGCCATTGATTAGTTTAGAGGTGTAGGCTGCTGCTGATGCAGTTGCATTAACTTATTTTGTAAGGGTAAGAGCTGAGTGAAGGTAGATACCTAAGGTTTTCACTTCTTTATACACTTTGATAGTGATGCTGTCAATGGTAAAGGAATTTAATTGGTTGTCTAGTTTGTTTAGTTTGTTCTGCGATCCGTTAAGGAGTTTTATCGACGTTAAGATAAAAGCCATGAATAGCAATCCATGCTAGTATGGTTTGATATATTTCATTAAGTAGTTTGGAGTCGGTGTCGTAGGAGCCTGTGATAGCAATGAGGATTTGGGTGTAGGTGACAACCAAGTCATCCAAGTGGTCGAAAAGAGGCTTAGTACATATGCTATACAATGTGGGTGAAACACAAGAGCCCTGCGGTACTCCACAAGTTACTGGGGCAGGTTCAGCGGATGGAGTCGGGGCGAATACCCTCATTGTTCTGTTGCAAGGATTGTATCCATAGAGATGCGTTCGTGGAGAAGTGGGCTGCCATGGTCAAGTGTTTGCAGAGGACTTTATGATTGACCAAGTCAAAGGACGCTGATAGGTCAAGTAGAAGGAGGAGCGCTAGGTTGCCATCGGGCCTCATTACAACCCAGGCGGTAAGTTCCCTAAATTACCACCATGGTGTAAACTGTGTTTACACCATGGTGGATGGCGGATTTACCGCCCCATTCCAAGGTGAGTGGGGCGGTAAATCCCCATTCCCCATTTACCCTTCCCCATTCCCATTTTTGCCCCATAGGGCATAATGGGAGTGGGGAAGGCGCTAATTACGGCACCGTAAATTACGGTGCCGTAATTAGCACCAAGGCGGGTTAGCGCCTTGCATTTTAACGCCTGCTAAAAGCAGGCGTTAAAATGGTAATCAGGCGTTAAGGGTTAACAGCGCCGTTAAACCCTTAACGCCTGGGTTGTAATGAGGCCCATTGTCTTTTAGTTCATCCATTTGGATTTTTAAATCAATAAGTGCTGATTCAGTACTGTGACCTGGTCTGAAACCTGTTTGTCTAAGGCTCAAGAGATTGTTGGATTCTAAGTTAATTTGAATTTGCAGGTCCGCGGCACTGTCCAATATTTTGAGTAGGAGTGGTATAGTTGTTATGGGCTGATAATTGGTCGGGATGTTAGGGTCTACGGTGGATGTTTTGAGTACAAGGAGGACCCAGGCATCTTTCAGGTTGGTTGGGACTATGCGTGTTTCGAAAGAGGCATTTATTATGGATGCGATGAAGGGAAAAAGCTCCTCCATCGCATCTTTAATGACAGAAGCTGGACATACATCACCTTGACATCTGGATTGTTTGAGACTAAAGATTATTTTCTTTACTTCCATTACAGAAACAGGGGCAAACTCAAATGGCTTGCACGTTTTTGCAGGGGGATCCCTTGACTCTGTGAATTGGATATCAAGTGGCAAACTGAGTTTTTTAACTTCAATTTTTGTTTTTAGTGGTGCACTTTTGTCCAATGTTGGTGCACCAAGTAGAGTCTTTAGTGCAAGGTTCTTGTGGTGGCACAGAGGATTCTACTTCCTGTAGGATGGTGAACAATTCTTTGGTAGCAGAATTATTGTATGTGATTCTTTCATTGTAAGTGGTACATTTAGTTGGGTTGATGGCAACTTTATAGTTGTTAGGGGCAGTGTTGAACTTCTCTTTGTTCAAGCCTGTTGTTTTTATTTCCCAATTTGCTTCTGATGTTCTTTTTTACACTACGCAAGGTTTGGAGGTTGTTAGTGTACGAGGTGTTTAGATGTGCGCTATGCTTAGCTTTGCACATTTTTAATGGTGCTACTTTATCTACAGCCTGAAGTACGGTTTGGTTATGCAACTCTACCAGTGACGAAGAGTCCATGTTGGTGTGGTTGGGGTAGTTAATGATAAGGTGCAATAGGGACAGTAATCTATAAACTGTAATGTTGCATTTGTTTCTAGTGAGTGCTGATGGGGCTTGGATAAAGCAAGAGTCTAAACAAGGGTTATCCTGGATGATGAAGGAGATAACATGGTGGTCAGACCAGGCTCAGGGTGAGTTAGACAGAATCTCTGCGTTGAAGTTTAGGTCTACTAGCCAGTCAAAGGTTCTACCTTTGCTGTGTGTGTGGGGTTGGTTATTCAGTGCAAGAAGCCCAGTTCAGTTATGGTATTGGCTAGGGCGGAGGCATTGTCATCATTGGCGTCATTGAAACCTATGGTTAATTCACCTAACATCATAATTTGAGAATCCGGTTTGGTGTTCGATGTGAGGAGTTGTGTGATATCTTCCTTAAATGAGGAGGTGGGACCTGGTGGTCTGTAGATGAGCTGGATAGTCGAGGTACGGGTGGCTGTAAGAGGTAGTTTGATGGATAGGAGTTCTCCTGAGGGAAATTGTTGGTTCGGGAGTTCTCTAAGTCCAAGCTGCTTTTTTTCAATGAAGGCAACTCCTCCAGCTCTAGAGGCTTCTCTGTCCATTCTGAAAATAGTGTCATTTTCAAGAATGATCAGTGAGAGAGCTGGACCTGCTGCTGAATGGAGACAGGTTTCTAAGATTGCTAGGAAGTCCAGGTCATTAGTCACAATAAGGTAAGCGCATGAGCCAGGAGTGATCTTGCATTAATAAGGGTACCCGTGATTGAAGAGGCAGCCGAGTTAGACATGACTGTTGACCGCTGATTGCCTGTGGCGGAATGTGTGTGTGTTAGGTTGGGGTGGAGGTGAGTCTCATTAAGGGTCAAGTTTTGTGTTGGCAGCAGAGGTGGGGTATTAGATACGGTGCACGTTGTGTCCTTAGATAGGTTAGTTGAGGGACTGTCCCCCGAAATCATAGGCCTGCAGAGATTTTTTAGGTTCGAAAGATCATGCTTGAGACTGTGATTATGAAAGTTGTTACTGCGACCATTAAAGTTGTTGTTGAGTTCCCTTTCAGACCTAGTAGGATTGTCCTTTACACTAGATCTTTTAGTGAAATAGGTTTGCAGAAACTGTACACGTGTGAGTTGGGATCCTAGTCTGGAGTTCCTGGTGTTCATGGTTGATTAGGTGTGAGCCGAGTACCATATATATAAACATTCATTGGTTCAGCATGAGTGGGTAAGCAGTATTTAGTGCAGACTCTAGTTTTATGTTAGTTGTAATGTTGACATACTGAAGTGCATGGAGGAATTTGGTGGCCATTATAGAATGTGATGGTGGTAGTGAAATAGACATGGTTAGCATAGATGGTGGATATTGGCCATGTATTGGTTGCGGCCAGTACTAGCATTAAGTTTGAAGTTAGGGATTTTCCATTTCTTACTGTGGTCTAGCTGTCTGTAGTTTAGTCGTATAGTCACCAGGTCAGTAGTTATTGTGCGACAAGTATAATGGTTAGTATCTATACTATACCAGGCTACAGTTGCTAGCACATGGATGGCATACCATTCCGAGATGGCAGTGTACTAAGGCACTGTATGTGTACTGGTGAGACTAATCTAGTAGAGGTATATACACACACGTCATAGAGTATCACCACTTACATTGTGTAGGGTAATCTTACGTAATATGTCTATGAGCAGTGTATAGACAGCGTAATCATACCAAGGCCTCATGGTGAGCAAACAGTAATACAGGTGTAAGGATCATATTGTAGGTAATTCTACTGCAGTGAGCAGGCTAAGATTTCAAATGGTATTTGCACAGAGGGGCATATTGCAGCCAATACTGACGAGATCTGTAATAGAGCAATTGAAACATAAAGCGTCAATAATTAACAGCAAACATACTTCGCAAATGTTTTAACACTGGAGGCCAAGTTTAAGTAATAGCATTAACATACTAGGCGCAATACACTGGTAGGGTAAATGATAAGTAGGTGAACCAAATGTTTTGCCCAAAGCAAGTGAGTAGTAGCAAAAGTAGACCCTGTGGTCAGGTGAAAGGCAGGTGAAAGGCAATGATTAGCAAACATGTTGAATAAAAGTGAACAATTTTCAGAATAGTATTCAAAGTTGATAACATGTTGCATTCACTGTGGATAGTCTGGCGAGTGATCGAGTGTTCCTTATGTGTTAGACTTTGACTGTTGGGAGAAGATTATTTGCAAGGGCTTGTGGGATGCCGTAAGGTTAACACGGCCAGTGTTCCTTCTCACGAGAAAAGGGTTGTTGCTGCCCTTATGCACTGCCAGCACGGACAGGCACAGACAGGGGCCTTCTAATCAGGGCCTTACAAGCAGGGCCCACCTTCCACCTGCCGGCAGTCTGCAATTGGCTCAAATAGAGCTCAAGAGTCCGCTGCTAGCGAATGGCAATAAACAATGAGGCGCAGGCTGCCGGATGATGAGCTGCTGTGCCGCCCATTTTAGAGTATTTGAAAACACAAGATTTTTGCAGGTTTTTTCACAGAGCTCAGTCAGATGCTCCACGTGGTTTCGTCGGAAGGGAGAGATGCAGGACTGTCTCTGTATCCCTACAGCCCCCCTTCCCAGCACTTGTCTGCACTTATCTTGCACTTGCCACCAGCTGGCCCTTATTATTTATCTTGTTCATTACTAACCCTGTACTGCACTTTCCCCTCTCCCTTTCCCCCTTGCACTTTTCCCGTCCCCCCCTACCCATGCACTTGCGCAATCTGAATGACACCTGGCCTAGTAGGATCGTTGTCTGTCTCCCCTTCTTCCCCCCTCCCTGCCTCGTCGCGCCTTCAAACACTTGTGTATAGGCGCATTACAAATGCCATATCATATCATATCATATCCGAGGGGATAATGCTGCATTCTTAGTGAATGTGGCCCTCCATGCAGATATTTCGTCAGCTGGTAGATCGATGAGAGGATTGCGTCTTGCCCGCTAACCGGTGGTTGCTGCACAAAGCTGCTCCTGCAGCTCGAGTGGTGGGGATCCTGCCCTCGCCGAGGAGATGGTGCAACTGGGCACAGACAGGGGTCTTCTAATCAGGGCCTTACAAGCAGGGGCCAGCTTTCGCCTGTCAGTGGTCTGCAATTGGCTCAAATAGTGCTTGGGAGACAGTTGCTAGGCAACAGCAATAAACAATGAGGCGCAGAGTATTTGAAAACATAAGATTGTTGTGAATACCACATGCACCACATGCTAGTGATAATACAACTTTGCAGTCAGTCAAGAGCATCCACATAGCATCCACTGACAATACAGCAAGTGGACCCCAAGTCGGAGCAAAGGCCTGTCTAAACTCCCCGATAAATTCATGAGTGTTACTTAACATTAGAAAAGTGACACATTTATCTTGACATGTGGCATAGATGCATGTAAAGTGTCTTGTGAGACAGGCTGGGACGCCACGTGGGCACCTCTTCCCTCTAGGCCTTCATGGAATGTCATCACTAACATGCTTTGCAAAAGGAAGGAAGCAAAATCCACCCTCCCTACACCCCACAACTGCAGGTAATGGGTACTTGTGCACTATGATCACCCCACTACATTGGAAAAGCTAGCTGAAACATTCATTTTCACAATTCCTTAAAGACCACCATCTTTGTTGGCAGATGTTATAATATCTAGACAACTTGTCAGTTCCTTCACAAGGTGCCAGCCCTCTATTGCTGAGGCTTCTGAGCATGTCAAAACATATCACAAAACATACAAGAAAATCAGTCTATTTAATGCTAACCTTGGTGTAAACATAGCAATAGATTAACTGTCATATTCCTTTTATTTGGAAAACTGTGGTTTCAGGTGAGTACTAAGATCTCTACTGGACAATTCACCATTATTTCATGTTTACTTCTTTACCATTTTATGTTATGTTATGTTCATTTTATCTTTATAGCGTGCGTTCACCACAGAGACCTCTAATTTAAAACAAATAAGTCTTCAAGGCCTGATGGAAAGTGAAATGGTTGGACATGGAATGGAGAGAATGAGGGAGAGAGTTCCATAATGTGCCACAGCGACAGAAAAGGCGTGGGTCCCAATCTGGCTAAGCTTGACCCTAGAAGGCTGATGTCCGCAGAACTGAGTGCTCACCCTGGCACATACAGCAGAATTTGACCTGCAAGTATTCCACCCCACGACCATAACAGGCCCAGTGAACTAAGCAGGCAGCTTTAAATTGAATGTGCTGCTTGACAGGAAACCATTGTAGTTGAAGTAGCACCAATGAGATATTGGCACAGTGCGACATGTAAGTGTCTAGGTATGCGGACGAATTCTGAAGTATCTGGAGACACCATAGAAGGCTACCAGGCTGTACCAGCAATAGAGCATTACAGTAATCAATGGCGGAGGTGACCAGAGCAGACACAACCAGTGCCTGTAGCAGAGCCAGGGTAAAGGGAAGGACTTTATTGAGCAGTTTAAGCTGAAAATAGCCACGTTGGTAAACTGCGCTAACTTGGTGCTCCATAGAGAGCATGGAGGGCATTTTGACACCAAGATCTTAGACTACTGGAAAGGGACCCAAAGAGGAAGGCCAGAAATCAGAAGTCCATAGAGAGGTAGCAGAAGGAAGGCCCACCACCAACACCTCCGTTTTCTCACCATTCAACTTGAGCCAGTTGTTATACATCCATTCCCCACAGCCTCGAGACACACCCTAAACCTAGCTTCCGACTCATATTGAGTAAGTTCAGTCAAAGCGAACTAAGCCCTGGGTGCCATCAGCCTAGGAATAACAAAGGAAGCCTTGGGCGGAAATGAGCTTGGTCAAAGGTTGAACGTTTACATTAAACAATACAGGTGTGATGGTGGACCCTTGAGGCACACTGCAAGTGATAGCTATCGCCTGAGAACAGAAGGGAAGAAGAGAGAGAGTTTGATAATGATCATAGAGGAAGGAAGAGAGCGAGGCTATGATAGTCCCAGGGAGGCCGGCTCCAGAAAGCCACTTCAGCAGGATAGCAGGATCTATGGTGTTAAACATGGTGAAATGGTCAAGGAGCACCAAAGCACCAAGGCCGCCTTGACCATGCATCTGCACCAGATAGTCCACCCCAGAGACCAGCACACTATCAGTGGCCGGGCGTGGACGGCACCAAGATTGTGAGGGGTGAAAAAAGAAAGATTCTTCAAGAAAAGAATTAGGAATTGGACAGACCAAAGATTCCAGAAGCTTTATGAAAAAAGGAAGGACAAATATTGTACGGAAGTTAGCAGGAGAAAGAGGGTCCAGAGAAGGATTTTTAGTAGTGGTATGACATCAACGTGTTTGATGGGACATGAATCAGTCCTGCATTGAGAGAATTATTAATGGCTGCCAGAAGAAGAGGGGCAATGTGCGGTAGAATGGCTTTAAGAATGCCTAGGGGAATTAGGTCTTTAGAAGGACCTGACTTGAGCTTATAGACGGCTGCTATGAGGTTGTCCATGATAAAAATGGGAAACATTTACCAGGACCTAGCAGTTTGTGGAATTAAGGCTAAGGTGGACACAGATGCAGTCTTGATATGCAAGGAATGGATGCCAGAACACATTTTGTTGATTTCTTTGACAAAAAAGTGAGACAGGGAGTCACAGAGGCCCTGAGAAGAGGGGATAGGTTCAGGAGGAGCAGAGGAAAGATAATGTGCCACCTTGACCAATTCTTCAGAGTGTTTAAGGGAAACCTCAATGTGAGAGAAGTAAGCCTGTTTAGTAGCAGAGATGGCTCTGTGGTAGACGGCTGAAGCATTCTGATACACCAATTTGTCAGCCAAATCATAATTTCAATGCCATTTGCACTCAGGGCATGCAGATCTTCTCAGTACCAGGGTTCTGTGGACCAAGCTTGTGGCATCTCATTTTTAAAGTGCGCTAATTGATCGGCTACAGATAACAAGGCGGAAGATAGAGTATCAAGTTCAAGGGCCGCCAAATCAACATGGCGTGCCTTGATCTGTGTGTTATAATCTCATCTTTCGTCGCCTCCCACCAGCGTTGACTGGGGCCGGCTGGTCTTGTGGTAGAAGCTGGGCAGATACAATCTCCCAGAAAAAAGGGACAATGAAATGGTTCAACCAAGTCAATGTGAGGGCCGGATATACAGATGTCTTGGTGTTAAAAGCAAATATAATGTCCAACGTGTTCCCTAATTTATGAGTAGCATACCCAACCAGCTGGGGAAATGCTAGTTCATTCATGCCGGCAATGAATCTGTAGATTTTAAAGTGCATGAGATCAATAGCTTTGAGATTGAAGTCTGTGACAATCACAAGACAAGAATGTCAAAGATGAAGATCGGCCGCCAGATCCAGAAAGGAATCACAAAAAGCTAATCCATATCCTGGGGGGTGGTACACTACCAAAAAAATGAATGGTATGGTTAGAGGGCCTATGTAAAACGGGCCAACAATGCTTCCTTCTCGATGTGATGGTTCAAAGTGAGCAGACTGCCCGAGAAGTTGAAATAGAAAATTATGACCACACCACCCCCAATTCAAGGGGGCAATGGTCACAACACAATGGGCCTCATTACAAGTTTGCCAGTTCGGAAACAACGGTACCTGTAAGCTTGCCGGTTCGGAAACAACGGTACCTGTAAGCTTGCCGGTACCGTTGTTTTCGGACCAGCAAACTAAGAATTCTGCGAGCGCGTGCCGTTCAGCCCGCCAGGTCTGACCTGGCAGTCGGAACGGCACCCACTCGCAGACCTTTACCGATGCACCAGTACCATTCATGAATGGTGTCATCACAATCGTCCTCCCCATTCCCATTGAGCCCAATGGGACTCAAATTGGAATGGGGAGTAACATTTTCCAGCGACCCGGGAATGGGCTATTACTGGGTCCACCGCGGCTGCAATGCCCCGGTAATTGCCCATTCCCAGGCACCGTCAACATTGTTATGACCCCCAATATGTTGTACCACCGAGGAGGCCAGAAGAATCACCCATCTAAGTTTTGGTGATGCACATAAAATTGGGGCAATTGTCAGATAAAACATTGCGACCCTGCGCACTGTGAGCTGGAAGTGAATATGCATTGGATAAAAGACACTTTAAAAAAGACTTAGGCCGATCATTTGGTGCAGTAATGAAGTAATTTTCAGAAAGGCCACCTAGCAACACCATAGATGGAGGTGCAAGCTGCAATAATTGCTTGTGAGAATAATGTACAGCTGTAGGATTTACCAGGGTAATCCAAGGAAACACATCCTCTGCGTCGGTCAATACAGGGACGGGCACAAATGGACTGGGCTTAGGCGTGACTTCGGCTCTGGCCCTCTGCGCTTCCATGTACACACATAGTATTGCAGAGGCCAATACCACTTCCCATGCCAAGCCGACAGGGATGAACGATGGCTGTGAGTGAGTGCAGTTGTGAAAGAAAATAGAACATGCCTACTGGGAGCGAGAACCCGAGTTGATCTGGAGGCCAGGCTCCCTCCCCCCACCTGGTACGGCATACAAGGAGATCAACAAAAGTAACAGTAAAAATAAACAACAAAGTAACAGAAATAAAAAGTATGATGAATGAAGGAAGACATAAAATTGCAAATAGTGTGGTGTCCTAACACCCACCACGGCCCGGGCAACCCGGTGACCGTGAACGGAAATGAAATAAAATATAAATAATATGAATTAAATCAAAATAAATTAGCCAGAACCATGCCGAAGTATGCAGAAATATGGGAAGGTTGCAATATGGCAACAATGTAGAGGAAGCTGTGGGAATGCTACTGGACTACTGTGGTGGTAAATTATTTCCACTTTCCAATAGACACCAGGGCCAGTGCTCCTGGCACAGACTTTACAGGCATCTTCGGATACTGGGTCACCATCCTCTGTACCTTGTGTAAGCAAATCCCAGGCCAAAAGCCTCTTAATGCCATTTGCCAGCAGGACACTTTCACAGCAGGTCCCACATGGGAGTTGATCTCTGGGAAGAAGGAAAGAATGTTGAGGCACATTGGCTCACTTCTCATATTTAACACGTGTTTTTCGTGGCAGTTTATATGTATTCTGTTAGCTAAGCCATGCACAAGTAATGATTTGCCCATGTCCTCCATCTTGTGGTCACCCACTTCATCATCCAGTACCTGGCATGAGATGAAATGCTGAATCTAGCACAGATGATTTACTCCCACTTCAGCTGCTTCTACAATGACGAGAATATGTTAGAAAAGCTTCATTTGCACAACCACCTCACTTACAACTTGCTGAAAACTGCAATGCTCACTCAATGGAAAGTAACCCTTCATATGCTGGAGAGTCTGTCAGAATAGTGCAAACCAACTGAATATATGAACACAAACTGTCCTGCAATCCAGAAACAGGGCAACTGGCTATCATCACTCTGCTCTCAACCGTCTGACAGATTCCATGCATGTTTGTGATGAATCAGAAAGAGGAGTAGTTCCCTGAATCTTTTCTTGACACACTGTTCAAAGTCAAGGTGGCAACTGTTCATCAGAATGCACATGAGAATGAGAACGTTCACAGGGTTGTAATTTGAAAGATGTTGTGCTAGACATGTATAAGGATGCACTAAAGAGGCGTTTAAAAACCCTGTATGGGACAAGAAAATAGAGCAGGGGTCATAGATCAAAATCCCAGTGCAAGACTCCACCACTGCAATATTTATCAGACAGTGCACGCTAACCCGTAGGTTGACCAAACATAATAGAGAACTAGACATTGGTTTAACTCACTGTGGTGGAAGCAGGTTTATCTCAATAACTGGTTGTCAACATCGTTACATACATGTGTGTTTTCAAAAATGTAGGTGGAGGAAAATAAAAACACGCATTGCTGAACAGGGCTGTTTCCACAACAAAGTGGCCATGGCACCAATGGTGGAATATTTCATGAAGCATAGACATGATGACACCAATTTCACATTGACTATGTTAACTATGACAGGATATTGAATAATGGTTGAAAAAAGACTGCTTAAATTAAAACAATGTTTGATTTTTAAAACACAATCCCACATTGGTGGGCAGAATTGGGATATCCCATTCATATAGTAGATCAAACAACAGAATTATGTTAGTAACAAAGGAATTGGCTTTGCACTGAATTGACGCTGGAATGGTGTGTATATATGTGGGGCCTTTTCAATGTGAAAAAAACAGATAAGAATTAGACTGACTGCCTGCTCATCAACATATGCTATTTCATGCAGGAGAATTTGATAAATTAGTGAATACACAAGGCTGTTTTTAGACACTTCCCACTACCTATACCTATACTAGCTATATGTTACATCACTTACTGTTCGGATACTAAGAGTAGTGATCTAGTGGTTGGTTGAACAGCTAGATACAAAATGCTGTTATCTTTACATGCCATGTTTCGCCATTCGTACACAAAATAGTTCCTAATAGCCATGGTCCTTATTCTTTTTCTTTAAATGTGGGCAAGTCAAGTGATTATATGTTATTCACCTCATGCATATCTTGATGACATTTTTAGATATTGAAATTAATAGAATTAGTAATGATATATTGTCGAACATTGACAACAGTCACCACCATATCCTTCTTTTAAGAACAAAACAATGTGCATCACTAACTTGGGTTGCCCCTGAAGAACATCCCTCATTCTGAAAGAGCCATATGCCTTCTGTATAATTTCTGAAATAATTGTAATCTAACATATAGTTGATTTGATACATTCCCTTTTTAAAACATGTTGTAGAATCATGTGTTGTAGGCTGGTGTAGTCGTTCTATTTACATATTTATGTAAAGAAGGTGACACATACACTCTTTTCTCGTTGTGTCAAAGTTTCTTTTTACAATATTCACATTAACTCTTTGTGATATATTTAGTTGTATTGTGGTAGGAGGAAACTCTTGGGATTTAATGAAATTGC
The DNA here is from genome assembly GCF_040938575.1 of Ambystoma mexicanum. NCBI lineage: Eukaryota > Metazoa > Chordata > Amphibia > Caudata > Ambystomatidae > Ambystoma > Ambystoma mexicanum. Next base: position 946,365,793 of record NC_090922.1, read on the forward strand.
ACTATAAACGTATACTTTTTATCTATAAATTAAGCAATCAAGCAATACGTTTATCATTCATTTTTTTTTTTTAATACATTTGTGGTAGACAGGAGGGATGTAGGGTTCAAATATACCTATTTCTAGATTATAATGATGTATCCACCAATTGATTGGGGCATTTTGTGTTCGTGTGTGCCAGCTCATTCTCCCTAACTCTAGACACTAGGTCAGGCAGCACTAAGATAAGCTTTTGGGGAGGGAAAACATGGAGCATCTATAGCATAGAATCTTCTCCAAGCTTTGCTTGCTATATGTAAAAGGGCCCCCGTAGACGTTTTGTGTGCCCACTGCAGGCCAGATGTTTGATTCCTATTTCTCGGTGTATCCCAACTGGGTAGTGACAACGATTTGCTGAAATCCTGAAGTGTGGCCATTAGCACTTGCTCAATTAGCTGTGCAAAGCCCAAGTTGTGCCCCATATAAGGTGCAGGGTCAATGGGTTCTCAGCATTACTGTCTCAGAACACAGGAGAAAGCTCAATGACACACATATGAGACACCTTACTTTTACAAAAATGAAAAATCTTATCGCAGAAGACTACAGTGGGAGGAAATACAAGGCCAATCACTTGGAAGACTACACTACAGATTCCTAAGATAATGAAGAATTGTGTACAGGTCAGCTACATCCATAAGGATGGACTGGCATGGGGAATGATGATGGACAGTAGTGGTAGTATATCTTTAGTGTTTTCTTCATTCTCAATGTATTTTTCTCTCCCAGCTAGTGGACACAGACTCTGAGCTCTATATCGTTGTTCACAAACTGGATGTTGTGCTTCAATATTTGGTTATATCCACCCGCAAAAGCCACTCAACCTCCTACATAAAGGTCCTGATTCACAGAACGTTTTCTTATGGGATTGCACCATTACAAAAGATTTCCATGAATCAGGCCCATATTGTTACGTTCTTGAATTCTTTAATACGGTTAACAGCAACACTGGATTCAGTGGTGATTAGGCATAGTTGTATTTGGTGCTACTAACCAACAGAGCCACTGTTTGAGTCCTAGTACCACACTTACAAACTGTGCTTCTCCATACATCCACCACTAGATTGACATCCATCTCACACTGATTGACTGAGGTCATGCAATGCACTTGGCCTCTCTAAGACGCTCTACATCCTAAAATATACCACCACCAATAGGAGTTTGCACTGCTTGTGGTGCTAAAAAAGCCCAGCTAGCCAGTGCTGCCAATGGGTCAGGGTTTACTGGGCCAGACATTAGGACTCACGGAGACAGTTGTGCTGGCTCAGAGTAAGATAAGAATGGTGTTTGCTTGCTAGAGCATGACAGGCAATGGGCTGAAGGGTCAAATAACATTCCTTGCAACCAGTGTCACCACTATAAGAGGATGCTGCAGCAGATTCATATGAGGCATGTAATGTGCACTCCTTGAGCCTATTATGCACAAGATAAAGTGAGTGTGCATTGAGGAGCTGATAAAGACACTTTGTCTTGGGTTAACCTGATTAACTCTCTTCATCATGGTAACCGAGTCAGCAGTTACATTCTGAACTGCCTGCCTCCTCCTGACAGCCACACAAGCTGAAATCGTTCTGCACCAGATGGGCACGTATGTCACAGATGGGCAGGACTCCTCACTTGACATAATTCTCTCGCAGAAAGTCTGAGGCATCCATGACCTCTCTGCATGGGCCGGCAATTTTGCAGTAGCTCCTCTCTCCTCCATCTCCTCCTCATCCCACGGGGTACCTTCTCTTGCTCCTCTGCCTGCTGCTCTTCAGCAGTGGTCGAAGTGTACGAAAAGAAGTAGTGGAGCTATGTTCCCCGCTGGCCTGTCCCCGCTCCCCACAAACCCCATCACCACGCCCCCTCCGACACACAATCCAAACCCCCAAACAAACACACCTGCTCTTTATGGGACTCTTCAGTGCAGTGCACTGTAGTGCAAGCTTCAACTTCTTCCTATACTTTTATTTTCCAGGATCGTTTCTTTTTAAGATAAAAGTATTGGAACAGTGAAATTTAAAAAGAAAAAGTATAGGAGCACCGTTCCTGACCGCTCCCACCCACTTCGACCACTGCTCTTCAGTCTCTTGCAGCACCACTACCTCCCCTTCCATTTGTCATTCATACAATGTACTTATGTGGCAACCTCATGATGCTTTATCTGGAGTACCTCCTCTTTCATATTAAAACTAGGGTTCCAGTACTTGCCAATGTTCTGCAGTTACTCCTTGAGTGGTTCTACCTCTAACACAAACACTACCAGATTGATAGCCACAACCTTTTCATCCTCATGCTCTATTTTACCATCCTCATGCTCCATCTCCCCCTCCACAGCGATAGTCTTCGGCGCCACAACCACTGTCTCACCTTCCTTTCCTCAACCACCATCTCCCCCTCCACCACCATCTTCCCCCTCACCCTCTGTCTGTCCACTTCGCGAATCATCTCAATCTCCCTCTGCCCCCTCCTCCACAGGCTATATCACCCCTGCAAGTAGTCAACACCTTATCCTCTCCCCACAGCAGCTACCCCTAAATAAAAGGGCATGCTCCCTAAGGTCCTAATGCAGAAAAAACACACAATTCCCTAAATTGCCTACTTTGTCTAGGGTTTCAATGTGCAAAATACAATACAAGTGACCAAAATAAAGCGATGCTTGCAAGACTCAAAGCAGGGGAATGTGTTTTCAAAACACTCAAGCAATTGGGAAGGTTACTGAACACAGCACAGGAAGACATCTGGGATTCCCAAAGCAAAGCTTCCCTGCAAACAGAGGAAAGAAAAAGTTGTATGTGATTTTTATTAATTTGGTGGTGGTCCCCACCAAAGCCCCTGTTCTCTTTGTTTAACACCCTGCCCCAACCCCCTCAGCAACTATTTAACCCCTTTACCCCACCTCATATATATATTTTAAAAAATCAATATTTATTTTGTTAAAAAAGTTTAGTTAAAAATGTTCATTATTTTCCATTCGGTGAAATCACTAGATACCAAAATAAAAGTGTGTAAGAAATACCATAGCTGTGGCTCAGATAGAAATGTGTCCTGTGCAGGTCGGGTACTTGTTCCTGTCACTGGGTTTATATTATATTGATGTTTCCAGCTGGCCATTACTTCACACAGAGAGGGGAATCAAGAACGTGACTGATTGTCTTGAAATAGCCAATAGTGAATTTAATGTGGTGGTAGAAGCTATTCATTGTTTTGTGGAATTGTTAAAGAGGCTCTTATCCTTTTATCCAAATCATGAAATTGTGGTCAATGAATCACAAGTATGCAAGGGGTTTTGAGATTGTTGTTGTAGGAACCATGCCTCAAAGGGTGCCATCAATACATTTGCGTTTTATGGTGCCATTTACATCCCCATGGCAGATCCAGTGTTTTTGTCCATTGGTTTCGTGTGAGCATGAATCACATGATGTCTGTGATTGTTGGGAGTTTTTATTGCAGGAAACTCTGGCAAACAGCTATTCCACCTTCCTGAGGAATGTTGGAGTAGAGTGAGGGGATATCCAACGTTGCCAGGAGTGCATTAGACACACCCTATCAATAAAATCTGCCTGTAAAAATAGTGTTGTATCTATTACAATTATTTTCAAGATACAATGCATCCAGATATCAGTTCATTTATTACTATCAGACATGTTTGGGTGGCCTGAATGTCTGGGTTTGTGAATCTTCGTTAGTAGCTAGATTGTTGAGGAGTTGGTTAGTTTGGGGATTTTGATATGTTCCCATATATTTCCAGTATTGTTTTATACTCCACAGTGGGTTAATTCCTAAATTAACCATAGTAATTTGTGTCAGGGAGTGGTTTGTATGCTTTCCTTTTGTATCCATGACCACTACAGTACGGCCCATATCTTAAATGACCCCACTCTCTTTATTCATGTGATTCTGTTTGGTTGTCCATTGCTTTGTGGTTATGTCAGTTTTACACATTTCACTGGACAATCTAGGTACATTTAAAGTTTCGGGCTATGCCTGTAAGGTGGAGAGCAGTGTGCGCATTTATTGTGACATTGTAGTCAGTGGCAATCTTCTGTGTATTGTTCTGCACATGGCACTAGTCTTCTGCACATGGCAGTTGGGCTCTGAAACACTTGTGTATGAGCGTGATACAAATAAAACATCATATCATAACCTTTGTATGAAGTCTTCAATTTCTCTGCAAAGTTGAATTTTGACAGTTCCTGGTTGGAGCAGAATGTCAGCCCTTTATTGAGTACAAAATGTTAGCCATCCGTGAGTTGTTGTTCCCATAATTTGGTAACTGGCAGTTAATTTTTAGCCAGATTCCCCATTGAGTTCTCAATGTTGGTTATGTTTTGGTACTGCAAAGCAATATCGGAGGCTGCCTTCCACATCCAGAAGGGGTCCCTTAGTTATTTCCATGTAGGTAATGAAGTTTATTGTTCTTACAAATTAATAAATAATCACATGTTTTCTGATAATTCTCCTCTAGTTCCAATTGCAGGGCTACACCATTTAATTGTTGTGATAGCATTGTTATCAGATTTTCTAATCCTTCCTCGGAGTTATTCACCTTGATTAGAGTTGGTATTTGAGATCATTCCTTTACTGTTCTGATGCTTTTTTCCTTGTCTGCTCAGCAAATTGCAATTTGTGGGTAGTCCTCAGCGGGTTTGAGATCCTTAGTTCTTTTGGTTTTAGATTGTGTTCCTTACAGTCTGTAAGAGAAGAGATGTCAACTTCATAAAATGGTAAAGGTTAAAAGGGATGATTAGAGAGAGAGCCTAAAGAAAACACACAGACAAAATAATTGGATAAACATGAATCATGATGAAGCAAAAACACCACCTGCTAACTCCTCCAAAACACTCCTAGACTTTCCTGCACGGCCCAACACCAATTCGACGCCTTTGCTGACTTCGGGACCCTCACATATTTCAAGAAACACAGGAAAACATGTGCCTGTTTAAAGGTCGTGAGGAGCCCTTTGGAAATTATCCTGCCCGAGATCAGCAAGTTGTCCAGGCAGACCAGGATGGGCTGCGAGCGCCTTGATGGGGCGCCAGCAGCCGAGCACCGCCAGTGCAGCATGAACTTAAGTATTGATCCATACTGACAGCAACTGGGTGTGAGGAAGGGTACTGAGTATTGAGGAGTATTGTTTAGTAATGTCAAGTATTGGTGAAGTATTGTTTCATAGTGTTATAGTATTGTTTGTAGTATGGTGATGAGTAGGGACCGAAGCAGAGCTAGAAGTCCTTTTTCTATGTTTAGGGCACATTCAGTGTTCAAGGTAAAAGGTACTGCCGAATAACCGAGACTACTGACTTGAAGGCTTGGATGACAAGAGTTATTTTTTTTTCTTTATTGATTTTTACTCAGTTAAGCCTGAGTTTTATCAAGGTTTCAAACCTGCTTTTCACGAAAAATTTATTTTCTCACAAATCCAGAAAACCGCTGTTGCATCTCTCTGGCTTCGAGTACACATGCCTAGGATTGCGTCTTTGTCCTACTCGTTTTGATGGCTCACAGTTTGACTGAAACCGTACTATGGATCGATGGCTGGTTTATCTGTGCGAATGATAGTTCTATTAGTTTAACCATGGCCACCGTCCATCTCGTTGTCTCACCTGAGATAAGTCTGTTCCACAGATTGTCTGGTTGTATCATCCATGGATTTTCAATCAGCGGTAGGAGATACGTGCTTCTGTTTTCTTTAGTTTTCGGACAGTCTATCACTAGGTGCATTAGTCTTTCTGCCACTAGTTCCTTTTTACATAGGCGGCATCTCTTGTCGCTCATAGCTCCTCGAAACGCTATGATCTCCCAAGTTAGCAATAGATTTGATCTGGCTTTCAAGAACACGATTCACAGTCTTTTGTCTGGGAATTTTAGACAGTAATTTTGCGTTTTTTTCAGCTTATTGAAAGTCGGTGGGAGATGGATTAGAAGCTTATTCCCCACCGATTTCTCAAATGTGAGGATCCAGTCAAGGTCTTCCATTTTTCGTCTGATTCGATCCGGATTTTCCTTTAGCTCTTTTTCTGTGCAGGCTATTTGTGCCAGATCATCCTCTCTGGCTTTTACCCATTTTTTTAGGGCTTCGCATTTTCCTGTTTCAATTTCCTCCCTCATGATGTTGTATGTGCGTAGAGTGTCAGACATGATTATTTTCCTGTACAGTCTCATGGCACTTTGGTCAACCATAGACGCTAGTGACACTAGGCCCAGTTCTCTCCTGATAGCCAGCATGGAGGTCGATTTTGGTAGGCCTAACACTGCTTTCCAGATGTGGCCCTCCAGTTTAGTCCAGAGCTGATATTTAGAGAGGCTTCTGTTCCGTACACCAGAGAGCGAACTTCTTTTGTCTTATAGAAGCTTATTGTTGGAATTAGTGAAAACTTCCCAAACTTGTTACCAACTGCTCTTGTTTGTGAAGTTAGGCATTTGGCTTTCTCCCACAATTGGTTTTGCAAAGTCTTTTCCGTTCCTGAACTGTCTATCTGCACTCCCAGATATTTGATGCTCTTTACGATTTCAATTTTGGTATTGTCAAGAAACCAGTTCCGTTGTTTCATTGGTTTACTTGGCACTTTCTCAATTACCAGAATTTTAGCTTTCATTTTGTTTATCTCGAAGTGGTTTTCAGCGATGTATTTGTCCAAATTTCCTAATTTTCGTTGCAACCCAACTTTGGTCTGGTCTATCAGAATAATGTCATCGGCGTATAGAAGCCGTGGTATCTCCGTTTTTCCAATTTTAGGAGGGAAGGTGCTTATTTTACTTTCTGAAAGCTGATAATCTCCTAGGAACTCGATGAACAGGGCCGGGGCCAAAGGGCATCCCTGCTTGACACCTCTGTTCACCCCGATCTCCTCTGATAGTGAACCCTGATAGTTTAATTTGACTCTGATTTTCATCTGATAGTGCAGGGCTTTTATTGGTTCGAGCACTTTTTTGCACAGTTCCAGCTTTGAAGTTTCGACTACAGTTTGTTCCGGTCAATCTTGTCAAAAGCTTTCGAAAGGTCCACAAAAGCCAGGTAAACCTTTGGCACTCCTTCCTTTACTTTGGCTTTCAGGATGTTTATTAGCATTATCTTGATCACTGTGCTGCCATTTTTTTGGAAGCGCATTAGTAGAAAGTCTTTTGACGGGCCATTTTTTTCCCAGGTTCGAAAGTGTTCAAGCAGGTGTTTTGTGTAGATTTTCTCTATTATATCCAGTAAGGCGATCAGCCTATAACTTTCGGGTTCGTTACGGCATCCTTTTTTGTAGATTGGAACTATGACGGCTTTCTGCCATGTTTCCGGAATCAGTTTTGTCCTGATACATTCTGCAAAAATCGTACTGATCACTTCTGACCACTCCTTGGGAAACATTTTAAGGTCAACGTTGGTCAGTCCATCCGGACCCGGGGCTCTGGATGTTTTCAGCTTCCTGATTGTCGCTTCGATGTCTACCGCGTTGGATACATCCACCCAAGTTGTATTAGTCTCTTGCTTCCTCACGGGCATGGCCGTATTCGGGCTCTCGAATTCCGTGGTTAGATAGCTTACCCACCTTGCTTCCGACACTGCGTTGCACTGCGTTGAACTAGTTGTACTATTCATTGTTTTTATCAGTGCCCAAAATTCACTGGAATTTTTTGTTAGTATTTTGCTCATCATGTCCTCAGCATCGTTTTGGTATTGGGCAGCTCTGTGGTGTTTACGCCAGCTGTTGTACCTTTTCACTTCCAGTTGCCATTTCTCCCAATCTTCCTGGGTGTTCGTTTTCTTGGCTATTCTTTCCCCACTTTTCTTTTGTCAACCAGTGCTTTATCGTAGGCGTGTATAGCGTGATCTGGTTTTCTGGTTTTCCTTGTCCCATGCATTTGGTATGACAATAGAAGTGGCAGATAGTTGGGTCTTTCCTCAATCTTGTTCGAGGAAGTGCTGATGACTCTTTGCTCCCACGCCCTTTTGATTTTCAGAATATCCGCTTCTGTTAACCATAGTCGTGTTTGTTGGAGATTCGTTTCAGTGACCACTTCATACGTTCTTTTATTCAGCCTTCTTCCTTGCCATGTACAGACCAGTAGGTTGTGGTCACTATGTTGGGTTTTTTGCACCTTGAAGCGCGTCATGCTGTGTATAAGACCGTCAGAGCTGAATATGTAATCTAGAGTTGCTTTCGAGGAATTACATTCCCAAGTCGGGATGTTTTCTTGGTTTGGGAACAGCGAGGCTATGTTTTGTATAATTCTCGATTTAATTACTTCATTCCATGCCTTTCCTCGCTCAATAGTTGCTTCCGTTCCACCAGTCCGCTGGCCATTGCCTTGCTTTTCACCCTCTGTTTCAGGGCATTTGGCATTGCAGTCGCCACATATAATGATCTCAATTTTGTCGAATGTTTCATACAACTGATCTATCATGGCACTCATGTTGGAACAGAAGGTTTTTGTAGACATACGTTGTGGATTCCAATAGCAATTGATTATTGCAAGAAGATTTGGGTGGCCATTTTGCTTCTTCTCATTGGAGTGTAGCCATGTGGTCAGGATAACAAACATTTCATATGCCTCTTTCCACTTTCGGGGTTCTGTTAGGCCCAGGCCCATTTTGATTGCAGTTAGGAGCGCCGATGATGGCCTGCCTAGCAGACCTTTGACTGCTGGCGATATTTCTACGGTGTACCCGTCGAGTGAGGTTTGGTCCACCAACCAAGTTTCTTGCAGGCAGACTATATCAAAGAGCCACAGGTCAACGTCACCAACTGTCGTGAGATGTGCATGGCCTCTCGCATTCCACAATCCCAGACCAATGTTCCCTCTAATTGTTTTTCTCTAAGTGCGGAACTGGTTGCCTTTCGTGCACACTTTATTTTCCATGTGTGCAACTGACTAACGAGGCAAGCCACTTTGTGAGCATGCGTAGTTAGTGCGTTACCATCTCCAAAGAGAGTTTGGAAAGGAATTGCCCCTTCCCAACCACTGCAATTCTTTACAAATCTGTGTACAAGGTGCATCTTACAGCTCTTTTTCCAAGCACATAGGCTAAAAAAATTATTGTATATGTGATTATAATGAGAACTTAACAACCAGTTCAAGATCTCAGGATCTGCCACAGTAGCTAGCAAAAACTACTTTGTGCCAATGGAAAAACACTCATGTGTATTACAAAAAACAAATCTTGCTTTTCATAACTGATGTGGCTGTCAAAAAAATAGACAGGATACAATATTTACAGATGGAATAATGGCAAACAAAAGGAATGTGACAATAAAACATGCCAATAGGAGTTCATGTGCCACTTTAAGTAATTCAAGGGCCAGGAGAACATGCCTCTCATAGTTTGTGTATGGATGATAATTGCATCAGAATAACTGCATCACTTAATATGATGATCAAAATTCCCTGGCTTTTGATTACTATCCACATTACGTTGTCATGCGAGTTGTGACAACACTTACTCAAAAACAGCCTTACAGCCAAGAGACATATACACTATCAATTTTTACTATCTAAAAACAGAAAAATGTGCCCAACAAAAACAGGAAACAATGAACACATATTAGCAATCCCCTGGCTTCTGCCCACAAAGCTCCACTGATATTTTTCTAATCAGTGGCCTGCATAGCAGTGGCATAGGAAGGCACTCTAATAATATTTCTGCCCAATCTCAAATTGAATTTCAACGGGAAAGAAGATTTTTAATAAGCATAAAGTATCCTGGCTGGCAAAGTTAATTACTTTTTGACTCCCTGAAAAATCATTTCACTCCACGTAGGAAGCAAATTCTTATTGGTGCCTTGCTTGCTACCCTGACATAGGAAGTAAAATGACAGGGCACATATTACTGCTATAGTTTCGCCCACTCTTCCTCACCACAGCCTAGGGAAAAATAGAAAAAGGGCCTTACTGAGGTTTCATATGGAGCTCGGTTGAAGGAAATCACATATATATGCCTTTTAGGTTAATAGTATCAATGCTCAGAAGTACAACAGCTTGAGTGTCTTCTTCTGTAACTAGGGACCCCTCTGTAATTCATTTTTATCAGTTAAACAAGATGCAGGAGCATGCTAGAGTCAACATGTTTATATTGCAATGTCCTCAGCAGCTGAGCACAGAACGACACAGAAGGTGAAGTTCTATAGACTGTTACTAGAGTTTCCTACCCTTTAGCAAACAACACATTTCCCTCACTGTACTGTTCTGGTGAAACAACGGACATGGTTTTTGAAAGTTACTGATTTGCTAATCACCCGCAAGGAGTGTTCTCCTGTGCCCTTCCACTCGTAACCCTCTGCGGCTCCCGTGGTAGCCTCCAATACTAGTTGACAGGGCACTACAATAAAAGTGAAGGATTGCAGCTGTAAAACACTCACTGGGAGATTTGCAGACCCATCATATTGTGCAATTAAAACAATTTAGTGCCTCACCATGACATGATATGCATTTTAATAAAGTGTCATGAATCTGCATGTACACTATTGTTTTGCAACTTATCCTACCCGTATATAGTTCGGTAGGATTATACAACTGATAAGTGAAAGCGTTTTTGTATAGCAGCGTTTTACAATATAATGTGTTGAGATTTATGCTCAATGACACTCTGAACACTTGGAAAGGATGCAGATTGTGTGAAAAGCATTCTACTATCTGAATATCTGTTGCCCTAATACTATAGATTAGTAATACTGAGGTTAGCCCATAGCCATTATCCCTTGCAGGCCAAGTAAATATTGTAATGTTACTCTCCAGCCTAAAGGGTAATGTTAGCAATGCTAAAGTAGGAGACGCTGAGCATAACGTGTCTACTCAAAATCCTCAGAGAGAACATTTATATTTGAGTTTTATAATGCATTAACTTGCAAGAGGACCCATTCAAAGCGCTTGCGTGACATATGTTCCAAGAATAGAAAGCATGGGATGAGGTTACACATCCAAGTAGCCTGCTTACTTACAGTCAGTATCCAATATTTAAGATGATAGTTGGGTGACACTTATTATTATCATATTATTATTAATATGGTTTTATTGAGCGCGGACCTAGCTTCAGGAAGCAATGGAGCACTTTACAATCACAGTAAGGGAAGCAGAGAAAAAGGGAATGGGAGCTAACAGGTGTGCAATTTGCAGCAAGGGATCTACAAGCAACCAGGGTAGGAGACAGTGAGGAGCAGATCATAGAGTCTCAGTACGGTGGAGACTGCAGGGTGTGTGGACCTATGTGTTACAGAGGAGCCATTCCTTGAAAAGGAAGGTCTTGAGCTCTTTCCTGAATGGTAGCAGCAATGGGGCGAGTCTGATGCCCGGCTCGTTTTTTTCTTCCTGTGTCACAAGAGTTCAAGACTGCACATTTCCTGACTTCTAGTGGGTCACAGGCCTCTATAGATGCAGAGTTTCTCGGTGAAGTAGATTGGGGACTTCAGGGTAGCTTGTAGAGGCTTGCAGAAGGAGCCAGTGCAGTTAGAGGAGGGTCAGGGTCAAATTTCCAGAGTCCTTTGATGAGTCTTGCTGCAGCATGCAAAACACATCTCAGGGGTGCCAAGGTAGTCAAAATGGCCCTTTTGATAAGGCACCATGAATAATAGAAGGTCCGTTGCTTGAACATTATTAAAATTACAACAAACATAAAACAAGTGGATGTAGGTACAAGTCTGGTAGCCTTTTACAGAGCCAAGAGAGGAAGAGTCCTGGTTATCAGGTAATATCTAAATAGGTTCTGGGGTAGAGTTTAGAGGTTTGAGTAAATGCGTGGTAGAGTAAAGCATAGGGGTCAGGAGTAGGGAGGGAAAAGTATTTAGTTAATGTGTGTGGGCATATCCTAACTACATTTTTCTGTTCATGGAACCACTTTTTCCGTTTTTACCTCTTGTGGTTGTTAAGGTCACACTTGCATAGTAGAGTAATGTAAATTAGCTAGACCAGAATATCATACCTAGTTCATTACTTTAAGTGAAAGCAAATGTCAGGTAATTGCTGTGGCTTATGCCTTATTAAATCTTATTGCATAGGTGAGAAATCTGTGTGCGCTGCTAAAAATCTTCTGAGCGGCACCCAGAAGGAAGCAGGGCAAGCGCACATGCACACAGCTTAGAGGGAACAATGTCCCAGACTGTATTTTTCATTTTCGGGCTGCGCCGCTCCTCTTTTACTTTCATTATCGTGGAGACAGGCTGACCCTGGTCATTGCTATTTAGCAGTGTTTTTGTTCAAAGTTGATGTTAGCCACTTCCATGGGCCTTTGGATCGAGTTGCGTCTGCCATTTTCGCTGGATGGTTCGACTGTGTAATTTTCTTGTCATCTAGGGTTTTTACACCTGTCGCTGAGGGTGTCCGCAGCTGTTGATGTTCCTCTCTTAGACTTCTAGCTGCGTTACGTCCGTCACCCGGGTACTCCCTATTATTGTATCTCTGTCGTAAATTGGATCTCACTTCTTCCCTCCAAATCGTCTCGATAAATCATTAACCCTCACCACGGTTATAGTGGTTGGTAGTGCTTTTGGTATTTGCTCCTTTCTTTCTTTTCAATCTCAGAATCGATTCTTCCCCTCATCATTTTTATTTTGGTTAGGTGAAAGCCCATTTGTTCAATTTCTTCGTATGCACACTGATCGATGTATTTGAGTCCAGCAGATTTTAGATGTAGATAAGCTTTAGCCCTCTTTTCCCTATGGAAGGGTTCCACTAGTTTGAAATCCTCCGTTCTAATTTTTTTCAATGTTTTCATTTTCTTTGTAATTTGCAGTACTGTCGATCGATTTAGTATTAGAAAGTCTTCATCTGTTTCCATTTGTTCCAACTTAAATACTCGTATCTCCTCTTTTGGTTTGTTTTGTTTTTGCCCATCTTCTCTTGCTGCTCGATGATTCCGTGGGCTCCATTTCGTTCTAAATTCTTTACTTTTCACTTTATTCCTCTTCGCACTTTGATGTTGTTTGCTTTTGTATTGGGAGTCGCTGTTCCCCGGTAAAGTTGAAACGCTTGTGTCGTTGTGGGGATGTACGTCTTCTACCACTTTTTCTGCGCCGTTTGGGAATTTTTTTTCTGATTGTTGGCTCCCAGCTTCTACTTCCTTCTCTGCGATTCTCCTTTTTCTCAATCTGATCATTATTTAAATGTAGCGACATATTCATTAAGACCGATTTACTCAAAAAGTCCTCCGCCGTTCTTGGCGATCTGGTTGCAATGTTTTCCTCAGGACGTTTATTTGGATCATCTTGGTTCACCTTTCTTTGAGGCCCCACAGTGATGTGGGTTCTCACAAGTGGCTCGACGGTCATTATGGAGTCTTTCTTGGGCTTACTCCTTGCTTCCATCTGAAGTGTTATCGACTGCAAGTTCTTTTTTGAGTCTGAGAGTTGTTTAGCTTCACTTATCTCCGGTGAAGGTGTTTGCAGGCTTTTTCCATTACCCTTTGGGTGTGGCTGCGCATCTTGGATTTTTGGATTCAGAGTGATCATTGCTGGCGTTAATTTTCTGTTTACTGCTTCCATGTTTTCAATCTTTTTTTTCAAAGCTTCCATTTTTCTTTCCCAGTTGGTTCTCTGATTACTTGCTCTGTCCTCTACTGCTGTTATGTAACTTTCCTCATGCGACAGTTTTGCTATCATGTTTGTTAGAATTGCAGTGTTATCTTGTACATCCTCTTTTATGGCTTCGTACAATTTGCAGATAGGTGCTAGCACAATAGTCATGGCAGACATGATTGCTATCATGTCGGGATTCTTGTTTGGCGATTCTTTTTGCATGGATGCTGCAATGTCACTTAGTCGTCTCTTTTTCGGCGATACTTGGGTTTTTTCTGGTCTCCTCCTTGCAGCTGGTGACTCCATAGATGAACATTCCAATGGTGATCTTTGGTTTCGATCTATTGTCGCTAGGGTCCCAGATGATACTTTACTCATCCGGAGATTGTCCCACTGCGATTTTGCCTCATTCCCCTTTTTTGTTGTTGTCATTGTTATCTGACCTGTACTCAAATGAGGCTTGGTCCAGGCCAGACTATGCTCTATTTCGGCCAGTGTATTGGCCCGTTGCTTTGCCTCCCGGGCTGTTTGTTCTGCCTTCTCCCTCTCATCGTCTCGTTCTTGCACCAGTTCTTCTATATCGCCTATGTTCGCCGGAACCCCTTTCTTTGCTTGTTGGGTTTGGGCGTTGTGTGCCTTAAATCTGAGAACAGCCTTTATGTCTGTTTTAATCGTGCACATCTTCCCTGCCACCTTCGGATCTTCTTTGTTTTTACTCGCTTCGTTGGTCCTAGTATTAATCTTTTCTTGGTGGACCGAGGTCTTCCAATCCTCGCTTGTCTGTTGGTATGGTTGCCGTTTCTGTTTTCCTCTGCTTTTGGACTGGCGTAGTTTCTAGTACCACTTCAAGCATTTCTGCATCAGATACTTCTGTCTCTGTGGTTTGCTTTCTTTTATGTTGTTGTGTGAAAAATGCCTTTAATGGGCATGACAGGAGTGGATTTGGCAGCCCTTTAGACGTTTGACCCCATCTTCTAATCATCTTTTTTGGTTTCTGTTCCGTCAGTGGAAGTTTGTTTGATGCTCTCATATTCGCCAGGTTTTTTGCCCCTTGTTTCGATGCTTTGGCCGGGGTTTTTGTTTTATTTCTTTTTTTTCTTTTCTCTGTGGGTACAGTCTTTAATTGCTCACCGTCTGTCTCCTTGTTTGAGTCTTCCGGCTCACCAGCCGTTTTATTTTCACTATCAGAGTCAGCTTCTTCAGATTCAGCATCTTTTTCAGTGTCTGCGTCCGACTCGCTAACACTGATCTCTATGAAGGACTTTAGGTCATTTGGTTGTATTAACCCATTTATTGACCGTTTCTCCTGCCCTTGCAGGTAGACACCTTGATCTCTATTGGTGTTGTGCAGCATTGCTTTTATTTGAATTACATTTGACAAGGCTTCTGTTTCGTCCATTGTGTGGTGAGGTTTCGTTTTTGCTCCATATCCTTTTCTGTTTTGTTATTGCTGATCTTCTTTTGTTGGTGAATTTTCTGAATTTTCTGTAGTTTTAACCCCTTTTTCTTCCCCCTTTGAACTCTTTGTACCCTCTGTGTTCAAAGTCCGGGCGGGGCTTGTGGCTAGGTCAGGCAGCACTAAGGTAAGCTTTTGGGGAGGGAAAACATGGAGCATTCTATAGCATAGAATCTTCTCCAAGCTTTGCTTGCTATATGTAACAGGGCCCCCGCAGACGTTTTGTATGCCCACTGCAGACCAGATGTTTGATTCCTATTTCTCGATGTATGCCAACTGGGTAGTGACAACGATTTGCTGAAATCCTGAAGTGTGGCCATTAGCACTTGCTCAATTAGCTGTGCAAAGCCCAAGTTGTGCCCCATATAAGGTGCATGGTCAATGGGTTTTCAGCATTACTGTCTCAGACCACAGGAGAAAGCTCAATGACACACATATGAGACACCTTACTTTTAGAAAAATGAAAAATCTTATCGCAGAAGACTACAGTGGGAGGAAATACAAGGCCAATAACTTGGAAGACTACACTACATATTCCTAAGATAATGAAGAATTGTGTACAGGTCAGCTACATCCATAAGGATGGAGTGGCATGGGGAATGATGGTGGACAGTAGTGGTAATACATCTTTAGTGTTTTCTTCATTCTCAATGTATTTTTCTCTCCCAGCTGGTGGACACAGACTCTGAGCTCTATATCGTTGTTCACAAACTGGATGTTGTGCTTCAATGTATTTGGTTATATCCACCCGCAAAAGCCACTCAACCTCAGACATATAGGTCCTGATTCACAGAACGTTTTCCTATGGGATTGCACCATTACAAAAGATTTCCATGAATCAGGCCGATATTGTTACGTTCTTGAATTCTTTAATACGGTTAACAGCAACACTGGATTCAGTGGTGATTAGGCATAGTTGTATTTGGTGCTACTAACCAACAGAGCCACTGTTTGAGTCTTAGTACCACACTTACAAACTGTGCTTCTCCATACATCCACCACTAGATTGACATCCATCTCACACTGATTGGCTGAGGTCATGCAATGCACTTGACCTGTCTAAGAAGCTCCACATCCTAAAATATACCACCACCAATAGGAGTTTGCACTGCTTGTGGTGCTAAAAAAGCCCAGCTAGCCAGTGCTGCCAATGGGTCAGGGTTTACTGGGCCAGACATTAGGACTCAGGGAGACAGTTGTGCTGGCTCAGAGTAAGATAAGAATGGTGTTTGCTTGCTAGAGCATGACAGGCAATGGGCTGAAGGGTCAACTAACATTCCTTGCAACCAGTGTCACCACTATAAGAGGATGCTGCAGCAGATTCATATGAGGCATGTAATGTGCACTCCTTGAGCCTATTATGCACAAGATAAAGTGAGTGTGCATTGAGGAGCTGATAAAGACACTTTGTCTTAAGTTAACCTGATTAACTCTCTTCATCATGGTAACCGAGTCAGCAGTTACATTCTGAACTGCCTGCCTCCTCCTGACAGCCACACAAGCTGAAATCGTTCTGCACCAGATGGGCACGTATGTCACAGATGGGCAGGACTCCTCACTTGACATAATTCTCTCGCAGAAAGTCTGAGGCATCCATGACCTCTCCGCATGGGCCGGCAATTTTGCAGTAGCTCCTCTCTCCTCCATCTCCTCCTCATCCCACGGGGTACCTTCTCTTGCTCCTCTGCCTGCTGCTCTTCAGCAGTGGTCGAAGTGTACGAAAAGAAGTAGTGGAGCTATGTTCCCCGCTGGCCTGCCCCCGCTCCCCACAAACCCCATCACCACGCCCCCTCCGACACACAATCCAAACCCCCAAACAAACACACCTGCTCTTTATGGGACTCTTCAGTGCAGTGCACTGTAGTGCAAGCTTCAACTTCTTCCTATACTTTTATTTTAAAACGAAACCATTCCAGGATCGTTTCTTTTTAAGATAAAAGTATTGGAACAGTGAAATTTAAAAAGAAAAAGTATAGGAGCACCGTTCCTGACCGCTCCCACCCACTTCGACCACTGCTCTTCAGTCTCTTGCAGCACCACTACCTCCCCTTCCATTTGTCATTCATACAATGTACTTATGTGGCAACCTCATGATGCTTTATCTGGAGTACCTCCTCTTTCATATTAAAACTAGGGTTCCAGTACTTGCCAATGTTCTGCAGTTACTCCTTGAGTGGTTCTACCTCTAACACAAACACTACCAGATTGATAGCCACAACCTTTTCATCCTCATGCTCTATTTTACCATCCTCATGCTCCATCTCCCCCTCCACAGCGATAGTCTTCGGCGCCACAACCACTGTCTCACCTTCCTTTCCTCAGCCACCATCTCCCCCTCCACCACCATCTTCCCCCTCACCCTCTGTCTGCCCACTTCGCGAATCATCTCAATCTTCCTCTGCCCCCTCCTCCACAGGCTATATCACCCCTGCAAGTAGTCAACACCTTATCCTCTCCCCACAGCAGCTACCCCTAAATAAAAGGGCATGCTCCCTAAGGTCCTAATGCAGAAAAAACACACAATTCCCTAAATTGCCTACTTTGTCTAGGGTTTCAATGTGCAAAATACAATACAAGTGACCAAAATAAAGCGATGCCTGCAAGACTCAAAGCAGGGGAATGTGTTTTCAAAACACTCAAGCAATTGGGAAGGTTACTGAACACAGCACAGGAAGACATCTGGGATTCCCAAAGCAAAGCTTCCCTGCAAACACAGGAAAGAAAAAGTTGTATGTGATTTTTTTTAATTTGGTGGTGGTCCCCACCAAAGCCCCTGTTCTCTTTGTTTAACACCCTGCCCCAACCCCTTCATCAACTATTTAACCCCTTAACCCCACCTTATATATATATTTTAAAAAATCAATATTTATTTTGTTAAAAAAGTTTAGTTAAAAATGTTCATTATTTTCCATTCGGTGAAATCACTAGATACCAAAATAAAAGTGTGTAAGAAATACCATAGCTGTGGCTCAGATAGAAATGTGTCCTGTGCAGGTCGGGTACTTGTTCCTGTCACTGGGTTTATATTATATTGATGTTTCCAGCTGGCCATTACTTCACACAGAGAGGGGAATCAAGAACGTGACTGATTGTCTTGAAATAGCCAATAGTGAATTTAATGTGGTGGTAGAAGCTATTCATTGTTTTGTGGAATTGTTAAAGAGGCTCTTATCCTTTTATCCAAATCATGAAATTGTGGTCAATGAATCACAAGTATGCAAGGGGTTTTGAGATTGTTGTTGTAGGAACCATGCCTCAAAGGGTGCCATCAATACATTTGCGTTTTATGGTGCCATTTACATCCCCATGGCAGATCCAGTGTTTTTGTCCATTGGTTTTGTGTGAGCATGAATCACATGATGTCTGTGATTGTTGGGAGTTTTTATTGCAGGAAACTCTGGCAAACAGCTATTCCACCTTCCTGAGGAATGTTGGAGTAGAGTGAGGGGATATCCAACGTTGCCAGGAGTGCATTAGACACACCCTATCAATAAAATCTGCCTGTAAAAATAGTGTTGTATCTATTACAATTATTTTCAAGATACAATGCATCCAGATATCAGTTCATTTATTACTATCAGACATGTTTGGGTGGCCTGAATGTCTGGGTTTGTGAATCTTCGTTAGTAGCTAGATTGTTGAGGAGTTGGTTAGTTTGGGGATTTTGATATGTTCCCATATATTTCCAGTATTGTTTTATACTCCACAGTGGGTTAATTCCTAAATTAACCATAGTAATTTGTGTCAGGGAGTGGTTTGTATGCTTTCCTTTTGTATCCATGACCACTACAGTACGGCCCATATCTTATATGACCCCACTCTCTTTATTCATGTGATTCTGTTTGGTTATCCATTGCTTTGTGGTTATGTCAGTTTTTACGCATTTCACTGGACAATCTACGTACATTTAAAGTTTCGGGCTATGCCTGTAAGGTGGAGAGCAGTGTGGGCATTTATTGTGACATTGTAGTCAGTGGCAATCTTCTGTTTATTGTTCTGCACATGGCACTAGTCTTCTGCACATGGCACTTGGGCTCTGAAACACTTGTGTATGAGCGTGATACAAATAAAACATCATATCATAACCATTGTATGAAGTCTTCAATTTCTCTGCAAAGTTGAATTTTGACAGTTCCTGGTTGGAGCAGAATGTCAGCCCTTTATTGAGTACAAAATGTTAGCCATCCGTGAGTTGTTGTTCACATAATTTGGTAACTGGCAGTTGATTTTTAACCAGATTCCCCATTGAGTTCTCAATGTTGGTTATGTTTTGTTACTGCAAAGCAATATCGGAGGCTGCCTTCCACATCCAGAAGGGGTCCCTTAGTTATTTCCATATAGGTAATGAAGTTTATTGTTCTTACAAATTAATAAATAATCACATGTTTTCTGATAATTCTCCTCTAGTTCCAATTGCAGGGCTACACCATTTAATTGTTGTGATAGCATTGTTATCAGATTTTCTAATCCTTCCTCGGATTCATTCACCTAGATTAGAGTTGGTATTTGAGATAATTCCTTAACTGTTCTGGTGCTTTTTTCCATGTCTGCTCAGCAAATTTCAATTTGTGGCTAGTCCTCGGCGGGTTTGAGATCCTTAGTTCTTTTGGTTTTAGATTGTGTTCCTTACAGTCTGTAAGAGAAGAGATGTCAACTTCATAAAATGGTAAAGGTTAAAAGGGATGATTAGAGAGAGAGCCTAAAGAAAACACACAGACAAAATAATTGGATAAACATGAATCATGATGCAGCAAAAACACCACCAGCTAACTCCTCCAAAACACTCCTAGACTTTCCTGCACGGCCCAACACCAATTCCACTCCTTTGCCGACTGCGGGACACTCACATATTTCAAGAAACACAGGAAAACATGTGCCCATTTAAAGGTCGTGAGGAGCCCTTTGGAAATTATCCTGCCCGAGATCAGCAAGTTGTCCAGGCAGACCGGATGGGCTGCGAGCGCCTTGATGGGGAGCCAGCAGCCGAGCACCGCCAGTGCAGCATGAATTTAAGTATTGATCCAGACTGACAGCAACTGGGTGTGAGGAAGGGTACTGAGTATTGAGGAGTATTGTTTAGTATTGTCAAGTATTGGTGAAGTATTGTTTTATAGTATTATAGTCTTGTTTGTAGTATGGTGATGAGTAGGGACCGAAGCAGAGGTAGAAGTCCTTTATCTATGTTTAGGGCACATTCAGTGTTCAAGGTAAAAGGTACTGCCGAATAACCGAGACTACTGACTTGAAGGCTTGGATGACAAGAGTTATTTTTTTTTCTTTATTGATTTTTACTCAGTTAAGCCTGAGTTTTATCAAGGTTTCAAACCCGCTTTTCACGAAAAACTTCTTTTCTCACGAATCCACCAGCCCGCTGTTGCATCTCGCTGGCTTTGAGTACAGATGCCTAGGATTGCGTCTTTGTCCTACTCGCTTTGATGGCTCACAGTTTGACTGAAACCGTACTATGGATCGATGGCTGGTTTATCTGTGCGAATGCTACTTCTATTAGTTTAACCATGGCCACCGTCCATCTTGTTGTCTCGCCTGAGATAAGTCTGTTCCACAGATTGTCTGGTTGTAGCATCCACGGATTTGCAATCAGCGGTAGGAGATATGTGCTTCTGTTTTCTTTAGGTTTCGGACAGTCTATCACTAGGTGCATTAGTGTTTCTGCCACTAGTTCCTTTTTACATAGGCGGCATCTCTTGTCGCTCATAGCTCCTCGAATCGCTATGATCGCCCAAGTTAGCAATAGATTTAATCTGGCTTTCATGTACACGCTTCTCAGTCTTTTGTCCGGGAATTTTAGACAGTAATTTTGCGTTTTTTTCAGCTTATTGAAAGTCAGTGGGAGATGGATTAGAAGCTTATTCCACACCGCTTTCTCAATTGTGAGAATCCAGTCCAGGTCTTCCATTTTTCGTTGATTTGATCCTTTTTCTGTGCAGGCTATTTGTGCCAGATCATCTTCTCTGGCTTTTACCCATTTTTTTAGGGCTTCGCATTTTCCTGTTTCAATTTCCTCCCTCATGATGTTGTATGTGGGTAGAGTGTCAGACATGATTATTTTCCTGTACAGTCTCATAGCACTTTGGTCAACCATAGACGCTAGTGACACCAGGCCCAGTTCTCTCCTGATAGCCAGCATGGAGGTCGATTTTGGTAGGCCTAACACTGCTTTCCAGATGTAGCCCTCCAGTTTAGCCCAGAGCTGACGTGAGATATTTAGAGAGGCCTCCGTTCCGTACACCAGAGAGCAAACTACTCTTGTCTTATAGAAGCTTATCGCTGGAATTGGTGAAAACTTCCCAAACTTGTTATCAACTGCTCTTGTTTGTGAAGTTTGGCGTTTGGCTTTCTCCCACAATTGGTTTTGCAAAGTCTTATCCGTTCCTGAACTGTCTATCTGCACTCCCAGATATTTGATGATCTTTACGATTTCAATTTTGGTATTGTCAAGAAACCAGTTCCGTTGTTTCATTGGTTTACTTGGCACTTTCTCAATTATCAGAATTTTAGTTTTCAGTTTGTTTATCTCGAGGTGGTTTTCAGCGATGTATTTCTCCAAATTTGCTAATTTTCGTTGCAACCCAACTTTGGTCTGGTCTATCAGAATAACGTCATCAGCGTATAAAAGCCGTGGTATATCCGTTTTTCCAATTTTAGGAGGGAAGGCTCTTATTTTACTTTCTGAAAGCTGATAATCTCCTAGGAACATGATGAACAGGGCCTGGGCCAAAGGGCATCCCTGCTTACACCTCTGTTCACCCCGATCTCCTCTGATAGTGAGCCCTGATAGTTTAATTTGACTCTGATTTTTGTCTGATAGTGTAGGGCTTTTATTGGTTCGAGCACTTTTTTTGGACAGTTCCAGCTTTGAAGTTTCGACCACAGTTTGTTCCGGTCGATCTTGTCAAAAGCTTTCGAAAGGTCCACAAAAGCCAGGTAAACCTTTGGCACTCCTTCCTTTACTTTGGCTTTCAGGATGTTTGTTAGCATGATGTTGATCACTGTGCTGCCATTTTTTTGGAAGCCCGTTAGTAGAAAGTCTTTTGACGGGTGATTTTTTTCCCAGGTTCGAAAGTGTTCAAGCAGGTGTTTTGCATAGATTTTCCCTATTATATCCAGTAAGGCGATCAGCTTATAACGTTCGTTACGGCATCCTTTTTTGTAGATTGGAACTATGACGGCTTTCTGCCATGTTTCCGGAATCAGTTTTGTCCTGCCACATTCTGCAAAAATCGTACTGACCACTCCTTGGGAAACATTTTAAGGTCAACATTGGTCAGTCCATCCGGACCCGGGGCTCTCAATGTTTTCAGCTTCCTGATTGTCGCTTCAATGTCTACTGCGTTGGATACATCCACCCAAGTTGTATTAGTCTCTTGCTTCCTCACGGGCATGGCCGTATTCGGGCTCTCGAATTCCGTCGTTAGATAGCTTATCCACCTTGCTTCCGACACTGCGTTGCACTGCGTTGAACTAGTTGTACTATTCATTGTTTTTATCAGTGCCCAAAATTCACTGGGTTTTTTTGTTAGTATTTTGCTCATCATGTCCTCAGCGTCGTTTTGGTATTGGGCCCCTCTGTGGTGTTTACGCTAGCTGTTGTACCTTTTCACTTCCAGTTGCCATTTCTCTCAATCTTCCTGGGTGTTCGTTTTCTTGGCTATTTTTTTCAGTCTTCGCCCCACTTTTCTTTTGTCAACCAGTGCTTTATCGTAGGTGTGTATAGCGTGATCTGGTTTTCTGGTTTTCCTTGTCCCATGCATTTGGTATGACAATAGAAGTGGCAGATAGTTGGGTCTTTCCTCAATCTTGTTCCAGGAAGTGCTGATGACTCTTTGCTCCCACGCCCTTTTGATTTTCAGAATATCCGCTTCTGTTAACCATAGTCGTGCTTGTTGGAGATTCGTTTCAGTGACCACTTCATACGTTCTTTTATTCAGTCTTCTTCCTTGCCATGTACAGACCAGTAGGTTGTGGTCACTATGTTGGGTTTTTTGCACCTTGAAGCTCATCATGCCGTGTATAAGACCGTCGGCGATGAATATGTAATCTAGAGTTGCTTTCGAGGAATTACATTCCCAAGTCGGGATGTTTTCTTGGTTGGGGAACAGCAAGGCTATGTTTTGTATATTTCTCGATCTAATGACTTCATTCCATGCCATTCCTCGCTCAATAGTTGCTTCCGTTCCACCAGTCCGCTGGCCATCACCTTGCTTTTCACCCTCTGTATCAGGGCATTTGGCATTGAAGTCGCCACATATAATGATCTCAATTTCGTCAAATGTTTCATACAACTGATCTATCGTGGCACTCATGTTGGAACTGAAGATTTTTGTAGACATACGTTGTGGATTCCAATAGAAATTGATTATTGCAAGAAGATTCGGGTGGCCATTTTGCTTCTTCTCATTGGAGTGTAGCCATGTGGTCAGGATAACAAGCAATTGATATGCCTCTTTCCACTTTTGGGGTTCTGTTAGGCCCAGGCCCGTTTTGATTGCAGTTAGGAGCCCCGATGATGGTCTGCCTAGCAGACATTTCACTGCTGGCAATATTTCCACTGTGTACCCGTCGAGTGAGGTTTGGTCCACCAACCAAGTTTCTTGCAGGCCGACTATATCAAAGAGCCCCAGGTCAACATCACCAACTGTCGTGAGATGTGCATGGCCTCTCGCATTCCACGATCTCAGACTGTATTTTTTGTTTTCGGGCCGCGCCGCTCCTCTTTTACTTTCATTGTCGTGGAGACAGGCTGACCCTGGTCATTGCTATTTAGCAGTGTTTTTGTTCCAAGTTGATGTTAGGCACTTCCATGGGCCTTTGGATCGAGTTGCATCTGTCATTTTCGGTGGATGGTTCGACTGTGCAATTTTCTTGTCCTCTAGGGTTTTTACACCTGTCGCTGAGGGCGTCCACAGCTGTTGATGTTCCTCTCTTAAACTTCTAGCTGCGTTACGTCCGTCATCCGGGTACTCCCTATTATTGTATCTCTGTCGGAAGTTGGATCTCACTTCTTCCCTCCCAATCGTCTCGATAAATCATTTACCCTCACCACGGTTATAGTGGTTTCCCCTCCGGGATTCTTGTAGCTCCTGAGAATTTTTCCAGCGATTTTGGCAGTACAGTCCCTCTGTTTTCGATTGGTTGTGCTTTTGGTATTTGCTCCTTTCTTTCTTTTCAATCTCAGAATTGATTCTTCCCCTCATCATTTTTATTTCGGTTAGGCGAAAGCCCATTTGTTCAATTTCTTCATATGCACACTGATCGATGTATTTGAGTCCAGCAGATTTTAGATGTAGGTAGGCTTTAGACCTCTTTTCCCTATGGTAGGGTTCCACTAGTTTGAAATCCTCTGTTCTAATTTTTTTCAATGTTTTCATTTTCTTTGTTATTTGCAGTACTGTCGATCGATTTAGTATTAGAAAGTCTTCATCTGTTTCCATTTGTTCCAACTTAAATACTCATATCTCCTCTTTTGGTTTGTTTTGTTTTTCCCCATCATCTCTTGCTGCTCGATGATTCCGTGGGCTCCATTTCGTTCTAAATTCTTTACTTTTCACCTTATTCCTCTTCTCACTTTGATGTTGTTCGCTTTTGTATTGGGAGTCACTGTTCCCCGGCAAAGTTGAAACGCTTGTGTCGTTGTGGGGATGTACCTCTTCTGCCACTTTTTCTGCGCTGTTTGGGATTTTTTTCTAATTGTTGGGCTCCCAGCTTCTACTTCCTTCTCTGCGATTCTCCTTTTTCTCAATCTGATCATTATCTAAATGTAGCGACATATTCATTAAGACCGAATTACTCAAAAAGTCCTCCGTTGTTCTTGGCGATCTGGTTGTGACGGTTTCCTCAGGCCGTTTATTTGGATCATCTTGGTTCACATTTCTTTGAGGCCCCACAGGGATATGGGTTCTCACAAGTGGCTCAACGGTCATTATGGAGTCTTTCTTGGGCTTACTCCTTGCCTCCATCTGAAGTGTTATCGACTGCAAGTTCTTTTTTGAGTCTGAGAGTTGTTTAGCTTCACTTATCTCTGGTGAAGGTGTTTGCAGGCTTTTTCCATTACCCTTTGGGTGTGGCTGCGCATCTTGGATTTTTGGATTCAGAGTGGATCCTTGCTGACGTTAATTTTCTGTTTACTGCTTCCATGCTTTCAATGTTTTTTTCCAAAGCTTCAATTATTCTTTCCCAGGTAGTTCTCTGATTACTTGCTCTGACCTCTACTGCTGTTATGTAACTTTCCACATGCAACAGTTTCGCTATCATGTTTGTTAGAATTTCAGTGTTATCTTGTACATCCTCTTTTATGGCTTCGTACAATTTGCTGAAAGGTGCTAGCACAATAGTCATGGCAGACATGATTGCTATCATGTCAGCATTCTTGTTTGGCGATTCTTTTTGCATGGATGCTGCAATGTCACTTAGTCGTCTCTTTTTCGGCGATACTTGGGTTTTTTCTGGCCTCCTCCTTGCAGCTGGTGACTCCATAGATGAACATTCTAATGGCGATCTTTCGTTTCGATCTATTGTCGCTAGGGTCCCAGATGATACTTTACTCATCCGGAGATTGTCCCACTGCGATTTTGCCTCATCCCCTTTTTTTGTTGGTGTCATTGTTATCTGACCCATAGTCAAATGAGGCTTGGTCCAGGCCAGACGATGCTCTCTTTCGGCCACGGTATTGGCCTGTTGCTTTGCCTCCCGGCTGTTTGTTCTTCCTACTCCCTCTCATCTCGTCCTTCCACCAGTTTTTCTATATCCCCTATGCTCGCCGGAACCCTTTTCTTTGCTTGTTGGGTTTGGGCGTTGTGTGCCTTAAATCTGAGAACAGCCTTTATGACTGTTTTAATCGTGCACATCTTCCCTGCCACCTATGGATCTTCTTTGTTTTTACTCGTTTCGTTGGTCCTAGTATTTATCTTTTCTTGGTGGACCAAGGTCTTCCAACCCTCGCTTATCTATTGGTATGGTTGCCGGTTCTGTTTTCCTCTGCTTTTGGACTGGCAGAGTTTCTAGTACCACTTCAAGCATTTCTGCATCGGATACTTCTGTCTCCGTGGTTTGCTTTCTTTTATGTTGTTGTGTGAAAAAAGCCTTTAAAGGGCATAACAGGAGTGGATTTGGCAGCTCTTTAGACGTTTGACCCCGTCTTCTAATCATCTTTTTTGGTTTCTGTTCTGTCAGTGGAAGTTTGTTTGATGCTCTCATATTTGCCAGGTTTTTTGCCCCTTGTTTCAATGCTTTGGCCAGGGTTTTTGTTTTATTTCTTTTTTTTCTTTTCTCTCTGGATACAGTCTTTAATTGCTCACTGTCTGTCTCCTTGTTTGAGTCTTCCGGCTCACCAGCCGTTTTATTTTCACTATCAGAGTCAGCTTCTTCAGATTCAGCATCCTTTTCAGTGTCTGCGTCCGACTTGCTAACACTGATCTCTATGAAGGACTTTGGGTCATTTGGTTGTATTAAACCATTTATTGACCGTTTCTCCTGCCCTTGCGGGTAGACACCTTGATCTCTATTGGTGTTGTGCAGCATTGCTTTTATTTGAATTACATTTGATGAGGCTTCTGTTTCGTCCATTGTGTGGTGCGGTTTCGTTTTTGTTCCGTATCCTTTTCTGTTTTGTTGTTGCTGATTTTCTCTTGTTGGTGAATGTTCTGTAGTTTTAACCCCTTTTTCTTCCCCTTTTGAACTCTTTGTACCCTCTGTGTTCAAAGTCCAGGCGGGGCTTGTGGCTGCAATACTTCTGACTGTCGTTTCGAGTGAGATCACGTTGCACTCCGGCTCCTTGTTAACCTCCACTTCGGAGTTTCCTGTATGCTCACTCCCACCGCTGGGCTTCCGCTTGGAGTCGGGCAGGCGCTGTCCTCCGACAGCGCTCGCGCGAACTCCACTCACCATTCCGGCTGACGGTGGACTGCAGCCAGCAGTGGGGGTGGAGGAGGGTGGCCATCCAGGTTGCTTGCGCCGCTTCACCTCGCCAGCCTCCTAGAGAACCTCTTCCGTGCACACCTCTTGAGCCCTTCGAACCTTTTTTGACGCCGGGGACAGCGTCGCTGGCGGGGGTGCTGGCACCAACGTTTGATTTCGCGGCTCAGGTAGGATAGCACTTTCATTTCCACTACCCTTTATGGGTCCATGTTCTTGTCCATGTTCTTGCGCCTGGTCACGCGCTATTTTTGCCTCACCAGCACAGGGGGCTGTGCTCATTAAATCCGAGTGCTTCCCCCATCTATAGATGTGAAATGGGGTGTCAGAGCAGAATCCGACTTGCTCCTCTCCCTTTTTCCTAGAGCTGTTAACCGTGCCGGCTTTGTTGCTGGTTTCAACAATGTTTTCAACGGTCGCACGTCCCGATCCATGCGGCTCCGGCTCTGCGTCTGCCGCGGACTGCTGCAGACTGGCTCCCAACCTCGGCTCACCAGCTCCGCTCACCGCTCTGCAGTGGGTCAGTCTAGATAAAGGCTCCTCCTTTCCCACAAACACAATGGAAAGACTCTGGTGCTGCAGACTGGCTCCCAACCTCGGCTCACCAGCTCTGCTCACCACCCCGCGGTGGGTCAGTGTAGATAAAGGCTCCTCCTTTCCCACAAACACAGTGGAAAGACTCTGGTGCTGCAGAATGGCTCCCAACCTCAGCTCACCAGCTGCGCTGACAAGAGTTATATAAATTAGGAATTCCAGTGGGTTGGGTGTTTTATCTCAGGTGATTGATGATAGTATTCCTTTGAGGATTAGTAAGGGAGCTAGCCTAGATTGCGGAAGGTGAGTCAACTAGTTCAGTTTCCTGGAAAGAGGTGTTTCACACATTAGGCGATGCAGCGAGTGCAGTTCTATCACAAGAGACTATTGCTATACTCTGCCTGGATAGCAGGAAGACAGCTGTGGGGTTTTTGTGTGGGGTTGGGAGTACCAGGCTATTATTGTGTGCACACAATATTTTGCTTTACCTATATTGTGTTGATAGCTTGGTAACGTCACCCTTAGGTTTACACATAGGACATGGAAAGTTTTAGAAGGTGAGAAGCTAGTATAGAGAACTTGAAATTGGCAGACCAGTGGTGGTGCGCGGGAGGCGCATGCGCAGGATTGTAGTTGTGTGCCTAAGGAGGCAGCGATTCTGAAGGAGGGGAGGTGCAAGGACCATGCCTGATAAGGTGTAGAGCCAGAGAGGCTTGTAGAAAGTGGAACGTATTATCATTGCATTGTGACTTTTATCCCTGAACAGCGGATTAACGAAAACCTCGACTTGAGGTCAGGTACGAGGTATTGAAATGTATTAAGGCAACAGTGGAGGGATTACTCCCCTTCAGCATTTGTGTAAGACACTTCAGCCTTATAAGTAGACAGTCTGCAAATATAGCATAGAACGGTCCAAAAGTACAGAAGATAAACTAACAGATCAATGGTCACCTTGTGGAAGTTTCTCTAAAGACATGCAGCAATCGCTATTGACACACATATAGGGTGCTTACGAGGGGAAGAAATTGACCAAACACATGGCCATATTCGAGTTGTGGTGCATGTTTCAGGAGGGAGAGGGGGATGCCGTGAAGCGTCAGTGAATGCTAAACCAACAAGAGGTGAAACGACGAAGGGATCAATCCCTCTGCACCTCCACCTGCCCCTTCAAGTATAGTATCTGATGACACAGACAATGAACAGGGAGTGTATCCAATGAGGGAACTAAGGGCAGCAGAGGGGTATTCAAATTTGACATATAAGCCACCACCATACACTAAAGAGGATAAGCAGAAAGGGGCAGGACAGGTAGCTAGTGATGCAGGGGTGAGCAGTGAGGTGCATCAGCATGGGAATGCGGAGTTTGAGGGCATAAGCATGAACAAATGGTACTATTAAAGCTTCAAGGGAAGACACATGGGGAGGCAGAAGGGGCGACTGAGGCAACAGGAAGCCTGAAAAGGGATGGTGAAACGACAGACTGGGCAGAACTAATGGAAGAGGAGGACAGAAGGGAGAAGGACAGGGAAGTGAGGTTAGAGCGCGAGAACAGAGAGAAGGAGAGAGGAGAAACTGGAGTGAGAAGACATGGAACAAAAAAAGTGGAAAGGGAACTGAAAGAAAGGTTAGAAAGGGATCTGAAGGAAAGGAAGAGAGCGGAAAGGCAGGTGAGGGAGAAAAAAGAGAGAGAACTGGAGAAGGTGGGGGGACGGAGAGCAATAGCAGAGTAAGAAAAACGCAAGTTAGCAAAGAGGGGAGAGAGGAAGTTGCAGCTGAACAGATTGGCAAGAGAACAAGCGCGCAGGGAGGAAGACGAACAAGCAATAAGGGCAGTGAGGATGCAGGCAGTGTTGGATAGGGAAAAGAATAGGTGCGAGGAGGACGGACAAGCTGAGCCAGATAGCACACATTCATGAGGCAGGAGCATGGCAGGAGGGAGTGGAGCAGGCATAGGGGCCATGCCAGAGGCAGCAAGTATGATTTAGAAAACATCAATCTTAGCATGAAACATAACACAGACTTGACATAGAGGAGAATAAGATTTGCCGAGGATTTCTGTAGTAACATGGACACAGGATCCGACAATGACGACAAACACAGTGGGGACGAGACGGGGGACAGCACTGGTCACATTCCACGGAGACAGAAAAGTGGTTGTCATCGGAATTTAGGACCCACAGACAAGGAGAAGGAGGGATTGATTCAGAAGAACAAGCACAGCAGACGAACAACATGTGCACCACACACAATACATATATTAATAGACTAAGGGATCTCCCAAGACGGAGGGGGGGGGACAGCAATAGCTTCTTCGAGAGCTTGTTCGACAGGATGATTGTCCAGAGTTTACGACGATAACAGAAGAGTACCCACATTGGAACCAGCAGAGATGTGCACAAACATTGAGGACAAAAGTGGGCCGAGACAAATTAGACTGTAGAGAAGGACACCGGAAGAGAGGGTAGCATATTCACAGATGCCTTTATTAGAGAGAGGAGGGGCGAGGCCTCAGTATGTGCCATGGAAGCACAGAGACAAAGAGAATGTGAAGTGTAGGCTACCATCATTGAGCATGGGACGGGGAAATGGATTTATGAGATGGAGAAGCTGACAGCTGGTTACAGTTTAGCAGTGGGTGACATAAAGCGACTATGAGTATCGATTCTAGGAGACGCAGCAGATGACGTATGGAACAGGGAGGAGTTCTCAGAGGTGAGGAAATAGAACACAGAGCATGATGCATGCCATTTGCAAACTGCAATGCAGCAGTATGGCAAGCATTACGAACACAATACCCAGACACGTCAGACATTGGCGCGATTACGTCCAGCAAAATTAGGGAAAATGAAGATCCTGTACAGTACATTCAGGAGATTCAAGTGCATTGGCGACTCGAAACTCGAGAGCCTTGGGACAAAGCAATAGCAATATCTTATCATATTTTAGTGCAGGAACTACCAGAGCCAGTACAGAAGAGTTTGAAGTAACTTTATAGGGATGGAAGCGAAGGGATGACCAGAAATACAGCTCTCAATAATGCACCATTGTAGATTGTGGCAGGAGAAAGTTAAGCAAAAAGAGGAAGATAGGAGCAGCAGTGCAGCAGAAGCTATCAAAGTATGTGATGAAAGGGGAGGTTATAACCGGCCCCTCCCCACAGGCACAGCAGCAACAACCACAAGAGTTTGCACCACCCATGGGAGGAGGGTACATGGGGCGGGGCAGCCCATAGCATGGATTCTGAGGAAGGGGAGGTTTACAAAGGGGGCATGGTTTCAGGCCACAGATGCATCACAATCAAAGGTGGCTTCCCGGGGCGTTTCGGGTGGATCTCAGGATACGGACAACAGATGCAGCAGAACACAGGCGACTTTTCAGAGGATATTTCAGGACAAGGGAGGGAGCCATCACAGTGCTGGACTTGCGACCAGCTAAGACATATTTCACAAGTTTGGCGATTTAGAGGGACACAACAGAATTTGGGAGGGAAGGGCCAGCAGTATTATCAAGGGGACAGAAGATTATTATGCCCAGGATCAACAGCTACAAGGGCAGGTACAAGGCACATATCCGCACATACCACAAGCACAAACACAAGCACAACCACACGTGTCAGCACAGCCACAGGTACAGACGCAGGTAGTACAGATGACAGCACTGATACCACAGCTTCTACAAGCACCACAGATCAGAGGGAGCACACGACAACCAGCACAAATACATGATGATGACACACCAGCACACATGGACACAGTGGCGACAGTACAAGTTTGACAACTGGGAGGAGTTACCATGGTAGGGAAAAACCCCTTTACTGAAAACGGGTTATCTATGTACCCTCATTAGGACAGCCCACAGACGATCTTGATGAGTTCATCCTGTAGATCACACGCAACCCTGCAGAGGAACCTCGAATAGGGGTGGCGATAGGTGACAAAACATTTTATTTTCTTGTTGACACTGGGGAGACTAGGTCATGCATTAGGGAAGGAACATTTGCGTTGACAGGCGATGCCATGAACACTCAAGGATTCTCTGGGGCTCGAGAAGTGGTTCCTTTCACTGATAACATCTCACTATCTATACGAGATCATGACTCCTCACGACCTTTACTTTACTATCGACAGACACCTGGAAACACATTGGAACAAGATATCATGAGCAGACTAAACATGACTATCTCATTCATAGACAAAGGCATAGTGTGCTCAACACCAGGGGCCTCATTACAACCCAGGCTTAAGGGGTTAACGACGTCGTAAAAGGTGTCGGCGCCGTTAAACCCTTAATGCCTGATTACGAGGTCCCTTTGCAGGTTGCACTTTAATGCCTGCTTTTAGCAGGCGTAAAAAAACCAACCCAAAAAAAGGGACCTAGGAGCTAATTACGGCACTGTAATTTACGGTGCTGTAATTAGCGCCTTCCCCATTCCCATTGAGCCCTGAGGCCAAAAATGGGAATGGGGAAGGGGTCATGGTGAATGGGAAAATACCGCCCGCCAACCTTGGAATGGGGCGGTAATTACGCCATTCACCATGGCAGACCCCGGCATGGACCATGGTGCTAATAGCACCATGGTTTAGCGCTGGGGTCGTAATGAGGCCCCAGGCATACACATGTTGAAGGTAAAACTGATCATCCAGACATATTGTGGATGCACAGTACATAGGGGGTGCCAGTGGACCCAGAGATGTTTCAATATAGGACAGATATTTGCCATTGCATGGATGCCAGGCATTGCAGGGAAAGTGTGGTGAGTTCCAAACAAATATCTGTTCAGGTCAGAGACACAAGTGGACGAGCCAGACGGAATGAGTGTTCATAGACATAGAGGCTGTGTTGGCAAGGGAGAATTGGATTGCTGTACATGCAGTGGATGACACTGGGACGTCATAGCGAGCAATAACTGCAGTTGCAGAAGAATGCAGACTGACAACAGTGACATATGATGAACTATTTGGAGAAGGGAGACAGGAATTGGAGATGGTGTTTGAAATTAGTGTACCATTTTGGTTACAGATCCATTACAGAGAGGTGCCACAGATAATGGCAATACCACTGGAGGTGCCACCATCATTGTGGGAGGAGGACATGGCCAAGGTACCGGACAGTTTATGGACCCCAAGTCCTTATGACGTGGGGTGCATGGAGAGCATAGGAGGGTTGAAGATGAAACTAAAACCAGGACCAATTTTACCAAGAGTAAAACAGTATCCCCCAACCAAGGAGGCAGATGAGGGCATTTATGAGACAATTAACGGCCCCATTGAGAGAGGCATTCTAGTACCATCAGAGTCTCCACACAACCCATGTGCAAGGCCAACGAGGGGGTCATGGCATTTTATTCAGGAATAAAGACCTCTTAACCAAATTGTAGAAGCAGAATATCCTGTAGCAGCAAACCCGATGAAAGTATTATGTGGCATTCCAGCGGAAGCCACCTGTTTCATGGTCATTGATTTAAAGAATGCATTATTTTCAGTGCCACTAAACGCAGACTCACAGGATTTAACCAGCTATATGTACCGAAGCCAGAAGTGGAAAACAAACTTGTTTACGACAAGGGTACTGAGAGTAACCATCTACCTTTAACAGAGTGCTCCCGATGGATCTAAGCAGCATACAGTCAGAAAACACAGTTTTGCAATATGTCAACAACTTTATGATTTGCAGTGAGACAGAAGACGATTTCAGAATGGACAAATACACAAGCTGACATTGTTAGCTGACATAGGGTACAAGGTGGACAAGGCCAAACTACAGGACTGTCAGAAGGAGTTGCTATAAATTGGAAAGATGATATCTAAGGACGGCCGACACATTGTCCCTTAGAGAGCAGAAGCAATACGCAAAACATCCCAGCCCACGACAGTAAGGGAAATGCAGCAGTTTTTGGGGTTGTGCAATTATTGCAGAGCATGTGTCTTTGACTACAGCACATACGTGAGACCACTACTAGACACTCTGAAAATAGCACAATAGGGAACAAATACACTGACATGGACCACAGACATGACTGAGGCTTTTGAAGAAGTAAAGGAAGCCACAAGCACTGCTCTAGTGTTAGGGAACCCAGACTATAAGAATTAGTTTTTCTTGTTTTCACACACTGACAGTGTATTGATGAAGGTGTTGCTGACTCAGAAGACAAGTATGGGCCATAAACCAATTGCTTACTACAGTAGACAACTTGACCCAGTGATGAGAGGACATGATCTGTGCGAACAATCATTGGCAACTGCAGACTTCGCGGTGGAAAGGTCATCATCAGTGACCATGGGCTGCACCACCACTCTTTACGTGGAACATGCCCTCTTTCCAATAATACATAAGCCAAAGAGCACACTGACTACACAGAGAGCATCAGGTATGAAGTAATACTTTTAAATGTAGGACTAAAGATAGTAAGATGCAAGACTAAAAACCCAGCACTATTAATAATAATAATAATAATAATAATAATAATATTCTTGGCTGATGTTCTCGAGGCAGGAGACTATGCACATGACTGTTCATCAACAATTGATCAAACTGATGGGATCAGATGTACTGGGACTGCAGTGGTAAGACTGAAACAGTATGGGGCAAGCAAGATGGCTCTGTTTGCACGGATACCATCCCATTATTCAGCACAGGCAGCAGAGCTAGTGGCTCGTATATTAGCACTAGAAAATAGCGCAGAGAAGTATGTGACAATTTATTCTAATTTAGCTTGCGTGACATCAACTGTGAATTCAGGACTGGTGCGATGGCTTAGGAGGAGGTTCAGGAGAGCAGATGGGACCACAGTGCAGCATGTGCTTTAATTGTGCAAATTGATCAAAGTGATTTCATATCTAAGCAGGAAGCACTAGTGAAGTGCAAGGCTCACACAAAACAGGCAGATCCTATCCCAAGAGGAATCGAAGCAGCACATTATGAAGCAAAGTGTGCAGTGTAGTGTGGGCAACTGTGGGAACTGAAGAAAAGACCAACGGTTCCGGGAGGAGTGAAGAACATGGTGATGAGAGAAGGTTACAATGTACTACCAGAGGCACAGATTATGGTACTGCATGGAGCTGCACCCCTGGAGGAAAAGGAGCTATGGATAAAGAGAGGATGCTCCATGTCATGCCACTGACATTGCTGAAAACAGCATTAACACAATTACACTATCCAGCACACACAGGGAGTAGTCAGTAGTCAATGCTACACGAGTTGGAGAAATGTGGTTTTACCCAAATTTGAATTAACATGCAGATGATTTTATTAGCAATTGCTTGACCTGCCAACAGTTTACAGCAGGGCATACTTTGAGAGTTGTGAGAGGAGCCATACCAAGGCCTGTAGGCCCATCTCTTCATCTCCATGTGGACTATGTTGACATGGTTCAAGTTTGCCAAGGTTACAGCTACCGATAGTGGCTGTTTGCCCATTCTCTAAGTGGATAGAGGCTGGGGCCTGTTCACATGCTGACGCCCTTAGAGCGGCTACGTTTCTGATCTTGGAAGTTTTCCCAAGATGGGGCATGTGTGAGGTCCTACAGTCTGACAATGGCCCTCAAGTGAAGTCACCAATGAACTGTTTCAGCACATCACAACCTTGTTAGGCATCAAGCACAAATGTGCCTCTGCATACCACCTGCAAGCAAATGGGGTGTGTCAATGACTTTGACAAGTAACTCAGCAGAGCACCAAGAAAAACTCACTCCATTGTTTACCATTGGCCTTATTTGAATTGCACAACACGCCAGGGTCTGACCACCATTTAACGCCCCATGAGGTGGTGACAGGATGGCGCATGTATCTTCCCTGGCTGCTCCCACAAGGGCATTGAAAGATTGTGAGAACAGTGCAGATGTGTTAGGATAGGAAATGTATGAGTACATCACTTCTCTGGTTTCTTGTGCTTCTTTTATCTCTCTCCAGATACAGTGGATCTGAGGGGGCAGAAGACAATTATGAGAATGACTGTGGCGAAACAGCACAAGACAATGACCTAAAACATTTACTGAAAGTGGGAGACATTGTCCCCCTAGGGAATTTTGTAAGGTGCAGGAATGGACTTAGTTTTACAGGACCTTATGTTGTTGAAGAGGTTGCAGGCAAAGCTGTTAAAAATGTAGGAAAGTCCGCCTGGAATCATCTTCAAGACGTCAAGCCCTACAAAGGCATGGCCTCACCTGGCAACAGAATTTCTGTGACCAACAGGGCCAACATTCAGGACCTTGATGAACTACAAGTGCGTGCAGACCTTACTGAGTTAAGGAGACCAGGCCATCCCATGGTTCAACGATCCCAAGCAGCAGAGGCCGCCACTGAAATACTTGTACATATTGATGAATAAAACACTGTCTGTTTGTTATTTTTCCTTTTGCACAAGCAGGTTGATGCAAATGTTGTAAAGATTGTATAGGTTGTTATACCGATGTTACCTCTCATCCATCACCCCGCGATTTCTTCTAACCAGTTTTTGCAGTACCGAAGGAGACCCAGAAGGTTCAGAGCCCGATCCCCTGCAGTATAGTATCGTGTCTTTGTAGTATGTGGCCCAAACTTACCCCCAACTTGAACACAATGAATTCCCAGTGTTGGATACATTGAGAGACCTCTCAGTAAGAAAGGCCTGGGAGGAGGTTTTTGCCTTCACCATTAGTGAGTATTTAGTTCACGGGGCTTGATGGTACTGACAAATACTAACACGGTATTGCCTTCCTTTGCGAATTTCAGGCGGGCAACTTTATCACCAGGCTGCAAGGATCAATCAGCATAAGTGGCTATGAAAGAAACAATATAGAACATTCTTATCATGTTGTTTCTATTAATTCCCAGTGGCTTGATGGGATTTGTATTGTGGCAATTGTATGTTGCTACTAGCATTACCGCTGTACCTTATACTAACATTTCCCAGACCCAGGCAAGAGGGACGACCATATCAGGTGGACGAGAAGACACTGCCGATAAGGTAAGGAGAAGTAAGTGCAGCGTTCACACAGACATGAAGGGAGTTGACATGTATATCAATGACGCAGCACGGGTATCTAACAACATGCATATAAACATATGACCAAAGTAGGTATGGAAACCACTGAGGAGAGCTGTCTTGTCTGCTCTTTAATCCCCTACACCATGAGTACTTCCAGAACATTCACAGCAACTGAAATATCCGCACATATTCCTGATGTAACTCGCGATGATGCAAATGCAAGGAAGATTCCCAGGGAGGACAGCAACATTGAGATGGATGTAAAAGGGACTTTCCCATATGAAGATAATTGCATAAAGACATTAGACATGATGAACACTTACTGGCAGATAGATGAAGATCTGCAGTACATAACTGACAGACCCGAGAAGGGAGAGACAAAGACTATCACACTGAAGGAATTTCCATGTCCCTGGACAAGAGTAAAGGAGATAGGAGGAGAGCCTCGATGCTTCGAAAGGCCACAGATATTACTGTATGGACAAGTGTACACTAAAGATGGATGGCAAAATGGAGTGGTGGGAAGCAAGGCACTGACATTAGCACAGTTGTCAGTGAAGAAGGTGCAGGAAGAAAATGACAAGTGCCTGAAAGAATGGGAGGTGAGCGCAAAATTTCTTACATGGGTGGAGAATGAAGCTGGACCAATGCCAATAATTCCCCTGAAAATGCCAGCCTTGTGCTATCAGAGCAATGGCGATGTTGAAGTTGGTGAAAACATAGGATGCAATACGATTGAACACCTTGCAGCAATGAGAGCAGGAACAGCAGTTCTAATGGACGACTATTGGGCGTGTGGATCAAAGGTGTATGAGAAGCTGCCACGTGAGTGGGGATGAGTATGCTCTTTGATACACATCAATCTGCCTTCGTTGGTGGTACCCAAAAGGGATGTAGTGCTCGATGAGTTCCAGAAGATCGATAACAACAGACAAAGGAAGAGGTTGGTCGAGATAGCATCAGCATCCCAGACAGAGAAGATGGAGAAGCAGGCCGACTTGAGCAGAGTGAAGAGAGGGGGGATTACTTCTCAGAGGCATCAGAAGCAGCAATGGACGAGATCCCAACAGAACACAGGCTGTTTAGCAGAACACAAATGTTATTTGCATCAATAATACCAGGAATACATATGTACACAAATGCTAAGTGGTTACATATCACTGGGTGGAAGCTAATTGTAATGATTAACTCTACAGTTTATGGATTCAACCCCATGAAAGAAGAGCTAAGGCTGGTGGCGCTCCAGAATAGGTATGTTCTGGATTTCCTCACGCCCATGGAAGGAGGAGTTTGCACAAAGATTTGGAGTTCATGTTGCACATTCAAACCAGCTAACGACGAAGATAACGGAACTCTAATCGATGCAGTTGCACAATGGGCACAGATGCATGCAAAGATGGAGGATGAAGCACGAGGGACAGGAAAGGACAAGAGCTGGCTAGCGTATATATGATTATGGATGCCATCATGGTTGTCAGACGGACTGGAATTCTGGGAGGACCAGTGGGCTCTGGCCCCAATAATATTTGGGATTGGAGTATGGGCAAATGAACGTGCTTCCCTCTGCCATTTTATAATCAGATCACTAATGTCTAGGGATGGCTGGAGAAATATCCCCAGGCTTTATTACTTTGGCAAAGCTTTGTCTCAGGGTAACATTGGGGTAACATTGGGGTTCTTTCCTCAGATCAAATGTTATAAAGGTATCTTGGAGGAGGTGTTTAAAACGAAAAGGCCCTTTTTTGAACTTGTAAT
This sequence comes from Ambystoma mexicanum, assembly GCF_040938575.1. NCBI lineage: Eukaryota > Metazoa > Chordata > Amphibia > Caudata > Ambystomatidae > Ambystoma > Ambystoma mexicanum. The sequence continues at coordinate 946,403,944 of NC_090922.1, forward strand.
CTATTTCGATAAAGAGCATGCAGAGATTAGCCGGGTGACGGGTTCTTTCTGCTAAGAAAGATCAGTGGTTAATCACCTGTGTGAGATTGAACTGTCTTCAGTTGACGGTTAGTACTGCTAAAAGGAGTGGGTACCCAGTGTGTGGGGGTGTCAAAGAGGATTTGGGGCATTTGTTGTTGTTTTGCCCTGAACACAACAGTATCAGAAGATCGACTTTACTGCCGGTCTTATGGATAGCTAATATCCACTCCTGTAGGCCGGTGGTCTTGTTTCTTTTGTTTGTGGATTCTGATTTAACAGCGTGGACTCTATTATCATTCTTAAAAAGAGCCATGCATTATAGGAAGGGGATGTTGACATAGTGGATCCAATAGCGCAGAAGCTGTTTTTCAGGTTGGTTCTTGCCTTTATGAACATTTACAGCTTGGGTATTCCCCACTATGTAATTTGTTCCATTGATTTTGTATGGAATTTTATGAATTGTTTGTATTATTCTATTGTATATTGCTGTGAATTGTGATTGATTGATATTCTGTGTAGGATTTTATGGAGTAAGTGCAAACCTCCAGGGCAGAGGGAGTGCCAAGGCAAGTTCTGGGGGTAGACAGGAGCTGGGCTGATTGGGTGTGGGTGGATGCAAAAGGGCCCCGGGTAGCAATCACAGCAATTGTGGGATTAGCAGAGAAGAGAAGAAGGAAACGAGGGGGTAAAGAGGAAAGTCTTCTGGAGCTTCCGGAATTTAAGAAAGCCCTGCACGAGGCAAGGGGAGGCTGTTCCATAGGAGGGCAGCTGAGGAAAGTGATTGACCACCTACCCTCTCTTTAGCAATACGCTTTACACACAAAGAGATGTTGCCAGACAAATTTAGTGGTCTAGAGGCAGAGTATTAGGTAAGATAAAGTTGAAGATAGTGTGGTCCCTGGGCCCAGACAGCCATGTGGATGATGCAGAGGGATTTGAATGTAATCAGTGCAGCAACCAGGAGACAATGAAGATATTTTAGGGCAGGAAACATGGGATTACTGGCCATTAGGCCAAGGATACGCTTTGCCGCTCTATTCTGGATTAGGTGGATGGGTCGCAGAGTGGAAAAAGGTAGATTCAGGTGGAGGCTATTCCAATAGTCAAGCCTAGAGAGAACCAGAGCTCGGGTAACATTGAGCCTGTGGGGGAAGTGAGAAAAGGGAGAATTCCTTTGAGGAGGAAGAGCTGAATGTGGGACTTCTTGGCAATGTCTTGAGTGTGAGGGAGGAAGGAGAGAGAGGGGTTGAAGATGACTCCAAGGTTTCTGGCTTCAGAAGAGGGAGCAGGGGGAGAACCCAAAGAGGAAGGCCAGAGAGAAGGGAAGAAGGAGGTAGCAAGGGTCCCAATGGGAAGGATGGGAGACATGCTAAAGGTGGGTGTATGTTAGCAGAATACTCTCCCCCTCAATTCCCATACTATTCTGTGCTTCAACAGCACAGTGATCCCTTTGGCAGCAGGGGGACCTCATTTCAAGATAACCACAAGCAGATATTTTCCATTTCTACTTTAACTTGTTTTGAATTTGTGCTTGTATGTTAAGTCAGTGCTGCAATGGATTTGCATTGCAGTTTCTGGGCAGCTTCATTGCCACTCCCAGTCACACCACATTTGCATATACAAATCATCCCTGTAATATGTTCTCCCCTTGGTTAAACTCACTTTTGTTACTACATGTAAAACCATCCCTGTACAATGTAGCCACCACGTCATGAATTCTAACACACATATCAGCCACTTGTTAGGTTGAGATTGTGCTGCTTTATATTGCCCAAGTTATGGATACAACTACTTTCAAATATCTGCAATAGATTTTATTTTGTTTTGTGAATAGAGCCCATTGTAACGTTAGAATATATTCTAAATATATTCTAAATATTTCAAATGTTCCAAGCATGACAATGGTCATGGATCAGGCCAGGCTGGGAAGATCTTAGCTGACCTGACACAGAAGTTGAGAGGTCTAGTTAACATAGGACTTTGAATTTTATTGGGAAAGCAGTACTTGACTTTAAGAAAAATCTCCAGCATGGATGTGTAGGCAGCAAGATAAACATGCTCTGCATGTATCCAAGCATTGTTCTCATAAACAGGAGTAAGTCAGAGACGTTCTCAAAAGAAGGCAGACAAACTGAGTGTGTGAAGCCAATAAATATTTCAAGAAATACTATGCTCCAAGCAGGAAAACTGATACCATAAACTGAGGCAGGTTATGAGGCTGTCTTATATCCATGAGACTTTTGAGGTGGTGCATTTTTGGGCGTTTGAAATGTGCTAAAAACAAGATGATGTAAACGGCTACAAAAAAAACAAAAAGACATGAGCTCTTTCTCACCCTCAAGGCGGGTCTCATTTTGTGGACTTTGTTTTCTCACAGGCAATTACCACTAAATGACATTCTATGACAAGACTGGAGGTGAGCATTATGCTTCATCTTCATTTATTTCTACTCTTCAGCAGTTCAACAAAACACATATAAAACCATGAAAAGTGTAAAACAAAACTTTTCTCTTTTCCAAACTACAAAATCCATGAGTCTCTGTAGTCCATGCCCTTTCCACCAGTCACAACCCACTTCCTGTGCTTGGACTCCTCCCCTTCTTTTACTGCTCTTCAAGCAGATAAGTACCATTTCTTTGCTCTCCGCATGTCAGTGTTGTAATGACTGGGTTTGAGTGAGTGGGAGATTAGTATTAAGACTAGCCAAGACACAGTATGTGTGTGAAAGAGAAGATTCGCTCATATAGCGAATAACAAAAAAAAAGAAATGTTGTTATTATTATCCAAGAGTATCATATGTGCGTAGTTTAGTGTAATACGGTCTCGTGCGTTTATGAGATAAGCCGCTCACTCCTAGCTACGCGTGGAATATGCAGGAGATTCCTCTGAGGTTTTCGTGAGGCAGGGATTTCGTTCGCGAGGCGGACGACCCCGTGTCGTAAAACCGGCACATCAGGGGTTTAGTCAGCCTCGCGAAACACGCAGAGGAGGCTGCGCCTGCATCCGTGAGCCGGCCCCCACCCTTGGGTAGGTGGAGCCAGCACCCGCGAGGGTCAGAGCGCGGCCGGAGTGCTTGCGAGGAGGCAGCCCCCACCCGTGGGTGGGCGGAGCTACCGCGAGCCATGTGTAGGCTCTACGTTCCTAAGCGTTAGCCCCCACCTGCGGGTGGGAGGAGTTGAGTGCGTTACACGCGCATCAGGATGCCGCATTTGTGCGACGTGAGCTTTTGAACACACCGGCAGCAGATTGCTCGTAAGAGCGAATAAGTTTACATTGGCCTTGATCTAAAGATTACCCATTCCAGCGATCATACGGGCGCGAGCGCTGTGCTCCAGGAGAGCATTTAGAAGTCGACGTGTTAACAGCTGCTGAACCCAAGGAGCAGTGGGCGTGCTAAGACACCTGTTTCAGGTATTTTAGGCACACAGTACATCAGAAAATGTCATAGTTTGAGTGGAGCGAGGAGGAGCAGTCGCAGGACCTCGCTGCCAGCTTTAAGCAAGTGCTGGGAAGATCCCTGATTGATGTAGTGGCAGAGGGCGTCAGACCCCTACAGGAGAGGCTGGAGACACTGCAGGCTATGCTTTCGCAGCCTAGTAGCAACACCAAGGACTGAAAGCGCACGGCCACAGATCCCTTGAAGGACGGACACAAGGGGAGTAAAATAGCCCTCAAGAGGAAAGCCTCGGACGACCCCCAGGGCTCTGTGGAAGGGGCAGCAGATAAGGCCCCAGAGGTGCCTGACGCGTTTTCAAATCTGAAGGAAGCTTATCTGCAACGGCAGGCGGTGCCAGGCCTCATGACCCCCTCTCCAGGGGATGAAAATACAGGGGAAGACCCCGGCTCAGAAGAGGAGCAAGTTGAAGATCAGGCCTCACAGGAAGATGAGGAGGTGGAAGAGGAAGTCTGGGTGAAACCCAGTGGGGGCAAGAGAGCACGGAAGGAGAAACACCTTCTGGAACCTCAGGATGATATGTTTGACCCGGATAACATCCGGAACCCGAGGTCCACCGAATGGCAGCCATCCCCCAGAGTAGCACAGTATATGGCAGCAAGACTATGCAAGCCTCTAGACAAGGAGGTGAGACAATGACTCCGAGCAGAATGTCCGCGACTGGATCTCCCAGGAAAAGTAGTGCAAGCCCCAGAGCTCGATCCGAAGATGCTGACCTTCGTGTCAAAAACCAATAAAGATCCCCATAAGGGTATCAATAGGTCCTGGAAAAGTTTCCAGGAAAAGGTATTAGATTTAGCAGGCCCTCTCGTGAAAATCATGGACCTCGCAGAAAGGGCAAGGGACACAGGAGAAGAAGTGGACCCTGAAGCTCTCGCGGGATGGGCCCAGAGAGCAGTATGTCTTCTTGGAAATGCCAATTGTGCCATCGCTTCGGAGAGAAGGAAGGGCCTTTTGCTCAAGATAGATTCGAAACTTAGCGATCTCTCGTCATATGAAGCGGGAGAAGGAGCCAAGGGCCTCCTGTTTGGAGAGACCTTTGGGAAGGAGATGGGCCGGTTTGTCGGGACATACGCTTCCCTCGAGAAGGCTCAAGCATCAATCCGTAAAATATTCCCAAGTAGAGTTTTTGGAGGGACCGGCCGCCTCAGAGGTCGTGCAGCGGTCGCAATCAAGGAGGGAGAAGACCTCAGAACCCCAGAGCGCAATACTGGGAAAACAAGAGCCAGGATACATTCTTTACTTCCAGAGGGAGATTCCTGAGAGGCCGCAGGTCCAGAGGATCAGGACGAGGTCAAGGATTTACGCCAGGTGAGAGCGGTTCAGTATCCTGAATATAGCAAACCAACAGAGGCCTGCAGCTAGATTTCATACAGACACCAGTTCAGCGGAGCAGACCACAGAGTCAGAGACTAGCGCAAGCGAACAAGCATGCCTAGACAGCGAGATAGCGCAGCTAGTCCGCAAACAGGTGATAGAGAGATGCGAGACGACCCCCAGGTTTGTGAGCAATATGTTCCTAGTGCACAGGAAAGAAAAGGTGCGTCCGGTTATAAATCTCAAAGAGCTGAACGGATGGATAGTATATCTCCACTTCAAGATGGAGGGGATACATCAACTCAGGGACTCCCGAAGAGAAGGAGACTGGCTGACGCGTTTAGATCTGAAGGACGCTTATCTCACAGTCCCTGTCCTCAAGGAGTACAGACCATTCCTAGCTTTCCGCTGGCAAAGACAATTCTGGCAATTCAAGACAATGCCATTCAGACTTGCTTCGGCACCCTGGGCATTCATGAAGCTGATGAAGCCAGTAGCAGCGGCAATCAGAGAGAAGGGCGTCAGACTGATCATTTATCTGGACGACCTCTTACTCCTAGCAGAGGATCGAGAGGTGCTCGTATACCAAACGAGATGGGTACAAGATCTTCTGTTTTCACTAGGATTTCTGGTGAACACAGAGAAGTCAATACCATACCAGCGCAGAGATTAGACTTACTGGGGTTCGTGCTAGACACAAAGAAAGCGACTCTGGAGCGGCCAGCTCGAAAGCTGAAAGACATAAGGAGGGAGATCAGATTATGCTTAGAGAAGCAACGGGTATCCCTCAGGACATTGGCGAGGATTTTTGGGCTGTTAGCAGCATCTATTCAAGCCATATTCCCAGGACCCCTGCACTACCGGGCACTACAGAGGTTGAAGATAAAACATCTACAACAGGGTCTGAAGTATCACCAACAGGTGCCTCTAGATCAAGACTCCATTACAGAACTAGAGTGGTGGTTAAAGAATATGGACGCTTGGCATGGGCGAGCCATATTCGGAGACAAGCCGGATCTGATAATAGAATCGGATGCCAGCCGGAAGGGCTGGGGAGCCAGATGTGGGACCCTACAGACAGGAGGCAGGTGGAGCGAAGAGGAGCTCCTCCTTCACATAAATTGTCTGGAGCTCCTGGTAGGATCATTCGCGATCAAGGCCTTCACAAAAGGAAGGGTGAAATCTTGTGTACTGCTGAAGATGGACAACACATCAGCAGTGAGGTACATAAACCACTTAGGTGGCACGAGGTCCAAGATGCTAGCAGAGCTAGCCAAGGACTTCTGGCATTTTTGCCTACGGTCAGAGACATCGGTGACAGCAGAGTACCTGCCAGGCTCACTAAACGTGGTAGCAGACTGGAACTCTCATTACCTGACAGACTCCAGCGATTGGAAGCTGGATCCAGCAGTGTTTCAGAGGCTGGACATGAGATGGGGACCATTACATATGGACCTCTTTGCCTCTCGGCTCAACGCACAGACGAGCCTCTATTACAGCTGGAGGCTGGATCCGGGTGCACAAGGAACAGATGCCTCCCAGCAGGAGTGGGTAGGAGGCCCGCATTACACTTTTCCCCCCTTTGCGATGTTGAGCAGAGTTCTAGCGAAGTGTCAGAGGGAGAAAGCGGAACTGGTATTAGTAGCACCCTTGTGGAAGTCACAAGTGTGGTTTCCAACGCTAATGGAGCTAGTAGCGGAAGTACCCAGAGTCCTCCACCAAAGGAGAGCGACTGCTCACGGACCCAGCTGGGTCGTGTCATCCTCTGAGAGTGAGAGGGACACTCCCACTAGTCGCGTGCAGGATATCAGGAGACGCTGGGCCCTTCCAGGAATTTCGGCGCAGGCTGCTCAGCTTATCGCTGAGTCCTGGGCTCCCTCCACTAGGAGGAGCTACGATGCAGCTTGGGCAAAATGGACAAGCTGGTGCACGAACAGAAGTGTTCATCCCGTTTCAGCATCTGTAGTGGAAATACTGAATTTCCTGGCAAACTTATTGCAGAACAGAAGAGCTTTCCGTATGATAGGAGTATGCAGATCAGCTATATCAGCGGGGCACATGCCAATAATAGGAATACCGGCAGGAGAACATCCCGCGGTAGTTATGCTCATCAGAGGAGCGAGATTCAGAGTGCCACCAGTGCCCAAATATAGCACAACATGGGACGTGGCGACAGTATTGCAATTATTATCAGATTGGCCAACAGATAAATAACTTTCTCTTAAACAGCTATCAGGTAAACTAGCTATGTTATTATGTCTGATCTCATGCAAACGAGTATCAGATGTTAAAGCTCTAGAGATTAACAGGCGGTCCTTCGGACCGGAAGGAGTCACATTTTCCATAGCCAGGAGGACCAAGACAGGCACCTCCACAGTGCATTATCCGTATTTTCCGAACAATTTGAAATGGTGCGTTGCACGATGTATTAAAGGATACGAGAATAGAACAGCAGAGAATAGAGCAGCAAATACTACTCAATTATTAATAGCGCGCAGGAAGCCCTATCACGCAGTTGCATCAGCTACCATAGCTAGATCGGTCAAAGAGGTCATGCATGCAGCAGGTGTGAATGTGGACACGTATGGAGCTCATTCAGTGAGAGGAGCAATGGCACCGTCAGCCGCGAGAGCGGGAGTGCCTTTGAGTGAAATAATGCTAGCAGCAGACTGGTCAAGCGATCGTACATTTAAAGCGTTTTACTTTAAGCCAGCAGAGAGTTTGGCTGGTAGGGTGTTGGGGAAGCTTTGAACAAGCATAATGCTCACCTCCAGTCTTGTCATAGAATGAAGATTAGTGTCCAACACATGTATATTCATGTTACACAGCAAACATGATCATGAAACTGCCTGCTCCAATTCACCCCCCCCTGCGAAAGCATCTTCAGATGATACTTATTGGGGCAAAACCTGGATGCTCCATTCACCATTATCAGAGCAGCAAAGTGGTGCTACATTCATTTGCTCCACTTGTTTTTCACAAGTGCAAATCTTTGATAATCTGGGCCCATATGCACCAAAAACAAATAGAGAGAGCAACACACAGGTGAGGCCATCTAGCAGTAAAACACCTGCCTTCTCTTCTGGTAAACTGCGTTTTAGGGACTGTAAGGAATAGCACATTAGTAGAACAGAATATGCAAGAAGGTGGAAAAAAGAAAAAAAGAAAGGCAAACAGGAGGGAGCTAACCTGTGTAAACATTTAAATATAACACACACAATCTTAAACTGAACTCTCTGTCAAATGGGGAGCCAATGCCCAATGTTTGACGTACAGAGGTAACAGGATTGAATTGAGAAAGATGGAATGTGTGATGGACTGCTGCATTTTAACCCATTGAAGAGGATCTCATTGATATTTTGGTAAACCGAGGTACATGGAATGCGCATAATCCAGTTTAGGGTTTATAAGGGTACGAGTAACAATGACCAGGTCAGACAGGGAAGAAAGGGACATCTAGATTGCTCCAACCCAAAACAAGAAGTCTTGGCAATCTCAGAAATGTATCTGGGAAAACCTAAACTCATCTCCTGATGACCCGGAGGTTGTTAGCTGATTTAGAAAAAACATAATGAGAGTTCCAAAATTAACCATAAGAGAGTGTTTGGTTGGATATTTAAGAAGATGCTTAGGAACAAAAAAGAATGCATTTGGTTTAAAGAGGTGTCAACAAGGGTTTTAAGACCGTTTAACATTCAATCCATGCCTGCCATTTTAAAGGGTTAATTCCAACTCTAGTCCATTGAACTTAAACCCACTTAATTGACTAATTGGAATTTAATGAAGTGAAAGCACGTCCCACATTTATTACAAGTACTGTGTGCAAGGCCTGTGAATGATTTTTCAAGGTAATCCCACATTGCAGGTGTGTTGTTTCCTCTATTATGGCATTCAGCAATGCATTTGTGGCAAATGCTGCTCTATTGTTCGCACTTCCAGCGGTTATTTTGTTTTTTGTAAGGGATACATGGCACCCATGTCTCACAAACTAGCCAGATCATTTACTTGCTCAGCTTAATTTCTCGATCAGGTGTGAGTAACATGTGTTGCTGAATTCACACTCTCTGCACTGCAGGGGCAAGATTATCAAAGATTTGCACCTGTGAAAAAAGCAGGGCAAATACATTTAGCACCAATGTTGCTGTTTTGATAATAGAGAATGGAGAATGGAGCAAACAGGCTTAACCCCAGTCGATATTATATAAAAATAAATTCGCTTGGAGAAATGTGGAGCAGACTGTTTTATTTTCTATGTTTGCTGCGTAACTTGAAAAGAAACATAGTATACACCTTTTGCTGTATTGTATGCAACAAAAAACAAGCTGATAAAGGTGTGCCCTAGTGCAAAGGTTTGTAGATAAAATGGATTGTGACAAAATCTGTTTGCTCCATTTTATATTATCAAAGCATTTTCTCACTTTTTAGCACAGGTGCATATGTTAAATAATCTGACCACAGGCATGGAAGAGTCACTTCTTTGGTATTGTGAAGGGGTGGAAATAATTATGGAGCATTGTTTGGTTTAAATGAACATATTGAAGCATTTATAATTTACACAATTCCTCTTAGAATTAAAAAAAGTGTGCATGTTATTTTACACACAGATCCAGCAGGACAATCAAGGGTCATTCAACCAAGACGATTTGGAAATCATATTAATAGCACAGTGTTAGGCTTTCATGCATTTTCCTTTTGCTCAGTGATTTTCTACAGCCAGTGACAATTTTCATCTCACAATGTGATTTAAAATGCATTACATATGCAAAATATAAGTTTGCCTTGCATGACGAATGCAAGAGTACATTCAATAAAAGATGGATCCATTGTACAGATTGTACACTCTATTGGCATGCAACAGGTTTCCGCTGAGATCCATCAGACATCTACTAAATCCCATATTGTTGGATCATTATCAATGCCATTTATTTAATCTCAGAACTAGGCCCCTCATCATGCTATGGCGTGAGTCACAGAGGAGGGAAAATGATAGCAGTTTGGTATGTGCAATTTACGCCTGGTAAGGACGAAAAAATGCACGAAGGGATATTTAACAAAAAACACTTGCACGTTTTGCAATCAAGCTCAATATATATATATGTTGTTCAATTTCATGTGCAAACCCCTGATTTGCAAAGCATTTTTGAGGGCTTTCCCATTCAAAAACGCTTTTGTAAACCAGGCCCAAAGTGCACAAATTATATATGTGTATGCACTTCTGCACAACTCATTTGCAATTTGCATAATGCAAGCCACATAAAACATGAACACAAGCAAAAACACCTTTCAAAGAATACCAAACAGTGACATTTATAGACATAATCAGACCCAGAACATACACTGAGGCCATCCCCACTGCTGCCAATACTAAAAACACAAACACACGCAAACTCAGACACGCATCTGTACATATACAGTGTTATCACCTGCATGCAGGCATAACCTTGGATGGGTATTGCACACACCATTACATTTCAGAGAAACAACGTGTTTTATATGGAAATTGGGTCGCGATCTGATGGTAGAGACTATGTTAGTCCTAAAACAAATCCTATCACGGTCTAGCCCCCCTGGGCAACCATGCACCGGTCTTATACAACTCTAGCCAACCCTAGCCAATCTCCTATGGGGGGTGTGGATCACTATACCCCCGCTGCTTTCGTATCTCAGTGCATATGTGCACTGTGTTACTCCTAGATTACTTCTAACAACATACACCTATCATACTCCTATGAACACAATAACATAAGACACAAAGAAAACACAAAAATTGATTCAATTATAACAATAGAATACATTTATTTATGCATAACAAGCATGATGCAAACAATACTAAAACTATTGCAAATACCTAATTTGCACCTTTTATGCTTCTGGTGCAAATCTACCATGCAGTGGGTAACTATAAGCCTTACAGGCTTCTAATGCAAGGTATCAGTGTCTAATGCAATATAAATATGACAAGTGTCACATCAGCATTCTTCTCCATTCCACACCATACTTCACACTCACTCTATAAGACAATCCCTGTCTGATTTCCCCTTTCCCAAACCCAAAGCTCTTTTTATGAGTGTCTGTTCTAATCAATCAGTTTAGGCCATGAACAATACTTCCCATTTACTTCCCTTTGTCTCCAGCTCTGTTTGCCAGGGTCAGGTCTCTCCTCTCCCGCTACTCTGCAGTCAGTCAGTCAGTTGCCAGGGCCAGGTCTCAAAATCAGGTCACTCGGACTGCCTCAAGCCTTTGCCAAGCTCTCGATCATTCCCAAGCTGGTCTGCCAAGGCTGCATTACTGTCACACCAAAACGCCTCTCTCTCATCGAACTCCATCAATATCTAAAAACTCCACCAACTAGAGCCAGCAACTGCCCTCTCCCCTGGTTATACTATTCCATGACGTATAGAAATCCCTATGGTTGCTTCGTTCTCTAAGCTAAGAATGTCTCTTTCTCTGTCAGCATTTCTACAATGCCTGAAAGTCTGTGTTGCATGTTCTTTACTTTGTGTTCTGGTCACTGCATGTTCTGTGTCAATGTGACATTGGACATCGTATCTCCTTCTTCTGTCTGCCTGCAATACACCATCTAGCATCAATTCCTCAATTCACTCCACTGTTGGCTTCACTTTTTCCGTGTCTGTGTGCAAGGCTCTCCCTGCAAAAAGCACTTCTCTCCCATTCTCCATGTGGCGCAGCCCTCCCCTTTTCTGTCTGCGTGGCACACAAGCCATGTTGATTAGGCCTCCTTCACTCTCCACTCAGACAAGGGCCGTGTTATCTGTCTCTGCCAGGCAAATTTTTATGAATACTTGTACACTGTTAACTCCTATAAATCTTTCCACACTCCGCAGCGCTCCTCTGTGTCTCCATCCAGAAATGGCTTTATAATGCCAGCTAAATGCTTTCTAGCATTTACAACTTCTCTCGCAGTGGCAAGCGCTATCTAATGCAAACATATTCTAAGTGCACACTCAATGCGTGTTGTCTATACAATGCATGCATGTGTACATGTAACTACAAAACATAACATGTGTCATTCTAAATGGCTCTACATGGTATTTCAGATAGGACAGTGTGTTATTCTAAATGCAAATTGCAAATGCATACAAAGTGGCAGTCTAATAATGTGGATAGTGTCTACTTCAGCAATGTACAATGGATAGCTTAAACAGGATGCAATAATGGAATGATTCCATAGCAAAGAGTAATGTTTGGGTAATGATAACAATCTTGGTCTCTCCATTTTATCAGATTATACAACTATATTATTTCACAGCAGCAATGCCTCACTTAAGGGGAAACGCACAGTGCTAGCTTGACAGGCATCAGCACACCAGTTTTTGCCAAACACCTAAATAAAATGGTGTTACACTTCACACTGCCACAAACAAGCTGGACATGTATGAACTGGCATTCCATATCTACACTGCAGCGCACAGCAATGCAACTGTGCAAGAAAAGAATCACATGGCAATCAAAAAATCACACATGTGGGTTCACAATAGATCAAAGTGCATCAGTACAAAAGTATTGCAATACTTTTCTATTGCTCCGTCACTGATTACATTTTCAGTTACTGAATTCGATGATGCTGTCTGCCTTTGTGCAAAACATGTGCATGGTTCCTTTATCTGCAACATGATGTCTGAGAGCTCTATTTGTCTTTGTCTCTTTCAGATGGACAAAGTTGCGAGACATAACTGTAGATAAAACAATGCATCTATAGGTGCGGGTATCTCTTTTAAATAATTAAATGTGAATTATGGAAATTGTGATTGTGGATGTGAGTATATCCCCAGAGCTACTTTTAAATGCACACATGGGACTAAACAGAGTGTTTAACGACATGCATTTTGACTTTTGCAGTTGTTCATATCACTTTACATGTGTGGGTATACATTTGTGTTGCCCACATAAAGAACGGGTCTATCTCCAAAAACATGCAATCTGGGAGTCTGGGAGAGTCTGGGGGTAATCACAGGACTATTATTGAGGGAACTGCCTCTGGTGGCTGATTAAATACTTCTCCCAATTCACACAATGAGCACCTATAGGTGTTCTAAATTAGTTAATTGTGATTTGAAGAATTTGTTCGACCAATACTTTGCTAGATTTAGTAACTGATAATTTAATGAGTTTCAGGTGATAATGCAGTGGAATCAAGCTAAGGTCAAACTGACGGTAGTAAATCATATAACATGTCCCTACTCTTGACATAAGCTGACACAGCTGCAAAACAAAACCCCTGTTTGTGGCGCGAGTAGATGACAGAGCTAAACATGGTACCTAGACATTTACGAAACCACTTATCTCCATGCAAATGTGGAATACACTAATTCAAGCAATGCATATAAAAATGTATTTTCTTCACTCCAACACAAACACTTGGAAAGCTCAATAAAAAAATCACATCATTGATTTTAGTTTGATGTAGCTTCCAATACCCCACAGCTCCAAAAACTCAAGTCCAATTATATAATATTTTGTTCTTTCTTGCATTGCAAAAGTTAATGTTTCCTCTTCAATTTAAAATGTGTCCTCCATGATGCTTGCTGCCAACAACCAGGCAGAATGTTAAGGTATTATCTGTGAGACAGGCATGATATCAAGAGAGACACAGACTCAAATATATTCATTTAAAAAACCTTTATTTACAAAAGTTCCTGGGTTGGTGTAATGCATAACTGACCCTTACACTAAAGGGATGGTTTCCTTCACTGGTGGGCTGTCAATGTCTGAGAGTCCACAATAAAAGTCTGTATTTGTCTAAACCTCATTCTTAAACAAAAATGTGTTAAGAAGTCTTTCTAAAGCAGAAACTTTTGGTTCAACAAAAATAGTAAACCGGGGTTGGTATCAGGTGGTCTTCTCACCAGGTGTAGGATGGTCAGCTTAAAAAAAATGAGTTGAATCAAAAAGGGACTGCTCATAAAACCTTTTCCATGTTTCAAACAATGTCATTGGGCCTCATTATGGGTCCAGCAGTAACCATGCCAGTAGAACTGGCAGGTAGCCGCCAGACCCGTAAACAGTTACTGGCGCCTGACTTGCCGGTAACACTGGGGTATTACAACCCCTGCGGCCAGAAAGTCAGGCGCCAGTAAAATGCTGTTCCCCATTCATATAGAGTCCCGTAGGACTCTATGGAAATTGGGACCACGAAAACACTGGCAGCGGAAACTCTGTGGGTGTGTGCCGGTCTACCTAGCAGGTCAGACCTGCTGGGTGGGAGGGCACCCACCGGGAGGGCACCCACCCGGCCTGCAGAGTTGTACTTTGCCGGTCCAGAAACTACAGTGCAGGTAAGCCCCATTGGGTCTCATTACAAGTTCTGCGGTAGCCTTGTCGGTAAAACCGGCAGGCTGCCTCCGAACTTGCGATTTTTTTTCCTGCGCCCGGGAATGGCCAATTACCGGGTCATTCCCAGATAAAAAGGCTTCCCATTCCCATTGAGTCCTATAGGGCTCAATGGGAATGGGGAGGCCAGATGCACCGGCACCATTCAGGATGGTGAAAGTGCATCCGACACGCTCTGCTCATGGGTGCCGGTCTGCCCGCCAGGACAAACCTGGCAGGTGAAATGGCACCCATGAGCAGAACTCGTAGTTTGCTGGTACGGTAAAAACAGTACCGGCAAGCTTACTGGTACCATTGTTACTGTACCGGCAAACTTGTTTTGAGGCCCATTTTCTTTATTGCCCTGGGTTCCCTTCCCCAAACTTTAGTTCTTCTAAGTTTAAAATATAACCAAAAAGCAATGTTCTTCTTTAAATGTCACAGGGTTCAATTCTTTCAGTAACATGAACTTCCACTTTGATAGATCTCTTAGGGTTCCTTTTCCCCAAGCTTAGGACTCTTTTGAGTTTCACAACACAAGCTCATCTTGTCAGGGTGTACAATTCTGTCGAGGGGTAGCATCAGATGCTTTTGAAAACGCCAGGTTCTCTGCTCCTGCTAGGTGTGGCCACTCTGAGCTTTAAGTCGTCTCTTTAATTTCCTGCTCTTCTTTCTCTTAACCTTTTGCCATCAGTGGCTTTCGACACACCCTTCTGGTTCTCCTCTGTTTTCTTGCCTTCTTTCTTTGCCCACTGGCACCTTCTTTCACTTCTTTCATGCACACTTCCACTCTCTTTATCTTTTCATGCCCACTGATACCTTTTCAATCTGTCCCGTGCACACTTGCACACTTTCGACTGTGTGGGTCACTTGCACCCTCTATATTTCAGTTATTGCACTTTACGCCGCTTTTGCGTTCTACTTTTCTTGATTTCTCTTACTTAACCTGTATGTTATCACTCTTCTTTCATTCTGTATTGCTTTACTAGCTTCTTTCATTTCTTTTCTCTTTTCCGCTCTGCTTTATGCAGTCTTTTCCTACGCTCTGCTTCAGTCAGCCGCATGTTCCCAAGTCTCTCCCTCTCTCACAAGACTTACTTGTGCAGCAGCGTGTTTACAAGTGGCCCCTTCTGGTTGTGTGGTCCTGAGGTCAGGATCTCACCACCTGTCCTTCAGATACCCTTGGTGCCGGCACAGGTTCAAAGGCAATGAACAATGTTCCGACTGCCAATTGCAGCCTGCCGGGTGCTCAGCTCTGGCTCTCTGAAGACACGGCTCCCCAGCCACACTGCAGCCCCTCACCAACGCTGTGCCAGCATCTTGATGTGCCACTCTCCTCTGGATCATAGATCCTGCTGCTCTCTGCTCCTTCGCTTCTCTGGTCCAGACAACGTCCTCAACTCGCTCTCTCAGCTGTGCAGAACCACAGCCTTTATAGTTGTGAAAACAGTCAAGTGAGTCAGGTGTCAGTGATAAATAGTAAGTTCCTGACTCTATCAATGGGACAACTTAAGTTCTTTCTACAGCCGGTTTCCATTACACTCCCCATGTTATCCTTATGGGAAATCTTCACTGCTCCTTGTTGCCTCTTCCTCGTCTCAGTATTTGTTGGAAATGGGCAGGGGCAGATGGGTTTGAAAATACCCCATGAAAACTGAGGGAAAGGGTTTTGAGGTTGAATGGGAAAAGGAGGAGTACCATGTCTCACCCTCAGATGTTCCCCTCCAATCCCCCGTGACCCTCCACTCAAGTGATCCTTCCTCGCTTGTCCACCCGCAGGGTTGGGATCCAAAAGCGATGGCCCTTCCCTGGACACCTAACTTGAGGATCCCGGGGGAGTAGGTGGGAGAACACCATCAGGTTTATCACATATCGCAAATCTCCAAATCAAAGAGCATGGTGAAATGAATCACTTTTCAGTCTTTAGATCATCAGCATTCTCTTTGCTTTTATATTTTGTTCTGATTGCCATACCCACGTTTAAATCATCATTTTATAAACATTAACTAAATGCGTTGCTCTTGATATTAAGGTATACAAATGAGCACACTTGGGCTGCAGGGTCTTTCGATATGACCTTTTCTTTGTAGATCTCATCAGGTGGAATATTAGTTCTGTGGCTTGGAAACGTTTGACATAAGTAACTTTTGTTTGAGAAAGAGCAATTTAGTACAGCAGACAGGTGAAATATTCGGAAGAATGGTGCTATTGATGATATGAGCATTAAACATGGGGCACATATAGTACATATGGAAAGGTTTTAATTTGGCTATGAGGCCATTCCAGGTTTTCCCACTAAAGGTACATTCAAAATGGCGGCCTTGGAAAATTGTTAATCTGCTCTTTCATATGTTATTTGATGCTGTTACCTCCATACTACATGTTATTTCTCTGAATTGCTGGTATACATATATGTGCAAAACATCCAATAATTCAATAAAATTCATGCACAAAACAAGGGTGTAAAAAAAGAGCAGTGTGATATTATTATCATTTTTTTTATTCACAGATGAAGGAGTTTGTATGATAATTTAAGAAGAAGAAAAAGAGGACTAAAATAAGGAGAAACTACATAGGCTGTTAATTTGGAGGTTCTTCGCTGTCCATCAGAAACTCAACACAATACAAAGGGAGCCGACTATAAGACAATATCTGATCTGCTGGTTGGGTTTAGTTGTGTTGGTTGTTTACCAAGAACAATTAATCTGTCACATCTAGATGAAGGTGGAGGTATTAAGGAAACATTGGTACAAAGTAAAGCTCTTTTTCATGAATCATGTATATTGCAATTCAACAAAACAAAACTGAAAAGAGCAGAGAAAAGGCAGATATCACCAGCAGATAATGATGATAGTTCCACAAGATTAATCCATCAGAGTGTTCAAGAAAAAAGTTCAGTGAATACAAAACAAATATTCTTTTTTTGGCATGCCTGCCCCAGCTAGAAGATCATTGTGTACAACATGTACATTCTGTGTTGATACTCACATGTGTACTGTGCCCTTAAACTAGAAGGCAAGCTCCTGCTTGCAACTGAGTGCAGGCCATCTTACTTCACAAGATGCCATTTACCATTTCCATTGCCTTGTATTAATATGTAATAGAGCAAGAGATACAAAAAACAAAACAAGAGACCAAGATGGACCAAATTAACCATGTTATTGCATTTGCAGAACTTATATCATACATCGAAGATCCTCTAACGGACAATGAAATTGCACCCATATTTAAACTTGTTGACCTGCGCTATCTGTACAGCATGAGAATGAAACAACTTGGCCGTCGATCTTTCAGGATGCATACATTCTATGAAACTGAAAAACAGGATGCTTGCTCACTTTCCTGACATCGAAGCACATAAGCAAATCCGTCATGTGATGATTATATTTAATAAATATATTGGATCTGCACTGAGGAAAGCATGAGGATACGATGCAGATACTAATGCTATTCATCTTGCTAAAGCAGCAAATATAGTGAGAAGAGACATCTTTCAAATGAAAAACCACTTCAACCGATCTTTTGGAAACAAGTGTCAGGAAGACGCATCTCGGTTAGCACTGGTTGCCAAGGTTAGGAACGGCACAAAATATTAAGTCACAGTCAAGTTCTTGAACAATGCCATAGGTGATGTGAGTGTTGAGAGTGGAAGAAAGGAAACTAGGATTAAATGAAAAGGGGATTAAGAGCACACGGGAATATTTTAAGGTTTTATGTCCTATGTTTGGTATTGTCATTATATTCATTGTTTTTTCCTCTTCAAAAGTTCAATGATTTATATTTCATGTGCCTGTCATGACAATGCATAAGTAATGTTTTCAAGTAAAACATGAAAAACTATGATTGATACACCAGAGGTTGTAGTTTGATGGTAAAGAGGAGCTAGGGTGGGAAGAAAAGGTCCTTTCGCAAATATGGGATTAGACACACCACTCTCACATATTTGTAGGCACTTCCCCTTGTACAGTGACAGAATAAAGAAATATCATGGGCAATGGGTAACGGAACTAAAATGGGAGGGGTCACCTCATACCTGGCTGGAAGAGGGGTCTTTTAACAGAGTGATATTTGACTATGTAGCCACTTACTCAATGGCAAAATGCACGGGGAAATAGCTCCAAAACAGACCAGTAGTGCTAGATTTGTGGAGGATGTTCGAGGAAACACCCCCTATAAATAACAAGGAAAAGGAGGCAGAGCTCCCGGTAGTGCCAAATGGGAAAGTAGAAGGTAAGGAGAAAGAGAGTGAAGAACCAAAGAAAATATACCCATTGCTAACAAGACCCGCAGAGGCGTATGCTGACCCAGTGTATATGCCAGGGGGTAGAGCACCAGCCACACCAGTTAACGCACCGCCGCCTCATACGCTCCAACAAATATACCCCTGTTACCCGAGGGCCCACCACCCGAGATCTAGAAATTGTATTAACATCCACTCAGGCAGAATTGGCCCGATTGCGTACTCTTTGCGAAACAACACTACCTCTACCTGGGGGAGGGCAACCGCCGTTACAACCTCCAGTAAAGAGTACCTCTGTATTGCCAGAAGATGAATGGAAATCCAGGGATTTCCTTTTTGAATAGATAGCTCCACAATTAAAACGTAGAACGAGAAGGTGAGATAGAAAGCATGAGACATGATACAATAGCTTCAGAGAGGGAGGAGGAATGTTGGAGCGACTTTGTGGAGTCCGACAAAGGGGCAGTAGAAGAGACACAGCAGATTCAGCGGACAACTCTGCAAGTAACAGAAGTAGAAGAAGTTCGGGAGGGAAGGCTTCGAAACAGGCTAGGGAGAATAACATTGGCAAAAAAGAAAGGTAAGTAAGGGGAGGGTGAGATCAAAACTACAGATGCCCCTCATCCACAAATGAGCAGGACAACACCAGTATGTACCTTGGGCACTGAAGGACAAGAACAATCTCCTCAAAGCACTTCCACCACTTTCAGGGCGTGCAGGGAACTGGATATATGCATTCGAAAAGAATACAGCAAGAGTGTCATTAGCGATTGGAGATATTAAAAGCCTTTTGATATCAGCAGTAGGAGATCAAGCACATACAGTGTGGGGGAAGGCAGGGTTTCTGGGAGTAACCACGGGGAATGGCATGCATGACGGGGCATCCTTCCACAATGTAAGGGTACAAGTTTAGGATGCACTGCGTAGGACCTTCCCTGACACCACAGATTTACACTATGTAATGCAATGAACCATGGGGGACGAGGAAGATGCGGTGCAGTTTATTCTCCAGATGCGGGAGACGTGGCGCGCGGAGACAGGCATGGCGTCAGATCAATCCACCTCCCTATTCTACTTCATCATTAAGAGAAAGGCCTCCCGAAGGAGGTACAGAAGGCCCTTGATAAAATACCCGGGATAGAAGCCAAAGGGTGGCAAGAGATACAAAGCATCATAGTACACCATTGTAGGAGGATCAAAGAGAGAGAAAAAGAAATAGCTCAGAGGAGATTAACGGATGTAGCGAAGCTTATGCAGAGTAAGTTGGTGAAGGTCACAGCAATAACTACAGTGCCGCCGCCATAGCAACAAGAGGAGGAAAGGGAGGTGTTGGTTGCTATACAGGCTAGGATGGCTGCAGCATGGGCAGATAATGGCCAGGAACAGTGGCGTGGAGAAGAACAACATGTCAGACCCCAAAGGTAAGGAAGGCCTGCAAGACGGAGAGGTGGGTACTGAGGGCAATGAGGGGGTGGATATGGATATGGAGGACAAGGACCAATGGGGGGAAACCTGGACCATATTGGTTGTGCGGGAGGTGGGGGCATTTTGCACGGGAATGTCGTATCCGGCCTGTGGCCAACTATCAAAATAACCAGTGGTACAACAACAAAAAACAATATGGCCACCCACACCCGGGTAGCCCGTATGGCCTAACCATAGGAAATTACGAACCAGATGGGCACCCTGAGAGCAGACCTATACCGGGGTACAACACACTTCAGCACCCCCCGCACTGCTTGCAATCCCGCCCTACTGGTCAGAACCAAATGGCACATACACATGCAAATCCATTCATCACTTCGGCCAACGGCGCACCGGCCCCTTATCAAGGAACATGTGTATTAAGTGAAAATGTTTTTTCTTGCCCTGGGACAAACACCCACCCAGATTAGGACAGCCCACAGACAGCACATGCATGTCCCATCCTATCAAAAACCTTGCGCCTAGACGAGAAACCACTGGTGGGGTAAGAGATAGGAAACAAACAGTTCATCTTTATGGTGGACTCGGGGGCAGATAAATCATGTCTATGCGAGTGTGATTTTCCCGTTATCTGGCAAAAATCTCAAGACGGAAGGATTCTTTGGGGCTGTGGTCACAGTTCCTTACACAGAAGATCTAGATGTTAAAATTCGAGGAAGAATGGTACAAGCACCCCTACATTATTATGAGTATGCACCTGTGAATTTACTGGGACGAAATTTACTCAGTAAGGTTAACGTGACCATAGCATTTACAGATAGAGAGATAGTATGCTCCACCACAAGTATGTGCTCCATACGAGCGATATTACTCATGCAAACATCAGCAAATGAAGCAGCCATTCGAGGGGTACCAACAAATCCAGACATGTTCATTTATGGCATACAGGTACTAGCAAGAATGGTGTCAAAGATCACAAGTAAAGATTGGAGAGTGCCCTCTGATTTTGTTTTCCACCCAGTAGACACCCTGAGATTTTGCCTGCCACTGTCTTGTCTCTCGATCTGCAAGGGGTACAGGTTTCAGAAAATTGTCACAATTGGCCTGGACACGCATGGTTGCGAATGGCGAACAGTACTGTGTATTGACCCAAACATACCACTGCTTGAATTAACTTATGAAGAGCTGTTCACTGACAATGACACTTAGAGGGTAATAATAATGGAAATATGCATGTCTTGTGACATAATGATACAAAACAAATGAGTGACAAACCCCCTAATGGCCATTGTCAGTGCACCACCATTTTTTGTGATATGGATTTGCAGCTAGAACAGCCAAATATATGGACTATGAACCCCCACGATGTAGGGTTATTGAAGGAAGTAACCCCAATAAAAATAAAGTTTAAACCAGGGGCCGTATTACCCAGGGTCAGACAGTACCCCCTATCAAGACAAGCAGATGAGGGAATACAAGACACAATACCCGCACTTCTACAACAGGGCATTATTGTCCCTTCAAACTCCCCATGCAATACTGCGATTTATCTGATTAAAAAAGCGAAAGGGGGGTTGTGGCGTATGGTGCAAATCCTTTGCCCACTTAATGACATTGTCCAAAAGGAGTTACCTCTTGATCCAAACCTGGCATGCATTTTGTATAGTATCCCAAAGCAGGCCACGCACTTCACAGTGGTAGACCTGAAAAATGCCTTTTTCTCAGTACCTCTTGAACCACAGTGCCAATATCTAACAGCTTTCACTCTAGGGGGAAAAAGGTACGAGCACTGCTGGCTGCCCCAAGGGTATTGCGAAAGCCTAAGCATTTTCAACAGAATATTACTTGAAGACCTAGGCAATATTGATGTTCAAAGCACCATCATTCAATACGTAGATGACCTCCTAGTATGTAGTGAGGGGGAAGAAACATGCAGGTGGGACTCTGTCACTTTGCTTACCTTACTGGCCCACAAGGGGTATAAGTGAGATAAGAATAAACTTTAATATTGCCAAGCAGAGTTCTTGTACCTAGGCCAATTGATCTCAAAAGATGGTAAGAGAAGAATACCTGCAAGAGCAGCAACGGTGCAGACAGCAGCCAGACCCCACACAGTAAAAGACATGCAAAAGTTCCTCAGCATATGTAACTACTGCAGGGCATGTTTTTTAAACTATGCCTCCTACACACGTCCCCTATTACAAGGATTAAAAGAAGCACAGAAAGAGAACACAGCAATAACATGGACACCAGAAATGCACACTGCTTTCACAACATTAAAAGAACTGATATGCATATCCCCTGTCCTAGCCACACCTGATTAAGAATGAGAATTCGTCCTGTTCTCACATTCAAATGGAACATTAATGACTGCAGTACTGACACAAACAACATCCTTGGGCCACAAGCCACTAGTCTACTACAGCGGTACTCTTGACTCAGTAATGCAGGGCCATTTCCCTTATGAACAAGCTCTTGCAGCTGCTGCCTTCACCATTGAAAAAAGCTCCACAATTGTGATGGGATTCTCCATCACATTGTTTGTGGAACACTCCTTGTTTGCCATACTTGAACATCTCAAGCCCAAACATCCATGTGATACGCTGCAAAATGGTAAACCCAGCCACATTCCTCACAGAGCCATGCACGGTAGAGGACATGCAGAACCATGATTGTGCTACTTATGAGGGAGAAGGGGACGACATTCCCAAAGAAAATGAAAAGTCATTGAGTGAGGGGGTAATGTACTTTGTAGATGGATCAGAATCCATTTGGCCAGAAACTGATGAAAAACATGTTGGTGCAGCAGTCGTAAGGTTGGAGGAAGGAGAATATGAAATATTGGTACAGAATTGTTTACCCATGAATTATTCAGCAAACGCAGCGGAATTGGTAGCACTAATAGAAGCCCTCATGCAGCAAAGGGGTGTGGAGTAACAATATATTCTGATTCAGCATATGTAACCACCACAGTACATGCTGGATTATCTAGATGGAGAAGAAGGGGATTCAGAAGGGCAGATTCGTCCTCAGTACAACATGCTTAATTATTGAATGAATTGATCGAAGCACTTGCAGAGCCATCAGTAGTAGCACTCGTAAAATGCCACGCCCACACAAACAGTAGTGATGAAATCTCACTAGGGAACACTAAGGCAGATGCTGCTACAAAACAAGCAGCGTACTTCCAGAAACAACCAACTACAAAGGGTAGAGTGGAAGAGCCCAAGTAAGAGTGATATAATGCACTTCCAATTGCAGAAATTATAGAACTCCAAAAGGAGGCACCACTGTTAGAACAAGAATTCTGGACAAAACAGGGATGCACACAGTCACCCATAGATCTGCTATGGAGGCAGGACACAACGGGAAAGGTAGTAATGCCAGCAGAATTATTGCAAATAGCATTCCAACAATTACACTCTCCTGCCCACACCTCAAAACAAAACATAGCTGCAGACATTTAGGAGGATTGGTTTGTCTCAAACCTCCAAGAATACCTTACTAAATTTACTATTGAATGCGTCCCATGCAAAACATTTAATTCAGGAATGACTCTCAGGACACTGCGAGGAACACTGCCCCGCCGCATCAGACTTTTCTGTGAACTGCATATCGATTATGCAAACATGGGAGAGAAGTGCAATGGGGCCAGATACTTGATAGTAGTGGTTTGTCCCTTTTCATGCTGGGTGGAGGCAGGGCACAGTGAGAGAAGTGTTCCCACGGTGGGGCATATGCAATGTCATGCGCTCCGACAATGATACACATTTTGTGAATGACGTCTTCAAGGAAGTGATAACATTATTGGGAATAAAACATAAAATGTGTACAATTTACCACACACAAGTGAATGGGGTGGTTGAGAAGATAAACAGACTCCTCAAAAGTAGGTTGTCCACACTATGCCACACCCTAAAAAAGAACTGGATCTATTGCCTTCCACTGGCCTTATTCCAGCTGCGCACACAACCTAGTAAGGACCACCACTTGTCCCCTCATGAGATAGTAACTGGTAGACGTATGCAACCACCATTATCCCCAGTAAGAAGGATGTCTTTTGCACGTAGAATTGCAAAAGTGTTAGGTGAAGAATTCAAAGAGTACCTCATGCAGCTCACAAGAGCAGTATAAACAATTGCTAAACCAACAGCCCCACCCTTCACCAGTGAGAGTAAAACAGATACGTCCACTGCCTCAGCAGACAGCCCAACACAACCTTTAATGCATGGGGAACTGGTTTATGTTCGCAGCTTTGTAAGGAGATAGAATTCTCCAAGATTTCATAGCGCGTATGAAGTAGTGTATTCTACACCTTTAGCAGTAAAGGTGAAGGGCCTGAAATATTGGATTCATCTATCAGTTGTCAGAAAGGCTCATGACATTGTAACTGCAGAAACAGCACAAGAAAATGAACACAATATAGCAGTGCCTTAAGAGGCATTGGGAGAGGAAGCACAATACTAGGGAAATATAAGTACAAAAGCAAAGCACTATTTCAGAGAAATATGTATTTAAATGAGTCATATATGTATAGATGTATGTATGATGTAAAAGACAATCTCTCTCTCTCTCTTTCTCTCTCTTTCTCTATAAACTTTATTTCTATGATGTTCCATCTATCCCTTTACTCCTCTCATCTTTTAATAAACTGAAAGTATGTTTAACCCATTTTTCCCATTTTGTAGGTGCTACAATGGCAGAGACAAGGCCACTGACTACTACTAGAGCTCTGTTAGATAGCAGTAGGAATAACATAAGTGCCACTAGGGCATATTCGTATGACTGGGGCATTTACTTCACGGCCATAGTATTGTCAATAATATTGCTATGTTTAGGAATGTGCTGGAGTGTTTCTTTTATAGTTGGTGATATAAAAGAAGGGGGGAAGCAATACAAGAAGGGCGAAAACTAATATAGGATGGTGTAAAACTGATATGGGAGCATAACACATCATCAAACCTCACTACTTTATACAACAATCACACAAAGGCAGTTCCACAACCTGGGCTGGTAGTGATTAATGACAGCAAAAAAGTAACCTATGTACTAAATGATGATTTGTCTACACCAAATATGTTTACATTGCTACAAAGTGATTCACAGACAACCAAAAATCCTACCTCACATGTTGACATTTTGTATACTCTCTCCCACTGTCATGTCAGCATCACCCTACCATCTGCTGAACTTCCCTCTGCTAAAATCCCACTAACAGACACTCAAACAATCCTCCTACATCTAGTCTACCGACCCCCAGAATCCTCCTACATCTAGTCTACCGACCCCCAGAGCCCATCTCTTCCTTCGAGGAAGACATCACAAGCCTCCTCTCCACCAACACAAAACGAGGTTCCTGCATCATATTCCTTAGAGACCTCAACCTTGGGTTCCAGGACCCAAGCAATGCCAACGCTATCTCTCTTGAAAAATCCCTATCCCAACTTGACTTCAAGCATCAAATGTTTGAGCCCACCCATGCTATGGGTCGTACCCTAGAATGGCTGTCTGACTTGAACTGCTCCATGAACATTCTTCAGAACGAACCAATTGCTTGGACAGACCACAACTATAACCTTCTCTATTCAGGGATCTGCTCCACCCAGCCCTGCTATTAATCCCCCCTCACCATCCAGGAACTCCTGTGATATAACACTACCCAATCTATCTCCACTTATCAACAACACACTGGACGATACCAACTACAAAATTCTAGATCCCACTAAATTGGTCGATCTTTACAATACAACATTGAATTCTGCTTTGGACATTATCGCCCCTGTTAAACTAAAAAAAACAAAGCTGCTGCCGACCTCAACAACTGGTTTACCCCAGAACTTAAGGCACAGAGAAACCTAAAAAGAACAGCAGACTCCAACTGGTGTAAAGCTCCCTCCAATCACAATAATGTTCTGTGTTCCAAGGCAGCTAGCACCTACAAAACAGCCATTCTCTCTACCAAAAAGGAAATCTATAACACCAGAATACTTAACACCAAATCCAAGACTAAGGAGCTTTTCACTATACTAAGGGAACTAGAATCCCCAGCACCACCCTCTTCAGAATGCACAAAAGAAGCTGCATGTTGTTCCAAAATTCAACGAGTACTAGCTGACAAAATAGCCTCCCTCCAAACTAAAATAGAAGCGAAAAAAGAACAGCCTCGCAAACAGTTCATCAAACAATGCCCCTCCTAAACCTCAACTCCCTCAATGCCTGCCATTCTCATTCGCTATGGCCACACCCAGCAAAGTGGAAAACATCATCAAAGGCCTTAAGCCTTCAAGATACCAAGGAGACACTTGTCCAGCCCCCGTTATTAAGTACTGTGCCAAGGAACTATCTCCTTTTATCGCCACTATGATAAATGCCTTCTTTAAGACTAATCTCGTCCCAAAAAACCTCAAGGAGGCATGGGTCATGCCTCTCCTAAAAAAGCCCAATCTAGACCCGAACACACCGACAAACTACAGACCTATCACCACCGTCCCCTTTCTCTTAAACATTCTGGACAGAGTTGCCTACTTACAAATCCAGAAGCACCTGGAGGACAACAACCTACTTGGTTTACGCCAATCAGGCTTTTGACCCAGGCACAGCACCAAGACCGCCCTCCTGGATCTGAAAATACAGATTGAAGAGATGAGAGACGAAGGCAAGTTGGCCCTGCTCCTCTTGCTAGACCTCTCTGCCGCATTTGATCTGGGTGACCACCAGATGCTCACTGATCACTTAACTTCCGTTGCAGCCTTTCCTACCAACTCTTCCGCTTGGATTAAATCTTTCCTCTCCAACCGCACCACTAGAGTCTTCTCTCCCTCTGCCTCGGCAGAGCCTATCCCCATTCTCTGTGGGGTTACCCAGGGATCCTGTACATCCCCAACTCTTTACAATATCTTTATAAAGCTCCTCTTCGACCACCTTGATTACATGGGTGTCATCTACACAAACTATGCTGATGACACCCGGGTCCTCATCACCTTGTCAGGACACTACGCCAACACCACCAAACTAATTAACAACATCTATTTGGAAATGCAGGCATGTATGGCAACACACAACCTATGCCTTCATGACAAAAAAACAAAGCTCCTGATCGTAGGCACCCAAGCTCGCCTGAACAAACTTGACCCACAATACTCGTCATTCATCATTGATGGTAATACATTCAAAGTTGCAAAAGAAATAAAGACGCTCAGCGTCTACCTCGACTCCACTTTATCTCTAAAAAACAAGTGTGTGCCATCGCCTCCTCAACAGCCTACACTAATAAGCTAATTAATGCCTGTAAGTCTTACCTATCCCCTACCAGTTGCTTGATTTAAGCTAGAGTCCGAGCTCTATCCAAAATTCCTCTCAGACAATTTCTCCCTACATCACGCCACCCGCTATACAAGATCATCCACACTCACCGTCTCACAGTCCCTAGATTCAACCTCAAAACCACAGAAGGAGCAAGCTTCCCTGTTCAAGCGGCCAACCTCTGGAACTCCCTACCCTCTTCCATCAGACTAGAACCATCCTTCAATGCCTTCAAAAGCAGCGTCAAACTCTAGCTCACTGATAAGCCCACAAACCACTGAGTCTAAATGATCCTGCATCACAGTGATCCTGCATCGCAGCCCATTGTCTGTTTGATAAACCCTGTTGCTCCTCATCTTACCTGTACCTGCCTAAATGGTCAGACTAATATGTAACCTAAGTCGACCTTCTCATTATTATTGTGTAAATTTGTACTTATTTTGAAGGTCTGACCAATATGTAAATTGTAACCTAGGTCGACCCTTCCACCATTACTGTGTTTATCCTATATGTAAATATGTATGTACCTATGTTTTCTGCCTGTAACATGCTAGGTTTTCCAGCACCCAGTTACCTCAGGGTTTGGTGCGCGATACAAATCATAAACAAATACAAATGCCAAATGCTCTCCCAAGTTCCCAATACTGGCAACTTAGTAGTGACACTAATGTAAACATGGATAGGGGTAGTTTATAGCCTAAATAATGTGAGTATACGCAGCCCCTCCAGCATTAATAACAAATGGTACAGAAGGTAATTTGCTGATGTAAAGATAAATTGACACAGAGACGAAAGAGACAAATACAGCAACACAAATGCGATCCATATCATGGGTTGGGGTTAGACAAGGTAAAGGACCTTCACCAGCCAAACCATTCTAATAAGTGGTACTCTGACATGAGTGCCACAGGGAGACAGGCCACAAATGGTAGCTGTTATGTGTGTTCACTTGTACCTCATGCGTCAGGGACATGTAAGGTTTTGGTGCCACAAGAATCCCCCCTAGTGGAAGCCCAAAGTCTCATTCATCTCACTCTATGTAGAATCAGGAGCAGCGTCCAGGCACACACAGTAAAACTATAACTACTTCCTCTTGATGAGAAGATATGCAAAAAGAAACCTGAAGGTACAACATGTTTTAAGGAGCCGTTACTAGCAATAAAAGGGAAAATGTTTGCTAACAATAAATGGTAAGATGCAACAGTAATGCAGAAGCGCTACATGCCCTATCAGTTGAAAGGCTGCAATGGATGGAAGACACGTGCGCACAGATTTGGTCCCAACACGTCATAAAGCTGACATGGGTCACAGCCATCGAAAAACCAATCAAGATCCAGCATGAAGAAAAGTATGAACTTTGTTTCCAGGGGGAAGGAAGAGTACACATGGGTTCAAACACACGCTGCAACAGAACCTTCATCATCCCTGACTTGTGAAAAGGAACTGCTGCTTTGATGGACCTTTACTGGTGTGTGGCAAACAAGCATACCTGCACCTCCTGTCATCATGGAGGGGCTACTGTGCTCTGGCAACATTGCACTCAGGACTGCTGGTGATTCCGGAGAAGCACGTCAAGGGGGAAAGGGGTGCCCAACCAATGACAACAGGCACCCAAAACCATGAATGAAGAGCCCCCCCATCTATGACATACTATCAGAAGACAAACTGGAAGACCAGGTGTCGCACAAAAATAAAGCTTCCAACTACCTCTCTAAAGAATCTTCTGACCTCTTGGCACAGATCCTGGATGAGTACAAACTTTTCAACTCAGCCGAGACATTTTTTGCATCACTTATTCCCAGCATCCAAGCACAAGCAAACGCCAAGTGGCGCCAGATAATACGCTGGGAGCTGATCCAACTGGCCACTGATACAGAGGAAGGATTCAATGTCATCAAAGTAGAACGAAGAACACTGGGATGGATGACTATGCAAAACCACTATGTCCTAGATCTTCTCACAGCAATGGATGGCAGTATTTGCCGAAAAATCAGGAGTGCATGTTGCACTTTCATACCTTCTTCAGATGCTGATATCGAGATACTTTCACATGTAATTGTTGCAGTACATGAACTGGTTCAGCATGGCGTTCGACTGGGTACCATCATGGCTTGGCAGTGCAATGGAGCTACTGGTCCCCATCATCGTCTTCCTTCTGCTGATCTTCTGTGTGTGTCAGTTAGGAGTCTGATGCTGTGCAGAAGTGATTCTGAGTAGTGCGATGATGATGGTGACTATAGGCAACCAAAATAGTAATGGGAAGATTCCTCATGATACTAGGGAAGCCAAAGTACAAACTGGAGAAAGTGATGAGCCCAAGTATTGCATGGAGGTGATATATAACACAGGGGACATGGTCGATCATTTATATCACACAACCATCAAACAACCCCAAGATCTAGAAAACTATAAGGAGGTGTGGGTTGATCTAGATTGGGACAGGGATTGTATTTACATGACATACACTCCTACAGAGTACACACAGTGTGGGGAAAGTTTAAGAAATGTGTGCCAAGTCTGGATGACAATAAAAAGTACTACTGCCTGGGACGAAGCAGTAAAAAGGGCAGAGGAATGCAGACCTACTGGGGGGTATTCATTACTTTAGGAGTAACAAAAGGGGGGAATGTTGGGAGAGAGGTGGTCTTTCCTGCCCCTCTTACCATTCCTGCATGGACGGATCTTGCTTATGATGGAGGGGGGAGATGTCCCCCTCTCTCCTATGTGTAGTCTGTACTAATTGCCCTCTAACTACTAACTACTAACAAAAGGAAAACATATAACCAAGCCTTATTGAAGCTCGGAGACTCCATTTTATGACACATCAGACACCATCTTTCACGAGGCACGAAAATGATCTCTAGAAATCCTTTGCTACAGGGACATTATTTTACAGTGATGTCATCAATGACATTTGTGATGTCATCTTTCATGTCATGGGTGTTAGTCCTTGCTGTGCACATTGTGCACAGTGATAACGCAAGCTATGGCTGCGTACCGTACCATAACTTGGCCATTTTTGGGGGATTTAGGTTTTACCTTTAACCATAACGTCCCTGTAGCAATGTTTTTCCATTGAATTTCATAGGTTTTTAGTAGGGCACTTTACCATACCATTGTGTTAGGGTCATTTTTGCAGTAAAGCCAAAACGTGTTTAGTAGAGCAACTTAACCATAACGTCCTTTTAAACAACATTTTTTGTTAGTGAATTTCATAGTTTTTTAGTAGGGCACTGTAAGCAGAATGTTGCTTTAGTATAGTTTTTTCAGGAAAGGCAAAAGATTTGTAGTAGTGCAACTTAACCATAACGTCCCTTCAACAACGTTTTTTCTTAGTGAATTTCAGAGGTTTTATTATGGCACTGTAAACATAACTTGGCTTTAGCATACTGTATTTAGAAACGATGCTATGTTTGTAATAGCTCACCTGTATCTTAACGTATGTGTATGTGATTATCACAAAAAGCTCCTTTTAGAGTGTCACAAAATAAGTGGCACTGAAGGGAGTAAGTGCAACGTGCATCGTATACCTGCCACACAATTGTTTGCTAAATAGAGGGAACGGTGGTAGTGTGGAAAACACTGCAGTGGAAATAGGTAGAAATAGGTACCTCATGAAAGAGATAGTTTTGCCTGTTGCAGTGCATTTTCAAGGGCGGAAGTGTGCAACAGCAACGAGAAACATTTTTTGTTTACTTCCAAAAAGGGCCCAAATCAATGAGTGTACAGCGGGCACAAAAGCAAAATACAGTAATAGGAAAAATAACGCTATTTGTGGGGGAAAAATGCTCATGCTGGCAAAAGATAGATTCATATTTGTATAGTAGGACAATGGCACAAGTTGTAAAAAGACACAAACACACTTCTTCAAAATATACTGCGCTTTCTCCATTTCTGCACCAAATGAAAAATAACATCCCTACATGGGTGGCTGCATATTGGGAAACTAAATTATGCAGGAGATTGGAAACAGAATCATTGCCTGCCTTACTACCTCCCTCAGCACAAACGTCACTAAACATTGTGTTACATGGTGTACATTTCTCCCTACACATTGAACAACAATAATGTTGTCTGGATCTAGCGTCACCAAAGTCTCACACAAAGAAACCAAAAGCAATCACTTCATTGTAGGTGCTCCATATGCATACAAACCCACGTGATACACAACTCTGATCGGTCACACTTTTTCATTCACTATCAAGTAATGTATGCGCAAATCACCCACAGAGCATACGCTGTGGCGTGAACAACACACAGCCATAAGCTCATCCTCTGTATTAAGGTGAACAAATATATCATATAGCACATTCTAGGTATGCATTGCACACCCGTAAAGCTTATTGCGCAATCCTGTGTCCTCCACAATCCCAAACAGAATATGTGCATTTGCAAAATCAGCTTATGTTCCACTTACAACCCTGCAACTGTGGCAATGTCTGCGATTTTTTGCAGATGTGGAGGGACCAAGGTAGGGGATGTCCTTTGTAGTGGTGACTTTTAAAATAAGCATTTTTTTTAACAACTTCCACAGTAACAACTCCTTTTTGGAACTTTTACGATGGTTTTTATTTGTTGTTCCGTGCCTCACATTCTTACAACAGTGTCTTCACTGCAGTCTGTAGATTCCAAAACCAAATGTCATTGCCACTGTGCGACAATGAAATGCTATTTCCATTGGGAAGGTGCAGATATCGATCACCAAAGTTCTCAATCTTATAGGAATACACCCCAGCAGCACGCAAAAAGTTGCACATACTTCTGTTAATAAGACGCCGTCCCACCTCTGGCTGCCGACAGCATTCATTAGAATAGTTATATACTGGACTTCGTGGTATACATGAGAAATTCACCTTCGCAGTGGCAAAAATGTGCTTCACTTCTTTCATCATCTTTTTCTTTTGAAGGTACAAACTTTCACAAGCTTGCACAAGTGGCCACTCGTCGACATTCTTCAACCAAATGGTGGAAACTATGGACAGGAACACTGCACAACAAAGTCTCCACTTCTTCCAAATTCAAATTGCTATTAAGGCCTCTTTCAACGGCATACTGGAGCAGACCGAGCACAAAGCGATCACCCACTATGAAATCTTTGCGTTTCACCATCTCTGCTCACCTCATTACACACAGGAGTGAAACAAAATATGTCCGCCTTCTCCTATGTCGCACAATGTAAGCACCTTATTGGACAATTGCAACAATCGCTTTTCCATTGGCCAACATGTCTAAGGCACAGAATATAGCATGTGCTCCTCGCAAAGTACCGTTAGAGCCGCACCCCAACAATTCATTAACAATCCGTCTTCTCTTTCCACTATCCTCTTCCCAACACGCCCTGATTAGTTATTTGTAAGTACTGACACACACATTCACCAATGGCCTCCAAGACGTCAGCATCTACAATGTCACTTCCCCACAAAAGTTCATATGTACCGTTACAATATTAGGCTGCATGTGTGCTGTTATTGGGAAGCACTTCCAGTAAAAACTTCAGTGAAACATTGCAGTAATTATACATGCACATTCATGCACATAAGCACCCATCACCACAAAAGAAACTGATGGACATTTTTTTAGCAGTGTGTGGACAACTCTGTTAGAAGTACCCGTGCGCACGATATCTGCTTATAAGCGTCCACTACATCTTTAGAAGGGATACTAATGTTCCTCCCATCTGCCACCATGAAGTGGCAATTTGTTGGTATATGCTTCCAATGTTTTAATTTACCCATATGATACACTCTATTAGCTAATCAGTAACTTTATTCTTGCCTTCCCACATTGATACCAAATGTGTTCCCCACTAACCCACCTACTACATAACTCGTAAAAATAAGGCACTAAATGCACCACTGGATGTATTTTAGCAACCTACAGCCACTTTCCCGAAAGGTCAGTGTCTGAACGGGTGTAGTGCTTTGTACGCTACACTGTTGCCACAGGCTCTTTTCAAACTTGGCCACCTCCAATTTCTGTCCTCACCAACTCATGCATAAAAGAGTGCACAACTTGTCCTTCACCTGCACGGCAGATATCCTATCTCTGCTTTAGTAAAATGTGTGCCCTACCTCCCACTAACAGCAAACAATAAAATAAAAGCCCTGTGCATTATGCAGAATGTCATCTGGTCCCTGGGACCTCAATACCTTCCACTCTCACTTCTGACATATGTGCTTGCTCCAACTTTTCCCTCATCAGCCTCCTACGCCATCCGGGTCAGTTGCTTGTACACGCAATCAGATGATGGTACATGTCTTTCTTCTGCTGCAACCTACCCGTACAACACACTCTCTGTCTCCCTGCACATTGAGGAGAATAATGGTAGGCTCCCAAATCACCTACAAACCTTTCCATGTACTTCTTCTTTTTCCCCTCCTGTCCCCTGCTGACTTCCTGGCTAAAAGGTATTGTGCACTGGTTTCTTACCCTTCCTATCAGTGTCCCATTCCACCTCCCTCCCTACACTTACACCCTTGCACTACCTTTCAGCCAACTCCCGCACTTGCGGACTGCTTTCTAGAACCCTAACAGTGCATACATCACTTTATGCCAACACTTATCCTTCCACTTGCCAGCACCGGCCGTAGGTGCATGTATTTCTTCCTATTCACTTCCACACGGTCAATGTCAGCTGGCCTAGAGGAATCAATATCTCTGTATGGCCTCCGTTCTGTGTCCCTTTCCTCGGTGCTCCTTCACACACTTGTATGTATGCGCAATACAAATGGCAGAAAGTACCATAGAACATCATATGACAGAATGCACACAGTGCATGCATAACAACATCATGGCTGCCACGTACTTTATACATTTCAGATTATGGTCTTCCAATGTAATGCATGTAATACAAATGTCAGAAAATGTATCCCACAAAAGCAGCAGGGAATGTACAGTAGCAATGTTATGCAAGTGCATTCAGTCCATGCATACAAACATGATGCATGCCCCTTACCTTGCACACTTTCACCATAGCCTCCTACATTTATGTGTACAAACAAACCTTCTCTCACAGTCTTTGTTTACACACCACAACCAGTAACCACATTGCCCAATTTCTTTGCCTCCTGAGTGGCAATGATATAGCTGCCACCCTAAAAACAACCGGATATGCCACGTGGAATCCTCACAGTACCGCGGATTGCACAGCATTACTGTGCTATACACTATGGGGGAGTTGAGAGGGTGTTAGGAGTGGTGGGGGTGATGAAATAAAGGGGTGGAGATTGTGTCTTTAGGATGGTGTGTAAAAGCAACTGTGGTGGCCTATAAGGATGAGAGGATGCTGTATCGTTTCAGTGGGTGCTTATTTAGACACCAGCACAATAAAAATGTGGTGGGGTTGGGTATCGTCCAGAGCAGGGCTGGGGTCCGTACTCACTTTTGTGCTGTCTAATGATGCAGTTAACTTCACTGCATCCAAGGTGTCATGGAATGAGAAACACTTAGCCAGCAAGAGCACCCAGGAAGCTGTCCTCAGCCTTGGTATTACGCTCTGCTGGCTGGGCCTCTGTCAGGTGGGCCCTCTCAGTTATTAAGCTCCTTTTCAGGAGGAGGGCTGGGGCTGATTGCCTTGGTCATCTTCCTGCCGAGTTCTGGTGCTCTTTTCTCTTCATGCTCTTCGCGCTCGATAATTCTTGCTATATCATGCGAGGAGGAGTCCCCACAAACACGTATATTGTTTTTCCTTTTTGTCGTGTTTTTATTATATACGTGCATTCATACATTTTTTTTTCTTCTTATTCTGTCTTTTGCTCACTGTCTGTTTCCTTCTCCTCCTGACATTTTTCTCCACTGAACATTAACCGTTATCTTACATTTCTACAGGATTGTCTGCAAAGCTTTGTGCACAGTGGCAAACACAACAGCATTGCCAATGGAAGTAAAAAAAAATGCCATTTCCCTGGAACCCTTGGAACTCTCGCTGGTTATTAATGCTGTCATATTTCGTGCACAACATCCCAACACGGGACATAAAGTTGCACATGCTTCTGTTTATCCAATGTCTCTCTATCAGGGCTCCAGGAGTCCAGGCGCAGGAGTGGCACGAACCAACCACCCCCTCCAAGGTCTTGGCGCCTGCAAGCGAAAGCTTACGCAGACATCCGCAACCCCAGCGGGGAAAGAGGGTTAGGGAACGCTGGTTGGATGGGTACGGGGAAGTAGGAACACCGGATTGAGGTTGCAGGAAATAGTATTGGATAGGACACGGGAAACATAGGGAAAAAATCATTCAAAACCAAATCATGACATTACATACATCCATGCATTGCCACACCCATTTGGGGAGTGACTCCAAATAAACAAAAACAATTGGGCACTTAGCTCTGGGTTGAGTGCTGGCCACCTGCCTGCGCACTCCAGGTCCAGTCGGTATCAGAAGCGATCGATCGCTGCAAAAAGAGCAAGAATTAGGCAATGCTCCCTATAGCTCTGAATTACAGCGACACAGCACCATTTTACTCATGCATGCACATTGTCCCTTTTTTCAGGACACGAAAGTTAGTGAGTAAGCCACGCGGGGCCCCTGCCGTGTCTTGGTTCCCCCCTGACTCTCACACCAGAATAGGGCTCATAAGGTTGAAGCGTCCTCACGCCTAAACGAGTACTGTTTTGAGCCGGCTATGTTTCCTGGTTCTCAACCCGTGCGTTTAAAAAGAACCGCACATGGTTAAAGACGCTCCGGCATTGTTTTGGGGTTCTGGGCGTGACATGCGGGAGCCGCACGTGGCCTACAATTAACCGCAAGCGCCGTTAGTTCCCACTGGTATGGGTTAATGTGCAAACTCAAAAGAAATAACTTTGCTTTCAGGATTAAATGTCATCCAGTGCAACTGTGCACAGAACTTAACTTAGCCGTACGCAGGGGGGCTTAAGAGTGTGGGCGTTAACCCCCTGCGCGTGATTCCCCATTAATTCTCTCTCCCACAGCTGGGCATGCATGCGTCACTTATCTGAGAGCCTCGAGGGGCCTGGCTGAAAGGTCCGTGGGGCGTGGCCCCTCGCGTAATCCCCTCAGGCTGGAGCTCCGGAAGATGCGACTGCTCGCGATGAAGTTCTGAGCACAAGCCCCGTGCTTGGAGCTTCGCGCATGCGCGCCGGCTCGCCACACCCCATGTGGCTTGCGAAGTGTAGTTCTTGCCGCCGGGTGTGCTGGGAAATGTGGTCCTGGAAGGCTTCTTCCTATGGAAAGGATGAAGAAGCCTTCTGTAGGGCAAAACACTATCCCCTCGCACGCTGGGCAGTCTGTACTGCTGCCTGGCACTTCTGGTACCCTGACACTCTCAACCTCTAGCTGTGGACAACTGAGACCGCCATGCTCCCATTTTCCTCTTGGTGTCATCAATGAAAAAATCACCTTTGCAGTAGGAAATATCTGCATCACAGCTTTCATCAACCTCTTTAAATAAACGAGCAAACATAAACACGACATGTTCCCCAAATGTAGTCC
The DNA here is from genome assembly GCF_040938575.1 of Ambystoma mexicanum. NCBI lineage: Eukaryota > Metazoa > Chordata > Amphibia > Caudata > Ambystomatidae > Ambystoma > Ambystoma mexicanum. The sequence continues at coordinate 946,440,484 of NC_090922.1, forward strand.
TCCAAAATGCACGTCCATCACATCCACAGTACCAACAGAGGCCACACATTTGCAAAGAAGATCCAGGCAGCCGAAACCCCACTCATAAACTGCGGCCCAAAAGGCCTACACTCCTTCCAACTGAAAATCAGTATCAAAGTCTCTTTCCACAGCATACCTGTGCAGATTGTGCACAAAGGTATCACCGACTATAAGCACTCGCCGTCTCTCCCTGTCCGCCAACCTCAATACAGCTACCTTTCATTAATATGTCACCTCCCCTTCAGTTAAACCACACCCTGCAATCCTCATTGGAGAATCCCCACAATTCCACGTGTGATGGCACCATGCTCATAAAGCCATGATGTGGCACGTGCACTTTCCCAGCTACAGCTAGGGCCACCTCTTTAAATAAACGAGCAAACATAAACACTACATGTTCCCGAAATGTAGTCCTCCAAAATGCACGTCCATCACATCCACAGTACCAACAGAGGCCACACATTTGCAAAGAAGATCCAGGCAGCCGAAACCCCACTCATAAACTGCGGCCCAAAAGGCCTACACTCCTTCCAACTGAAAATCAGTATCAAAGTCTCTTTCCACAGCATACCTGTGCAGATTGTGCACAAAGGTATCACCGACTATAAGCACTCGCCATCTCTCCATGTCCGCCAACCTCAATACAGCTACCTTTCATTAATATGTCACCTCCCCTTCAGTTAAACCACACCCTCCAATCCTCATTGGAGAATCCCCACAATTCCACATGTGATGGCACCATGCTCATAAAGCCATGATGTGGCACGTGCACTTTCCCAGCTACAGCTAGGGCCACGCCCCAGTAAATCACACACAATACTTCTTCCCTTTGCACTGCATTTTTCCAAGAAAGCCATGATCTGGCATGTGCAATTTCCCAGCTACAGCTAAGGCCACACCCCAGTAAAGCAGGCACAATACTTCTCCCCTTTGCATTCGATTTCTCCAAAAGTCCCTTACTGGGTCCTATCAACAACTATCACCAATCACATACTTAAACTCTGCATTACACACTATCCTTTCTGTACACAACTCCATATGTCCCCTTCAACACTCTGAGAACAAGTTCCCTTTGCTTCCAAAGCCCCTCCACCAGAAACTTTTCCAACAGAATGCCCTATTTCTGCATCCACACCAATCGGCCGGCGCACCCAGCACACCGTTTCCCATACACACAACACTCCACCCTTGCGCACACCAACAACAACACTATGAATGCAGTCATATGACCATGTAAGCAGCTAACATAGTAAACAAACATAACATACATAGAAGAACTTCAACTCAACTCCCTCACTCCATAAAGCACCCATTGACGAAAACAGGTTGCAATTACCACCATCCACAAACATACCAAAGCCTCCATCACCCCTACCCACTATCATACAGAAAATATTTTTTCACTAGCGACCCAACCAAAACATTGTCACAACATTTCCCCTACCTCAACAATTCTGCACACATCATAGTAAAAAACCCATATAAGCTGCACTTCAACCATACCCTGTGCCATACAGCCAGTATGCACACACTGCACCAAGTGGGCACACTGCATGACTTTTCATTGCACCATCTCCAATCACACATCCAAAGCTTCACGATATTCTACCATCCACCTCACCTGTGTAACCAAACATACACACCTGCCAGCTCATTTGTAATGCTCTATGTCATCTGCAACATACTGCACATCCATTCTTTGCAGGGCATCACCGTCTACCAGATGCACAGTCAACATTGCATTAGTGGCGTAGGTTTCCCCAAGTCCAAGGCTCTTCAATCCATGGCCTACAATCTACCACCTTCGGCCATACATCCAATAGGATACACCTTCAACAAAGGCACCGCAAATCCATAGTGACAGTATGCAAACCAATCACCCAGTGGACACACTGCATCACTTTTCACAGCACCATCTCCAAGCACACATCAAAAACTTTACGATGTTGTAACAGTGCCCTCACCAGTAAAACCACACAAGCAGTCCTGGCAGCTCACTTGTCCTGCTCTATTGCATCTGAAATGTACTCCACACCCATTCTTTACAGGTCACAACCGCCTGCTGCAGAATCTGAAATGCCTTACTACTGTGTGTGTCCTAAAGTCCTAGCCTCTTTAGTGCATGGCCTATGGCCTTCAGCCATGCGGCCAACAGTCTAGACCTTCAAGACTGTCACTGCTACGTAATAGCATCATCCATTTCACCATTTGTCCAGCTTTGCCTGTCCACATACACAGCAGTACCACCAGACCAGCACTACTACCCAACCTGTGCACCGCCATGGACCTATAGAGCAACAATTTGCATCACTTACCATAATGTAGAAAGAAAACACTCTCTCCTACACCTCTCTGAACTTTCATTCACATATTATTGCAGTGCCCATTTCCATTCCCAAACTATAGTGCCACTTCCTAAGTAGCCATGTTCAGTTCCCAACAGTAGCCTATTGCAATACATGTGCACACACCGCACTATGGCAGCACCACCCTGCACCAGATGTACACCCACACTTGCTTTACTGCAGTAGATATGGTAAAGGCTTACACTCTTCACTGCATGCCCTACGGTCTATGGCCTTCGTCCATGCAGCCAATATTATAATCCTTCCACAAACCCAACACAGCTTCCTTAACCCATGCATGCCACCATGTGCCCAAGTACCGCTTTCCTTCGGCATGACAAAGCCACCCGCACTCCCACTCAACCTATTTCATGTGCAATGCATTCACCTTCTACACTGTACCTGCCACCAATTAGCACAGAAAGAGGTGGCCGCAAATAGGTGACATGCACACGCATCCACCAAATCACATACAGAACCTCTGCATTGCACCCATTCTCTAAAACAGGTCGCTATAACCAAATGCACAAACATATCACAGCCTACAACGACCCTACCCAGACCCATTCACAAAGTATGGTATCACTACCAACCTAACCACAACTGTTGCACAACATTGGCCCTATTACCACAATTAATCACACAGCAAAGTTACCAATCACAATTAAGGTGCACGTCTACCATATCCTCTGCCATATTAACAGTATGCAAATCCAGCAAATAGTTCCCACACTGCAACACTTTTCACATCACCATCTCCAAGTACATATCAAATACTTTACCATGTTGTGACAGTGTCCTCCACAGAAAAAACAAACATGAAGGCATGGCAGCTCACTTGTTCTGCTCTATTGTGTTTCGAATGTGCTCCACACCCTTTTTTTACAGGTCACTACCCTCTACATGCTGCAAATTCCAAAATGCAGTAGTACCGTGTCTGTCCTAAAGTCCTAGCCTCTTGAGTGCATGGCCTACTGCCTACGGCCTTCGGCCATGCACCCAACAGTCTAGGCATTCAACAGTCTCTCTTCTAGATAATGGCACCATCCATTCACCAGCATGTAACTGCTGCACATTCTGAAATGCATTAGTGACGTGTGTGTCCCACAGTCCTAGCCTGTTGAGTGCATGCCCCACGGCCTACAGCCTTCGGCCATGCACTCAACAGTGTACACCTTCAACACTATCAGTGCTACATAATTGCACCATCCATTTGACCATGTGACCAACTTCCCCTATCTACATACACAGCACTACCACCAGCACTACTACCCAACCTGCCTACCACCATGCACCTATACAGCAGCAAATCGCACCACTTACCATAATGTAGAAAGAAAACACTCTCTCCTGCACCCCTGCACACTTTCATTCACATACTATAGCCGTCCCCACTTCCATTCCTAAACTGTAGTGCCACTGGCATAACAGTATGCAAACCCCGCACCCACTTTCCACGCTACATTACTTTTCACAACACCATCTGCAAGTATACATCAAATACTGTAGCATGTTGTAACAGTGTCCTCACCAGCAAAACCAAACAGGCAGGCTTGGCAGCTCAATTGTTGTGCTCTATTGCTTTTCAAATGTGCTCCACACCCTTTATTTACAGGTCATCACCCTCTACGTGCTGCAACTTCCAAAATGCATTAGTACTGTGTCTGTCCTAAAGTCCTAGCCTCTTGAGTGCATGGCCTACGGCCTACGGCCTTTGGCCATGCACCTAACAGTCTAGGCCTTCATCAGTCTCACTTCTACATAATGGCACCATTTATTAACCAGCCTGTAACAGCTGCACATTCTGAAATGCATTAGTGCTGTGTGTGTCCTACAGTCCTAGACTCTTGAGTGCATGGCCTACGTCCTACGGCCATGCACCTAACAGTGTACACCTTCAACACTATCAGTGCTACATAATGGCACCATCCATTTGACCATGTGACTGACTTCACCTATCCACATACACAGCACTATCACCAGCACTACTATCCAATCTGCCCACCACCATGCACCTATACAGCAGCAAATCACACCACTTACAATAATGTAGAAAGAAAACACTCTCTCCTGCACCCCTGCACACATTCATTCACATACTATAGCCGTCCCACTTCCATTCCTAAACTGTAGTGCCACTGCCATAACAGTATGCCAGGCACCCAATTTCCACACTACATCACTTTTCACATCACCATCTCCAAGTACACATCAAATACTGTACCATGTTGTAACAGTGTTCTCACCAGCAAAACCAAACATGCATGCATGGCAGCTCACTTGTTCTGCTCTACTGCATTTCGAATGTGCTCCACATCCTTTTTTTCAGGTCACCACCCTCTATGTACTGCAAATTCCAAGATGCATTAGTACCATGTCTGTCCTAAAGTCCTAGCCTCTTCAGTGCATCATCCATTTGACCATGTGACCAACTTCACCTATTCACATACACAGCACTACCACCAACACTACTACCCAACCTAGCTACTACCCTGTGTAGGTACATGCACTAGCATTTACCTACACAGCAACAAATTGCATCACTTAGCATAATTTACCAAAATACACTCTCTCCTTCAGCCCTGTGCATTTTCCTTCACATACTATGGCCGTCCCCACTTCCATTCCTAAACTATAGTGCCACCGCCAAAGTACCCAAATTCGGGTTAGCAACATTAGCCTACTGCAATCAATTTACACAGACCGCACTATGCAAACACCACCCTGCAGCGGATGTACACCCACACCTGCCGCGTTACTGCGTTACATATGTTAAAGGCCTACGCTCTTCACTCAATGCCCTTTGGTCTACGTCCTTACTACATGCAGCCAATATTGTAATCCTTCCACTAACCCAATGCAAGTTCTTTAACCCATGCATAGCACCATGTATCCTACTACTGCATTCCATCTGCATGAGAAATAGGTGGGTGCAAACAAGTGGCGGCACAATGTATGGGGCCTTTGCGTCACCTGCCTCCAATCACCACACAAAGTACTCACCTGTGTAGCTAACTGCCAGTTCGTGCAGTACGCACCAACAGTACAGGCACTCCTCCGTCTTCTTCGACCTTTTTCCACACCCTTCCGCCGCCGCACTGGCCTCTGATACACCATGGCGGCATTTCCCAAAAATTTTGACGCAGAGCATGCTTCCCTCCAGCCAACCACCGGCCGTGTCCAATGCTCACCGACATCATGGCGCACCACAGGCCAATGACACTGCAGTCCGCAAAGCGAACAGGGAAATGGGTCAGCGGGGCGGGCCCATATATCACTAATTTTTTGGGACGTATATTTCACAAATTTCCCAAAAAAGTACTGGTCGGCCTGTAGCCGTGCGCCAAGTTTTTCCCATTCACTCTATGGAAAAAAACATTTTTTGGGAACCCCCTATAACTTTGCCCCCAACCCCACACCTCAGCAAACTTGGAGAAAACATTTAAAGCAGCCCATATACTTTTTTTGCAAAGTTTGGTGTGGATTCGTCCATGGGGAGCGAAGTTATAAGCCGACAAAAAAGTATGCTTGCTATGAGTTTAGCAACTTAACCATAATTGCACGGCCGCAACCATGGGCTGTGTAATATATACATATTCACTGGAAAAAGTGGTTAAAGCGATGTTATGGTTAGGTTGCACTAATAAAAACCTATGAAATTCACTGAAAGAGCTTTGTTAAGCTAACCAACTATAACGCTCGCCACCACTGTGCACTGCTAACACTAACACCCATGACATCAAAGATGACATCACAAATGTCATTGATGACATCACTGATGACATCACATATCTGGGCCACTTGTTTTTCTTTACTGACATGATTAGGCTTGTTTTTTGTTTGTACTGACAATGGGAATTTCCAAAGTTTAAAACGTGCTATATATCTACACATTAACCTTTTTTCAGTGAATTCCATATGTTTTTATTAGTGCAACTTATTAGTGCAACTTAACCATAATGTCCCTTTAACAACGTTTTTGCAGTGAATTTCATGGGTTTTTACCAGTGCATGCTAATTTCCTACAACTTACTAATATCTTACTTAATATAGCGAAATGTATGTCCAATTGACAAAGTTTCACCTTAATACTTTGCCATTCCCGACCTTCTAGTGTAATTTTTAACACTTCTATGCACTGCAACTTTTTCCACCGCTTTTTGGGCATGTCAATGTCTGCAAACATCTGATGTCATCGGATTCTTTACGGAAAGTGTCACGTGAGCTTGCACGTGCACGCGGCATGACCATGTGTTCGCGAACGCGTCTGCACATCGGGATCAGGTCCGCGCATTGCGGACAGTTTGGAACTGCATTTTATACTGATATAGGAACTTTCAAGCTCAAAAAGTTCCCCTGGCACAGCTCCTACACCAATTCTTACTCATTATCCATTAACAAACCAGTACAGAGCACATGCTTGGAAGAATATTAGCAAAGATGCTATTTATCTTAAACATTGCTTCAGCTATTGCCATACCTCCTCCCCAAGAGCCACCACACCACTAGCTGGAGGAACGACACAACAATAAAAGCACAGTACTTCCAAAGACAACGAAGAAGACCAAGAAGATGAGGTAAAGGAAGTGCCTTCCTCTAGCACCAAGAGAGAATCGTGGGTGTGGCAGTTCTTTACCACTGTTGGGAATGTTCCAAAGGCTAAAGCTACCAAAGTGAAATGCACACACAATGTACTCAGTCGCAGACTACCTGGATAGTACTCCTGCGGGGCTACCTCCATGCGCCACCGCACCCATTCCAACCACTGCAATGCTTTCAGGAAGGCTGTTCCTTTCTTAGCAAGTAGTAGACTGTCTTCCTCCACCTTATCTTCCTCAACCAATACTGTAACCACAGAGCCTACTTCTTTGGGACAAATTCCCACTAGCTACCTTTTAATCAATAAAAGAGGCCATTGATCCATATCTTTTGAAGACAACAATGCTCTATGTATACTGCAACACATAATTCTGTAGGGGGGAGCAATTTGGAAGTGCTTTTGAAGCTGTAACCAAGGAGCATAAGAAACACTGCCCCCACCTTAGATGTTACACAAGCGCAACATCTTCCCCTGTCCACCTGGCCCTGCACATGTTTGGTTGGTGCCTCTTCTCTCATTTCCCTCCCCATCTTACTTTCGGACCTCTCCTGCAAAAGAAATATATATATAAAACAACTACAGAAAAAGGTTCCTTTAGGAACCACCTTTCACAGTTAAACAATAGACTCCACATACTTTATATTTCTCAGTAAAGTACATAGACTCAATAAGATTTTCCAACATTTCCATTAGCATTTTGTGTTATGCTAAGGGGATTAATGGGTTGTTCATCCCCCGTTCTAGGGACTGTAACGGGAGATAATGTCCCGCCAGACCAAGTTATCGGCCCAAGTGAAGTAATGGTGGATAATGAGGGCTCTGGACCATTATCCCCCGTACCAGTTCCTGCAATGGGGGATGAAGGCCATTACCACCCCGGGTTGCCAAAGCGGTAACCCGGGGTGCTAAAAAAAGGATTTTTCTTCCTACACCAGGCCACGCACCCCATCCCGCATTAGGAAGGAACATCCTTTTCCAAGATGGCCAGCATGGGAAGGGAAGGCGGGGATCCGTTCAGAGCCCTTCTTCCCTTTCCAAAGTGGCCTGCAGAAGGGGAAGAGAGAACCATATGACCATATTACCACAAGCACAATTTTTTCCCTTTCAAATCTATCCCAATTTCAAAAAACGTTACCACATAGCCGGTCTCTGTTGGACATGCCCACTTTATCCCCATTGGTCGTCCCTCGTGGTCATGGCCAGTAGCCAGATTGTCCGGGTCATGACCTTATGCCATGACCTGGACAATCTGGCCACTGCCCATGCCCACAGGCTATACCTCAGTCACCAAAGGTATGTTACAATTTTTTGTACTTACATTATGACCCTTGTCAAAAAATAAAACATTGACACATTTGCAAAACCATGCTTTCAGGTCGTTTCCAATGCTCCTTACATGAATTTGCTGGAAATACGCCCATGTTTTATTTTTCAAAAGTGGCAAAATATACATACATACAATAGCCATATACCTTTGCCCCCACTTGACCAAATCCATTCAGACTTTGCACAAACCTTCAGGGTTGGGTCGCTAACCTTTGTGAGAACATTTGTCTACATTTGTCAAATGGCCAAAAAGTTATAAGCCATCTAAAAATGTTGAGACCCCCCTCTTATTTAGCCACCTCTTGACAAACCTTAACCACACTTTGCAAAAACATTTACATCTAGATCTAAAATCTCTTTGCAAACATTTGTGCAGATTCATCAAATGGCACCACATTTATAAGTCTTTACAATATTTTGGGACCCCGCTCTAATTTTGATCCCTCTTGACACCGCTCTTTCCACACCCATTCATAATAAGCACTAGAGTGAAATTCCAAAATTTCAAGCAGTTTCATTGAGTGGCGCCAAAGTTATAAACCATCCAAAAACTGCTTTTCACCAACCCTGTAATGCACAAATAAGCATAGATGCCCCCAAACATCTCAGATGTACGCGGACATCACAGGACTGCCCCGAACTGTTTGCGGTCATCGGAAAGGAAAAGAAACACAACCATTTTTTGGCTTTTTAAGGCCATATCCCATTGTCAATACTCCTCACCTCCCCAGAGATTATTTGATACATTTGACAAGTGCAATGTTGTGTTTTTTATTATGTTTTTACCGTGATGTTCATGGACACCGGCACCGGTTTGCGAAACAAACAAAATCTGCTGTACTTCATGCTTTTTACCATACAATCAGCGGGCACGCCCGATGTCTGCAGACCTCACGTTGGCCCTTGGGCCAATCGGAGGCCCGTATGAGGACCGAAAGGAAAGTTAGTCCGCACATTTTTTAATCTATTTTTTGGTTGTTTTAAAAAAACTACAAGACAGATTTACACCAAATTTACAAAAGCACACTTCTGGGACCAAGCCACCACTCCTGCCATACATTTGGTTAAAATCCGTCCAGTGATTTGGGCTGTAGGCATGAGCAAAATTTGTTTTCCATTGCGTCTATAGGAAAAACCACACATTATGAAATCCCCTTATAGCTCCCCCCCCCCCTTGACGAAACCTCACCAAACTTTGCAGGATCCATCTGACGGAACCATAAACTTTCTTTTCAAAGTTTTGTGCGTATTGGTCCAGAGGGGGCATTATAAGCCACCCAAAAAGTGCTCTTCCTATGGGTTGAGTAACTTAACCATAACTACAGGTTATAGTATAACTTCTATATATTTTTTTTAAAACAGTTGCAGGCGCCCCTCTCCAGAAAGAACATGGCATGATAACCTGTTCTGTGTTGTTTTTCCCACATTGAGAGTTTGCAGCCATCGCTTTTTGCTCACTGTACCTTTCACAGATGGGAAATAACCAATTTCATATCAGTCTTTGCCCCGCCCACATGGACAGACCAGCGCCGAAAGGCTATGGCAATTCCCTTCTGAACAAGAGTACCAACAGCAACCTCATACACGTGCTTCAGCCTTGTTGGGCATTATCAGTGAGGTGAAGCTGTGCCTCTCTGAGCACAGTGAGCAGGGAGTCCACATCTGTGTTCCCCCAGGTAACTCAGGATAACCAACCCCAACTTCCTTTCAAATAATTTCAAAAAACACATTAGAAAAAACTCTCTCCTGTGGGAGGAATATAGAAAATGTAGAACATAGATATGAAGGTACTCTAGCCACCATAGCAGGGGTGAAGAGCAAAACATTGCAACAATGTCACATTGTAAACGGACATGTCTTTGAAAAAGGTGCAAAAGGGTGGCTCATCAGTCACTGTTGTCCCAAAAGTGGACCAGGGGTCTGGGCCTCTCAAAATTACTTTACTATGTTCTTGGTGTTTCAACAGTGTTGCACTAGTTCTCTATGTGCTGTTCTTGTGGGATGTACTGCAGTGGTTGAAGTGGGTGGCAGCGGTCGGGAGCAGTGCTCCTCTACTTCTTTTAATTACGTTTTACTGTTCGTATACTTTGTATTTAAAAAGAAACCGTTCAAGAATGGTTTCATTTTAAAATAAAAGTGTAGGAAGAAGTTGAAACTTGAACTTTCAGTGCACTCCACTGAACGTTCCCCTAAACAGCAGGCGCATGTGTTTTGGGGTTTGTGTTGTGTGTGGGAGGGTGCGTGGCGAAGGAGTTTGCAGAGAGCGGTGCGGGCTAGTAGGGGACATAGTTCCACTACTTCTTTCCGTACACTTCGACCACTGTTGAAGAGACATTACCCACCTCTCAGAAGAACTAAAGAAGCAAAATTCCTAGTGGGTTACTCGCTGAAACCAAGAAATGCAGATTAGCCATAACCCACATAGCCTTTGCATAGAAGACCTGAGCTCACAGGTTCCTACCCCGTGACATGTGAAATGATACCAATTTGCTGTGGCTTTAATAATTGTGTGCACTATCAGTAACCATACCGAAAACCAGGTATGACTAATTCTTAGAGATTACCCTGACATCAGATTGACATTGCTACAATTATACATGTTTTGGATCAGAGTTGCAGGAGTTAAATGCAACCTCTCTCTTCAGTGACATTGTATCACAGTGGGGTCAAACAGGGGCAATGTAACTTCTGAACCTGATCAGTTCCACAAAAGAGCAGGTGCTGTAGATCAAGAGACGGGTGCAGCAAGATACACATGTGTACTTTGCTTCTGGCATGGACCTTATGAAAGGAGGGTCTCAGCATATCACACTTTCTGAGATGCATTACTTACATATTTAATTGGGTAATAACAATAGAAAGCCTTGGTTTTTACACCTTCATCAGTTGGCATGTTCTCACAGGCACATATCTGGCACATATCTGGCACTGACTACATATCCCTCCTTGCACTGCATCGAGAACACAAAACTCACTGAGGGCACATATCTGGCAGAGACTACACATCCAAAGATTCTCTGTGTTAGGAGCACAACACCTGATGTACAAATGTACAAAATTAGGCATGCACTATACTAAAATCACAGAACTCACTGTGGTGGAATATTTGGCAGTGACTACACATCCCTCACAGAACATATATACACAATTACTCGTGCACTGTGTTAAGAGCCAGAAAACTCACTGAGAGTATATAACGCATGGGTCAGTGACTACACGTCCCATCATACACAAAAGTGAATGGAGAGAAAGAGATGTAGCCAATACCCTAGTGTAGAAAGTGTGAATCAAAGTGCAAGCGTCCAGCGAAACATGTGTATCTCCTGTTACATGTGCAAAAGGGGAATGTATCATTATTGCAGGACAGCTCTACGAAGCACAATAACTGTATGTCACTCTGAGTGAATACAGAACACATAGCGTGTCTAAGTCACTTCAGGTGCAACATCATGAGGAGGTACATGCATTTTCATTACAGGCCTATTGCTAACAGCAAAAAAGAAATATATCAGCAAGAGGCCACTCAATGAAAAAAAAGGGCCTTGTTCAGGATCAAGTTGGCCATGAAATATTGGCCAAGATTAGAAATCTTAATGACATCAACTGTACATTACAATGCTTGATGACAGATCAGAATTGGTACATACATGGAATGAGGATGTCAAACAGCCCTGGCATGGATAAAAGCACAACCATGTTATAAGCAAGAAGGAACATAGAAGCCGGTGGAGAGAAATTCAGGCTTTAGCCTCGATTTTTTGGGTTGAAATAATCACAGCGGAATTGATCATAGTCGATTCCTCTGCAATTTGACTTTGGTAAAACAACACAAACATTTTTATACAACCCAAATTCAACTCCCCCACTGACCCCCTACTTTACTTTTTGCTGGCTACCACTGCTGCCACTTCTCATATACCCCTAACGCCAGTTCCATCCCTATAACGCGGGTTGGATCTGATGCAGCAGGGCCCCTTTTTCTTTTTTTTGGTTCCTCTGCTTTCAATGTCTAGTATGCCGGGGACACTCTTGCCACCCCCAAAGCTAAAAATAGTGAATATGAGAGCGGGGGACAGCCCCGCAACCTCCGCTCCTCATGTTTGATGTTTTTGATATTTTTGGCTTTGCCGAATGGTACTGCCAAGTTAGGTCAAATGTACCATTCATACAAAAAAATTCAGTCAATTTGGCTTTTTTATTAGCCTCTGCCTTCCAGGTTGGGAAGGAGCGGCAGCACATGAACCGTGTTCCTTACATATAATGTCCCCAAACAGAATAGAAAATGAGCTTAACATGTATATCCGGATAGCAAGAGAATACAACAACTGTGTGGGAATAGTCAAAGGAATGAGATTTACCAACATATGTATTATGATTGGAGAACTATCAAGAATGCTTTCTGAAGAACTCTTAATAAAAGATATGGTGAAGCAAAATCGTGATTATGCCTTTTTATAGCATAGTTGCCCTAACAAAAGGGTAGCCAGTAGTGCCTTAGCTTAGAATTTTATTTATTTTTGTAAATAGGGGAAGAGATGGCACTAAATAGTTCCATAATCAATGCACCTTTGAGGAGAATAAAAGGGGGGTCCCTACTGGTGTGGAGAGGCTTTGATTGAGTAAGTACTAATAAGTCTGTTTGACGCATCATTCTTATACGTCTCCTTCATCTTTGACCTAGAAGTCAGAAAGAGGTTGTGGGTGAAACTTGCATCAGTGGGGATAGAAAAACGTCTGCTAGACATTATCAGAGCTATTAACAACAATAACACTGTTCAGACAAGATTCGTATTACACAGTCAAATGACACAAACAATTAAAACTGTGTCGCCTTGCCCCAGCCCTCTTCTGTTTATATATAAATGACATGTCAAAATACATTGAGGGAGCTACAAGAGACATCCTGAACATAAAGGGGAGGTCTTTGTCCATACTCTTATATGCTGACAGTTCTGTCCTCCTTACCAGGACACCTGATGTTCTCAGAGCCCAACTAAAGGCAGTCTCTTCCTACTACTCTTGTAATCTCCTAATTTGCATAGGAGCAGGCTAAAACCCAGTTTCATGTTAGACGGGAAATCAATATATGTAGTGAGCAACTTCTCCTACTTCCCAGTTACTTAAAATCTCTCTTGGAATGCCCACACAGAGATGGAAAAGCCTCTACTGCAGACAGAGCCATTACTAAGCTGGTCCACAAACACAGGGACAACTGTGCTGCTGAAATTGTGAAGGTCTGTTAGGCAACATTTGGAGGGATTGTAAAAAATAAATAACAAATCAATCAATTGTTGCCTACGGGGCTGAGCTTTGGGGGCTTGATACATTAAGCACTCAAATAAACACGTGATTGGCTCGTCTGTTAGAATCTTTGATATGTACTTAAATACTTCCCATCCACTGCCCTTCATGCAGATGTTGACTTCCAGAAGCAAGAGAAAAGGGCAATGGAATGTCCAGCCAGATATGCTGGAAAGAGGACGACCTCGGAGACCAGAGGACTGGTGGATCAAGTATGGCATGAACACTTTTCACAACCCTCGATTTCTCCATATAGGAAGAAATTATTGAATGACCTTATTTAATTGGGCTTTGATCATATATTGGAGGAAGAACCCCATGTCACTGACAGCTATCAGTCGCTAATGCACAAACTTAAAGATGCCCAAAGGCACAGACATGGAGGTTGACGGAGGAGGAGTTGGTTGGCCTGGCAGTGGCAGATAGACCCTTTGCTGATGTATTTGTGGCAGAGAGAGGGAACTACCCATACCAGATAAGATATTGTTTTCCCCTCGCTTGAGCGAACACCTTACCCCTTGCTGCCATCACCAACAAATGGAGGGGTGAGTCACACCCAAAAGATGAAATGTATATGGCAGCGAGAGATATTTTGCTCCCTTTTGACCCCTTTTCTTTTGGTACGTGCTGCCTGTTCAGGGTCTAACACATCCTCCCTCTTTTAAAGAAGCAAATAATTCTTGGATAACCCAGATAATGACTTGATGTTTCTTTTGGGGGACCTGGACGTTAACATCACCATTGTTACCTCAAGTTTCATCTTTGGAACCTAGCTGCACAGGGCAAACAAGGCCAGTAGCCATTGTGACTAGAGAAGGACTCGGGGGCTGCAAGCATGTATATGAACACAGGTGGACTGCCTCCAGTTCTGCCCCAGGGTGCTAATCATGAGGTTTTAATATATTTTTTTATTATTATTGTGTGCATATATTTCTTTAATATTCATAATGTTTTACTGTAATTTCTTTCAATCATAATTAAGTGTTGTACATTCCATGTTTTTTATTGTTCGTATTACATCTTCTTGTCATGAAAGACTCATTGAGTCGAACGTGTAAATACTATCAATCAATCTGTTTGACAGAGCCAGTGCCTTGCGGGTCGATCCAGCCAGCACACAGGAGGGATCATGCCTGATTCACGTTTGCCTTTTACCGTCTCAAGTTCACACAACACCCAGCAGAATCACCAGTATTCACTGTGGTAGTGCAGCACATGAATTAACAGATAGTGACTGCAGTGGTCCCACCAACACCCATGTGAGGAGTATGTGTTTTTGTAAATGGCTTAATTTCTTAGGTGTTTGCTTGGGATTTCTCGAATGAGTATGAATGCAGCAGAATTGGTAAGTTTACCCATTACCAAACCAGGAATGATGTGCATATTCACAGGTACCCCATACTCAATGGTAGTATGTTTGGGAAATTGTTTGCAACCTGCCTTTAATGGTAGGTATCGCTGAGGTTACAATTCACCCAGAAAAGTATACATGAAAACATAACCAATAAGACTCATTCATTTAGCAAATGACATGCACAGTTTGATTACCGTCCCCAATTTCCCTACGATGGTGCATGATGTTACAGTGATGAATTTGTGTAGTATACTTCTTGTATTGGTGAACAGTATCAAGTATGCAAGTATCAGAATGTTACCTAGTAGCCTGGAACCTACACTACACTAAGGTTCCAGTGGAGTCACTTAGGATACACAGGATGGGAGAGAGACCAGTGAAGATGTATATTGCTTGTGCTCCTACCCTCTTCCTATAACTTACCCTGTAACTAAATAAAGTAACTTCGATTTGTACCTACCTGCCTCCTGTCTGGTCCCTGCTACATGAAGAACCCTAAATGCTACATTGCTACAACGAGGATGCTTTAAATTAGGGTCCAAGATGGCAGATGGCAGTTGGCAGTCCAGTGGTGAGATGGCGCCCAGTAGTAAAGCAAAAAATGTGAAAAGTGCCCAGAGAAATGAAGCTGGTGAGGCCAGCAAAGGAAAATATTCCCTGAATTCGACGTGGCATAAGTCCTGTTGGGGATGGGAAGGACATATTCTCCTTTGCAGGCAGCCAGAGAAGTGGTGAGCTGTAAATACCCTTTGTATTAAGGGAAGGAAAAGGTACTGTAAAAAGATACTGTCGATGGCAGCTGTGTGGAGAAAAATAAGTGTCTGCTTCGAAGTACTGTAAATACGTGTGATGTTTAAAAACAGCTGTGGATAATCTGGAAGAACAGGCTCTTTATTTATGTGTTGAGTCACGAGAAATGATGTTGAATGCTAGCGGAGACAAGATTTATGTTTGTTTGAAGTGACTATGAAATTCCGAGACACTGCACTGTTATGGTGATGTTGTGAGGCAGGCTGTGTGTCTACAAAAGGACAAAAGTCCATCTGTTAAATATGGGGCCATGAGGTTAAGCTGTTCCTGTGACCATTGGAAATGTTCCAATGTGCAACTCTGTTCAGCTCGTTGGCTGCAGAGTAAATGGTGACGTAGTTAGAATGCACAGGGTATCGGCGATGCTGTGAATGCATTGTTTGGAGCGTTCGCAAAGCGGTATTCCTTTTCTCTGGATGTAGAGATAATGACATTAAACGAAAGGCTGATGGAACGTGAGGAACACAATGACGTACGCGCAATGTGCCAACAGGAAGCATTACATTTGTGAAGGGATGTGCGCTGCCCGGAAGAAGAAAGCAAAGTGTGAAGGGACATCAGCTGTATTTTCCGTTACTGCAGTGGAAGCAAAATGGGATTTCTACAAGGTGTTACTGCAGAGTTTTGAAAGTTAGCGCAGCCACGTAGCTTTGGGAATCGGCTCATTATTAGGACATGAACAGTGAGTAATGCGACATGGAGTTGATAGTTTCAATGTTCTGTTTGAAAAAAAGGTATCACGCACCATGCTCGGTATTAACCACGGCGTATGGATGACTTTGATAACAGCAGCAGTGTGCCAAAAGCAGTGTTTCTTCTGGGAATAGAAGTCCTATAAATGGAAAGGTGGGACATGTGGTGCATTCATATTACTGTGTTTCAGCTGCTGATTCTATTTTGGAAGTTAGTAAAACGACGTGTAATTTATGGACTCATGGCAATGATTGGTATTTATGTGGTGACATGGTTAATTTCTGGCTACCATTGTAAACAGTTGTATTATAGTGCAACTGTATACTGTTGTTTAAGTTTAGGATGCAGTATGTGGAGTTATGGATAAGTGTGATGTGGTAGCGAGTTTGTGTCTGGCCTGGCTCGGAAGGTTCAGAAAGCATGCTGTTTCATGGGAAGTGAATATGGTTAAAGTGGATAAATAAAAAATGATTGGCGCTGTGGATGTATAGTCTAACATGTTTGAGGATTTCTAGGGTTTTAAGACCTGTTGCATTTTTGAAGTGTATAAATGTAATATGGAATACATGTGTAGTTTAGTCGATATATAGATGTAACCTGTTTGAGGATTTTCAGGCTATTGGTGCAATGCACCTGTGGACTTTTAGGTATTTTATAAGGGAATTATAAGGAACATTATTTTTAATTCAAGAAATGCAACTACATTTGAGAAGTAGGAAATGAAATGCATTGCAGTACGCTAGAACTATATTTTTAAGGTTTTATGAGCCAATGTAAGGAAAATGTATTAAGTGTATGAAATATGTGGGGCATTAAGTTAGGTGATGAAGCATATGCATGAGTAATATGGTAAGTGGAGTGTCATGCATGTATGAGCCCTGTTTGTATGTAGTGAATGGCACAATTTATTTGTGTGTGTGTATCTAAAAATATGAGATGTATTAGTGGAATTTTTTGCAAATGTGGTAAGAGAGGTTGCGCCTCTGGTTTGACAATGTACAAGACAAGTGACAATCTGTGAGTTTGCAGCGCATGGTGTTGTGTTTGCTGATAAAATGATATGGATCCTGTAGTGGAGAGTGATATAATATTCTATGAATTTTTGCGCATATGTTTTGGGAATGCATTCCAGTTTGAAAGATATTTGCACGTGATGAGTTGTTTGGCCAACTTCCTGTCCTTGTGTTTCTTTTCATGTGCTGTACATATGTAGTTACGCTGTTTTTATGTGATCTTTGTGTAGTTCGTATCTTTTCTTGATTTTCTTACTTTTAAATGTTTCTTGGAGTAGTTGAGTATGTGAGTTATTTATAATGTCTTGGTGCAATTGGCAGGTTCTTTGTTGTATGAATGAGAGGTGGTGTTGTATGGTATAGGTGAGTTGTATTATGGTTACAGAATGTTAGTTGTGTATTTGGTTGGTTGCGTGTGAGTGTGCGTTAGTGCTGCGGGTGTGGCAGACCCGAGACAGTGTGTGGCAGACATGGTAGAAGGTGAGTATGCTTGGAAGATGATGAAATGTGGTTAATATGTGGTTTGTGCTCGTAAGTGGCAGTTATGAGATCCAGTGTTGGCAGTTCTGGATATATGGTTGGTTGGTGATATTTATGATGGCTCGGCAACGTTAGTTACGTGAATGTAGATGTATGCTGAGAAGGTTAAGAAAGTGGTTAGTTATTGTGAGGGTGATGAATGTTTGTTTTGGTGGTCTGATGTGATTTCCTGTCTCAGTGCTTGTTGTTGGTGTGTGTGTCTGTTATAAAGAGAGGGGATGTGTAGTATGCTGCTTGTATCAGTGCACAGATGCAAGTATCAGAATGTTACCTACTAGCCTGCAACCTACACTACACTAAGGTTCCAGTGGAGTCAGTTAGGACGCACAGGATGGGAGAGAGACCAGTGAAGATGTATATTCCTTGTGCTCCTACCCTCTTCCTCTAACTTACCCTGTAACTAAATAAAGTAACTTCCATTTGTACCTACTTGCCTCCTGTCTGGTCCCTGTTACATGAAGAACCCTAAATGCTACATTGCTACAACGAGGATGCTTTAAATTAGGGTCCAAGATGGCAGATGGCAGTTGGCAGTCCAGTGGTGAGATGGCGCCCAGTAGTAAAGCAAAACATTTGAAAAGTGCCCAGAGAAATGAAGCTGGTGAGGCCAGCAAAGGAAAAGATTTCCTGAATTTGACGTGGAAGTCCTGCTGGGGATGGGAAGGACATATTCTCCTTTGCAGGCAGCCAGAGAAGTGGTGAGTAGTTGATTAACGTTTCCATGTTGATTAGCTCATGATGGATCAGGGTGTTTTCACTTTGATTGCATTCCCAAGCACAAAGTGTGGCGATAGATCACACCCTGAATACGATAAGCAGGTAGCATTTTGGAAAACAAAACAAAAAATGAATATGTATTTAAATTATTTAGTGCCAATCCAGCATATGTGAACTGAGGTAGCAATCAGGTTGGTAGGGGCCAAGAAAGGAAAAGTGGACAAACTGATGGACAGTCAGTTCCTCGACGTATGGCTTCACCGCAGAGACGTACTAATAAAAAATAACAATTGCCCATGGCCCAATTTGCTGTGCTATCAATTCATGAGTCAAAAGCACACCCATTCTCTGGAATTATTCTGATGTTTTAATGGGCAGATGAACCTGAAGGTATCGCCATCCGACAGCACATAGACAGCTACCTGAGAGACAAACAGCTCTTCGTTTGGGTGTCACCATCTCGTGATGATACACGTTGGATATTTCAGTGAGACACCACTTATAAAAGAATGTTCCTGAAGTGTAAAACCAATTTATCTGTGCACATGTAGTCTGACATGCAAAGAATGGGAGGGCAACAATTTGCTCCTGTCCTCCACAATCCCTGTTGTTGTAAGGGTCAGCAACACAATGTAGGTAGAATGGGCAACTGGAGTGTCGCTCTACCCAAATTGGCTATTAAGATCTACATGGAGCCATTCAATATGAGTCCACATGGAATATGTGGACACATATTGAAAGTAGTCCAGAAACACATATTAGGAGCAAAGGAGCAAATAGATAATATTTATGACCTGGGCGGAGCATCTGCATATTTTATACGCTTTTAGTGGCACTCTTTTCAGACCCATGTACCAAGCGGTGCTGCCTGTCACAGCAATCTGTAATGTAACCAGACCATTAGTCATTGACGCCAGAGGAGATGGCTATGATACATTGGGGGGGATCTTTGCTACATCCTTTTAACTCACCTTACATAGGTGTTGTCTACAACTTCAACAAGATTTGGTTTGCTCTTTTATTTTTGATTAGGCTCACAGTATCATGTTATGCTATGTTGATTTATATTGTGCATTGCTGCCATTTGCGTGGTCTTTCTGCGCTCATGTGGCTGTGCAAAAAAAATGGGCATGGTTGGTTAGTGAGGGAGAGAGTGATAGGATAGAATTTGTGCTCATCTGTTGATGCATGCAGAACCCAGAGAAACTGGCATCTATGCGTGTGAGCTTTCTTGGTGTGCTTTGTTATGTTCTTTGGACTTGTGTCCTTAAGGGTGGCAACTGGTGGCTGAGTCGTTTGTTGTTTGCATGTACTGGGTTTGTTGTATGATTCGAGAGAGGTGTGCGGTTTGTGAGTTTTTTGGTGGGTTGTTTCAGTAGCCCTTTAAGTTTGTGGAGACGAGAAAGGGTGGTTTATTGGTTTCAGGTGATGTCTGGGTGTTGAGTAGTTGTAGTGTCGGTTTCTTCCTTCTACATTGTCACATGTTTGGTTTGGTCCTAGTTTATGGTTTGCAGAGTGGCACGTCTAAACAAAATCTAAACAAATCTGGATGCTAGCTCAGTACAGTTCTTGTGGCATTCAAAGACAGCTGGTTGCAATTGTTGTGTGGCAAAATTCTAGTGTGGCTGAATCGTTAACTAACTCAGTACAATTCTAGTGTGAATACATTCAAAAGCAGCGGGTTGCAGCTCTAGTGCGACGGAATTAAGAAGCACTGTTAACTAACTCAGTACAATTCTAGTGTGAATAAATTCAAAAGCAGTGGGTTGCAGCTAAAGTGCGACTGAATTAAGAAGCAGTGGGTTACAATTCTAGTGCATCTGAATTCAGAAGCAGCGTTAACTAACTTAGCACAATTCTTGTGTGGCTAAATTCAAAAGCAGCGGTTAGGAGGCTACTTCCCCTATTAATGACTGTTTAACATAGGAATCAGGGGAAAGAAAGAGTGGTAGGTCAGAACTGGGTTGTATTACCTGGCCTGGTCCTGTGTTAAGCAGATATTAATGCATTTTAGGTAACAAGGAAGGTCCATCAAATCATGAGGAGACACTGGCCTCCATTGAACACGTGGGTCTCACATTCATCCTGCACCAGCAGACAAAGGAGCTGTAGTTAACAACCAGGGTTTGTTAATCCATGGGAGGGAAATGACAGCACCAGCCGGAGGTATTTTTGTATATCACCTGAGACTCAAGGCTGACCTTTGCTGATGGATGCTCCTCGTCTCCCTCCAAGTCACTCCAGTTAGATGTGCCCTTGTTCACTGTCCTGAGTTCCATGTTAGAATGCACTATCCTGAGTTCCATGTTAGAACGCACTACCCTGAGTTCCATGTTAGAAGAAGGTCGCTTTAATGGTCATGAACTTTGTAGTAGAAACATTAGTGTGTTAGCCTTAGAGGAATGGGAGCAGGAGCTGTGTTAAAAAGGAGACACTGTGCCCTTTGGGAATGGGAGGATGGGAGACATCAAGCAATCATTCTATGCCATTCGTCAGTGTATATCAACCCCGCTTTAGAGGATGCCCTCACTGTTCTTAAATTGCCCATCCCAGCACCCTAGATAGTTGTGTGAACTCCCACTGTCTTAACGTAGGCGCACATTTTAAAATTGCGTTTTGACAAGGTTAATACAATGTCAATTCTCTTCTCTGAATGATTTTCTCAGGGTTGTGACTGCATGTGGCTGGCAACAAATTGCCTAGTATTAGGAGCCATTGCTGTATTTATCTAATCGTATGCCTAGATCCAAATATGTCCATGAGTTTGGCCCTAGGTTAAGGCCTGACAATTTCATAAACTATGCATTTTAGTACAGCTGAAGATTTGCTGACAAGTTCAGTGTGGTTCTATAGTGTATGAGTTCCTGCCAAATGGACATTAACAAATGAAGCACTTTAACTAGTTTGTAATAAGATCCAGCTGGAGAGTGGGTCAGACATGGCACTATTTGGACAGACTCTGCCCATCCCTGCTCCACAGCTTGTCCAAGGCCACCCTCACCAGATCCCAACCCTACCACAGGTTTTAGGGTTTGACCATAACCACCCAAGGTCAATATTGTGAGGGTCTGGTTAGTGCATCCAGCAGGGCAGCACCAACAAAGTCTCAACCAACGTAAATACAAATTCATGCACACAAAAGGAGGGTTTATTGTCCTGTGACCTTCCTTTTTAGCTGTGGGCTTCCCTGGGCTGTAGAAACATGATCTCAGGTAGACCCATAATGCTGGGGTCTTCCCAAGCACTGTCTTCTGGGCCTTTTCCTTCGGGCTCCTCTCTGGTAGAGTATCAGGAGATTTCCACCAGGCTGCGAACAAATTTGGCCTCATGCAATCTTCTAATGGGGATTTTGTCGAGAAGCGAGGCCCTATTGATACACTCCATACTAGCGCCTAGAAACACTTGTATACAGCTATGTTATAAATGACATATCGTATCACATCAATCATACCACATCATATAACCCATGTATACTCTCAGGAGCTCATTTTGCCCCTGAGCGTAATTTGATGGTGGGGCGCTGTCACCATAACAATTTATCGTAGACAGCTCCCCACCACCAGATTTTCGGCATTAGCACTGCAGGGTGCAAATGTAAAGGGCGATGGGCAGTGTACAAGTGTGTACGCCCCCTTTTGTCATTCACATTTTTTCTCCGCAGTGCAAAGTGAGTAAAGGCTGCCTGGCATTCTGGCATGCCAGGCAACATTTGTGTTTTATTGTGAGTGCCGATTGCCATGCTCACATGGCATCCGTGCTCACAATTACAATTAAACCCTCCCCGACATGCGTGTATATCAGTGAGGGTTTCATTTTAATTGTGAACACTGCTTACCATGCCCGCATGTTAAGCAGTGTTCACGAATACAATTAAACCTGTCCCGATATGCGAGCATGTGGGGGAGGGTTTAATTGTAAGTGCACATGCTTCCTGCCCTGTGATCAGGGCAGGGAGCGTGTGAAATGGCTCTCTGTGGGATCTTCCTGCTTTATGCTTGTGCATAAAGCTGGCAGACCCCATTGGGAACTCCAGCAATTGTGCAGGCATGAAATTCCATGCCAGCGCAGATGCTGGACACAAATTGTCACAGAGGAAACACAAGTTGCGCTCAACCCCTTCTCTGCACCATACAAATAAATGAAAATGAGCTGTGGCATGAAACATGTCTGGGGATGCTTGTGGTCTCGTGCAAAAGGGATGTGACCTAGCAGTTCGGGCTGGACTACCCCTTTGGGGGTGGGACCAAGCCTGATTTGCATATGGTTTTTCCCCTTTTGTAATGGCTTGGCAGGCAAAGAACGATGGTCTGGAGGGTTGCCCAGAGCAATGCCAGAGGTCAAGATTTATTCTAAACCTTCCAGCCATCAACACTTTTGTTTTGCGATAATCCTTAATACACATTGCATTCAAGTTACGGCTTAATTGAAAATGAGCTTCCCAGTGTTCTCTCTGGGGCTTCTCTTATTGGGGGTCGAAGTGGAATCATAGACAACTCAGGGTTAGGTCTTATTGTCCATCAGGTGTCAGTATAAACCCCCCTCGGTGGACCATATCGCTCAGTTATCCATCATTGATTTTAATTATTTCCTCCCTTTATAGTGGCCCAGTCCGTGTGGTAGAGTAACTATTTTGTATGAGAATTGTACTGTTCTCTTTGACACACTGTCAGAACAAATGCACACTCTAATTGTCTCTGCCAAGCTCTGGTGTTTAATATTAAAATTAATAGGAGGACATATGTAATTGGACAGTCATTTTGCAGTCTTTTCTAGATTACGAATACCTTCAATACATATATGTGCGTAATATGCGCTTGAAATGCCTCGTCGTCTAATATCAATGTATGCTTTTGAAAATGTATCATGTGTGCTTATTTTTAACTAATATTGCAATTAAATATATGCGGTCCTACAGTCCTCCAACAGGCACACTGCGATCATCGGAATACCTAAAGAGAATACTTTATCGCTGACATTTTCTAGAAGCTGTATACAGTTCTTTACTACATAGGAAAGTCTGTGCATTCATTCCGCCAGTTCTTATTCCACTGAATCAGGTGTTCTCCGCATTGGTCATTATTTCTCTCGTGTACCTGATTTGGATTCCACAATGGGCGAAATCATTAACTTAACTCGTGTTTCATAAGCAGCACACTGAATCTTTACTCACCCACAAAGCTAAAGATTGCAATCCCGTATGAACAATGGGATTGCCTTCTCTGGATGCAAAACTAATCAACTCAGTATGGACTGCTTCTTATACCTCGGAATATTACGGATTTTTTTTAAACCTTTCATCTATTCTTTATACAGGATTACGATAAATAAACCAGTTTTGTTTTGCTTCCTTCTAAACAAACAGGAATATTTCCAGTTCGATATATTTTGTAATGTTTAAACAAATCTAATGTACATAAATACAACTTGATGTCCATATTTACTTCGCCGCTTAGCTGGGCACAGAAATGCATGCACTTAGTGTCTGTGTCCATACAATCTGTATCCAGTGTCGTATAGTGGGCATTTAGCACTTCATCTTTGGTACTTAACTGAGATAATTTGCAACCTCTAGAAAGCCTATGCTGAACATTTCCAGTCTGTTGCATATTATTCAGGGACATCTAATACATAAAAATGACACTGGCAAACTAAAATGATATCAGCACTCTAACAGAAACACAGTGGGCCTCATTCTGAGTATGGAGGTAGCCATACTGCTTTTAGCGGCATGGCTACCCCATACCGTGTACCGGGTCTGGGTCCGGATACCCCCATACCGGGTCCCTTGAATGGAGAAATACTGGGCCATTCTGACCTTGGAGGGCCTGGTATTTCCCCATTCAAGGAACCTGGACCCGGCACATCCCCATTCTCATTTGAACCCCATTCCCATTTGATGCTCACTCACCTACAGTGTGGATATATTGAAATATTTATCCCTGTGGAGTTGATTCGAAATTGAAATATAATATTGCGATGTATTGTGCAGAAAGGGCTAGTGGTTGTATGCCAAACATGGTTGACATTAAAGCAAATAAGTGTGGGTGAATGTCCTAAAATGTGACAACTAGTTTGAAAGAAACACAGTGACTTCTCCTATTTCGTCATTAGGGGCTGCTCGAACTTCCCACAATGTGCCCTGCAGGAAAGCCCCTGATCTTTTGGTTGTAGCCCCGGATAGAATCTCAGGAGCTACAGCCAAAAGACTAGCTAGCCCTCAGTCCCGACAGTTCCGACATCAGTTTAGCCCCAGGTCTTTTCCAGACCTAGCAACTCCCCTGGGGCTGAGCCCAGACCACAGTATTCACATGGGATTTTCCAATGATTGGACCCTGCTGCGAATATGATAGAGTGGTTGGAGGTCAGCCATCCAATAGCATTGCCCACGATTCGCGAGGGGGGTCTCCGCCAGCCAATCATTCTAAATCAGGTTTGCCATTAAAAGGCCCAGCTTGCGTCCTATTTAAACAGTGGGATTTGTTTGGCTGCCGAGCTAGGAGTGGACAGGACAGGCTTTAGAATTGGTGGTTTAGGGTGAATGTTGGGGGGCTTTTGGTGAGTGCAGAAGTAATGAGAAGCGCTGACTGCTGTTAGAGGTGTTTTTGCTGTGTTTTGATCTATCTCATCTCCTTTTGTCTGTTTGTGTGTGTCGTTTAGGTTCCCTCTAAAATGTTCCTTTTTATCAGTACTCTCTTTTAAAGTAGATAAGGTTGTATATGTTTTCAAAGACATTTATTTGATATTTTGCAGTTTGTTAGACATCTTTTGGTTGCTATAAAGGGGACCCCTTTTTTCATATGGGGTCACCTTCAAATCCTCTTTCTCTCCACGCCACCAACCCATACCCTACCCCCTAAACCCACCTCCCTACTACCTTAACTCCACACAAATATACAAGAATTGTATACAGTTGTCAAATCAACCAAACGTGGTTGACCAAACTGTAAACTTTACAAAACAAGTATTTTTAACCTGTTGTTACTGTTTCCTAACACCATACAGTTCCTGTGTTTGTAGAGAAATCTGTGTCTGGGAACCCACGAGGTTCCAGCTTCCACTGATGTGCTCAGTTGCCATCCCTAATGTATGTGGATTTTGGTAACCCTTTCCCATTATGCAAGTCTTGCAAGAACCCCTTTGTTTGTCTTTGTAACCTGTTTTGTGTCTTATACCTTGACGCATTCAGCAACATGCTCTGTTATTTGGAGGGCATGATGTGATGTTAAGAGGAGCTTGACTACTCAACATCCTCTGTGTCAGGTGTTAATGGAGTCAGCAAGAAGGGTGAGAGAGAGCCCGGCAGGATTGCTGGGTGGAGGTTGAGATGAAGCATGCCGTGGGGAGACAGTGATAGAGGAGGGGAGATGGTGATTGAGGATGGAGAGACAGACCACGGGGAGGAGAAAATAGACCATGAGCAGGAGAAGGACATTGATAATAATCTCGAGGAGATTGTGGTAAAGGCAGTATTGCTCGAGCTGTACCTGCAGAAGGTTTCCAAACTCCTTGAGCTTGCAGATGACTGGGAAGAAGAGGTACTCGAGGAGCAGAAGGGAGGTGTAGCCACATAGATGCAGGAGATGGATTAAGGGCAGATGGGATAGGATATGCTGGTGGTGCATGAGACCAAAGTGCACAATTCGGAGTTGCCAAACATGGTCCCCCAGCAGGTGGCTCAGGAGAAGGAGACTGGGCTAAAGCTGCATTGCCCGCCCGAGCAAAGGAGTAAAAGCACAATCATGCTTTCCTCAGTGAAATCAGGTCAGAAGACATCCTCGCCCATGACATCACCATCCATTTGGTCATGGGTGTGTGCCTATTTCAGCTTGGTTATAACTGCCATGGGGAGGCAAGCAGTGTAATATGCAACCTCTGGCAGAAGATAATTCATCTGAGGATATAAAAGAGAGAGCCTTATGCACCCCCTCAATACCCAAGTACTTTAGGCTGTGGCACAGTAATGTTTAAAGTGAGAGCAATGACATGAATCAGACTAGTTACACACCTTCCTTCACAGGTGATAGTAGCCACAAGTGAGTGTCACATGAGACTCCAGCTCATCTCAATCATGCTCTATTAAGTAACAACGACCCCCTTGACTCTGGTGCAATGCCTGACACAGTGGCAACATCTCTGGCAACATCTCTGTTCTGATATCTATGTAACTAAGTTGTCACCCCTCACTGAAAGAAGCGCCACAATGCTCCCGAGCTGTTGCGTGCTATACAAATCCGAAAAAATAAAAACATCGGCTAGATGAGTTACTTTACCAGCACAAGCTGCACAGTGGTGGCATAATTTGAAGTGTGTTTCATTTGGGCAGACCAGGTGAGATGAGTCAATGAGGAATGCAGGCACACACTGCTTGCATTGAGCAACCACTTTTAGTCAGTATGTGCGGGGTGACAAGTGAGAAGTGAAAGCAATGGGCAAGCAGATTCCCTACCTTCTTCTAGATGCATGGCAAGAGGGTAGTAAATGAGAATGCATGGGGCACAAGGAGACTGCAAACACAAGTCATTAGTGGCTCTGTTGGTTGATAGAGACAAATACATTGTGATAGACATTGGTGTTAACTGAACTAGAGTACTCAAGCATGTAACACAATGTACATAATATTATGTGGCTCCATTTGTTGGTAGAGCCTCAGCAGAGCCATGTACATTGAGGATGAAGAACAAACTAAAGATTTACGTTTGCAATCCACTCAACCACTGCTGTCAATGACAACGTCTTCATCACTTTTCCCATTCCACTCCACCTGCCTGACTGGAGATGCCATGCACATGCATTTTCATTATTGAATAATCTGTTGTTTAGTCTTCCCAATGATGGGCCTCTTGTTTTTTCCGTCGTTGGTGATAAGACGCTTGTTCCTTTTTATAAAGGCAAAGCTCTCTCGGCAGCACAAATAAGATGTTCACCCTGCACCCTAGCTGAGGGCAGCTTAGGCTTTCCAAAAATAATTGAACAATTACAGATGGTACACTGGCCGCTTGTCAAGTAACAACTGCAGCAGGTCATGCTTACTACCAAGTTGGTATGTTTTAAGAATATACGCATCAGCTATCTGTTCTGCAGTTGGGTTGCTTACATTTTATGCAGACCCCAACGCTTCTGAAACCAAGTAGGGTGATGAGTCAGTCACACAGCCTCTTTTACTTTTTCACTCTCACCAATATCACCTTGTTACCATCTAAACGAGTGCCAGGAATTGTGAAAAATGTGTGTAGAATGTGTAATGTCCAACAGCCATCTTTGCAGTAGTGTAATCTGACACTGGGTTGTGGATCTCTGACATTTGACCTCTCTCTTTGTTCCAGGCATTTAAACATCTGCCTAGTGTCTCCTTATACATGGCTAGCAGGACGTCATGCAAATCACAATGCCAAGCATTGTCCTCATCTTCATGCACATGCGGTCTAAACGTTGTACCTTGAACTTAAAGGATACGTCAAGAAAAGGTTCCAGGAGAAACTCCTAATTCCTTCTCATCCTCCTCATATTATATCACATCCTAACATTTCACGGATCCTTTCTATCAGTTGCCCTCCATCTTCTCACCAAACTGTTCACCGTCATGTACTATGTCAGATAGTTCTAATTCCAACAGGTACACCAGTGCCAGCAGCTTGCTGAGTGATGGAGCATGTAGGCTAGCCAGTGGTTTGTCTCTTCAAATTACTTTAATGAAGAACAAATTGTCGCGCTTTGAAACGCTTGTGTATAGCCGCGTTATAAATGCCATATCATATCATATCATATCATATCAAACATTGTCCAACATTTGCCAGTATGCAGATGTTAAAATAGCCATTGTGCAGCTGCTAGCTTTGCCTAATGCAATAGTTGGTCACTATATTGAACTCTTCTCGCAGATGCTTCTGCATATGGAGGGCTGGATTGGCACAGTCATTATTGCAATGTTTAGTTGACTGTCAGGCTGATAGTGGCACAACTTCAGCATTGCTAACATATTCCAGGCATTGTGGGAGAAGCTAAAGTTGGCACATATCTTCTGTGCCACACTTGCTATCTTTTCTATTGGTGTATGGACTGGGTAGCTACACAATGAAGGACATGTGTAAAGAAGAATTTATCTATGGTGTTGTCTATTGCCAGTGTAGCTACAATATGAGATACGTTGGGGGTCAATACGAGTATGGCGGTAGGGGGTTAACGGCACAAGTAAGGATGCCGGTGCCATTAACCCATTACCGCCTCATTCCAAGGTCCCTTAGCGGGTCCCACTAAGGCCGGCTGGTTTTACCAGCCGCCCTTAGCAGGAGCCCCTAAGGGACCAGGGAGCTAATAACGGGCCCGCTATTTGCGGGCCCGCTATTAACTCCTTCCCCATTCCCATTGAGCCCTATGGGGGCTCAAATGGGAATGGGGAATGGTTTTCAGAATGGGGACTTACCGGGTCCTCCAAGGTTGGATTGGCCCAGTAAGTCCCCATTCGAAAACCCGGACACGAGCTTGGAGGCAGCCATGGCGCTAATAGCATCATGGCGACCTCCAAACTCATAATGACCCCCAATGTCAACTGCCACAAAGACCACTTGTAAATTACAAGTAGTGAGCCAATCTGCCAAATCCCCCTTTCCTTTACCCATAGATCAACTACCCTGGTGGAATTCCGTAGCAGGCTTCCATCTACAAAGTGGCTTGCTAGAACAGGACATTTGGTGGCTGATGGCCTGTAGTTTGCTGAATCGAGATATAGTGAAATGTGACCCAGTGCTCAGTGATTCACACTGATCTGCATGTCCATTGTTAGGTGGATCATGTTTACCCTCACAGTGCTCCATGGGCATGTTACTGGAGTTTACGTGAAGTGGTGGTGACCCTGAATGTCCCAGAAGAGATTAAGGAGGCTAAAGAGCTATCTGAATCCAGAGCGTTCTACAAAGGAAAAGGGCAGTAAATCTACTGCCAAAATTACACAAAGGTTGTCAATTAAAAAGACTGAGATTTTTGTCTCTTTTGTGATATGTTGTGAGATGTTCAAAAACCTCAGTGGGATTGTGCACTGAGAAGAACATAACAAGTTGAATGGGATATGCAGGCAATGATGATGTTCCCCAAAGGGCTTTTAAAAATCTGTGATTCTGCAAGATTCTCCAGTATAGTGTGGTGGAATAGTTGTGCAAATGTGCTGATTGCTTGCAGTTGAGTTGTAGCG
This sequence comes from Ambystoma mexicanum, assembly GCF_040938575.1. NCBI lineage: Eukaryota > Metazoa > Chordata > Amphibia > Caudata > Ambystomatidae > Ambystoma > Ambystoma mexicanum. The sequence goes on from NC_090922.1 coordinate 946,470,389, forward strand.
GGAGGATCCACTGCCATTTTTCCTTTTGCCAAGAGTGCAGTGGATGCCCTCTCGTGCATGGCCTTAAGTAAGTGGAACCAAAATGAGGACCCACTTTCCCTCAGAGGACAGTGTTCTTGAATAAATGAGAGAGGGTAAAATGAAGTTGTTGCTTTTCCAATGCGAAATAACTCCACACTCTTGATTCCTTAGAAGGGCTGATCCCAAAGGGCTCTTACCTGTCTTCCTGCTTGGAGTCTACTCTGTATAATGTTCACTGAATGCTGTGTTTGTGCTCCTGACTGAGAGGCTAGTGCTGTGACTGACTGAACAGTTTAACAACCAATAGCATGCATTTTTCCTGACTATTTGTAGGGAAGACTATACACTGGCACGTGCAGCGTGTCTAAAGCTTGCTTCCAGAGTACAATGTGTGAACTGGAAAAATGCATTGGTTCTTCAATGCATGCACCCTCTTTATCAATTTCATAACCTTCCTCACTATCTGTGGTATCTTTAAAGAAGCGGTGTCTGAGTCTTGATCTTGACTCAGGGGAAGAAGGATGAAGCATACTCTTTGTCATCAATCTCTTTGTTAAATGTTTCCAATGACATCAGAAGTAGGCCATCATCCTTGGATTGCTCTCTTTGTTGCCAAGCTGATGGCATAGCTTCTCCTTCATGTACCTTGGTAGGTGGTAATTTAGCTTCTTCCTCCTTCTCCTCCTCCTTCCACTGGCAAATGATGCATGTCTAACTGTGCTGCATGCACAATCACATTTCTTTTTTATATGTTTCCAGAAGAAAACATCTGTGGCTATGTATCGATTGGCGTTGCTGGTACAGAGGACCATATTCTACCTTGGTTCTCCATTGCAACAGGTGAAATCGATGTGGATGTCGTGCTTTGGACTTCCCTTATGCCCTCTAAGGGCATGTGAAGTTCTCAAGACATTGCTATCTCCTACTAAATGCACTTGAGTTCTCATTGTTTTTGCCTTTTCCATTGCTTAGTAAATGCATGGAGGTGTCTTGTGCTGTGGCCTTCTCGTCCATCTACAAAATGCATGTGGGGTCTCAGTGGTTTGGCCTTCTCCCATGCAAGTAAATGCATGTGGGGTTCTCAGTGCTTTGGCCTTCTCACATGCAAGTAAATGCATTTGGGGTTCTCAGTGCTTTGGCCTTCTCCCATGCAGGTAAATGCATGTGGGGTTCTCAGTGCGTTGGCCTTCTCCCATGCAGGTAAATGCATTTGGGGTTCTCAGTGCTTTGGCTTCTATAATCACCTGGTAAACGCATATGGGGTTATCAGTGCTTTGGCATCCCTATATGCTTATTAAATGAGAGGTGGGTTCTCGGTGCCTTGCCTTCTGCTCTGCCGTCTTTTATCCATGATGAATGCCTGTGGGATTCTTCTGTGCTTTGCCATTCCACTATGACTATAAAACGTGCATTGGGTCCTCACTGCTTTTGCCTCCTCCTTTGTCTAAACAAATGAATGGAGGTTCTCAGCACTTTGGGCTTCTCCTACACCTACACAGCAGAAGTGGGTTTTACTGTTTCTCCACCAATCATTCATAAATGCAAGTGGGCTGAACTACCACACAACCACAATTCATATCCCCCATCCAAAAATGATATACACCCTCACCTCCAGAATAACGCTTACATAACTCTAAGTAGGCCCAATTATTCATTTAGTTCTCACCTAACCTAACTATCCAAACAATTGCTGTTCCTCCCTCTTCAAACGACAAACATTGACTATCCTGAGTTCTACTCCCCTATCTTTGTATCTGCACATTTTGAACTTGGTGAAAATCATGATGATTCCACGGGTTTGAGGTTTGCACGAACCATCCAACTCATGCTAACAACACAGAGGGCAAACATAACAGCAACCGTGTTAAAATAACGCAGCAGAACAGTGGACAGACTGGATGGTTACATGCAAAAAGTCCATAATTGTTTGTTAAATTGTTAAAAAGTTAAAGCACATTCGCTGCAATAACTTGCTGCAGCTATGAGTGTGCAACCTGCAGTCTCGCAGGTTTGAACCATGGCAGGGTCGACTGAGCATGTCTAAGGACAGTCGTTTGAGAACTGTTTCTTTGCATAGTAAAATCGACTATAATTACACGGCGTGATATTATTATTAAAAATGCTACGAGGGTTTACAACATATGCACAGATTTTAGATGGAGGACGCTCAGCGGCTGCCCAGAATACATCAATGCATTTCCCAAGCCAAACTTGAAGCACATATGGCAAAGACTTGCTTGTTGGCCTGCCACAATAAATAAAGTGTCAGCTTTATTTGCAACTCCAAAACGCAAATACAAAATAACACGCAAAGAAGCCAGCATGTACAAGGGAGAATGAAGAACATTTGCCAAATAGTGTTGCATGCATTGCTAAATATCCCTACGTTATGTGTCATACACTGTCAGGCTGCATTTAGGCAATATTGGCGGGCGTCCTGGGAGGTAATTGCCTGCCACTGAGTCGAAAAAGATGGCGGACAATTAACATACATGCATGGGCCGCCATTCACGGCATTTCTGCACAGATGAAAAGTGTGTTTTGCTAATAGTAATGGAAATGTTTTCTTTAATGAGAAAAAATATAAATAAATATGATTCCCGGGGAAAATAAAAACGGAGTTAAAAAACACAGGGGCCGATTCATGGAACAAACGAGCGCCGAAAATCTTCGCACAAGCAGGCGCAAGCAGACGCAAGCGGAAAAAAACAGGCGCACGCACACGCGTGCGATTCATGGAAGTCCTTGCGCATGTTCACCTCGGGATGTGCGCCAAACCCGTGCATGGCGCACAAGTCACTGCAACATCCCGAAAGGCGTGCGCATGACCTGGTCGACCATAAAATCCTGTGCAACCATTTGTCTCTGGCAGCACACTTCTCCCACTCTGCAGTCACATGGATCCAATCTTTCCTGGACAACAGAACCATGCGGGTCTTCTCCCCCCTAGCAGCGGCTGACCCCATCCCCATCACCTGCGGTGTCCCACAAGGATCCTGTGTCTCACCTACCCTTTACAATATTTTCACCAAGCCCTTATTCGACAAGCTGGACAATCTGGGTGTCACCTATACTAACTACGCAGATGACACCCAGATACTCCTCACCCTATCAGGCAACTACAACAAGGACGCCAAATGGATCAATGAAGTCTTTTCCATCATTCAGGCATGGATGGCCACACATGGCCTATGCCTGAATGATGACAAGACTGAATTGCTTCTTGTCGGCTCACCGAACACTATCAGTAAACTCTGTCCCGGATACACAAGCTTCACCATTGACGGTAACACCATACCCATTGCCAAGAGCGTAAAAACCCTCGGTTTCTACCTAGACACGAACATCAACCTAGCTAAACAAATCAATATGACCGCCTCAGCCACTGCCCACACCGGTAAACTAATCAGGGCCTGCAGACCACTGATCTCCCCTAGCAACTGTCTCATCCTAGCCAGAGCACTCATTCAATCTAAACTGGATTACTGTAATAGCCTCTATGTAGGTGCCAACAAAACAGTAATCAATAAATTGCAAGTTTTACAAAATAACGCACTCCGTGCCGCCCTCAATATTCCTAGAAGGGAACACATCTCCGCCACCAGAACTGCCTGCAAATGGTTGTCCATCCAACAGAAAATTGACTTGAAAACCATATGCCTTACTTACAAAGCCCTCAATCATCTTGCCCCACCCTACCTCTCGAACAAATTTACACTAAGACAGAACACTAGAACCACCAGATCGTCCAACTCATTACAACTAACAGTTCCCAAATACTCCCTCAAAAGAGCTGGAGGATCCAGCTTCCCAACTTTGGCATCACAACTCTGGAATTCCATCCCACTGGATATTAAATCTACACCTACTATCCAACCCTTCAGAACCAAGGTCATTTCCTGGTTAACCAACAAATAACTGTCCTACCACAAATGTATGCACTCCGAATGTCCAATTTTATGTATATTGTTTGAATACTATTATCTATGCCCTATCAATACTGTACTATTGTCTTTTACCTGTAACCTGATGTTCAAAGCGCATATATACCCCCGGGTCAAGAGCGCTATATAAATAAATAAACAAACAAACAAATGCGCACAGTGAAAGCGCACAACCTCGGCGCATACACCAGAAAGTGGGCGGGACACGGGGCGTAACGCGCGGAATGGGGAACAACATGAGAAAATAAGGGCGTAACTGGGGATGTACTGCAGGGAAGCAGACGGAACGCCCACACACACTCGAACCACACGTATTCATGGAATCGAATAGGGCAAAGCCATGCACAGCCAAAGACACGCACAAGCTGAAACACGTCCGCCACACGAAGGCAGGCGGTAGAGTCCCAGCGCATCACAAAAGTGGCAACATACAGCAATTGGGCCTGTGAGAGCGGGGCACGTGTATTGCGGGGGTGCGCGGGAAGCAACACACGCGATCGAGCGGGGACGTGTATTTCGGGGGTGCGCGGGAAGTTACACACGCGATTGAGCGGGGTACGTGTATTTCGGGGGTGCGCGGGAAGTTAAATACGCGATTGAGCGGGGTATGTGTATTTCGGAGGAGCGCGGGAAGTTACACACGCGATTGAGCGAGGTACGTGTATTTCGGGGGTACGCGGGAAGTTACACACGCGATTGAGCGGGGTACATGTATTTCGGGGGTGCGCGGGAAGTTACACACGCGATTGAGCGGGGTACATGTATTTCGGGGGTGCGCGGGAACTTACACACGCGATTGAGCAGGGTACGTGTATTTTCGGGGGTGCGCGGGAAGTTACACATGCGATTGAGCGGGGTACGTGTATTTCGGGGGTGCGCGGGAAGTTACACACGTGATTGAGCGGGGTACGTGTATTTCTGGGGTGCGCGGGAAGTCACACAGGCGATTGAGCGGGGTACGTGTATTTCGGGGGTGCGTGGGAAGTTACACACGCGATTGAGCGGGGTACGTGTATTTCTGGGGTGCGCGGGAAGTCACACACGTGATCTCATCAGGGTACGTGTATTTCGGGGTGCGGGGGAAGAATCCCACGCAACATCAGCAGGGTACGTGTATTCCAGGGGTGCGCGGGAAGTTCCACACGCAATTCCATCAGGCCCCCACCCATGTCTCCCAGCACCCCCACACCCCCAGCCACCAGGGGCAGCCTCCACCAGGCCCCCCCCATGTCTCCCAGCACCCCCACCCCCCAGTCACCAGGGGCAGCCTCCACCAGGCCCCACCCATGTCTTCCACCACCCCCACGCCCCCAGTCACCAGGGGCAGCCTCCACCAGGCCCCCACCCATGTCTCCCACCACCCCCATCCCCCAGCAGTGCAGGGGCAGCCTCCACCAGGCCCCCACCCATGTCTCCCACCACCCCCACCCCCCAGCCACCAGGGGCAGCCTCCACCAGGCCCCCACCCATGTCTCACACCACCCCATCCCCCAGCCACCAGGGGCAGCCTCCACCAGGCCCCCACCCATGTCTCCCACCACCCCCACACCCCCCAGTCACCAGGGGCAGCCTCCACAAGGCCCCCACCCATGTCTCCCACCACCCCCACCCCCCAGCAGTGCAGGGGCACCCACCACCAGGCCCCCACCCATGTCTCCCACCACCCCCACCCCCAGCCACCAGGGGCAGCTTCCACCAGGCCCCCACCCATGTCTCACACCACCCCCACCCCCCAGCAGTGCAGGGGCAGCCTCCACCAGGCCCCCACCCATGTCTCCCAGCACCCCTACCCCCCAGCACTATGGGGCACCTGCCAGCAGGCCCCCACCCATGTCCAACGCATGTTCCCCACCACCCCCACCCACCAGCCACCAGGGGCAGCCTCCACCAGGCCCCCACCCATGTCTCCCACCACCCCCCAGCACTGTGGGGCACCTGCCAGCTGGCCCCCACCCATGTCCAACGCATGTTCCCCACCACCCCCACCCCCCAGCCACCAGCGGCAGCCTCCACCAGGCCCCCACCCATGTCTCCCACCACCCCCACCACCCAGCACTGTGGGGCACCTGCCAGCAGGCCCCACCCATGTCCAACGCATGTTCCCCACCACCCCCACCACCCAGCAGTGCAGGGGCAGCCTCCCCCAGACCCCCACCCATGTCTCACACCACCCCCACCCCCCAGCACTGTGGGGCACCTGCCAGCAGGCCCCCACCCATGTCCAACTCATGTTCCCCACCACCCCCACCCCCCAGCACTGTGGGGCACCTGCCAGCAGGCCCCCACCCATGTCCAACTCATGTTCCCCACCACCCCCACCCCCCAGAACTGTGGGGCACCTGCCAGCCGGCCCCACCCATGTCCAACGCATGTTGCCCACCACCCCCACCCCCCCAGCCACCAGGGGCAGCCTCCACCAGGCCCCCACCCATGTCTCCCAGCACCCCCACCCCCCCAGTCACCAGGGGCAGCCTCCACCAGGCCCCCACCCATGTCTTCCACCACCCCGACCCCCCAGCCACCAGGGGCAGCCTCCACCAGGCCCCCACTCATGTCTCCCAGCACCCCCGCCCCCCCAGCCACCAAGGGCAGCCTCCACCAGGCCCCTACCCATGTCTTCCACCACCCCCACCCCCCCAGTCACCAGGGGAAGCCTCCACCAGGCCCCCACCCATGTTTCCCACCACCCCCACCCCCCAGCAGTGCAGGGGCAGCCTCCACCAGGCCCCCACCCATGTCTCCCACCACCCCCACCCCCCAGCCACCAGGGGCAGCTTCCACCAGGCCCCCACCCATGTCTCACACCACCCCCACCCCCCAGCCACCAGGGGCAGCCTCCACCAGGCCCCCACCCATGTCTCCCACCACCCCCACCACCCAGCACTGTGGGGCACCTGCCAGCAGGCCCCACCCATGTCCAACGCATGTTCCCCACCACCCCCACCACCCAGCAGTGCAGGGGCAGCCTCCCCCAGACCCCCACCCATGTCTCACACCACCCCCACCCCCCAGCACTGTGGGGCACCTGCCAGCAGGCCCCCACCCATGTCCAACTCATGTTCCCCACCACCCCCACCCCCCAGCACTGTGGGGCACCTGCCAGCAGGCCCCCACCCATGTCCAACTCATGTTCCCCACCACCCCCACCCCCCAGAACTGTGGGGCACCTGCCAGCCGGCCCCACCCATGTCCAACGCATGTTGCCCACCACCCCCACCCCCCCCAGCCACCAGGGGCAGCCTCCACCAGGCCCCCACCCATGTCTCCCAGCACCCCCACCCCCCCAGTCACCAGGGGCAGCCTCCTCCAGGCCCCCACCCATGTCTTCCACCACCCCGACCCCCCAGCCACCAGGGGCAGCCTCCACCAGGCCCCCACTCATGTCTCCCAGCACCCCCACCCCCCCAGCCACCAAGGGCAGCCTCCACCAGGCCCCTACCCATGTCTTCCACCACCCCCACCCCCCCAGTCACCAGGGGAAGCCTCCACCAGGCCCCCACCCATGTTTCCCACCACCCCCACCCCCCAGCAGTGCAGGGGCAGCCTCCACCAGGCCCCCACCCATGTCTCCCACCACCCCCACCCCCCAGCCACCAGGGGCAGCTTCCACCAGGCCCCCACCCATGTCTCACACCACCCCCACCCCCCAGCCACCAGGGGCAGCCTCCACCAGGCCCCCACCCATGTCTCCCACCACCCCCACCCCCCCAGTCACCAGGGGCAGCCTCCACCAGGCCCCAACCCATGTCTCCCACCACCCCCACCCCCCAGCAGTGCAGGGGCACCCACCACCAGGCCCCCACCCATGTCTCCCAGCACCCCCACCCCCCAGCCACCAGGGGCAGCCTCCACCAGGCCACCACCCATGTCTCCCACCACCCCCACCCCCCAGCAGTGCAGGGGCCGCCTCCACCAGGCCTCCACATATGTCTCCCACCACCCCCACCCCCCAGCCACCAGGGGCAGCCTCCACCAGGCCCCCACCCATGTCTCCCACCACCCCCACCCCCCAGCCACCAGGGGCAGCCTCCACCAGGCCACCACCCATGTCTCCCAGCACCCCCACCCCCATCAGTGCAGGGGCAGCCTCCACCAGGCCCCCACCCATGTCTCCCAGCACCCCCACCCCCCAGCACTGTGGGGCACCTCCCAGCAGGCCCCCACCCATGTCCAACGCATGTTCCCCACCACCCCCACCCCCCAGCCACCAGGGGCAGCCTCCACCAGGCCCCCACCCATGTCTCCCACCACCCCCACCCCCCAGCACTGTGGGGCACCTGCCAGCAGGCCCCCACCCATGTCCACGCATGTTCCCCACCACCCCCACCCCCAGCCACCAGGGGCAGCCTCCACCAGGCCCCCACCCATGTCTCCCAACACCCCCACCCCCCAGCACTGTGGGGCACCTGCCAGCAGGCCCCCACCCATGTCAAACTCATGTTCCCCACCACCCCCACCCCCCAGCACTGTGGGGCACCTGCCAGCAGGCCCCCACCCATGTGCAACTCATGTTCCCCAGCCAACATTTCATCACAATCTAGATCCCTGGTCCCTATGGTCAGCCTCCAAATGCAAAACACCCACCCGAGTATTGCATCCACCCACTCATAATTTGCAATTACATCACAGAACACCAATTGCAAGTTCCGAAACAAACACATTTCCCTCACATACACCCAAAGGGTGTCAGTGAATTCCAAAACGCATATCATGAAATGCATGAAACCAATGAGAAACCACACATTGAAGTTCACCAAAAAAAATATGTATTAAAGGAAACATAAATAGAATTAAAAATGAAGAAACAGAAACGTGAATGTACAAAAATGAAAAGAAGCATGTCCGTTAAAAAAAGCAAAACCAAAAATAGAATTCCAAAGTAATGTTGTCCAAAGTCAATGTCCACAAAACAAAATCCAATGGGAAATAAAAAAGAAAGCCATTGCTCCATGGTTAAAAAGTGAAAAAAAAATACAATCCAACTGTGAACTATGTACATGGGAACAAGCCAGGGTCCATTATCCCAACAAAATAAAGGAAACCTATCTAACTGCACTAACTAATAAAATAAACTATATACAAAAATGTGGCCAATGTCCGAAAGGTCCAAATAAAATAAAAACAATAATGAAACCTAACACTACCTACATAACTATGTACAAGGGCAGCGGGCTAGTTTCACGGCTCACTTGTGGATGTCCCGGGCCAGGCCATCATCGAACTCCTCCTCAATGTCCCGGAGGCAGTCCTCCTCCATGGCCCCGAGGGTCCGCAGGGCCATCGACGTCTCCACCTCCAAACCCCTGCGGATTGCCTCGAGGCACTCGGCCCGCCTCAGGGCCCTCCGCATGGAGTTCTCCGCCCTGACCATTGTGAGCCATGCCTCTTCCGCCCGCTGCTGCTCCGCATCTATGGCGTGGCCCAACCGCTGCCACACGGAAGACACTCTCTGTCCTGGGACCTCCTGCCCTCCGGCCGATGCCTGCCCCTCCGATGTTGAAGGCCCCGAGCCTTCATGGCTCCCACCACGTTGCTGCTGCTGCTGTGCCTCTGCCCGTGCACTGCCTCCTGCTGCCTGCACATCCTCCGCCGGCTGGGGTGCAGTCGTAGATGTGGCCAACCCTGCTGGACGTCCGACTCCCGACTGTGGCAGGGATGCCTCCTCCACCAGCCTGGCCGCACCGTCAGAGGCAGCTCCACAGGGCACCCAGGTGACTGATGGGTGGGAAGATGGCACAGAGGACGACTGGCGCGTAGGGGGTCCAGTTGAGGAGGGGGTCAGAGCAAGCCCCATCAGACGGAGGAATCCGGCCTGGGTGACCTGTCCCAGCAGGCTGACGTGGTCAACGAGCCATTCGAGATGACGTGCAGTCTCTTCATGAAAAGACTGCAGGTCACCTCGCATGGCCCGTTGACGCAACGCCACACCAGCCAGGACAGGCTCAACCCGGACCTGGATAGCCACGTCCGCAGGCAGAGGAAGGCCAGTTGACATGAGATCATCCCCTGCCTGAAAACGGGTCTGGACGTAGGCATCCCTGCTGGTGCAAGATGATGCAGGGACAGGATCAGGGACAGGATTGCACACAGGCACCTCCGCGGCGGCCTGTGCTGCCTCATGTCCCTGGTCCTGCACTGCACCACTAGCACCAGTGGGATCCCCACCTCCAGACCCCGTCTCTGGTGCTTCCACGTCTTCCTCCTCCACCAAACCCCCCACCAACCTGGATGACTCCGTGCCATTTTCCCCTGTTGGACCCTGTGGGGTCTCAGCTGCCCCTTCTGCTGCAGAGGAGTCCAACTCCAACCTCCGCCTCTTGGACCTCCCCCCGGCAGCTGCGGCCTGGGACGCGGCACCGGACTCCTCACTCCCCGACGAGATGACAACATGGGAGGGGAGCCGGGCCTTGCGTCTCCGGCTGGCGGTGGGATCCCCGCCACTGTGCTCCACAGCACCTTCTCTGCCCTCTTCATCAGTTGACGCTGCAGACAGGGAGAAACAAAACACAGGCATCAGGGCATTGTACAATGAACACATACACACATGACAGTTGTACATGAGTGGCATTGGCAAACCTCAGACATGTCATCACAATCCCCAACACACATGTCATTACAACTCGCACAAATGAGCCATACCACAGCCATATCGCAACTGCCACCACCATCCATACACATACAACAGCATGAGCAGCCAAAGGTGAGCCAGACATCACATGCAACACAGGAAGTGCACCACACATGTACACACACCACCACACTTGCATGCATGTGTACACCTCTGCCAAGTGTCGCACTGTTCAGACGGGCATCCATGTCACATCTGCCAATCAGGCTTCCACATACCGCTGTCACATGCATCCATGTTGCATCACTGTTGCACTCTTGTCAAATACACACACATGCACATGTACACAGTGCTGATACATGCAGCCGAAAACAACATACATGCGTGACATCACGGACATGTCTACTTACATACACATTCATCCAAACATGTGTGCCCACACAACTGCATTTGGCATGCAAGCCTACACACACAAGCACCATCCATGTCTCACACATTACAGCCCTCGCATGTGTCAGCCCCACGGCCCTGTACACCCCCACCCATACTCGACCCCATACAAACAGATGTGCAACCTGCACACTACTGAATAATCACCACACGCACTGCTCACAATCAGGATGCATGTCCGAAGAGGGCATCATACTGCCCCAGGACTTGATCCACCAGGACACCAACTTCGGTGGCACTGAAGCTGGTGCCCCTCTGCCTCTCTGGCCGGGGGTTGTCAGTGGTCCCAGTTGGTGTTTGCCCCAACATGACAACCCCAGAGGCAGGAGTGGGTGGGCAACTGGGTCCTGGGGCTGGGCTGTGGAGCGATGGAATCCCAGTCGGGAGTCTTCGGTTCCAGCAGGGGTGGTCACAGCAACAGCACCCCTGGCTGATGTGCAGGCAGCAAATGGCAGGGCACGTGGGCAGCAGGCAGTCAGGCAGCAGCAGATGGCAGGTGGGAGCGTGCTCGGGGCTCTGGGGGGCAGTAGTTCAGCCTTCTGGGCAGGAGCGTGGTCTTCCGTGTGCTTACGCGTGGCCAGCTTAATACGGAGTGATTTGGCACGTGAAAAATCTGCACGTCAGCGTGTAATTCGAGGAAATGCCCTTGGTGTCCTGGTGGAGCAAGTCCTGGGGCAGTATGATGCCCTCTTCGGAAGTTCCCGCGCCGACAAGGAAGGACGGACTCGGATCTGGACTGACATCGTGACTGCCATCAACGCGGAGGGGGTGGCAGTCCGCGACTTACAACATGTCAAAAAGCGCTGGGAGGACTTCAGGTCCAGGACCCTGAACAAGGCCCGACGCCTCTTGAAGGCAGCGGATGCCAAGGGGCGCCGGGGCCACTTGTCGGAAGAACAGATGAAGGTCCTGGAACGCATATCCCCAGCACTCCACGTCCAGGTCCTTGAGAAGCAGAACCGTCTGGAGTCGAGCGGTACATGCAAGCATGATTGTGAGCAGTGCGTGTGGTGATTATTCAGTAGTGTGCAGGTTGCACATCTGTTTGTATGGGGTCGAGTATGGGTGGGGGTGTACAGGGCCGTGGGGCTGACACATGCGAGGGCTGTGATGTGTGAGACATGGATGGTGCTTATGTGTGTAGGCTTGCATGCCAAATGCAGTTGTGTGGGCACACATGTTTGGATGAATGTGTATGTAAGTAGACATGTCCGTGATGTCACGCATGTATGTTGTTTTCGGCTGCATGTATCAGCACTGTGTACATGTGCATGTGTGTGTATTTGACAAGGGTGCAACAGTGATGCAACATGGATGCATGTGACAGCGGTATGTGGAGGCCTGATTCGCAGATGTTACATGGATGCCCGTCTGAACAGTGCGACACTTGGCAGAGGTGTACACATGCATGCAAGTGTGGTGGTGTGTGTACATGTGTGGTGCACTTCCTTTGTTGCATGTCATGTCTGGCTCACCTTTGGCTGCTCATGCTGTTGTATGTGTATTTATGGTGGTGGCAGTTGCGATATGGCTGTGGTATGGCTCATGTGTGCGAGTTGTAATGACATGTGTGTTGGGGATTGTGATGACATGTCTAAGGTTTGCCAATGCCACTCATGTACAACTGTCATGTGTGTATGTGTCCATTGTACAGTGCCCTGATGCCTGTGTTTTGTTTCTCCCTGTCTGCAGCGTCAACTGATGAAGAGGGCGGAGAAGGTGCTGTGGAGCACAGCGGCGGGGATCCCACCGCCAGCCGGAGACACAAGGCCCGGCTCCCCTCCCATGTTGTCATCTCGTCGGGGAGTGAGGAGTCCGGTGCCGCATCCCAGGCCGCAGCTGCCGGGGGGAGGTCCAAGAGGCGGAGGTTGGAGTTGGACTCCTCGGCAGCAGAAGGGGCAGCTGGGACCCCACAGGGCCCAACAGGGGAAGATGGCACGGAGTCATCCAGGTTGGTGGGGGGTTTGGTGGAGGAGGAGGCCGTGCAAGCACCAGAGACGGGGTCTGGAGGTGGGGATCCCACTGGTGCTAGTGGTGCAGTGCAGGACCAGGGACAGGAGGCAGCACAGGCTGCCGCGGAGGTGCCTGTGTGCAATCCTGTCCCTGATCCTGTCCCTGCATCATCTTGCACCAGCAGGGATGCCTACGTCCAGACCCGTTTTCAGGCAGGGGATGAGCTCACGTCTACTGGCCTTCCTCTGCCTGCGGACGTGGCTATCCAGGTCCGGGTTGAGCCTGTCCTGGCTGGTGTGGCGTTGCGTCAACGGGCCATGCGAGGTGACCTGCAGTCTTTTCATGAAGAGACTGCAAGTCATCTCGAATGGCTCGTTGACCACGTCAGCCTGCTGGGACAGGTCACCCAGGCCGGATTCCTCCGTCTGATGGGGCTTGCTCCGACCCCCTCCTCAACTGGACCCTCTATGCGCCAGTCGTCCTCTGTGCCATCTTCCCACCCATCAGTCACCTGGGTGCCCTGTGGAGCTGCCTCTGACGGTGCGGCCAGGCTGGTGGAGGAGGCATCCCTGGCACAGCGTCCAGCAGGGGTGGCCACATCAACGACTGCACCCCAGCCGGCAGAAGATGTGCAGGCAGCAGGAGGCAGTGCACGGGCAGAGGCACAGCAGCAGCAGCAACGTGGTGGGAGCTATGAAGGCTCAGGCCTTCAACATCGGAGGGGCAGGCATCGGCCGGAGGGCAGGAGGACCCAGGACAGAGAGTGTCTTCCGTGTGGCAGCGGTTGGGCCACGCCATAGATGCAGAGCGGCAGCGGGCGGAAGAGGCACCGCTCACAATGGTCAGGGCGGAGAACTCCATGCAGAGGGCCCTGAGGCGGGCCGAGTGCCTCGAGGCAATCCGCAGGGGTTTGGAGGTGGAGACGTCAACGGCCCTGCGGACCCTCGGGGCCATGGAGGAGGACCGCCTCCGGGATATTGAGGAGGAGTTTGATGATGCCCTGGCCCGTGACATCCACAAGTGAGCCGTGAAACTAGCCCGCTGCCCTTGTACATAGTTATGTAGGTAGTGTTAGGTTTCATTTTTGTTTTTATTTTATTTGGACCTTTCGGACATTGGCCACATTTTTGTATATAGTTTATTTTATTAGTTAGTGTAGTTAGATAGGTTTCCTTTATTTTGTTGGGATAATGGACCCTGGCTTGTTCCCATGTACATAGTTCACAGTTGGATTGTATTTTTTTTTCACTTTTTAACCATGGAGCAATGGCTTTCTTTTTTATTTCCCATTGGATTTTGTTTTGTGGACATTGACTTTGGACAACATTACTTTGGAATTTTATTTTTGGTTTTGCTTTTTTTAACGGACATGCTTCTTTTCATTTTTGTACATTCACGTTTCTGTTTCTTCATTTTTTATTCTATTTATGTTTCCTTTAATACATATTTTATTTGGTGAACTTCAATGTGTGGTATCTCATTGGTTTCATGCATTTCATGATATGTGTTTTGAGATTCACTGACACCCATTGGGTGTATGTGAGGGAAATGTGTTTGTTTCGGAACTTGCAATTGGTGTTCTGTGATGTAATTGCAAATTATGAGTGGGTGGATGCAATACTCGGGTGGGTGTTTTGCATTTGGAGGCTGACCATAGGGACCAGGGATCTAGATTGTGATGACATGTTGGCTGGGGAACATGAGTTGCACATGGGTGGGGGCCTGCTGGCAGGTGCCCCACAGTGCTGGGGGGTGGGGGTGGTGGGGAACATGAGTTGGACATGGGTGGGGGCCTGCTGGCAGGTGCCCCACGGTGCTGGGGGGTGGTGGTGGTGGGGAACATGAGTTTCACATGGGTGGGGGCCTGCTGGCAGGTGCCCCACAGTGCTGGGGGATGGGGGTGCTGGGAGACATGGGTGGGGGCCTGGTGGAGGCTGCCCCTGGTGGCTGGGGGGTGGGGGTGGTGGGAGACATGGGTGGGGGCCTGGTGGATGCTGCCCCTGGTGGCTGGGGGGTGTGGGTGGTGTGAGACATGGGTGGGGGCCTGGTGGAGGCTGCCCCTGCACTGCTGGGGGGTGGGGGTGGTGTGAGACATGGGTGGGGGTCTGGTGGAGGCTGCCCCTGCACTGCTGGGGGGTGGGGGTGGTGGGGAACATGCGTTGGACATGGGTGGGGCCTGCTGGCAGGTGCCCCACAGTGTTGGGGGTGGGGGTGGTGGGAGACATGGGTGGGGGCCTGGCGGAGGCTGCCCCTGGTGACTGGGGGAGTGGGGGTGGTGGGAGACATGGGTGGTGGCCTGGTGGAGGCTGCCCCTGGTGGCTGGGGGGTGGGGGTGCTGGGAGACATGGGTGGGGGCCTGGTGGAGGCTGCCCCTGCACTGCTGGGGGGTGGGGGTGGTGGGAGACATGGGTGGGGGCCTGGTGGAGGCTGCCCCTGGTGACTGGGGGGGTGGGGGTGGTGGTAGACATGGGTGGGGGCCTGGTGGAGGCTGCCCCTGGTGGCTGGGGGGTGGGGGTGGTGTGAGACATGGGTGGGGGCCTGGTGGAGGCTGCCCCTGCACTGCTGGGGGGTGGGGGTGGTGGGGAACATGCGTTGGACATGGGTGGGGCCTGCTGGCAGGTGCCCCACAGTGCTGGGGGGTGGGGGTGGTGGGAGACATGGGTGGGGGCCTGGTAGAGGCTGCCCCTGGTGACTGGGGGGGTGGGGGTGGTGGGAGACATGGGTGGGGGCCTGGTGGAGGCTGCCCCTGGTGGCTGGGGGGTGGGGGTGCTGGGAGACATGGGTGGGGGCCTGGTGAAGGCTGCCCCTGGTGGCTGGGGGGTGGGGGTGCTGGGAGACATGGGTGGGGGCCTGGTGGAGGCTGCCCCTGGTGGCTGGGGGGTGGGGGTGGTGTGAGACAGGGGTGGGGGCCTGGTGGAGGCTGCCCCTGCACTGCTGGGAGGTGGGGGTGGTGTGAGACATGGGTGGGGGCCTGGTGGAGGCTGCCCCTGCACTGCTGGGGGGTGGGGGTGGTGGGGAGCATGCGTTGGACATGGGTGGGGGCGTGCTGGCAGGTGCCCCACAGTGCTGGGGGGTGGGGGTGGTGGGGAACATGAGTTGGACATGGGTGGGGGCCTGCTGGCAGGTGCCCCACAGTGCTGGGGGGTGGTGGTGGTGGGAGACATGAGTTGGACATGGGTGGGGGCCTGGTGGAGGCTGCCCCTGCACTGCTGGGGGGTGGGGGTGGTGAGAGACATGGGTGGGGGCCTGGTGGTGGGTGCCCCTGGTGGCTGGGGCGTGGGGGTGGTATTAGACATGGGATGGGGCCTGGTGGTGGGTGCCCCTGCACTGCTGGGGGGTGGGGGTGCTGGGAGACATGGGGGGGCCTGGTGGAGGGTGCCCCTGGTGACTGGGGTTGCAAGGGGACATGCGTTGGTGGGCAGTAGTGCAAGTTGACATGTGGGTTGGCTGGGGGTCATGGCCATGGTGGATGGTGTGCCTGCAGGACATGTGCAGTGTAGGCCCCTGTGGTGTGAGCCACCTGCAGGGGCCGTGGAGGGTGTAGAGGGAACACCTGGGAGGACCCACACGTGCAATTCACGTGTGGTGCTCCCCGCGCACCCCTGTAATACACGTACCCTGATGGAATCGCGTGTGGAACTTCCCGCGCACCCCTGGAATACACGTACCCTGCTGAAATCGCATGTGGCACTTCCTGCGCACCCCTGAGATACGCGTACCCTGCTCGCACGGGCCCAATCGCTTGTGGAAATTCCCACGCACCCCTGAGATACGCGTACCCTGCGGAAATCGCGTGTGGCACTTCCCGTGCACCCCTGAGATACGCATACCCCCAATAGCGTGTGTAAATTCCCGCGCACCCCTGAAATACACGTACCCTGCTGAAATCGCGTGTGGCACTTCCTGCGCACCCCTGAGATACGGGTACCCCCAATCGCGTGTGGAAATTCCCGCGCACCCCTGAAATACACGTACCCTGCTGAAATCGCGTGTGGCACTTTCTGCGCACCCCTGAGATACGCATACCCCCAATCGCATGTGGAAATTCACGCGCACCCCGAAATACACGTACCCTGCTGAAATCGCGTGTGGCACTTCCTGCGCACCCCTGAGATACGCGTACCCTGCTCGCACGGGCCCAATCGCGTGTGGAAATTCCCGCGCACCACTGAGATACGCGTACCCTACGGAAATCGCGTGTGGTACTTCCCGCGCACCCCTGAAATACGCGTACCCTGCTCGCACGGGGCCAATCGCGTGAGGTACTTCCCACGCACCCCAGTGATACACGTAGCCCGCTTGCCGTGCTGGTACAGGGTTAGCGCAGCCCTTTGCGCTGGATTGGGTATATTGATGGCTTTTCCCTGCGCGAGAGGCGTTCTTGGGGGCGTAACTGGCGCTGCTGCACGGTCGCTGCGCCACTGTGCGCCACGGCTGGTTTGGTGGCTGGAATCCATGAATACGCTGTGCGCGGAAATGGATTTTAGCGCACGCGGCTGGCGCAGGGATTCGCACGCGCACACTGTGCGCCAGCCGCGTGCGCCACTTGTGCGCTGAATTCTATGAATTACCCCCACAGTCTTTTCTGTTTCCATGGCAGCCAACGTGTGGCAGCAACTATGGCACTAACACACATATCCAAACCAGAGGTAAAGGGAAGAGCAGGAGCAACGAAGGACAGTGGCATAGGGTGGGGGCTGAGAGTGGTGACAGCAGCTGACGCAAGAGATTGCACCTTTGGACATCTAGGGGGCGTGCTACTATTCTAGCATCAACTAGTTTAGAAAATCCATGCAACTGCAACACACCATCCAAAATAACAATTAAGCTATTGACCTATAGCAATGTAAAGAGTACCAGTCACAATTACAGAACATGTTATGGTAATGTGTGTGCATGACAGCCCCCTACTGGTATGTACCCATGAAAATACCCAAGGAAAAAACTTCTGATTTTCCCAGACCCGAAACACGGTAAACAAATGTTTTGTTAATTATTTCAATAACTGATTTCCCCCATAATAAGCAACTTATGGAATTGCATAAAGTGCCATCATGAACAATACTAACAATTGAACAAGATCACAAGTGGACTATACATGTACATCATATTCTTGTCTAAAATTAACGTTGATAACTGGACACTTTCGGGGAACTTAATTAAAACATCTTCAACACATGTCTTACAATATAAACAAAGCATTTGGGTGTAGGGTTGTATACAGGACATTGTATCACTGTACATGAATCATGCTCATTGCTTGTGCTTACACAGAACTATAAAACCCTTTGGCCCTCATTACAACACCGGCGCTAAACCATGGCGCTATTAGCACCATGGTTGCTGCCGGTATTGTAACAAGTCCGCCATGGTGAAATGGGGAAGTACCACCCCATTCCAAGGTTGGCGGGGTGGTACTTCCCCATTTCACCATGGCCCTTCCCCATTCCCATTTTTGCCCCATAGGGCATAATGGGAATGGGGAAGGTGGTAATTACGGTACAGCAAATTGCGTTACCGTAATTAGCACCAAAGTCCCTTTGCGGGTCCATTCCTTAACGGCTGGTAAAACCAGCCGTTAAGGTGGAAACCCGCGAAGGGACCTCGTAATCAGGCGCTAAGGGATTACCAGTACCGGTACCCTTACCGGTACCGGTAATCCCTTAGTGCCAGAGTCGTAATGAGGCCCTTTGACTTCAATCAAACTGTGGCACTTAAGGTAACGCACACAATAGGCACATAATTGCTAAATACTGACAGGATTGGACTCAACAATACAACTCCCACTGGAACAGATGTCAATCATAAAGGCACATCTTTGGATCAGATAACAAGACAGAAGAATCATCTTCTCCAAACTAACAAAGTTACTCATTTATGTAACGTTTATTTTCTTGTATTTTCCTTTTAGTCACATTTATTAGCAGCACTGGCTGTACTCAAAGGGTCTCATATCACCTTACAAGGTTCAAAGGTTGAAAATGTGGGAGGAGAAACAGAATGTACACAATGTTTTCAGGATAGGATAGAACGATTAGAATAGACAAGTGATATCAGGAGAGGTGGAGGGTGGAGATATGTGTGGGGAAACAGGTATGTTTTGAGGCTATTTCTGAAAGTTGTGATGTAGAGTGCAGTGCAGAGGTTGAAAGGTTGGGTGTTCCATGCCCATTGGGTAAATGCTTGATTTTGTTTGCATGTTATTTTGCTTAGTGGAATATGCAGGAGATGGTGACTTGATTGTCTGTTGTTTGTGTGGGTGATGGGCTTGAGTTTATCATGAAGATAAGATGGGACTTTGTGGTGGATGGCTGTGAAAATAATGCAGAGTCCTTTGAAGGAAATTCTTTGGGGTATCTGGAGCCAGTGGAGCTGGGCGAAAGCTTGGGCAATATGTCAATATTTTGGTAGATGAAGGATGAGTCTGGCTGCTGTGCTTTGGATGGCATGCAGGGGGCAAGAGTTTGGCTGGGGTGGTCAGTGAGGAGAGCATTGCTGTAGTGCCGCTTGGAGAGAACCAGTGCGGAAGTCATTAGGAGGCAGGATGTGTCTATTCTTTCATAGGAGGTTTAGTTGTAGATTAAATGTATTGGTGACAGCAGCTACGTGGTGTGTGACAGTAAAGTTGGAGTCGATGATACCAAGGGATTTGTCTGGTGTGGCGAGGGATATGTGTGAGTTGTCCATGGTGAGTTCCGTGATCCAGGGGTGAGTTTGGGTTTGTGTATGGGTGGTGGGGCATATAAGGAGATATTCCATTTTGGAAGGATTAAGCTTGAGGAAGTGGCTGGCCATCCAGGTGATGATGGTGGTGAGACTGCTTTTGAAGATAGGGAGTTGTGAGCGGGATACGATTTGGAAGTATATTTGTGTGTCATCTGCATATTGGTGGATATGTATGATGTGTTTTCTAAGGTTCTGCCCAAGGGATTCAACATAAAGATTGAAGAGGAGTGGAGACAGGCATGCGCCTTGTTAAACCCTGTACTTGACCGGGGTGGGGTTGGATCGAATAGGGGTCGTGGAAACAAAGTGTGTCCTGTCAGTAAGGAAGGAGGGGAACCAGTCAAGACAGTGCCTGAATGATAGCATGTTGAGTAGAATGGTATGGTCAATGGTGTTGAAGGGTGCAGAGAAGTCTAGGAGTACAAGTAGTGCTGTGTGTCTTTTGTGATGCTCTGGAGGAAGTCCAGTGTAGCGGCCTCAGTGCTGTGTCAAAGACGAAAGCACGATTGTAAGGGGTTGAGTAGGCTGGTTGTGGTGGTGTGTTGTTGCAGTTGGGTAGTGACAAAGTGTTCAATGATTCTGGTGAGGTGTAGCAGGATAGTGATGGGGCAGTAATTTTTGATGTGTGCGGGGTTGAGAGATGTTTTTTTGAGGAGGGGTGAGAGTTGTCCCGTTCCAGACCAAAGGTGATAGTACCATGAAAGAGACAGGAGTTGATATTGAACCAGTGGGGGATCAAGGCTGGTGATGCAATTAGAGGCGCTTGAGATGGGCATACATCATCCATGAAATGTGCAGGTTTTGTTTTCATAGCAAGGATGATGAGGGTATATGTGTTGGTGGGGTGGAATGTGTCATATGTATTTAAATGTTTGAGAGGTGGTTGGGCATGGAAGAACAGAGGGGATGGCTGGTGTGGAAGGTGGCTTGGAGAGGGATTTGACAATGGTGAAGAGTTTCTGTGTATAATTGATTGCAGATTGAAACGGACATGGCTAAATAACCTGTTCTTTTGGAAGGTTCCCACTCAAGAGTCCAAAGCCACACTTTAGCTCACTGTACCTTTCACAGAAGGGAAATAGCCATTTGCATATCAGTCTTTGTCCTGCCCACATGGTCAGTCCAGCAGCGAAATGCTATGGCAATTCTCTTCTGAACAATAGTACCAACAACAACCCCATACATGTGTTTCAGCATTGTTGGGCTTTATCAGTGATGTGGAGCTGTGCCATTCTGAGCACAGTGAGCAAGGAGTCCACGTCTGGATGACCTGCGTTCACTGAATTAGTATTTTTCCATTCAGTTGGTTTGCTGGGTATAATTTAGATGAGTATTCCTCTTAAATTGTTGCAACTCATGCACTGAATTAGCGTTTTCATTCTGTTTAGGTTTTTCTTTAAGAGCCTTTTTTGATAGGTATTCCTCTTAAAATTGACTTTTGATGCGGTTGGTACTTGCTTCAAAGTTCCTCTTTCTTAAAGAATCCTCTGATAGGTATTCCTCTTAAATTGACTTATAATGCTGTTGGTGCTGTTTTTGCTTTTGCTTCAAAGTTCCTCTTTCTTAAAGAAACCTCACTTATGACGCTGTTGGTGTTGTTTTTGCTTCAAAATTCCTCTTTCTTAAAGAAACCTCGACACGTGTTTCCCCATCTTTTGTTAGGACGGTTCTTCAGGAGGTTCTTATGTAGTTTTGTAATTATGTTGTTATAGGGTCATTTCCATTGTGTTTCTTTGGAATCTGAGAGGGAGTGAACCCTTAGGTAATTTGTGAAACTTCCATTTATGTTCAATAGCTGCGATAGGCTTCTAAATATTTTTTCACTCTGAAAAATACCAATCGGTTGTTTCCTGTTATTTATTTATGCGGACAAATGCATCATCATTATAATATACGTTACTTGTAATTTACTTGAAAAATCTCTACAACGTTGGTTTTGTCAATGATTTAAATTGTCATATATATTTTGTTTCATTGGATTAATGAACATGTAATTTCTTAGTGAATTGCGAAGAAATATAACCATTCAAATTCAAAAAAATGTAAAACTCTTTATAGAAGACAATACAATTCAAACCACTCTGTTCACTAAGGAAACTGCTGTTAACAGTACACTTCACGCAACCAGCAACCATCCTCACCATATCACAAGGAATATACCATATGGCGAACTATTAAGGATCAAACGAAACTGTACTAAACTACAAGACTTTGAAACAAACGCTAAAGTATCCATCAAAAAATTCAAACAACGAGGCTATAACCAAAAATTTCTGAATGAAAGTTATTTGAAAACCAATTTAAGAACAAGAACAGAACTCCTGATGAACAAATCCATAGAAACCAAAACAACTGACATAACAAGATTTATCACCACGTATAACAGCAATAATAAAATACTTAAGAAGATCTTGAGGAAGAATTGGAATATACTCAAAACAGACAATGATCTAGATAAGCTCAATGAATGACCTTTAAGCTCAATGTTTATTACCAATGTGAAATGTACTATGTAACTCGGTTACATCTGTAAACACATTCCTATGCTTGTGTTCATGACTAAGTCTGCTGTAACAGCGCCACGATGCCCCAGGGCAGTTCTGTGCGCTTTATAAATGCAAATAAATAAATAAATAAATAAGATACAGTTTTGGAGAATCAACCAAGTCTAATTTTTCGTAGAGCAAAAAATCTTAAAAACCTGCTATGTCCATCTCACTTTATCCTTCGTGAACCCAACAGTACTCGACAACAAACAATATGGCTCAAATCCCCCACCAAAGGAAATTACAAATGTGGGACCTGCAGTGTATGCCAATATTCGGACAATGCAAAATCCAGCATAACATTGCCCAATGGACAAAAGAAATAGAATAATCAATTCATCAACTGCAAAAGTAAATATATTGTATATGGAATCAAATGCATATGCTAAAAACATTACATAGGAAGTACTATCAGAAGCTTGAATACACGAATAGGAGAACATATAAGATCTATTAAGAACCAAGACTCACAAACACCATTATCGAACCACTTTCGATGAAACCATCAAGAGCAAGAACTTACAAAGTTAAAATGTTTTGATATTGAAAAAATACTGCAACGTCCGAGAGGAGCGGACATTAAAAAAACTTTAAGAAAAAGAGAAGCTTTCTGGATCTGCTCAATGGACACATGTTTCACTTGTCTAAACAAAGATCAGGAGATGCATCACTTCCTGTGAACATTGGTACAAGTTTTAAATCAACAAGACCATATCAATGATACACTGCCTCATCAAAAAGAGGCATCATTAGTCGAATCTTATCCATTGGGTTAAGCGCTAAAAAACAAATAGTGATATAAGTCAACTATAGTCAATAAGGAAAAAATACTGTCTGGTTGAAAATGACATTGACAAAATCAAATCACAATTTCTAATATTCGAGGAGTAATATATCAACAAAAATGTATCTTTTCAATTTTATTGCATTTTTCGACTTAATATTCCACCATGAGAAGTCGTTTTCCATTTCACCTTTCAAAGGAAAAATACGTAATCAGTCCCAATCCAAAATGGCGCAGTTAAAATAACGCAACGTCACACGTCATCGCGCAATAAGAACGCAACAAGTCATGTGACAAACGAAGATCCAACGAAGACCAGCGCATAGCAAGCTGTGTGTCATACAGCAGGAAACAAGGTAACTAAGGAACATTTCTTTACAAAACACTACATATAGGCAGTTTTCTAAATGTTCAATTACAGTAAGAAGGCTACAGTTTATGTATACTGCTGCAAAACGGCGATCCATTTTATATAATTAAACATGAGTGAAATGTTTTCAACAGACACACAGGACCAGAAGGAGGAACGTTTAGACACGACGTGTACAAACCACAAGTGAAGGTATCTACATTATGTCCTTTTTTTTTAATTTGAATGGTTATATTTCTTCGCAATTCGCTAAGAAATTACATGTTCATTAATCCAATGAAACAAAATATATATGACAATTTAAATCATTGACAAAACCAACGTTGTAGAGATTTTTCAAGTAAACTACAAGTAACGTATATTATAATGATGATGCATTTGTTCGAATAAAGAAATAACAGGAAACAACCGATTGGTATTTTTCAGAGTGAAAAAATATTTAGAAGCCTATCACAGCTATTGAACATAAATGGAAGTTTCACAAATTACCTAAGGGTTCACTCCCTCTCAGATTCCAAAGAAACACAATAGAAACGACCCTCTAACAACATAATTAAAAAACTACATAAGAACTTCTTGAAGAACCATCCTAACAAAAGACGGGGAAACACGTGACGAGGTTTCCTTAAGAAAGAGGAACTTTGAAGCAAAAGCAAAAACAGCACCAACAGCATTGTAAGTGAGGTTTCTTTCAGAAAGAGGAACTTTGAAGCAAAAGCAAAAACAGCACCAACAGCATTATAAGTCAATTTAAAAGGAATACCTATCAGAGGATTCTTTAAGAAAGAGGAACTTTGAAGCAAGTACCAACCGCATCAAAAGTCAATTTTAAGAGGAATACCTATGAAAAAAGACTTAAAGAAAAACCTAAACTGAATGAAAACGCTAATTCAGTGCATGAGTTGCAACAATTTAATAGGAATACTCATCTAAATTATACCCAGCAAACCAACTGAATGGAAAAATACTAATTCAGTGAATGTGTTGTATTCAATTAAAAGGCGCAATTCAAAACATTACCGCAGTTTTTTGTTTTTTTATGTTATTTATACCCTGGTCAGCCTTAGGGTGATCTGTAAGTTTGAATTAGCAGCCTAACTTAGCACTCTAAATTTCTATGTTCAACTAACTTATATTTACCAAAACATAAGGGCGCCAGTAACCGCTTTAGAGGCTGAATTTCTCATTTATTCTAAACCACATCTGTATGACCCTAGTTTATGGACCATGTTCGTTCTCGCAGAGGGGCACCTATGGACTGTTTTTTGTCTGTGATGATTGTGTTGTAATTGTTGAGATGTGTGGAGGGATGCGCATGTGGGGAAGGGGAGTGCTATGAGGAGTGTAAAGCTGTGTCTGTAATGTGTTTGGTTTGTCTGGCTGGGAGAAAGGGATATGTGGCATGTGGGGGGACTTTGGGCTGTGGAGTCAGCGTGAAGGGGGTAGCAAAGTAGTCAGACCATGACACCCAAGTTCTATTTTCCATAGAGACTTGAATTTTGCTTGAAAAGGCTACGGGTGTTACCAGCTGTGTATGTGGGGTAGGTGAAAGTCATAGTGGGTGATTGGAGTGAGGATACTCTTTAGCATGGGGTTGTTGTCTGGATGTGAACTACCAGGGTTGAAGTCTCTAAGGTAGATACTGATGCAGGGTGGTCTGTGGTTGTTAGTTGTGAAGTAAGTCCCATTGGTTTGGAAATTGGGATTGTGTTTGGTGGGTCGACAAATGAGGTGAACAGTGGGGTGTCGGTGTGATTAAGCAGAGCAAGTGAGAGAGAGTGCTTCAAAGGATGTGTATGGAGGTATGAGGTTGCTAAGTTTGAGTGACTCTTTATATATGAATGCAATGCCATCACATTGTTGGTGTAGGAATGTTCTGTGGTGAATGAGAAGCATGTCAGAGGTAATAGGTGTGGTCGGTTTTGAGACATGTTTATTTAACAAAGAGTATATCTGGGGAGTGTGTGCCACTGGCAAGAATGCAGGTGTATGCAATTAGTTGCTTTAGTGAAGAGGTGTGTTTGAGTTTAATCGGAATGTTGTCTGTGTGCTTTGTATGATGCATGTTTGTGGAAACCAGTGGCAAACAGAGGCTAACAGGGAAAAATAATCTAAAAATTGAAAAGATCCTAGCAAGAACCTTTATCTCTGTCTTCCCTTTGCTATGGATACCCGGGAATGTGGACGCTGTAGGGAAATAGCTTAAATCCCCTCAGAAACCCTGAATATATCTACTTTAGCGGGAAGATATATAAACAGTAAACTGGAAGCAGGCCTCATTTGCAAGTGAAAGCAGCAGCTTATGATCTCAGGATGCTGGTAAGGAGCTGGAAAGAACTGCAAGGAGAGCTTCACACTACAAAATAGCACTGCTAACGAGGGAGAGTGGAGCTGAGGAGATTAACCAAGGTGCAAAAAAACTGAAGCCAGTGCATAATGAATCGAATATTTTTTATATTTTTTATCAGGCATTGGTTTCAAATTGAAATCTTTCAACATCTGGATTATAATACATGGACATCATAATATTTCATCAATTCATCACATACTTTTTTTTATAAAAAAACAATACATTTTCATAAAATCTTCATATTACAACATTACAATTTATCACAATCCTTAAATATTTTTTTCTAACAATCTAATTACCACTAAAACCAGGGATACGCTCTTACTCGTTAGTAAAACTCCCCACCACTCTTCTGGTGTCCTACTATTGTACTCAGAGAAAAACCTCCCAAGTCACTCGGTTAGGACCCTTGCCAAGCCTGTCCAAAATAGCAAAAGGTGCTCCAGTGATTCTCTCTGCTTTGTAACCGTGCAAAACGTGCATGTCTGATCTTTCACTCCTGGTGCCTTTCGTTCAAAAATCATTTCTTTGGTGGGATAGAGGTTAAGTCACAATTGCAGGAACTGCACATGATGGTGATTGCTTGGGAATGTGCTCAGGTATCCTGGGAGAGCATTGACAGGTCTTCAGGCATAGCTATAGCAATGAAACAATTTATATTCCATCTTTTCCTGCCTACTCTCTATCCAGTCCATTTGCCATCATTTTCTTTTTACACAGGTTGGATTATCGATTAACTGGGTTTCAGACATGCCTAATTTCTCTAATATCTTGCAACAAGCACATTTCTACTAATTAAATATTAATTTGTTCTTTTTCTACAACGCTGCACCAATAATACAAAACACAAAAGGGCCATCTTTGGCTAGACAACTCTTACATAGTGACAACGTCTTCCACACCACCGTAATTTTGAGAGAGAAGAGCTAATTTGTGGTAATTAACCTGAATCGGAACTCCACGCAACAATGCCACCACTCTCCCGCACAGAATTAGCCTTCCAAGACTAGCCAAGTAGAGGCTGACAGTGCAAATAATTCCTCTGATCCGATCCAAGGTTATTATAGATACTGTTTTTAGCTTGTAAAATTCTATGACTGGGATTAATGAATAGCGACCAAACCTTCTTGACAAGTCGTGTACTTAGGCAGACACATTTTTTGTCTTTTCCCTTTGGAGTGTTGCTTTCGGTGCATCAACCAAGCAAGTATTTAAGTACATACCCAGATATATAAAAGTGTCTACATTGTATAGGATCTTCCTATTCAGTTTCATTGAAAGTGAGACTTTCTCTCGGCACAGGGTGAATGGAGAACCAGGAATCTAGATTTGTTAGCATTAACTTTTAGCTCATTCTGGTCTATATCTGGTTGCAATCAGTCGAGCTGGCACTATAGGCCTATTGGTGTCTGGTCCAATAGCACCAAATCGTCTGTGTACAAGAGCCAGCTCAATGCTCTACCATGCAGTCTCGAAGGGAATGATGTAACATTTCCAAGTGTTGCGCCCAAGTTGGATATGAACAGGTTAAATAGGGCAGATGCTAAGGGACCGCCCTATTCTAACCCTCTGCCAGTAGGTATAGGTCTGGATAACCTTTCAGCTTGGTTTAATATCACCCTCAATAGTGTACATGAGTATAGGGCCCGTATTGCCTCTAAGAGATCGCTGGGACAGCCCCATGTCTGCATTTGGGACCATAGGAGTTCTGTCCAAAACTAGCAAAAGCCTGAGCCAAGTTGATGAATGCTAGATACATTTGTGACTTGTTTATAAGTGTACCGTTTTTCATAACATTCAGCAGGAACACATTAAGTGCCATGCCCATTTCCTGCATGAATCCCAACTGAAAAATGTCATATCATATCGGCGATAGCATTCCACCCACTTGATCAGCTTTGCTTGAATAAATGAGGCAAATCCTTTGCCCACCACATCCAAAAGGGCAACAGGGCGATAGTTTTTTAGGGTTTTGTACAAAAAGACTGTATCTAAACGGTTGCATGTACAAAAGGTTCTACAAATGCTAGCACCAAAAGTTCGAACACCAAAAGTTCTAACTTTTGGTGCTAGCATTGCAGGTAAGTTTAAAAAAAAAGAATGGGGGTTGCGGGGGTGTCCCCTGCAACACCCCGCTCACTATACTGTGTGGTATAGTGAGCGGGGTGTTACGGGGGACACCCCGTTAAAAATAAATAAATAAAAAAAAAGGGGCTGCCGGGGTGTCCCCCGCAATAGCCCCCTCACTATACTTAACACTATAGTGAGCGGGGGTTGCGGTGGAAACCCCTGCAGAAATAAAAAAGAAAAGAAAAGGACCCAGCAGCGCCAGTTCCAGATCACGGAAGTGAAAGGAAACTGGCGTCAAAGGGACCCAGTGTGAAGAGAAGGTAAGTGGGGTTTGTTTAGGTGGGGGTGTGGGTGGGGGGTGTGGAGGGTGTGGGTATGGGGTGCCTCATGGGTGTGTTGTGGGTGTGGGGGGTGTGTGGGTATGTACGTATGTTCGCATGAGAAAGATATGAACTTTTGGTAGTTCACACCTTTCTCATGCAAACATTCCAGCCGCAGTAAATTAAAATGCAGTCGGATCACGTGGATTCGTTTTTCAGTTCCGACCTATTGCCCTTCATGAATATTGGCACAATTATGGCCGTCGACCAAGACGCTGGCCCTTTTCTTGATTTTATCACCTGTCCAAACCTAAGCAACAATAATTCAGCCCACTCTGTCTTCATCATAGCGTTTGTGATCGATCCGGGTCGGGAACATGTGCAATACTTGTTTTTATTTTTCATTAAAGCATCAGTGTTGTCCTTTTCTATCTGGAATGACCAGTGTCTAGGGATGGGATTTAGTCTTGTCTATACAACCTTTTTTGAGGTACTAAAGAGAATAGAGAAATGGGTCAACCATGATTCTTCTGTGACTCCATTCATCTGGAGGGCAAGCTGCAGGGATTCCAGGGCGTTGATCGATTGCCATATTTCCCCAGATCATTTCTTGGCTATGTTTGCAGAGTCTTGCTGTAACATTATAGCCCTGTTTTCCCGCACCCAGTTCTTATATTTTTGCTTTTTATTCTAATTCCCAATTTCGGCTTCTGGGCCTTTCTTGACTTTTATGTGCCTCATTTCTTTTTTTTAGATGTTTTTTAATTTTCACTATCATTCAGTCGAACGTGTGCCTGGGGCTAAATGCCTTTCTAGAAGCCCTGTTCCAGATTTCTAGAAAATCTGCCAGAATTGGGGCATATTCAAGGCAGTTTGTTCTAGTCAGGCCCTTCCAGTTAGTTAAATACTCATTGTAATTCACTTCGAGTGCAACAATATCTCTCGGCCGCATTCTCAATCAGTTCCCATACCATCTGGTACCTACTTGATTTTAATAGTAGGAGTTAACAGCTGTTTTCCAAAGATCCACATGTCCTCTGCAAAATGCACTCCTGAAATGAATATGTAGTCCAAGATTTGAAGCTGGGTTCACCTTTGCCAATTTGGACGTGTCACCCACTACCTGCCCATTGAAGATTTCGATATTCCCTAATTCAAATTTCCTTTAACCACTGAACCCCTCTTCTTTCTGCAGGTTTGGAATTGGATATCTCTTTGTCCAACAGCTGCTCCATTTTGTCTAAGCAGGTGATGTTTAAATCATACACATACTATAATGATGGGATTTTCCTGGATTGTACCACACTCATCAATTAGGTCTTTAATGGTTTCTACAAAATCTCTAGGAGCTCTAGGACATTTGCACAGTTCATACCAAGTGCATATCACTTTGGAGCACTCTTTCTAGCAAAAGACATTCCTCGTTTTCTACATTGTCTTCAGACTTTTTGTTCTCTACTCTTACATTTACATTTATTGTACACTGCCAGTCTTTTTTGTTCTAAAGTAAGAACAATCTCATAGGTTACTGCCTCAGGCATCCTATGAAAAAAGTCTGACCTCTGAACTCATGGTTGTCCATCATGAGGGTTCATCTTTGTATAGACATAAGAGACCATTTGGTTCAACAGCATCAACTTAGGTGGGGTTGTGTCATTGTCTCCCAAATATACTAAAATATTCACAAGGCTTAGTTTAGTTTAGTTTATTATTTGTAGAGCGCATCTAACCCTGGGGTATCTGGGCACTTGATTTTAGGAAATAGTTACAAGTAGATACATAAAGAGACAGTTTAGCCGAAGTTTGTAAACAAGGGTTACACACAAAAAAAATACAGCTTTGTTGACATAGGGCACATGTTAGTCAACGTACCAATCAACAAAGAAATACCAAATTGTTTACAGAATTTACAAGTTAGTCAACGTGCCCGGATCAGAGTACAGCACTGCTGCAACAATAGCGGAGCATTTCACAAAGATCAGTAGTGGCTGCCTTAGGTGTAGGGTTTAGTGTCCAATGATGTACTCCTCTAAGGCTCTGGATCTTTCTTGATCCAGTGGAGTCTGTTTCCCTCAAGGGGTTGAGGTTCTGATTCTGAGTGAATATTTGCATGGGGAGGTTTCTACACTTTTGTGCGGGTATTGCTGGGTCTTTGTTGATCGATGGAAATGCCAAGCATTTTATAAATGTCCTGAGTCATTCAATTTCGACTTTTCGACGTGCCCTTGATTCTTCGATTTCTATTGCTGGGTTTTGAGGTCTTGTCTCCTTTTATTCTTTTGTGAGAAGATGCTATATTCTCTTGACCAGAACGTGGAATCCTCTAGCTCATTTGAGAACATGGGTTCTTAGTCCATTGCCTGATAAGAGACTGACACCGGAGCTTCCTCTATTGCTGCCTCTAATACTCTCTCCCTTGCCGTTGGGGGCAAGCTGGTTGTAACCACTGTGAGGTCAATCTGCCCTGTGGTGTCAGTAGGTTACAGTATTGCTTCAAAGTGTACGTGAAAAGGTATTTCATTTATCTTACGAGAATGCAAATTTCCTCTGTTTTCAGTTGCAGGCCGATCTGTGCGCCTCATTTAATGTTTATGAGCTCTCTTTTCAATTGTTTCATTAATTATGCATCCAGTAGTTGATAAATTGATGTACAAATAGATTCTATGTTTTGTCAGGGTTCGATTGGAGTGCAGTCACAAAGCCTTCAGTAAAAATAATTTTAGAATGGAGCAATGCTAAAAAGGTAGACTGGTCTTTCAGTCTATAATTTACGACTCATAAAATGTCAAGAATGGCACCATAGTTATAGTTAAGGTTGACATTATGTTAAAATTGTCTCATAGCAAGGGGTTCAGCCTTTCACTAGCATGGTTGCCTTTATGTTCTTGTATTGCATTCTGCCGAGGTCTCCTCCAACGAACTTGATCTTACAGAGCTCTTTGAGACTCTAAACTGTAAACTTGATCTCAGTCTCAGGTGCCACTCTTGTTGACTGCACATAGTCCTCTACCATAACATCCACCAGGACACATTCTTGGGACTTGTAAGAGGTATGTGTGTGTGGATCCACGTGCAGCGTTGATGATGATATGTCACCCCAAACTCTCCTACCCATATCTCTTAATGTTCCTCTGATCCGGGAAGTCACACTGTTTACAGAATCACCAATAATGGGAGTGATTCGGACAATGGAGTGGAGAGAATGGACTACGTATTATCCCTTCTTCCTTTCAATGGCAGTGTGTCGCAGATCGGGAGCGGACGAGCTGGGAACAGAAGTATTCCCAGCACGTCCCCTCCTGAAATGGACTGAAACAAAGGTAAGTGGGCAGGGAGGGAATTCTGTGGATGGTGGGGAGGGAGAGAAGGGAGAGGGGTGTTAGGGAGAATTCTCCAGAATGGCTAATTTCACATACCTATTGAGTCCCTCAGCAGCTTTGCTGGATTTCTAGGATTTATTTTTTTCACCTAGTAAGAGTGTGAGCCTTTTTTCCCACTCTTACATGTGTTTTGCTGTGTGTGTTTAACATTTTTGTGTTCATAGACTGTGGCGCCCCACCTACTCCATAGGCATGATCTTTTTACTGTGTGTTACACAGCACCTTCAGTGCAGTTACACCAGGTTGTCTTTTCAGACTTCCCAACTAAGACTCCATTTTCTGGGACTGACTTCTGTCTCCCCGAATATGTAAAGTTGTCATTAACTTTATTAGTCATTTTAAAACCACAGACCCAGTACAAACTATCTTACATAGAGTACTGGAAAGGGTTACTAGTTATCCCTTTTTGTCTGTCACCTATGGAACATTGTTTCATTCCCTTTTCATTAAGACTTGGCTGGTGCAGTGGTATCTAACCTATTGTTCCTACTGCGGTTATTTTATATAGCCTTGGTATTGTTTTAGGCTATCTAGGTAGCCTCGAACTTAAACCTGCTGGAGCATATACGTTTTTATACAGTTCCGGCAGGGTTTATTCCCCATTTCTTTTTGTAAATGTCTTTCTTGTGTTTTACTCTGCGCGCAAAACCAGGTTTGTTCCTTTTGTATGTCGACCTTTGGTGGGCTTCTGCACAGAAGCCCTCCTTAGGCGCCTGAAAGTCTGGGTAGGCTGGATATGAGGGAGGGGTTTTAGGACCCTGCCATGGATTCCCTTGGCAACCCAAGTCACACTCCTGTTTGATTGGCTAGGTGTATGTCCCGCCAGGACAGCCACCCTGCTGTGTGATTGACAGCCAGGCTGTGTGAATGGGGGAAAACTGCATAGAAAGCAGGTCTCTGGGACTGAGAAGGCAGAGTTGCTACTAGATCGAGAGAACCAAAGAGAAGCTGACAGAAAAGGACCTCTACCACGACTGAACCTCCCGGTGAAGCACTGCTGCGGGTCCGAATCTCCAATCTTCGATGACAGGAGGATCTGCAAGGAATCTTCTCCCCTTGAGCTGATGGGAACAACCAGTTCGCCGAACTGCTAGCCAGGACTCCCTCCTCTGGTCAAAATTGTTGTGCACAGCTACAGTGAACCAGATAGCCTGGAGGAACGGACCCTGCTTGCGTTTTAAGCAGTGCACCTTTTATTTGTCACTTTGCTCCGCTGCAGGTTTCTTCCCTGGGCAGTGCAGGACCCTCCAGTCTTACTCCTTCTTGTCAGTCCGATAGTCGCTTCAGGAACCATGAGCCTGCAGGACCTGCCAGGAACGTCTGCCTTAGCTACAGCATTCTTCTTCTAAGGTACTGTTCAAACCCAGTTGTTCGTTCTGTATGACCGCGGTGAAAGTGTTTTAAATCTTTTGCCAATCCAAGGGCTTGTCCTTCTCTACTCTTTTAAGAAACATTTCTTCTTACCAACTTCCTTTCGAACTCTTGGCAAAGACTTAACCGCAAACTACTCTGAACTGTGTGACCCTCTGCAAAGACTCTGAACCATTAACATTGGGCCAGGCCTATTGATTTGAATCCTCATTGTAGCAAGCCTTATCTAGATTGCCCTGCCTACTTACTTGTTGGTGCTGCTTAATTTTGTACAACCTTGTCTTTTCCCTCCCTTTTTAAATTGCTGGAGTGCCATGTTGCTCACACTTCATTTTGAGCTTAAATTCTCCAGAATTGATTGGGTGCGGTGTAGTATATTAAGATTGTGATTTCTCTGCTGCTTTACTTAGTGAACT
The DNA here is from genome assembly GCF_040938575.1 of Ambystoma mexicanum. NCBI lineage: Eukaryota > Metazoa > Chordata > Amphibia > Caudata > Ambystomatidae > Ambystoma > Ambystoma mexicanum. The sequence goes on from NC_090922.1 coordinate 946,503,658, forward strand.
GTTTTACAAATGAATGTGTAAATAAATGTATATTCTTTTACTCAGAAACCTTGAGTCAGTGCTTGTTTGACCCATAGCAATTGCTGTCCTTTTTGTAACTTCTTCTGATAATGCTCCCTTTACTCTTGAGATAGGTCTGGCTGCTCAGCCATCGCTACCACCTTACTTTGTAGTGTGGGCTTGTACCAAAGGAAAGGGTTAATAGTTATCCCTTTGTGTCTGTCTCTCATGGGTGAATTTGTACTTGCGCTTGTAGTCTTAATTGTGTGTGGTGTTCCCAAAGGGTACTGCATATGATTCTGCATAACACTGGTGGCAGCAGTGGGATAAAGTATAGTAATTACACTTAGAGTGCTGCTATTACCCTGGATCAACTAACCACAAGGCTAAACATCACTATAAAGTAAATTTTAATCATGTCTGATATGGAAAGCTACAGTCAGGAGACCCTCTGTAGTTACACTGTGGATTATCTGAAACATGTGTGTAGAGAAAGGAATCTCTCTGTTAAAGGCAAAAAGTCAGAATTAATTGAAAGGTTGTTAGGGTAACAAAGTCTGGAGAGTAGGTCTGAAATACCTAACCCTCCAGCAAATGTGGAAAATGATGAGGATGCTAATGTGTCAGTTATATATGGATGAGTTAGATGAGGCAGATGAGTCTCACAATGTAGGCATTACTGCTCCTCTAACTGCTCAGCAACCTCAACCTTTGTCCACTGGGACCCCATTCGGTCCTACATTCAGTCCTGAATGCATTGCTCTAGAAATGATGAGGCTTGAATTGGAATTCAAGCATATTAATGCTCAAATTGAACAAAAGCATCAAGAACTTAAGCTCAGAGAAATGGAGTCGAATTATGCACTAGAAATGAAGAAATTGTCTATTGAAACTGCTTCTCTCCCAGAATCCTCTAGGTCTTCCAGTACTAAGAGACCCCTTATGCCCAAAGACATTGTTGGTATGTATGAGGCTAAGCTTGATATTTTGGATTGGTTGGTAATGTTTGAGTATAACCATGGGATTCAAGACATTACAGGGAATCAGTTGCTTCCTTAGCTCTTCTCTAGGCTCCCCACTTTTGCATCTGATGTTGTGATGGAGTTGGGGGAGGTGTATAGGATGGATTATGAGTGTGTGAAGCTAGCTTTAATTGCTAGATTTGGGAAGACCCCTTCCCAGTACCTTAAGAGGTATAGGACCCTCAAAAAGCATAATGGTACCCCTTGGGCTACCTGGTTATGTGAATGTTTGAAAAACCTAGATGGTTGGGTTAAGGGTTACAGAGTAAACACTTATGAAGGTATGAGAAATATTGTTATGTTGGAGTCAATTTATGATGCCTGCTCTCCTGAGCTTAGACAACACTTGGCTGATTCTAAGGAGATAGATCCAAAGAAGTTAGCTAAGGCTGCTGACTTGTGGGTTGCCAACAGGGCTACTCACATGGATTCTGGGGAAACTCAGAAGAAGGATGAGGGAAAGCAGCCAAAGAAAGGTAACACAGAGAATTGTAATACCTACAATCCAAAAGAGGGCCCCAAACAAAACAATAAGGGTAAGCTACCAGGGAACCGAATCAGGCTAGTGTACCATCTGCACCCAAACCAGATGGAGGTCAGAACAAACCCCCATTCATCAAAACATTTGGGAAATGTTTTGTTTGTCGGTCAACTGACCATGTGAAAGGGGATCCCAGATGTAAGGGTAAACCTTCAGTGGTCCACACTGTCTCCTTAGCATTCTCCCCAGAGGAAGAAGTACCTATGGAAAGTGGAAACTTTCACCGACTGGCTGATGAACCCATGAGAGTCGCAGCTAGTGTTTCTTTAGTGTCCTTGGGTTTGTGGGAACAACATAATGTAGATGTCTATAATTCCATCCCAGATAATACTAAAGAGTATTATGAAGATAGTGTTCTTTCGAATGGCCAGGCGACCCCTCCCATCAGAGACACTGGAGGCAGCATAACTGTAGTTGATTAATCATTTTTCAAGATAGAGGATGTTGCTAAGGCACCGAAACATCTAACCAAGTTAGCTGGACGCCATGTGCAATTGCTTCCCCAGTTACCTGCTCTCATCCAGTGCAGTGACATTACTGTTAAGATGAATGTTAGTGTGTAGACTGAAGTGCCTGGGATAGTCCTGTTGGGTAATGACCTGAAAACTCTTGGAGTTGTGTTTAGCACCCCCAGGCCTCTCAGTAAAAGAAAACAGGAGCTCACTAGGCTTGCAAGGGAGAGGACTTTGAGAGGATCTCCAGGGGAATTGATATAGAAAGCTATCACCCCCAGTCCACAGAATTTGCTCACTGCTATTTCAGGAAAGAAACAGGCAACGGGGTGACCCAAGCCCTCCAAAAAGAAAGCAGAAAGCACCCCTGTGCTACCAACAAGGACATCCCCAAGAATGTCCAAAGTCAAACATGTGACTCCTCCACCTGCTGAGGCTGAGTGTGAGGTACAACCCTGTGTGGTTGAGCCAGCTTCATAAGAGTCAGATCTGGAAGAAGGCATAACTCTAGTTGGAGATATGGATCATGTTGACCATCCTGAGCTGCAGTCTTTACTGGCAGAAGGTGGACCCAACAGGGCAGACTTCAGCAGAGGACAAAGAGAATGTCCTACTCTTGAAGGTCTTTGACAATAGACAGCCTCTCAACTTGATGGGCAAGAAGCTGGGAAGCATAGGTTGCACTGGGAATATGGTCTCTTCTACAGTGAACCAACTGAGTCTATCCCTGGGGACTGCAAAAGACTTCTAGTGCACCTAGAAAACAGACTCCAGTTTCTCCAGTTGGCCCATGAGATACCTTTGGCTGTACATTTGAGTTTCAAAAAGACCATGGAAAGGCGCTCTTTATACTTCTATTGGCCTAAAATGGGTTCAGAAGTTGACAAATTCTGTAGGTACTGTCACACTGCCAAAGCTATGGCAAGAGTGGAGCCAAGAATCTGGCACCCTTGGTGCCTCTGTCGGTGGTGGAAGTTCCTTTTGAGAGAGTGGGCATCAACATTGTTGTTACCCTTGATCCTCCCACGTCTTCAGGAAACAGGTTTATGCCCACTCTTACATGTGTTTTGCTGTGTGTATTACATGTTTGTGTTCATAGACTGTGGAGCCTCACCTACTCCATTGGCATCATCCCTTTACTGTGTGTCACACAGCATCTTCAGTGCAGTGACACAGGGTTGTCTTTTTCAGACTTCCCACTTTAAACTCCATTTTCTGGAACTGAATACTGTCTCCCAGAACATGAAAAGTTGCCATTGACTTTATTAGTCTTTTTAAATTCACAGACCCAGTAAAAACTGTCTTACATGAAGTACTGGAAAGGGTTAATAGTTATCCCTTTGTGTCTGTCTCTCATGGGTGAATTTGTACTTGCACTTGTAGTCTTAATTGTGTGTGGTGTTCCCAAAGGGTACTGCATATAATTCTGCCTAACACCAACGCCATCCCCACCTATTTTATCCCCTCACCCCACTACCATAAATATATTTAATAAAAATTGTATTTTTCAGTATTTTGGTGAAACTTACCACTCTGTTTTGTTTTCAGTAAAATGACTGGGTACTGTGACAGAAGTCTTTTGCCATTGGCACTAACATCTTCGACCGAGTGCCTCCTAGGCAGTTTATATACCGCACTGCAGAGATGTTGTCCATCTTTACTAGAATGCAACAATTCACACTCCTTGGTGAACGCCTGCAGTGAGAATGATCCTGCTAGCAACAATTGTTGTGCAGCTGCATCTCTTTTGCAGACCATTTTTGTCCTGTTCACAGCTGCCCGCATCTTGCACCCCAGCAGCCTTTATCACTAACTCCGGCACATACCTAAAAATGGCCCTACCATTGCAGGCCTCCATATTCTTCAACCACCAATATAACTCTATTTTCTGGTCCTTGGGCCTCATTATAAGTATGGCGGTAAGGTAACAACAGTGCCGGTAGCGCTACTGGCACCATTGCTACCCTACTGCCATACTACGAGCTGTTCTCGCGGGTGCCGCACTGCCCACCAGCAAGTTGGATGCACCGGCACCGTTGTATACGGTGCCGGTGCATTCGACATCCCCATTCCCATTGAGCCCTATGATGCCCGGGACCTACTAAAGAGCAATTACTGAGTCTGGCTGGGCCAAAACAGCCCAGGTATTGCCCATTTACGGGTGCCGGATCCTGATGTAAGGTTGGAGGTCCAACCTCGTAATGAGGCCCCTTGTCTAACGGTACTGACTGATGGTATCTGACTATCCCTTGTAAATCCCTGATCTTTATCCTTTGAAGCACTCTGAAACGCAAGGGGCTAGAGAATACGGCTTGGATAGCGGACGCCAGCAGTCCCACTATCTTGGCTAAATTCCAAAGCATAATATGCGCCTTCTGAAGTACTGCCCTCAATTCCTTCTTGATTGCTCTGAATTTCTGTTGCAGCAACTCTAGCATGGCCTTTCTGGTGTCTGTTACGAACCCCAGAAACTGCATTTGCTATCTTGGCACTAGCTCTGACTTTTCCCGATTAAAACCCAGGTATGTCAGTAGGTTGCTCACCCATTGCATTTACTCCGGTAGTGCAATTTATTCCTGTGGTAGAACCAGGATGTCGTCCAGGTAGACCATAATTATGATTCACCTGTCTCTGATGACTGCTGCCACTGGCCTCAGCGCTTTGTTAAGTGCCCATGGGGCCGAGGCCAGCCCAAAGGTAAGGCACAGAACCTGGCAGCTCTGCTCCTTACACAAGAATCTGAGGAACTGTCTGCAGTCTTGCGATACTGCGATGGTCAGATAGGCATCTTAGCAAATCTCGTCTTGCCAGCCAAACCGCTTTACAAAGTAAGTCTCTGAGGAGATGAATACCTTCAATCTTGAAGTGCCTGCAGATCAGCCAGCTGTCAGTTCCATCATGTTGACCACTGGTCTCAAATTCCCTTTCCTGTGGAGTAGGAACATATTGCTGCAGAATCACACTTGGCCCAGTGGGGCAATTCTGCATCTAGCAGCTTCTCCTCCTCCCTCGCCATCTTGAGCCTTGCAGGCCTGTGCATCTGCCGCAGGTAGCTTACACACTTTAGCTGAAAGCCTGCAACTGTGTGCAAAATGAAAGCATTGCCTGATAGCTCCTGTCATTTGGATAAACATTCCTGCGTTCTCCTCCCAACTTTGGGATATCGTTCGCTTAGCGCACTTACTGAAAGCACCGTTCTACTGTCTATAGCCTCCACGTCCTCTGCAACCATGTGGACCTCTGGAGGGGAAAAAGGCACCATGTTGTCAGTTCTCCCATTACTGGGCCCTGGATCCATGGGGCCTCCTTGTCGAGCTGTAACAACCGGTCAAGAAACCACGGTGTCGGCCGGTCCCTGTGAAAACCCATCTGGGGAATATTTTTCTAATTGATGTCTGTGCTTTTTCCAGGGCAGTATATGTCTCGACAAATCGGGACTTCTCTTTTGCAAATGCTTCTCAAACAGCATTCCTTGCACAGACTTCCCCGCCTCATAGGTGGTGAGATCCCCCAGTTTGCTGTCTATCTTCAGCAAAAGCCAGTGCCGCCTCTCAGATGAGAGCACCCACCTGGCATTGCCCAGCAGGGATACCACTTTTTGCACCAAACTGCCTAAGGTAAGACGGACAGGTCAAGGACTTTGTCCTGGCAGCTCTTTCAGGCCCGGTCAATGCCCCTTCTGACATCTCGTCATCATAATAGTGTGCATCATCTCCTTCCTACTCCTCATCTTCAGAGATCACATCGGTTTACCCCATATTTTTTGCCCCTGGGGCACATCGTAAGAGGTTCGGCACAGCTGTTCTGCCAATAAAACCCACTTTTTATATTGTCCAACAGGTCAGCTAGGATGCCTGCTGAACCCCATCCTTTTGACGCAAGGGTAGAAGAGGGGAGACTCTTCCGGGTCTTGTCATCCCCCTTCGATACACTCCCTTTCTTGAAGTGCTTAGTGGACGTACCCTCGCCAGGGCTGAGCTCTTTCCTTCTCTTCCTAGGAGCCATGTTTTTCACGGTTATGAGTATTGCCAAGGCATGGAGAAACTCTTGGATGTGTTGTACCCCTTGAGAAACTGCTGTGGCCAGAGAGTCTCCTAAGACTCTTTTAAAACTCAATTACAGGTCTCTGCCTAACTCCTGCTCTTCCTCCTCACTGTATTCAGAAGTTGAACTACCGTGATCCATTCTCTATGCACAGTCACAGACACTTTGTAATAATAATAAGACAGGAGAGGCTTTCAGGTCCATGTAACGTGTGCTCTGTGTGCCGTTTCCTGAACAAAGCAGGCTATTATGTGAGAGCAATTTCCTCCTGACCGTCTAAAACAATTGTTCCCTGTGGACTGTGGTTAATTTGAATGATGCTCAGTGTGCACGAGAAAGGTGAGGTCCTTTTCTCCAGGAACGTGCTTTGCACATCTAAGTGCACCCGGAAGGGCTTCCTTGAGTCTAACATGTCTGTCTCCTGACAGCGTGCAGACTTGGAGGTCTCTTCCAATATTCTGGCGATCCAGCGAAAAAACGAGTTGCCTTTCCAACGGGAGCCACGCTGGTCACCCGAAGCCAGTGCGATCACCCGCGGTCCCGGTGCACTAGCGGGTGACTATCAAGCATTACATCTGTGCATTCATGTAGGCAGGTCGCTCAGCGCCAGTAATCCCAAAATGAATTGCGCTTACATGCTTTGAAAACACTGACAAACACATTTAGCTGTCTACACTATGCTCAGTTCCTCAACCTAAGAGAATCACTTTGCACACAGCATGAAATAATGCATTATAAAGAGCTACAATGATATACAATCATTCCAGAGAATAAAAGTATTGAGTTCGGGGGACAGAGAATGCATCTCTCCTGGAGGAATTTGTGAGGGTGGTAATTGCTTCGCAACATAATGAACGTGGGGGAAGGGATATGGGTCACATTTAGTCAGAACGTCGGGGTAGGAAAGGTATTGCCACTTACTAACCATACTAAAAATGCACCCCTCTGCAAATGCCTTCACAACACTCCGACAAGGAAACAAAGCATGAACAAACTCGCCTCAACACCACATGATGCCTAACAACCAAAAATGCTGGTTTCTCTGAACTGCAGCTGCCAACAGCACATCACAGCTCTCTTTCTCTTCTCCCGCTAAATCGGACTAACAAATCCTGCCACCCTCCTTGCATTGCAAATCGGCCAAAGCACCAAGAGACCACACTGGTGGCAACAGTGCACATTACAAGAACCTTTAACATAACATATCACAAAGGTGAAACAGGCACCTCCCGAAAGATTCACCTTCTTTGCCTAACGTCGTAGCGCAGGCTATATATTCAGTAGGATGTGAGCTGATAACTGACTACATAAGATGTTAATGGATTAGGAATGCATACCTAATTCAAAATAGTTTTAGAATTCCCTTTACTATGGTTAATGGACATGTGTTATAATGTTATTAGCAATGTATTTTAGGTCTCATAGTAACATAATCTCATACATTTAGGTATTACCATTGGTGTCAGTACACATCAGTGACTAAGTTCCTATCTTTAATCACCTGTGACAACAGCTGATGTGCTTCAAAAATGGCCAAAAGATCCCCCCCCATACATGATACGGATTGATAATTTAAGACAGTTAATGTTCATGAACTGCTTGAATGAAACATGGAAAATGTCACAGATCACCATTGTTTAACATGTATTATAAGGTGGAGCTGGAGTTAGTGAGTGGAAGAATAACACAATTGCGTACTGCTGTAGTTCACATACAACACTTTTAAGAGCATTGTAAACAAAGTCTGCATTTATTATTTGAAGTGGTCTCTTTATCTAAAAATAAATCAAGACATAACTTTCCTGGCAGAGCGCTAAAAAGATCACTGAAATTATATTAAATCATCAATTAAAGAAAATCTGCCTTGGAACGAAGACTGACATGCAAGTGCATGTGTGTTGCATTGAATCGCAAAGTTAAGTGAAAAAGTGGGGGGATTTTCTTTGTTTTTATTGAACTTTCACAAAGAGAGAGTGCAATTATCTGTGTTTTTTGTAGTGCTCACATTCTCCCTTCATATTGGAAATTTAAGATGCAGTTTTTATTTTGCTGGTTGTATATACGTGGTTCTTGAACTACACCAGTGGTAAAGTACTCGAGAATGACATAGCATTGTTGCTCAATCTACTCTTCCTAGTACCAGTATTGTCTGAACAATTTGTGAGATTATACATTCAGCTAAACTTTGAAAACATTATTTTATCTGGTTCTCGATTCATATAGAGTTTCCATAGCTCTCGCTTATGAATACAGGCTCCTTCATTATTAGTTTAACTGAACATTGATGGCTGGCAAGTTTCTAATTAATCAAACCATATTTGTTGGCCTGTATTGCCATTACATACGGTAGTACTAGCCTAAAAGGGCCAAACTGTACATTATTAGTAACTGTTAAATTGCTTGACAGTGAGAAGAATGCATGAACATTAACCCATATTAAAAAATAAAAATGGATATGGTGTTCACTTAAAATGAAGACACCACAGAAAATGCAGCTATAGTACGAGATTATTTTCTAGAAATATCACCACTTGATAAATTCAAATGCCATACATTATTATTATTATTATTATTATTATTTATTAAGCACTGCAGGGCATTCATTGCTTTACTTTAACCTGAGACAACAGAAATGGGGCACTTCAAAAAAGCATCCATAGTAAAGTGAGAAAACACTGGAAATGCTATTTTGTAGACAACACTTGTAATGGATTCCTATCGGGAACTATATGGAGGCAGATGTCATAGGAATCCCTTCCTTTCATGCCTGCATGAAAACCCCATAAAGGTATAACATGAATTGGATTTAGAAGACATAGTGCAAACGTTAGTTCTTCTTTGCGGCCCTTCTCTGGCCTCAAATGGATTGAACATTTCCGGCAGTGGTAAAATCCGGCGTTTACATGTTACGCCGCCCCAACCCATTTTAAAATAACCCCCAGTCGGTTATTTAAGGCACAGCCTTAGGGTGCTGTGAATAAAGTTGTTCACCTAATTTTAACATGTCTAGCTACAATAAATATGTTCCCTTTTTTGAAACATGATGCTTTTGCGCTATTGGGGCTGGTTTTAATGTGTTACTTTCTTTTTTTCTTTTTACTTTCTACATTATTTCTGATTACATTACTTTTAACGTAAAGTTAATTTTTCTACTTCTTCACTTTTAGTCAGGGACGTCATTTGGGGGTCACCAGGGGTCGCAACTGCGACCTCTGTGGTGTCCCTTGCGACCTCTGTGGTGTCCCTTGCGACCTCTATTAAAAAAAAAAAAACTTTTTTTTTTTTTTAAGTTATGCAAGCTCCTGGGCTGTGGCTCTTTATTTCTGGGGTGGCTGGCTTTCTTGTTGAGGCCCCTTAAAAAAAAGACTTGAGGCACTCCTGTTCTTATTTTTCTTCTAACACTTTCAGCACTGACCCTAAATAAGAAAGAATAGGAATACCAAATAATGTGTCTTTCTGGAATTCTATACAGTAATTGCTGGCCTCATTAAATGTTTATTTCAGGCACACTTCAGGGGGTGAGTCACTGATTTAGTCTGTTCTTAAACGCCTCACTAAGCCTAAGCCGTTCATCCTTCTGAGGTCGATAAATGAGTACCAACACAGGTTGGGTGATATTGGGTGTATATTTTTTCTATATAAAGCGCTTAATGATGTGTTATTATATAGCACTTACGCTTATCATTTGGTCATGGACGTCTGCTTGCATACACAGTCATTTGGTAATACGGGCCAATAAACACTGAACTTAATGATACATATGGCGATCCATTCTTGTATGAATGTACATCATATAGTGATATCATAACTATATTTTTCATAGTGTACAATGCTATGTGATGCCACTTCCTGTTTTGTCAACGGGTGAAATGTCGTGTTCCATCGCTACCCGCTATATCACTTTGGGGCGGGGTCTAATGACATCACTTCCTGTGATGTCATCAGGGGGTCAAGGGTCGGGTTATGTCACTTCCGCTACCCCTGGCATTTTGGTGAAATGACGTCCCTGCTTTTAGTTCAGCGTTTTTTTCCTAAGTGGTATTTGTCATGGTACATTTTAATACAGAGCTGTCGAAACAATTGGAAATACAAAATGGATGAAATAAAGAGTGAGACTAGCTCATTGTGTAGACATGTCTATTCATGCTGCTTTTGTGTGCCACATATCTTCAGCGTAGAAGTCATTCATGCTCACACGTACAATGCAAAGACATCAAGCAATCTATTAGGCATCCGTCAATGCACACTTCTGCAGCAAAAGGCATCATGCCATTTGCAACCACATTATATATGTATTCTCAGAGCCAATTCTATATGTGTTCTGCTCAATCTTTACCATGGAAACCGTCATACAAATTTGCAAGCAACGAAATTAGTTGCCAGGGCATCCACCCTAGAGATGAGCGAATGCAGAGTTTATTTTTGAAGTCTTAAGACTTAAAAGTGGTCTGGGAACCTACTTGGATTACATTAATCGCATATAGGAATTTCAGCTTATCATTATAATATTTTAAATGTGATTATTCTTTATTTCTCAGCCTTGAACATTCTATTGAGAATACTGTATCCAGATGAATGTCTTTTAACATACAGTTTTATGAATTCATATTATGAATTCTTCCGTCTGTACGAATCTCATTAAGTTGCCACTTACATCAAAATGCTGTAGATAAAGGAATGCGATGCAAAGTCCATAGAGTTGCCCCACCGGCTTTGCTCCTTGTTTTTCTGTCACTTGAACTCATAAGGGCTAAAATGGTATAGAAAGCCAAAGCTTATTCAAAAGCGTGGCTGAATTGTTGATGCGACTGTGCAGTAGTGCTACGTTTTTGATGTTGTTATGCCGGTCAATACCGCCAAACAGAATGACTGTTTCCGCATGCAGTTAACATAATTCATGCAATAAATGTGCACTGAAATTTGTGGCGCAAGCGTGAAAAAGCTAGCGCACATGTGTGGATCGCACGCGTGCGATTCATGGAAGGCCCTGCGTGTGTTTTTCCCGGGATGTGCTCCAAATCTGCGCTTACCTTACAAGTCACTGCGACTTTCCGAACGCATGCGCGACAGGAACGGGGAAAGCGCACAACTTCTCGCTCACACACCTAAAAAGGGGGCAGAACACAGGGAGTGGGGAACAACGTGTGAAAATGTAGGCGTAACGTGGGAAGTACTGCTGGGAAACACACGCAATGCCCACACGCTAGTGAACAACACATATTCATGGAATCGAATAGTGAAAACCCACGCAAGTCAAAACACACGCACACGCACAAATACCTCTGCCACACGAAAGCAGGCGGAAACGCCCTTGCGCAGCATAAAAGTGCGCGCAAACAACAAACAATCATATACAGCTACGATGAATGTCCCATTCCTAGCAGCAGTGATCGCGGGACACCGCAGGAGGAGGAGAATAGCCAGGCCCTGCATTTTTTTTACCAGGACCAGCCTTTTTGGGATGCCTGATGACCAGGTCTATGGCAGGTATAGGTATCCACCACACATCATCCTAGACCTGTTCACTGAGTGGGAGGATGAACTCACATCACCCACCCTGTGCTCCCAAGAATTGAGCCCTTTGGAGAAGGTGCTCAATGTACTGCATTTTTTGACCACTGGGTCCTTTCAGCAGACAACTGCCATAGTGGGGGGCGTCTCACAGGCCACGCAGTCACGTTGCCTACACCAGGTGTTGTTAATCATCACTACATGCCGCGCAGTCCGCACGCACATATACATTCCCAGAACACCCGCAGAAAGACAGGGTGGCACAGTTCCCCAAAGTGCTTGGTGCCATAGATTGCCCCCATGTGGCCCTACGTCCACCTAGGGCCACTGAAAACATCTACCGCAACCGCAAGCAATGGCATTCCATCAACATGCAGGTTGTATGCAATGCCAAGGGAATCATCACCTCTGTCTATGCAAACTATCCAGGGTCCACCCATGACAGTTTCATGTACAGAATGTCTGCCCTGAGCAGGGCCCTGAACGCTGGGAGGCATGGCGACACATGGCCATAGTGGAGCGCACATTTGGAGTGCTCAAGTCACGCTTACGCTCCCTTGACTGCTCTGGCGGCCAGCTACTATATGCACCCCCCAGTAGTGTGCAGGATCATTGTGGCAGCATGTGCCCTGCACAATATCGCAACACAGCGGGGCATACCGGTGGACATGGTGGTGCCCCCACATCCCCAACCACATGTACAGGCGCTGCTCATGGGAGGGGAAAGGGTATGTGGCGAGGCAGCCCGGACCCAGCTTGTGGCCACATTTTTCACCTAAACTCCCACCCCTGCAGAGTGCACACGGGCCTGGCACATACCAGGTGACAATCGATGATGACAAAGAGACAGTCAACTGTCACAACCTTACCACCCTGAGAATGTTTTCATGGAAGTGCTTCATTGTGTGCATCTCTAGCTACTTAAACATAAGCAATACGGTGTGACCAAAAGGAACATATGCAAGGTGCATATCCCACCACCCCCCTGCAAAACAGGCCATGTAAATTACTGGAATGTCACCCAAACCCTCCCAACCCCTATGACCCCTGTGCTCCATGCCATGCCACGGCATGCAACAGCTAAACAGCCAACCAAATGCACAACTTTTGACACCATCGTCATTAAGTGTAAAAGCGAGAAATGTAAACAGGCATGAGACATTCAAACCTGACATGGAACCTGATAAACTCACTTGGCAAAAATCTCCCACATATACAAAGGGTGTCATTATGAGTATGGCAGTACATCATAGACGGTGCCGGTACGTCAGTACGTCACTGGCACTGTCCATACCATACCGCCATATTACGAGTAACCCTGGAAGGTGGCGGGCTGTGTGGTGGTCGCCACAGCTGCACCTGCAGCTACCACTACCGGTGGGCCCGTGTCAGCACATGTTACTTACTGTCGGGTCGCAAGGGTGCCAGGGTCAGATGCAACAGCAGCACCACCTGGAGCCGCAGGGGGTGGTGGCATGGCTGCATCAGCACGTAGCTGGATATCCTGCCCCTGTGGTGCACCCCTGCCTCTTCCCGCGCTATGGCCGCCCTGGACTCCATTTACTCCCTGGTCACCCCAGCCACATGCCCGACCAATCCCAACACTGGCAGGACGCCCAGCTGAGCCCCCCTTAACCTTTGGTGGCCTTCCAACCATGGCACGGATGTACTAATGCCAATGGGAGGTGCACTGAACAATTGTCCTTGTCAATTTGGGTCAAGGGGGAAGGGTATGTGACGGTAGATGCACCCCTGTGCTCCTGCAAGGCTGCCTGTGGACCCTGGGGATAAATGATGGTCACGCAACGCTCAGGCACCCCAAAAATACAAGAAAAATGTATACACAACCCCTGTAGCCCACATTCGTGTAAAAAAAAACTCACGCAGTATGCTGTGGCATACAGGAACAGAAAAAAGTGTACGTGATTAACACTTGGGCTACTATGACCTCAATAAATGGGGTACGCGACAAACAGGGGCACCCGCAGTGGGAAAAATAGTGTGCAATAGCGTGCGTGACTCACAGTCTGCCTTGCATGGAAAAGAAACACACCTAGGCACTGTAACCGCTGTGAAGTAATCACGTGTGAACCCCAAAGTAGGAAAAACACATGCATTGGTCTCCACTGAAAGCACGTACAGCACGCTACAGACCCGTGCGGACCATTAACACGTGCAGAAGGAAATGCCTGCGCATGTTACATCACTTACGAGCTTACGCGCTAAGGCCCTTTCCTCGAATTACACGCTGACGTGCTGGTTTTTCACATGCCAATTCACTCTGCATCAAGCTGGCCACGCGACAACACACAGAAGACCACACTCCTGCCCAGAAGGCCATTTTCCTTCCCGCCAGAGCCCCGGGGAGCATCCTACAAACAATCTGCTGCTGCCTGCCTGCCTGCTGCCAACAATGTCCTGCCATTTGGTGCCTGCACATCAGCCATCTGCAGGGGTCCAGTTAATGTGACCACCCCTGCTGGAACAGAAAACTCCCGACTGGTGTTCCATCACTCCACAGCCCAGCCCCAGGACCCAGTTGCCCACCCACACTTGCCTCGGGGTTGCCATGTCCGATGCAACACCATCCGGCACCAGTGGCAACCACCCAGTAGAGAGGCAGAGGGCTGCCAGCTTCAGTGCCAATAAAGTTGGCATCCTTGTGGAGCAAGTCCTGGGGCATTATGATGCCCTCTTCTCACCATTGCGCGCCGACAAGGAAGGATGGAAGAGGATCTGGACAGACATAGTGAGTGCCATCAACGCAGAGGGGTGGCACCCCGTGAAATCAAACACATCCAGAAGCACTGGGAGGACTACAGGTCCAGGACCCTCAAGAGGGCCCGGCACCTCTTTGCCTCAGCGGATGCAGCAGGGCCCCGGGGCCACTGTACCACCCAGCAGATGAGAGTCCTGGAGTGCATTCACCCAGTGCTTCTCCACCAGATCCTCAGGATGCAGGCCCATCTGGAGTCGAGCGGTAAGTGCCCATGCATTCCCGTTTAAAACAGTGCATGTTGCAGTGTGGTGGTAGTTAGCTACTTGGCTGTATGTGTGACATGGGTCAAGTATGGATGTGTGTGTGCAGGGACATGATGGTGCTGCATGTGAGTCCAGTCAGGCGTGACCCACATGGATGGTGTTTGTGTTACAATGCATCATGCACAGCAGAATGCAGAATGCACACATGTATGCATGCCTGTGTCAGTACTTGGACATGTTTGGGGTGTGAGAGATGGGTGTTGCTGTCATGGACATGCATGGTGTACATGTCCGTATGTCTGAGTAGTGTGTGAGTGACTTATAAATGCCATGGATGCATGACACATGTCCGTGACGATGTGTTGATTCACTGATACAATCTAGTCATCCTTGTATCCACTGTGTCTGGGGGCTTACGGGGCCAGATGCATGACCCTCCGGTGATGTGTGTGCATGTGATCAGCATGTCCCATGATGCATGTTAGTTTCAGTCCACCATTGGATGTTTCTACAGTTCCTTGGACATGGATGCACATGTTAGTTGCATGTGCCATGCCAGTTCCTGAAAGTGTGTTGCCTGCACTGACCCATGTGTTGTGGAAGGACATGATGGAAGTGACATTTGACAGTGCCACGCATGTGATATTGCTTTGTGTCTAGGGGAATATTGTACAGTACCCTGATGCTCTTATTCAATGTCTCCCTTTACACAGCGGCGAGTGAAGAAGAGGGCGGAGACGGCGCTGTGGAGGAAAGCAGCAGGGATGCCTCCACCGGCCGGTGACGCAAGGCCCAGTCACCCTCCCAGGTAATTCTATCATCCGGGAGCGAGGGGACTGGTACTGTGTCCACCACTACGGCTGCAGCGGAAGGGGCGGGTGAGCCCCCACAGGGGCTGGCGATGGCGGAAGACGGTGCAGAGCCATCCAGGTTGGTGGTGTGGATGGAGGAGGCCGCTTCTGAGCCGCACATGGGGCCTGGTGGGGGTGGTACCACTGGTGCAAGTGGTGCAGTACAGGGGCAGGAGGTAGCCCAGGTCACCGCGCAGGGGCCTGTGCATGTCACTGTCCCTAACACTGTGACTGCATCACCATGCACCAGCAGGGATGCTCTGTCCCAGGCCCGTCCACAGGTAGGGGGGAGGTCCACGTCATCTGGCACTCCTCTACCTGCGGACGTGGGGACCCGTGAGAGGATTGAGTCCATACTCATTGGTGTCACGTTGCGCAATCGTGTCATTCGTGATGACGTGCATGCTTCCTGGGGGACCATGCACATCATCACAAAGAGATGTGTGCCAACGTGGCCCAGCTGGGAGGGCTCCTGGTCGGGGTTTCCTCCATGTGTCGCTCTGTCTATACGCCAGTCATTCTCTGTGCCGTCTTCTGGCCCAGATGCCACCAGGGCCCCCTGTGGACCTGCCCCAACCAAAGCAGCCAGGCTGGTGGAGATCCCATCCCTGCCACAGACGGGAGTCGGAGCTCCAGCACAGGTGGTCACCCCAGCAACTGGACCCCTGCCAACGGACGATGTACAGGCACATACAAGCAGGGCACCTGCACGATGGTCCCGGGTGTTGCCATCTACCCGGAGGCAGTCGTGGTGGCGGCGGCAGGCAGCAAAAAGGAGACAGCAGGTTCGGCGTAGGAGGTCTGTGGCCTCGGGGCTCTCTACATCATCGGGGCAGGCATCGGCCGGCGGGCAGGAGGACCCAGGATTGGGAGTATCTTCCTTTGGCAGTGGTTGGGCCAGCAAATAGGTGCGGCGCGGCGGCGGGCGGAGAGGGCACTTGCTCACAATGGTCAGGGCAGAGAACTCCATGCACAGGGCTTTGAGGCAGGCTGAGTGCCTTGAGGCAACTCGCAGGGAGTTGTAGGAGGCCATGGCTGCATCTTGCGAGACCTCAAGGCCAGGGAACAGGCCCGCCTAGGAACATCGACATGGAGTTCAATGATGCCCTGGCACGGGACATCAATAAGTGAGCAATCGCACTTGCCCGCCACCTTTGTATATAGTTATTTATATTTAGGTTTCATTTGGTTTTTACTATGATTTTGAGTTCCCAGATTTTGCTCCACTTTTTGTATATAGTGTATTTTAGGGTTTTAGGTAGGTTTCCTTTTGTTTTGGGATAATAGACCCTTCAGAATTTTGTTTACAATTTTTCCGGACATGTACATAACTTTCTTTTTTATCCTGCCTGCTGTTATTCAAATGGTTTCCTGGCGAAAGAGCGCTCGCTGTTCAGTGCTGGACAAATGTAGGCTGTCCAGCATAATGAGCTATTTACATTGCTAGCTTAATGGCACCGCACATACTTTTCACGCAGTCTACTCACACAAGGACACATTTCGGCTACCAGTTTGACGCACCAAATTACCATTCTGGAGTTTGCGCTGTGGAAAAATGTAAACTGCTTGGAAACCCCTGTAGGAGTTACAGTTCTCCACTTCCTGGACACACCTCATCCTTTTTAGAACACAGTGGTGTTGACAGTCACAGTATAGACATGACTACATAAAACCTACATGGGCATACTTTTAGGGGGGACAAGGGTGTTTATCCCGCCAACTTTCGTAGCACACCGTTCTATCCCCCTCATTTTTGAGGGTCCAGTTTCATTTAGATGTCATATCCCCCCAATATTTTCAGCAAACTTACTCCTCTGAAAATTTATATTTTAAAATAACATTAAACATAAAATAACATTCAGAAGACCCTTTTCTCTTCTCTCTTTTATAATCCCTTTGTGTATGCGCTCAATTTACTCGTTTCTGTGAAGGTCTTCTTCCTGATCCATGCAGCATGTTGAACAGGCCGGTCGCAGGGCAATTCAACAGTTAGAGATCCTTAGCTTAAACTTGGACTTCTCAATTTTTCCACGTAAGGACAGACTATAGCACCTTGACATGCAAAGGTTAGCCTCTGCTGCTGGGCTGGAGGGAAGTGCTGCATTTCATTGTGTGTGTGGGGAGGTGGGTTTAAGCCGTTAGCTGCTTCCCCTCTCCACTGAACACACAGAAGGCTACATGCTCATGCTGGCTGCCTCTAGAATGATCTCTGAGTAAAGAGGTATGTGAAAATGTATCACATTTATTAAATAAAATGCCCTTCTCCCAAGATACCCAAGTCCGGGAATTTGCTTTGGGGGAAATGAATGTGTCTATCTACAGGTTTTAATGCAATGCTGCTGGTGTGAAGTCATGAATTTGAAATAAAAGAGTGAGAACCTACATTTGTTGTCCTTATTTTGTATGTACATCTTCTTTCTGCCTTTATGGGGGAATTGCCCCCCACACACATTCCTATTGAACTTCCATTCCATCTATGTGTTTTATTTTCATTATTTCTTCCAAAGCAAAGACCATTTTGCAATGTTATCAGAGTTGTGCCCATTCCTTGTTTTACCCACATATATATTTAATTATCCCACTTAACTCCCCTTCAATTTTAAACTTTTGTATATACAGCAGTATAGTAATATGAGTATGTAATGATGCATCATGGTATGTCATGTTATATTTTCTCATGTTTTGTTATGTCGTATTTGCAATGTCATGCCATTTTGTACAATACCAGAAACGGCTGTTAAGCATGAGAAAGGTGACATATAGCACGCCACAAACCTCCAAATAATGAAATAATATATATTAACAACACTCAGTTCAGGAACATGGGAGTGCACAGTGCCCAGTCACTGAAAAATATGAAATGTACTGATCATTGAGGACGGGGAAAACCAAAAATGAGAGGAGGGGACTGGGAGGTTTTTTCTTTGCTGATCGCACAAAGAAAAAATAACTTCCTCATCATGATGTCATCCTTGTACCCCTAACCAAAGTATTAATCATTTTGCTTTTAAATCTTGGCTATGGCATCCCTCAGCCCCTGCACCAGGTTTTGCTGGATCCCATTATGTGAATTGTGCATGTGCGACCAAATTGCTGAACATGGACATTCAGCATGCCTCAGATGCAAGTCACTGATCTTGAGCCTATGGATTGCTCCAGTCTAAATGAGCCCTCACAATGGACTTCACAACAAAGCCATAAAGTGGCATGGGGGTGGAGGTCCCACACCACTTGCCTTAGTATGATGTATGCCTTAGTATGATGTGATCATAAGTATGTATGAGCCGCCATCTCTACCCAGCAGCACACTGCCTTGTGACATCTTATGGACATAGACATTTAGGATGGACTAGTCACGCAATGCAGTATAACACCAGAACAGAGAGTGCTTATCAGGAAGAAAAGGTTTTTCATGACTATGATAGAGCAAAAGGAAAACCTGTTTAGACTGTATGCAAACATGGGTTGGAAATTCTAGGTTTGGTATTTATTTTATTTATTTATTTATTTATTTCGTTTGTAAAGAGCACATTCAACCCGTAGGCGTTGAGGTGTTGTTGCAGGTACAACATACTAGACAAGCTAGTGTTGGGCAGACATGGTTACAGAAGGATACATGTAAGGTAGGTATTGCATGATGGCAGTTGTCATACAGTACATACAGAATCGGGATTGACTGGCAAAAAGCTCACACCAAACAAAAACTCAGACTGGTGTTAAGCCGGCAAAGTTACATAGAGATATGAGGTTATCATATAAACATACAGAATCATGAGTTTTCAGCATCCTGTGGACCTTGGGTCGGTGTGGAAGGAAATGGTTCAATGTGAGAAGGAGATGGCAGTCAGCCACAGAATTAGGTGAAAAGCTGGGGTTTTAATGGTTTACGGAAGATCCGGTAGGAGTGTGCTTTGCAATTCTTTTGGAGAGGTAAGGCGGTGCTGTGTTGGAGAGGCACTTATGGGTAATGGATAGTGTTTTTAAGATGATACGCTTCTGAATGCAGAACCAGTGTGTGTCTCTTTTGGCACTTGAGATGTGCTCTCTTTTCGGGCTGTTCAGGGCTGCTCTGAGGGCGTTATTCTGGATAACTTTGTGGATGTTTCTGGAAGAGGTGCCATTGAAAAGGACTTTGCAATAGTCTAGCTTTGATCCAATGATTACACATGCAATGGTAAGATAGTTATTTTTCAAGAGGAAGGGTCTGACTGAATTAAAGACTCTGGTAGCGTAAGCAACTGAGGAAGCAATGGCATTTACTTGCCTGGTCTTGGTGAGTGAGGCCTCTAGATAGATAGATAGACACCTAAGGTCTTTACAGTCTTTACAGTGTTAGAGACAGGAATATAGCAGTTGTCGATTGTGAAGGCAGAGTATTGGCTGTTGAGGTTCTTTAGGGCACTAGGAGGACCAACAATCAGGATTTCTTTTTTTCTGCAGTTGAGAAAGAGATGATTGGCAGCCATCCAAGTCTGAATATTGGAATAGATTGAGTTCATAGTGTTATCTTCTAAATAATTGCCTGAGAGGGGGGGATCAGAATTTGAGTGTCATCAGCATAATTTGTGTATGATATGCCGAGAGAGTCTAGGTTGTGGAAAGGGGGTGGGGTGAAGATGTTGAATATTGTAGGGGTGATGCAAGATCATTGTGGCACACCACAGGTGATGGGTGGGGGGATGTTGGCTTTCTCTAAAAACACCCTCATGAATCTTCCATTCAGGAAAGATGCTATCCAAGTAGTGGCTGAGGGTGAGAAATTAGCGTGAGTGGTGAGGTGGTGGCAGAAGATCTGGTGGTTGACCAAGTCAAATGCAGCAGAAAAGTCAAGGAGGAGGAACAGGGCTGACTTGTCCCTTATTTACTCCAATCACATGTTTTAGATCGAGAAAGGTGCATTCTGTGCCATGCATAAGACGGAAGCCGGATTGATGCATCCCTAGGATGTGGGTATCCTCCAAAAACTGCTGAACTTGTAAATAGGTAGCTTGGTCCAATATCTTTAGGAGGAAGGGGACGGCGGAGATTGGCCTGCAGTTTGTGGCAACGGCAGGATCAAGGGAAGTATTTTTGAGAAGGGGGAGTACCCAGTCTTTTTTGAGGCTGGCTGGAACAATACATTGAGTGAAGGAAGTGTTTATGATGGCTTTGATGATGGGGTTAGTATGTTGGCACAGTCTTTGATGAGGGGTGCAGGGCATATGTTGCATTTACATTTAGACGGTTTTAAGCTACTAATCAGTTTGGTGACATTGGTTTTAGAAAGTTCTCTGAAGATGAACTGAGTGGTGGGGTGTGTAGGGTTGGATGGGGCCACATGCTGCTAGAGGTCATGGGTATTATGTTGAATGTGGCTTTTTGACATAGGACCTTCCTTTTCAGGGTGTCAATTTTGCCTGGGAGTGCCTCTTGGATGCTAGAGCACCAGGCCTTGTCTTTAAAGATGGTTGAAGGGGCGCTGCAGGGGATTCAAGTTCTGTGTATCTGGAGAAGATTTTTTTGCATCTCACTTGGCTTTGCTAATTCTTCAGTTGAAGGAGTTGGACTTTGCAGTGATTATAGCTGATTTGTATTGTTTGGGGGCTTTGGTGAAATCCTGCTTAGTAGCGTTGGTTGGTTAATTAAGCCAAGATAGCTGAGCTTGCTATTTCAGTGTGCGAAGTCCTAATAGGTCAGGGATAAACCAGGAATGGGAATGTCAGAACAATTTAGCTTTTTGAGGTACTAGCGGGGCTAGGGTATTGACTGCCTTAGAGAGGACTGAGGTATAGGTATTCACTAGTGAGATAGTGTTAGAGATGAAGGGAGCCTGAAGGCAGGGTGTGTTGATCAGGGGTACTAAATTTTCTCTTGTAAGCTTATGTGAGCTTCTTGTGTCAGCAGGAGGAAGTGAGTTAGATGATGTTGTAAGCTTGTTTGGCTTTGTGATAGAGAAGTGTATAATATGGTGGTCAGACCATGGACAAGGTGTTGTTGACGCCTGTAGATTTTTGGTAGTTCTGATCTGCGATCCAATCCAGTGTTCAGCCTTTATTGTTTGTTGGACTGGTGGTGAACTGGATAACCCAGCTCTTTAAGGTGAGTAGCAATTACCCTGGAGATGGACGGGGATGCATATCAAAATGACTCAGGTAGTTGGCAAAAGGAAGACTGTTTTAATATCAATTATCTAAAACAGGGAGCATAATGAACATCAATGAATTTGCCCGATCCTCTTATTCAATGCATTCTTGTAAAAACTGAGATCATATACACAAAACACGTCATCAATGATATTGACGTGCATCACTACCACATCACTACCAATGTCATCCTATGTGGCAAACTACAAAAACCTACAAGTATGGGTGAACATCTAAGTATACGATCCATACTATTCTAAAAAAGTGTAAATATGTGATTGGTTACTTAACATCAGGTGGAGCAACTAAGCCCTCCCCTAAAAATGAGCACTATGAACGCCACTAAATACGCAATGTCCCATTGGTTTACACCACTATAGGACCCCTAATTACGTGGTCCCCTACAATTGGTTAGCACTCTAATCTCTGTCAGTACTTTTCCAACTACGTCTAGCAGCATGCAGGCTGGCCATCCAGGTGCTGGTGAGCTCGCTTTAACTATTGCTTGCCAGCAATTAGCATATCAATCTATCATCACCTTAGAGGTCTACTGTCAATTAGGCTTTGAAGCTCGGCCTTGAGAGTATTCTTAGCTCTGAGAAATTCAGGGAGTGAAGGCATGTTCTGCCCTTGTGCGCAGTTGTGACCAATTTGTTCGTCCAACTTCATGCTTCCATGTGACTAGAAACCATGGAAACGAGCATTTTAACACTATTTTCTAATAGACCTCTGACATCTTCCTTGTTTTGTTCATGCCTTCTAAACAGGAGTTCTGTTCTTTCACCTGATTTGTATGCAATATCAGTTTACTCCAGTTTGATAAGACCTTGTCTTCTTTGGCTCATCTGCTGAGATTCACTTTCTAATTCAATTTGCTTTTTAACTGCGACACTCTGAAAATGAGGCTTTCTCGCCCTTCTTTGCTAAGGTCCAGCACTGCTATAATGCATAGTGGAAACTTCCATCCTTCACTTGTCCATATGCATATACATATATATTGGCACTTGCCTCAATCTATTCACTATAAAGCCAGCCTTAAGATTACTTTGTCTGCTTGCGTTTCTTTTGCATCTCTACACGTGTAATATAGCTTAATGTCTTCATCTATTGTGTGGCATAAGCTTCTTCATCTGGATCCCAAGATGTCACTTACTTTGATGCTTTCTTGATGCCTTATAGAATACCTACATTCTCTGAACTCTGCATCTCTTCTCGGTATGTCAGTTCAGCTCTGTGTGATGTTCACTTGCTGATGGTTGGTGACTTGGTGAGTTGGTGACATCACCATTCGTCTTTACCTTGCATTTGCTCTGCTTCTTCAGGAATATCATTTAAACAACCATCATATTTCCTTGTATGCAAGTATGATTTCCTCAATGGGAATCTTGCCTCTAGGATTCCTTTTTGCCTTTGTCGTTTCAACTGCTCTGTGTATGTCACATACTCTGGTTTCCAACATATAGGCAATAGGGGCGAACGGTTGAGGTGGGGCTACTTGGCTCCTCCTCTACACTCCCCCATCTGGGCGATTCATCGACCACTCTCTCATCATCCTTTGCATCCAGACATTCAGGTCTGAAGAAAAGCTTCTTTGGGATCCATATCTTTATGACACCCTTCAGGCATCCTGCTGTTTTCATGTGCTCATCTTTGTTCCACGACATAAGACTGCATTGTCCATTTTGACTGCAATAGATTCATCTTCCCACATACTTCTTATGATTATTTGGATACAGGAACTTTGTTCTCTCATGTACATGAATACTGGCCTTCACAAAGTCTCTGATTTCTTAATCTGTCAGATCTTTGGTTTTCCATCCTGGGTCGACATCGATCATAATCTTCATCCCTATGGCTTTCTTTGCTGTCTTCATGCATTGTGAGATTATCAACTTGATTACACAGAATCCAAGTAATATCATCAATATTAGTGCTCCAAGGAGCTTGAAAATGTCTACCATCGATTGTAGAAACCAAGAAAAGAGAGATCCAGACCAGCTGTCATCAGCAGTGTCTTCAACTTCGTCTATCATCTGACCATGTAGCTTCATCAGCATGTCTATGGCATCTGTCAAGGTTCCATTCTCCTCATCATGAGAAGGTATAAATGTGCAACATGATTCTCCAATTTGTGCACAAACACCTCCATCCATAGCTGTAATCATATCCAAGACATATCTGTTCTGAAGAGTCATCAGTCATATGGCTCTCATCTCTTCTCTGATTGCATTGAACCCTGTTATGGTAGTGTTGATCGTTTGTAGCAATTCCATCAGCTAATCTGCAGCTATTTGCTCCAACCTGGATCCTCGGCATAAAAATCATTGTGAACACTGATTCGGTCTGGCTGCACAGCCTGTACTCATAAGGAATAGCATTAAAAGATTCAATGAATTTTGCTGAAAAATTGTTCTCCCTCTTCATTCTTCTCATCAGCTCGACAGATCGCTTCTTCCTCAGGTGAGCATCTGCTTTTAGAAAACTGTCAAGATGTAAGTCACTTTTTGGAATCACCAATGCTGGAACATGGACATTTACTATGGAACAAATTCCTCCCCAGTCTGCAGGCAATCTTATAAAAGCTCTGGCTCCACATGCCCAATAATGATCCATGATCACTAAAGTACCAATGCTCATTCTTGGTGCATCAAAAATTCTATCACAGTTCTGATTCTCTCCAACTTTTTCTGTTCCATTGTTTCTGAAGCACAGCTTTGTTTTCTCTAATGGTACCCATCTGCAAGGGTCCTTCTCTGTCTTCGACCCAGGTTAGTAACTTGACAATGGTCTTCCACAGGGGCTTGCATAGCACCTGTGTATTCCAAACAGTTGGTTCAGGACGATCATACACCATCCATGCTCTGCAGATAACCACTCCTTCTTCCCATCCATCTGGTGATAACACTGATCCCCAGATTTGCATTTGGCCTCTGTTATTCCATCTACGAATTTCTTCTGCAAATTTTCCTGGACTCTCCAGTCTTTTGTTAACCTCCCATCTAATTCCAGCTCCTTTTACTCCAGGCTTTTTGTATCTGATCACATAATTCTTTGTGTGAGCTCTGTTTCTTGACTTTGTGTCGTGAATGTAGTCATCTTCATCTGGATCCGTCCATTCAGTTGCCCATTTGAGGTAGGCATCTCTGCCCATGAACTGGCCTCTTGTTTTGCAAAGTGCTATGTGCGAAAGACAATGGGATGTCATGACATCTATTTCGATAGCTATGAAGATCTTGGAGTTTCCCATACTGTAAGGCAGGAGTGCACACACAAAGCATTCCTCCTTCGAAGTGCTTCTTCCAACTTTCTTCAAATGTTGGTACCATATGTTATTTCCCAGGTGAGCTGTACTGTCCAGATAATCATTTAGTTCAAAATCAAACTCTTTGGAACTTCATTTAGGCCTCATTCTTCTCATGTGAACTTCCATAATCATTTCATGAAGTGTGTTAGCATAACTCTAGCTGGATCAATTATAGGAACACCTATCAGTGCTCCCTGAGTAGAAGAAAGTTCAGAGAGTTTCATCTTCTCAACATACCATTTAGGCATGAAATTGTCTCGCAAAATCTCCATGTGTGACTGTCTTTTAGGAATCACCCTTGGGTCATTTATCACAGGACCAGGTGTAATTGCATGCTTTATCTGTGTAGGTTCACCCTCTACCAAACGTTTCTCCTGCCTGTCTTACCAACCTGTTTCTTGTGTCCTAAAAGGGTCTCTAAGACACTTCTTGTGTGTGAATGATGGTTAGTGATACTTATCTCAATTTCATGCAATTTGTCATTTTTCTTTGGAACAGGAATAACTACATAGGTTCTCGGCTGTCTAGTAGTTGCCACAATTGTACCTTCCTTCTGCTCAGGAAGATTCACAGGAGTCTTAGCTCCCTGTACATCAATGTAGTACGATGTGCGTACTGTGAGTGAAAGCAGTATGATTATGAACAAAATGCAAGCATAAATAATATACACTTATACAAAAATAATGACCACGTTTTTACAGCATGAGTCCTCTTTTTTTAGGAGCTTGTTGGAAAAGGACTAAGTACAGAAAGAGCCAAGAAAGGGGGGTTTCCAACAAACTACCTTATCATATCCTCACCGGAGGTCACACACCTGGTCTCACACCAAATTCATGTATTCACAGACCATCAGTCTTTTAACAAATATAAAGGGATGGCAGGCTCAATTTTAGCAAAAATAAGTCATCAATTTATTATATTTTCTAATAAAAACCGACCGTTTGGTCACATTTGCAAAACTCATTATACATAAAAAACACAAATAAAGAGACAATTGATCTATAATTTGAATCTTGTGTTGCGTTCACACAATGCTTGATAATCAACAGTAGTGGTGTTAGTAACACATGGGTGACTTTAAATTAGCCAGGTCTTATTTTGCTAAACAGTCCCCAAAATCTTTGTGTCGACGTGCACAAATCCGTTTCCAGCCTTAATGTTTTGATCCCAAACCGACTTATCCTTGATTTTTGTTGATTAGTCATGTATGTAAGGCTTTCTTCAGGACACAATATTCACAAGTACAGAATGTCACACAATCAAATGTGCAATGTTCCGTCTTTTTTCCTTTTTTTAGTCTAATCCTTGAAGGACAAAGTTATAACGGCACATCGAAAGTATTTTTGAAGTGACAACGAAACAAGTGTTCGTAAGAGATACCATGCTGTGGCAACGCAGAGACCGGCATATTGATTCACTGTCGGTATGTGTGATTAATTTGGAACTCGTTGTACTGTTAGCTTGAAATGTAGATACTTTATAGCTACCTTCTGTAAAGACCATTTGGAGTCTTGTGATTATGTAAAAGACCGTTTCGTGTTTCTCTCCTTTCTTTGTTTAGTTGAACTATTGAAGGACAAAACCTAAATAGCCCTTTAAAAACGTGTTTGAAGTCGCAATCAAGTGAATGAAAATAGGTATGTCTAACCTAATGTTCTTTCCACCCATATGAATAAATGACAGGCCTAGTAATGTGAGCCATAAGAAATAGAATCACTTTGATGTGATATGACAAGCAAAATGATATGGTTTTGTTACACTAATCAGCTAATGTCATCGCATGGTTGTTGTTGTGTGTCCCTGACGCAAGCATACCCACCCAAATAGATAGAGAGGTAAAACATAGATTCTCTGCCATGAATGCATGTATAAAAATAACAATAGGCTCTCTTTTTTGCTGTTTTAGACTTTCTATACATTAATATAGATTGTTCTGTGTCTTTTATATACTTTTAACCAGACAAAACGTGGATGCCTCTCCAGCATGAAGAAAACCAACTTCAGTAAGTCTAGATAAGTTCAACGATATACACCAGTTCCCAGTCGATTCCTCGAATCTGCCTTAGACCAGGCGACATGATGAATTTCTTTCAGCATGAAACAAAAGTTCTGTCCAAACAGCAACCTCTAGGGCTGTCCTTCGAAGGAAAGTTTCACTCTGACCTTGAGGTTCTCTCAGAATAAGCATTTACTTGCAGTATGACGCCTCTCAATATTTCATTTAGTGCTGCATTGTTTCTTGGATCGCTTAGGAATGTATGCACATAAGTGTGTCTTCCAACTAGATGCGGGTATTCTTCAATCAGATGATAGAAAACCACACTGATCAGTTTGTGTGAGTCATCAGCGGATAGGGGCATTTGTCCTTTCCCCACTATACTCTGGAAGCTGCAGAATGTGCTCGATAATTGTTGTGAGCAACCTCCTTACAATGGGACCATTCTTAGGTTCTTGCAGAAAAACATGAACGCTAGTAGTTCTCCCCACGATAGCTGGATAAGTTCACAGAATAAAGAGAAAAACTTCAAAAATGATCCTTGAAACATTGTAATTGGGAATCACCATGGGCAAATCCAAACATAAATTCAGTAAGGAATGAATCAGGGTACTGCACCCTCTTCCAATTGTCGAAAATGAACTCAGAATTTACCATATTTCTCTTCTTATCAAGGCTTAAAGCGTGCCTCAGTCCAAAGTCAACATACTCCTGTGGCTTAAAGAAAAAAAGATCTTCCCTTAACCATGAAATGACTGCCCAGAGTGTTCCAATTAGCTTCCCTTAACTCTTTCATAAATGGCTAAAAGAGTGTCCCGAAATAAACCAAAGTCTGATGAAATATTTTCTTTTACTCGACAGCCTCGGCATCCTTTTTCCTCGTCATAGACTTTGTCTGCATTTGCTGAGGTTCTTCCCCGATGATTGCTTCCGAAGAGGGTGGGGGCAGAGGGGTTTCTCCAGTGTAAACTCTGACATCGTCTAAAAATGTCCAAGCACGTTTGCCTTGCACTCTGACTGCAGACAGCGTTACGTCTTCCACAATGAAAGGGCTGTTAAATCTGGGCTTGTGCTACTTCCTTGTGAAATTGCAGAATAGGACTGCATCTCCAGCGAATAATTTGGTAAAACAGTTCTTCTGTAAGCTGAGCATCACTTCTAACTCTGGATGGAGGCATGAGGGGTGTCCTCTTCCGTCTCCCTGTCACTATTCCATGGGGGGTGAGATGGTGGTCCGAACCTGGTTGGTTCCTAAATGAATATAATGCCAGTGGTAGGAAATGCAATCACCCTTTCTTCAAGGTAAGCTTCAACTTGGCTGTCCTCTCTTTAACCAGGCTGTTGAGCCATTCACAGATCCCATTTCCTTGTGGATGATGGGTCAAAGCAAACTACCAAGCAACAAGCTGATCTGTTCAAATGTCTGATTTACAAAATGTGGGCCATTGTCTGATCTCATTACTTCACATACTCCCCATCTAGGAAACACTTCTCGCAGAATTTGGCTGCATAGGTAGAGTCTGGGTGTGTACACGGACCAGCGTCAATCCATCATGAAAAGGGACAAACCACTACAATCATGTATCTATATCCATTACATACTTGTCGCAAGTCGGCATAGTCGATATGCAAATGCTGAAAGGGGCTATTGGGTCTCGGAATAACTCCCCTAACTGTGTGCAGTATGTGCCCAGCCATTAATTTTTGACACACAATGTAGTTCACTACGTAGAACACAACATGCTCCACCAAATTTGGTACAAAGCAATCCTCTGAAATAGTTGCCACAAAGTCCTCTCTAGTTGTGTGTGCAGTGTAGTGTATCTGTTCCAGCACCACCATTAATAAGGCTACATGCATCACCGGTTTACCAGTGCTGTCTTGTCACCACAATGCTTCAGAGGGGTTTAAAGAACACCCTCTTCGCATCCACAAATCCTTCTCATCTTGAGGTGCTTCCCCCTGGACCTCCATTAATTATGTCTTTGACAAATCCCTATATCTTTATGACACTTCATCATTACAATCGTTTTATCATTTACATCAGGTGTATCAAATGTCATTACATTTTCTGAGCATGCAGCAAGTTTTGCTTCATTGTCTGCTGCTTGGTTTCCCCATGAGATAAAGTCTGCCCTTTTAGTATGTGCTGCGCATTTAACGACTGCGATGGCTACTGGGAGTTGCAGTACCTTAATAAGCTTGGTGGTAGCCCCTCCTTTTCCAACGTGCTAACCCTGCATGCACCGTTGACGTCACATAGGCAGAGTCGCTGTAGACTGTTACTTCCTGGTCTGCATGATTCTTGAGCGTGACAATCTGCACCACTTAGTCTGCAGCCTCTGCTCAATTATGAGACGGTAGTTGAACACTTAACATCTTCTGAAACTCCCCATTGGCCGTGTGCTTTACTAGAGCGGCGCCTGTGTATCTCTGCCCATCATTCTGATTGATCTTTGAAGAACCATCAATAAAAACAATTTCTCCTCCTGCTAAAGCATTTTCTTTTATCCTAGGGATTTCATCATATAACTCTTCATAGTTTGCAAAGTCATGCGCATGCTCGTCCTCTGCCAGTGGTTCAGCTACAAACATGGCAGGACTCACTATTCTGCATCAAACTATTTTGATCGCTGGATTCGATATGACTACTTCATAGGCAGAAGCCCTTTGAGAAGTTAACGTGCCTTTTGTTTTTTCTAAAATAGCAAACAATGCATTTTCAACAAATAACGTCATAGAGCATCCCATCACTATGTTTGCAGCTTTCTCTATGATGAACGCTGCGGGCGGCTGCCAGCGATTGTTTGCATGGAAAATGACCCCTCCTCTCTGGGTCTAAAATCCCACTGTAGTATGCAAGGGGATTGCAAGGGGCTTGTGCCCCAATGTTGTTCTCTGTGTAAGGACTGCTGTCATAACAGACATCCCTAAAACTGGACCTGTGAAAATTGCTTTCTTCAACTCATCAAATCCTTCTTCCATTTCCTCAGTCCACACAATTGTTTCCTGTGTTACCTGTACTTTCTTTAAAGCCTGCGATAAAGTCCTTATATATGAACTGTAGTCAAAGACTCACACTCTGACATAATTACATAATCCCAGAAATCTCTGCATGTGCTTTATTGTGTGTGGCTTTGTGGTTTTCAAAATAGCCTCAGCTCTCTCAAGAGTAACCTTCTTTACTTCATGTTAAATCAATTAACCAATGTACAAAACCTCTTGTTGACAATACTGTAACTTCTCTTTGTCAACCTTATATCCTTTGTCATCAAGAGTAACCATCAGCTGAACATAATCGTGTCTGCACTCTTCCTCTTAAGTGCTCAAACTAAAATGTCATCTACGTATTGCAGCACAACACTTTCAAAATCAATATTGCTTAAGTCCATCTGGAGGACTCTATTGAAAATCGATGGAGACTCACAATACCCCTGAGGTAATCTTGTGCTTTTTAACTTAGCTGTATGAACGTAAATGACATCAAAACCTGCAAGTGTTTGTTCAATGGGATTGAGAAAAACACATTTTTCAATTCAATCACAGTGAAATATTGTGCTTCAACAGGTATATTACAAAAGATTGTAGCCGGATTAGGAACTAGAGGGAACTCAGCCTCTACAATCTGGTTTATCAGGCGTAGATCTTGAATTAGTCTCCATGACCCCCCCTTAGATTTCTTGATAGGGGATACTGCAGTATTACATGGTGACTCTCACATCACTAAGATACCCTGATCCATCATGGCGGAAATTGCCTTAAAAATACCTTCATATGCCTCTGGAGACATAGGATACTGTTGTTCTCAAGGTAGAATTGCTCCTGGTTTCAATTTAATCTTTACTTCTCCAACCCCCTTCAACAGGCCTACGTCAAAACGGCCTGTGGTCCATTATAAAACTGGTACTTTCGCCATATCTTCATCAAAATACTCCGTTTTTTGTGCTAACATCATTTTCTGAGGAACTTCTCGGTTGATTGCTCTCACCCAATAAGTGATGCTCATGTCAAATATCAATTAGTCATCAGATGGATGATCGCCAAATAGATCATCATCAGTGATGTCATTCAATCTGTAACCTTCCCCAATGGCAATTACTGCACACCATCGTCTGCCCTCATCATCATTCCCATTAAGCAAAGCCATTTCACCTCGCACTATGGCTGCTTGCAGCCCTAA
Organism: Ambystoma mexicanum; assembly: GCF_040938575.1. NCBI lineage: Eukaryota > Metazoa > Chordata > Amphibia > Caudata > Ambystomatidae > Ambystoma > Ambystoma mexicanum. The sequence continues at coordinate 946,534,663 of NC_090922.1, forward strand.
GGGAAAAATGTGTCCCTCTTCTTCAAGCATAGGTATTTTTGGTCTAAGTAAAAACTCGTCAGGTATTCTCATAGTTCGGTCTACTAGGCCTGGTAGCCATGTCAACAGAATGCACACTCCATAGTGGAAAACCTCTGGTTCTAAAGGCGTTGCCCGAATGGCCATTTGTCCCGCGAATGCTATAATAAATTTGCTCATGTTTAAATAATACATTCCTGGTGTTGAACACACAGGTGTCTGCCTCGAATATAGCAAAGACACCGAAATGTCAGACTCCCCTATAGAGACTGGTAGATCTTTAGTAAAAGGAACTCTACTTTTAGCTCTTGTAAAACCTTGAGTATTAAAGGAATGGTTCGGTAAACATTTTTTATTGCCCCTACGGGTCGGCCATGTGTTTTTAAGCCTAAGTCGCTCGATTTTAGAAAAATTTCCTATGGACCTTTCCTGAGTTTTCGTCAATTAAACACATGTGAAAAAAGGCATCAGGGAGCTGCCATTTTGTGATAATCCTATCATTTCCCTGATCGCCCTGGCTGACCTGCTTTTGCGGCACTAAATCATATGCCCCGCCCCTGAGCCTGTCATCAGCAGATGCGTATCACCCATTTCACAAAGCCAAAGCACGTCTCGTGTCAACATTCACTGCGCTTCAGCTAAGGATGTGTCACCATGGAAATGGCAGGACGCCTCTTTCCTCAATAAGTATAAACAGACCGTTCCACAACACACAGCAGCAGATTTTCGATTCCATTCCTCTCTCTGTGTTACTTTGAGTATTCTGTGACTCGTTTCTGTGCTCTGGTCAGCTACCTTCGTTGCTTGTAGCCCGTGTGAACAGATACCAGTACCACCGCTATAAATTATTTTAGTTTGTTTAACACACAATGGCTACAATAATGCCCTACATGTACGAGCCCGAGTATACCGAGGAGGAACTACTGGAAAGGGAAACACATGAAAATGATGGGTCTTTGGAGGGCAGTTGGGAGGACGATTCTCAGCAGGAAGAGCCTGGACCTAGTCACATGGACGGTGTTTCCACCTGGTGCATATGCAATCGGTGCGAGCTAATGCCAACCGAGGACGAGAACTGCTGCTCCTGTGAAAACTCGGGATGCGTGGCCTACATTTCAGAAGGCGAGCCACGACCGCAATGCATCACCGAGCTGCCAGAATTCAGGACAGCCTGCCTCACATGGTCCGTGTTGAGGATAATGATGGTGCTTATCCACGAACTTCGCGCAACTGTTCGTCCTCGTAATCCGAGTAACGAGTAAGTATACTCTGCTTGTCATGCCACTCCTATTTTATGGTCTTCAACTATATCCAAAATGACATATAAATATCATTGTAACGCAAGAAAGTCGTTCAATAGTGTGCAGTGTCTAGATAGCATTTGTCCTAGCAGAATGCCATTAGTTAAAAGAATTGTCAACAAATGTTTATTAAACTTATCTTGGTCATTTAAAAACAGTTTGTTTCATTCCTTTTCACAGGTGGTACAGGCTGGTGGCCTATCGTTCCTTTACAAGTTGGCTTCATGGGAGGCTTGAACACCGCGTTCGAAGAGTAATACCCACCTGTGCCGTTCGTGCCATAAGAGAAACGTTCCCGAGTGACAGCAGTCAGTACAGGGGATTTTCTCTCACTGTGCTGCAACCTGACCTGTACAATGTGTAAAGTCTTGTATTTTTGTGACATTGAAATAAGATACAAAATAAAACACCACATATATTTTAACAACGGTTGTTTCGATTTTTTAAATTAATCAAGTGTGTCTCCATTCAAGGATGGACGTCAGACATCTGTGCTCCGAATGGGTGAAGGTCTGGTCGCTGTGAAGCAGGGTGGTCACTATCTAAGCTTACATAATATATTCTCAATAATGCATGCAGGTATTGAGGACACGTTTGTGGAGATGAACGAGCTATGTGCTTAGTTCAGGCTGGTTCACATGCAGGATAGTGATCGAAGAGGAAGAGTAATGTGTTACATTTATTAGCTGTTGCAAATACCTCTGGAGTTTTCCAGTCAGAGTGGGAACAAGGGTGGGGGCCATGTGCTGTGCGCAGTGAGGCCTGGTCACCAAGATGGATTGGAAAGGGGGTACAAAAATGGATGCCCCGTGTCCTGCTCAGTTGTCCCATCTACGCGAATGTCAACCAAAGTTAACATCACATAAGGGCAAGGGGTGAACCCACTACTGGAGGCACTTGGTCCGAGTTTCTACTGAGAAGTAAAGGATGAGAGGGGCCTGATGGCCCCTCGCTCCCACACACTTGCCTGCATGCCCACCGGCCCATCCATCTCACCCCCCTCTATCAAAGGCGGTTCGCACCAGGGGATGAGCGCTGGCATGGCGGGCTGTCACGGGCGCAAGCAGCCAAGGTGCCAAACAGCATGTACACTTCAAAAGGTATCCCACGCCCAGGGGCCATCGCTCACATGGCCTCCTCAGACCCCGTGTCTCTAGGCAGGCCTCCCCTGAGGCAGGCCGCCCCCCTGACAACCACATAATACCACGACATACACACGTCATTCATTCACAAACACACCCCTGTTTCTAATACTTTATAAACCACTTGATATGTCTCATGAGAACATATTTGTGCTTTGCAAGTCAACTCCTGAACCTTCTACCTGAGAAGCACTGAGATCTATGCTAATCTGCTCGTCGTTGTGCTATCTGTGACCGCTTCGAGCAAACTCGTTAGTGTGCTACCTGTGGACATCTACCTATTCTCCTGCAACATACTGCTCGGCCTACTGAATCCAACTGTTTCTTGGTCAAGGTGAGGACATGTATTCTAGTCATATTTCAGTCATTTTTACATTTCTATCTATTTGCGATTACAGTACCCAATAGAGCTATGGTCATTGGTCTCATTGCTATTGACTTGAGTTTCAATTGTTATGCTATCAATAGATCTATTTATTTTCATCTGTGTCAATTGTCATCGAATTGCATCCTTCGGGGGTCCAGTCTATAAAGTAAGCATGTTTCCTTTTCGTGCAAGACAGAACATCCAAGGGACGAGTCAATGTTCAGAGTTTAGTCACATAATTAAAACAATTTCTGTAACTTATGCAAATACTAAGCCGCACATGATGAACTGGTATAGTTCCGGCGACCAAAACAAACCTTGCATTGAGCATGGTATGGTTCATTTACTTTTTTATGACATTTTTATTCATCAAGATTTTATAATAATCTTGATATTTACTTTTCAGAATTTTCAACAATGCCTGCCTGTTCGGTTGCCCTTCGAAGACCCATGCTAAATCTGAAGGCACTACAATGCATGTATTCCCGAAAACTGTTGATCGAATAAGAGAATGGGTCAGACATTGTGGATATCCACTGGATGAGCTGGAAAGTAGAGTCCAACAAGGCATAGAGGACAAGAGGGGTGATCGATACCGCATCTGCAGCTGGCACTTTTCCTCGAACATGTACGCCACATCTTGGGTAACAAAGAAGAACACCTTAGTTGTCGTCCCCTGGTGTTTGTTTTCAGTTATAATTAGTGTTATCCATACTAATGCAAGTACTGTCTTTCAGGGAGATGTTGAAGCGTCCACCACATTGATAACAGCCCTAGATGTTCTTCAGCAGCACAAGGTATGGATACTGATAGCTCCATCGACCGTGATCATCAGGACTGGAACACTTGTCGTTTGATTGTTCTACACCATGTTTCATTCGTGGTTAGCCATTGATATGTACCTGTGCGGTGGACCCCAAGCGGGTGTTGTGTTTTCAAAATTGTAATCCTTACTAATGCAAATACTATGTTTCAGGCAGTTGTTGAAGCGTCAACCCACGCACTTGATGCGGAGCCTGACATTCAAGTAATTCCAGGGGAAGCGGGACCATGCGGATACGAATCGGCGCAACAGCTTTCGGAAGTGCGCACCACATTTACAACATCTATAGATATTCTTCAGCAGCACGAGGTATGGATAGTGACAGCTCCATCGAGCGTGATCATATAACGTGATTCCATTTGCTATACTTTCTTCCATATTAACGCAAGTACTGTGTTTCAGGGAGACGATGGAGCGTCCACTACAATCACAAGATCCCATTTAGATGATGCAGATGTAAAGAAATCGGAGAAATAAGTTGATTAAATCTGATCATATTTAAATATTCCTTGATTATTTTAGACAATGCAACATTTGTGGTTATCTCTTTATATGTACCTGTGCCGTCGACCCCAAGTGTGTGTTATGTTTACAATATTGAAAACCATACTAACGCAAGTTCTGTGTTTCAGGGAGTTGCTGATGCCTCCTCTTCAATACAATCATTCGTGGCAGTCCATGCAGAGCCAGAGGTATGGATACTGACAGCTCCATCGAACTAGGTCATCAGAGCTCGAATACGTGTCATTTGATTGTTCCACACAATGTTTAAATCGTGTTTGACTATTGAGATGTACCTGTGTGTTCGTCCTCATGTGTGTTTTATGCTAACAATATTTTGATACAAAGTAATGAAAATACTATGTTTCAAGGAGTCGATGGAGTCTCATTCCATGCTGTCTATGCGGATACAGAAAATATAGTCATTGCAGCACAAGAGGAAGGGGAGACATGCGGATACAAATTGGAGCAACAGCATGCAGATGTTGAAGGTCGAGTCAAAAAAGTTGCAAAGAAAAGAAACAAAAATAAGGTTAGTTACAAACAGTTCTTTAGACATTTTTTTGTGCTGGGAACTATTTTATGTTTTTTCCAGTCAATTGTACTATACTTTATCTTGTGTTTAAACTGAACATCCATTTTCCAATCTATCCTCTAGTTACCCGTGGGTGTCCGAACTATACATACACAGACAGTGAAGCGAATGAGTGATGTTGCTTGCCAGACCATTTACACTATGGAGGAACTTTTAATTCAGACGCTGCGTGTTGAGACTAGAGATGCTCATGTCCAATGGCCAGTACATGAAATGAATGGGTCCGGAGAATCCAGCAAAATTGTATTAGACCATATCTACAGTGCGACCGCACCACCACAACAACATGATACTGGATGTATTGAAGATAGCTCTGAAATAGTCGCAGATCAATTCACACAATCTACACGCTACACCCGCCAAAAAATTGGCACCAAAAAAGCTGTCGACATTGTTGTGTTCTCCCATCAATGTTGAAGTAGCAGATGTTGAAATGACAGAGAATTAACCAGCAGCAGCATTCACCGATGCATGAGAACTTCATAGCAACGATATTTCTTTCAAATGTGGTGATATGTCCTCAACGTCACAGGCTGAAACAACTTTGACGCCGGATGACAGTCTAATGAAAGAGGGCAAATACATAGTATTCGACAGTTGTTTGATAAATATTATAAGTATGCTGAAATGTGGGCATTCCGTTAGAGGCAAAGTATGTGGGAAGCTATTGATTCATGTCACTCGTCAAAAAAAAGGCAGTAACGTCAAAATAAATGCCGCCTGTAGATTAAATCATACGTTCTCATGGTCTGCACAACCGATGCTGGGGAAACTGCCAGCAGGCAATCTACTGTGTGCAGCTGCATCACTTTTTAGTGGGTCCAGTTTTAGGAAGTTAGAGTCTTTCTTTCAGTTTGTGGGACTCCATTTCATTTAAAAAATGCAGTACTACAAAAACCAACATGATTATCTGTTTCCGGCCATTAGTGAAGCTTGGAAAATTGAACAATTGTCTCTAGCAAGTACATTCGAAGGCAAACGATTCAGGCTAGCCGGCGATGGACAGTGCGACAGCCCTGGATTTTCTGCTAAGTACTGCACCTACCACTTTCAGGACATGGATAGTAAGAAAATTCTGAGTTTGGTAGTCGTGCAGGCAATGTACATCCTCAGTGGCCATGGAGAAACTAGGATTTATAAAATCAGTGGAATATCTACAATCGAGGGGAATGCACATCGACCTCATAGCCACGGACAGACACGTTTCAATTGCCAAGACAATGAGAGAGCAGTTCCCACATATTAAACATCAATTTGACTTATGGCATCTTGCTAAATCAATCAATAAGAAAATCTCGGCTGCAGGGAAAAAAAAAGGTTTGGAAAGTATTTCAGAGTGGTCCTAGCCTATCAGCCACCATCTTTGGTGGAGCTCCAAAACTTGTGAAGTGTCAGTGGAAATACTACTTGAAAAATGGCAGTCACTGATGCACCACTGTACCAACGTGCACCGCTGGTCAGAAAACCTACACTTCCACCAATGCGAACATGGCCCTTTGTCCCCAGTGGAGGCACGGAAGAAGAAGTGGTTGAATCCGTCTTCAACAACACACAAAGTCATTGAGAAGATTGTTTTCGATAAAACTCTATCAAGAGATTTGAGGGGACTGACAGAATTCTGTCACACAGGAGGTTTGGAGGTGTTCCACAATATGTGCCTAAAGTACAGGCCAAAGCGCTTGCATTTCAGCATACAGGGCATGAGACATAGGACTCTACTTGCCGTCTTGGCCCATAACGAGAATCTCCACCGTGGACAATCTAGGACTACGGGTAATGTAAGAATGCCTCGCTACACTAAGGCCTTTTCAAAAAGAAGTAAGCAATGGGTGATCAAACCAGTCTATGAGGAAATGGATGTCGACTTTGTCAAAAGTCTCATTGTTGCTGTATTAGAAAAGCACAGATATGGAATTTCGAACGATTCTGTGCAGAGCACTGATCCATTGCCACCCAACATTGCCACTGTGCCATGTCCCCCCAAAGGAGAGCTGGTTGTGAAGTACAAATCCCGGTTTAAATAATTGTAATTTGATTGTCTTTTTGTAAATAAATGTTACTGTACAGTGTACATACAAAGTACGCTAACCCTAACCCCTACCTTCACCATCCTGGGTGGCGAACAACCTGGGTGTCATCTTTGAATTCTCTCTCTATTCACCTCATATTGCTGACCTTGTCTATATGTGTATGTATATATTTTTGTTGATGTAACTAATTTCCGCAATCTCATGTAAATGCTGCGGACTGTTAACCGAGGGGAGGCTTGCGTAGTGCAAATAATAAACAAACAAACAATAAATCTCACTTTCAACTCAACTCCTCGGGTACTTTATACTTTCCCTGACCTTCTCCAGAAAATTAAAAGTCTCAATAGTTATGGTTATTTGGGGCTTCAAAGCTCGCAGTCAACGAGGACAAAATTGGGGGCCTTAGAACGCGCCAAGCGAGCCGTTGCAGATGGGAGAGAAGCCAGTTCGCATTTGCACATTGAGGCGCAGTACATAGATGGATTCGAAACTTCAAGTTCTCACAGATGGCTTTACTACGGGATGTTGCAAAGAAAAAATGTATGCTCATTTCTAGTGAAGGTCAGCGGCTTTGATTTTCAGCTCGCGCCCAGAAGAGGCCCACAACTCGCACTGGCAGTATAAGGTTCTATTGTTTTTTTACCTTGAGAGACAGGGACCATGCCGAAAGAACTTCATTTGAAGGGGGGGGTGCAATAACGTAGGAGACGATAAGGCCGAAAATTCGGAAACTAGACAGAGTTTCATGTTAGTTCAATATACGAAAAATAGTTGTCAAGAGCACAGTGGGATTTATGGACTGTATTACGCAGAGACACAATGGAAATTGCAAATATAATGTAAGTAACTTTTTAGACGCTTTTATACCGGAATGAAGAATTAATGAATGGATGCATGAATAAATGAATGAATGAAGAGCTAGGAAAACGTTTGTGGGATCGTCCTTGTAGCGGGCACATGGGCATGCAGGTCCACATTCCACACGCATGTAGACAAACAGTCGTTTCTCATTGTGTGCTAACCTCGATTTATTTTGTTACTTTTCGCATTGATTTTAGAGCCGAACATACTCCATTGCACTATCCTTGAAAGCAAATAGTTTCACCTCGGCCGTAATAAATAAAATGAATAATATTAATAAAGATCGGCTGGCGAGACTAATTATACATTTTATGTTTTCAAAACAGGTATATCCTTCCCTACTGCTACTGCAACCAGTTTCAGACCGGCAGATGGTTTTTTCAACTGCCAGCTGCAGCTTCTTGTAAACAACTGCACGACTTTATGGGACAATCGCCAAGGGCCCATATGCCCTTACGCGGAACTAGCGGCTAGAAGCAACATATCAACCTTTACGCTGGCCTAGTGCCTACTTGATGGAACAGCCTTGCGGTTAACCGTGCGACCAAAGTGCTTCTTTTAACGAAAACCAACACCCTGTGTACCATACAGGAACAGCGCGTGACTCACGATAAACTTTTACGGATTTGCGGATAGAGATAAAAGAAAATAAATGGCATTCTGAGTTAATATGGCAATTGCTGAATATTCTATAAACATTTAATGTCAAATAAATGTACTTTACCAAATATACCGTGTTGCTGTTTGATTTTAAAGTACAGTTTCATTTTCCGAATTGTGGTGCGCTGTGTTGTGAGTTGATCTGTGTTGGTTTCCGGGTTCTGTGTGAAGTCGCGGAGAAGACGACGGGGGGCGTTTGCCTACGCAGCACAGAAACGTCAGGGAGAAAGGCGGGAATATGAATGTTTTGATAATGTCAGGCTCAGGGGCGGGGGATATGATTTAGTGCCGCAAAAGCAGGTCAGCCAGGGCAATGCGGCAAGTGATAAGATTATCACAAAATGGCGGCGCCCTACTGCCTGTTTTCGCATGTGTTTAATGGACGAAAAACTCGGGTAAGGTCCATAGGAAATGTTTCTAAAATCGAGCGTCTTAGGCTTAAAAACACATGGCCGACCCGTAGGGGCAATAAAAAATGTTTACTGAACCATTCCTTTAATGGCATTTCCAGACATCGAATATTTTCCCTCTCGTATACATGAGTGCTTTGGACCTGTGTCTACTAAAAACAAATAGGATGTGCCTCCTATATTGACATCTACCCTCGGTTCCTCGTGAGTATTCGGCATCACGGATAGTATTGAACGCATCAGGTCTCCCAGTGAGCTGTCCTATTGCAGGTACAGCCACATGCTGTTACCTTTAAAAGGATTCCCTCCATTGATAGTGACACCCCCTACTCTAGGAGTCATTAGCTGTCCTGTGCTTGTACTCTGCTGAATCTGCATGGTTGAATGCTACGACTGCCCTTGTGGCAGATTGACTGCTACCTGATGTGTTTGCAAGCCTTGCTGCATTCTCGGGCGCTTGCTGCTGCTGTATCGTTTGTTTCTGAGCAAAGCCATATCCACTCTGCTGTGAATACGCAGGTGGGTTTGAAGTCCCCCTCTTAAATTGGCCGTTTTGCATGAACCCTTGACTTCTACACACACAAGCAAAGTGCCCTGTCATACCACATGTCCAACATATAGGAGACCTCCTGATGCCCATCCTGTATATTTTGACTATAATGTTGCATACTTTGAAACCCACCTTGATTATTCTGGAAGCTTCCCTGATTATTCTGACAGTCTCTTCCTCGAAATCCTCCTTTTCCTCACGGAGCAAATCCATTGTTGCCCTGATCAAACTGCCTTTGGTTATTCACCTGCGGCATATTTGCGTTGTGCTGTGAATTTGATCCGTCTAAACTAGTCAACATTGCCCCTTCAATGGCATATTTGGACAACTTTTTCTCTACTAACTTTGCCTCTTCGCTTTTCCGAGCATCGTCTTTCTTGCAATTCTTTTCCTGCAATGGGTCTACAATAATGCACAATGGTCAGCTGAATCTCTGACCACGGTTTGGCTTCTTTACCCATTAACATCTTAAACTGCTTCTGTACAGGGTCTAGCAGTCCTTGGCACAATATATGATAGAACACAGTTATAGATTTTCCCCAGTTGTCTCCAAGCTCCACTGCTCTTGAAAATTTGGAATGTACACAAGCGGATCATCTCTGTCTTCCATCTTTTTTGTCATTATAGCACCCATATCGGATGTGTCCGGATACAATACTCTAAGCACTTTCCAGACTGCCGCTCTACAGTTGTTGCACGGTGCCCCATCGTGAACAGTGTTAACTTTAGTAACACCAGCATCCCCTGCCCTCGTCATCAGCTTACTCACTAAGTATAGTGATCAGGAGACCTTTAATGTCGCCTATAGCCATTGTATTTCCTCCCATCATTTTCTTTAGCTCATGTATCCATTTCCCAGTGGCAGAAGTTAAACTCTGAAGTTTACACCTTAAATTATCCTTGTCCATCCGGGGTCATGGTAAACACTGTGGTCTGGCCCCCTCTTTCTCTAGCAAGGGAAACTGAAACCCCAAACTCATTCTCATCTCTCATCATTTGTCTGTCCACGGCAGGGACAATACTCCCACATCGCTTTCTTCCTGGTAGCGTTCTTAATCTGCTCACATATGGTGGCGACTCCCACCTCTCACCATGGAGTTGCCCTTTATGGTGGTCTGACTGCGTCAATGATTTAGACGACTGAGGTATAGGTGTGTCCAAATCTGACAAACTTACGTTCTTATCCATAGAAAAACATCCCATCGGACCACATAAATACCCTCTCTCTTCCCCACGGAAGGTATCTATGTCTTCCTCTGACATTTCCTGTGCCCAACTCATACAACTTCTCTCCTCTTCATCTCTGTTCAGAGTCAGTCTATCTAAAGACAACTCCTTTTACCTCGTACTACATCAGGCGCCCCCTGTGTCATACAACTGTGTACTCTTGAGTCGATCATTTTTTTCCTTCCCCTTTGATTCTTTCTGGGCTTTCATTTCATGATATACTTTATTGATCTCTTCCCCAATGCTCCTAGAGTCAAACTCGTCTTCTAGATTTATTCTAGATGGGCATGGTAATGACTCGTATTCTGGGAAGAATTCCTCTATGTCCTCCCATTCAACTTCTGGTTTAGGATCCCTTATCGCCTTTTTGAGACGATCGAGATTGCGTGCTCTCTGTCTTCATTTTCATTCTATATCATCATCAAATGCTCTCAGTTTTCTTCCTTCCTCTCTTACCATTCTTCCTCTTTTTTCTTCATATCCCTTCGCTCGTTTGCCCTGCGTATCTCCTCATTCTTTCATCTTTGTATTCTCTTATGCCTTAAATTCTGTTCCTCTTCTTCTATTCTTTTTTTCCTGCCTTTCCCGCTCATCAATTGCTCTTTGTCTATTATCAGGTTTTCTTTGCTCTTCTGCTCTTTCTTGTTTTCTCAATTGCTCCTCTTGATATAACTGCTCTCATCTTTGTCTATCCTTCCTTTTCACTCCTTTGTCTTTCAATCGTTCCTCTCTTTTTTTATCCTTTTTATCTTGCTCAACTTGATCTTCCCTTTGCCTTACATCCTCGATACCTTTAGCATTGAGTTTAAGCAAAATCTGACCACCCATCCATTTGTTCTGTAGAAGTGCTAACTCATCAGCTTTGACTTTTTCTCCCTTCCATCTCTTTATTTCTCTTCCTATATCTAGAGATGTGCTTACTCGATCACTTCTCTCTTTATCGCGTCTCTCCTTGTCCCTCAGGACCATAGAGATTACTTCTCTCTCAGTATTTTTCCCTGGGCCCTCGTCACTGCTTTGCGTAGGTGACTCATATGCCGGGTTGCTATACCCATTTGCTGCCTTAAGCTCCCTCAATGGGTATAACCCATCGTCTTTCCTATTTTTGTTTTTTATTTCAGCTGGTGTGGGGGGAGCAGAGGGCTCCTCACCCCCTCTTTGCATACATTAAGTATCCACTCTACAGGAGGCGGCTCATCTCGCTCCTCTTGGTACATGTTCCAAAACTCTGAGCTAGCTAGTCGCTTGTCTAGCTTTTTCACCATATATGCTGCATGCAAATATGTCATCATATGCTGCAGGACTGCCTTTCACAGTGACCCTCGTTGACACCATGGTATAAACATTTTGTCTGCGCTTCCTTTAACCCATTTCACACTGTACTGTCTAAGCTTGGCTGCATGTTTCGGTAATAGCCTGCAGTGGTGCACAAGTGGAGTAATATCCTCCATTCTCAACTCGTTTTACTCTTAACCTGTTTGGCATTCGCTTGCTTTAATCACAGATTTAAAAAGCAAGTTTCAGAAAAATGACATAATATGAGCGTGCTCCAATCCTTTTAATTACACGTTTTACTTTAAACAACCACCAAAGGTTTTACTTTAAACAACCACCAAGTACAATTTGAAACAACCAATTCTTTTTTCCCACTTCTGACATCACAATTTTAATAATCACATAAAACAAACAGACAAACTCGTCCGGTCACATATATCTCCTACGATCATCTCTTTAAGACTCATCTTACCTTCTAAAATACTCAATACGGAGTGTAAATTAACCTCTTTAGATTTGCCTTTAATCGAATCCGTCTTCTACGTCATCCACTACGGGACTCTAGGTTCAAATTTCTTCTGAATAGTTCTTTAAAACACAGGCAAGGGTGTACTCTATTTATCATGGCCTCTCTCACGATATTTATATTGCTTGGTCAAGCTCAAGTCAATATCTACTCACTATATAAATATAACACCCGTATTCTCACATTACGTTTATCCCACCTCCCTCCATTAATCACTTTTTTCTTCACTCATCACCCATACGTTTAGCCAGCTCTCTCCGTTTTTACTCACCACTTGCATTTTCGTCTTCTGACCCTCGGGATCGTACACATCTTTTATTGCCTCTTCAACCTCCTTCCGACCAGCTTCTCGTAGACGTGGGAGGGGATTCTGTCTGAAACCAGGGGACCCATCACACCGCGTTTGCAAGCTTTTTCAAATTACACTAACCACTATCTATGGGGAGTGTCAGGTCCATTCACCCGAATGGCAAAGATCGTTTGATATTGCCGGGTCTCTAAAGTTTATTTATGTCGATGGCTCTGAACCATCCTCTCCGCTACCAAGTGAACTGGATAACCCAGCCCTTTAAGATGAGTAGCAATTATCCTGGAGATGGATGGGGATGCAGATTTTTATTCATACATCAATAATCAAAACGACTCAGGTAGTTGGAAAAAGGAAGACTATTTTAATATCAATTATCGAAAACAGGGAGCAAATCGAACATCAACTAATTCACTCCATCCTCTTACTCAATGCATTATTGTAAAAACTGAGATCTTATACACAAAAAACGTCATCAATGATGTTGACCTGCATCACTACCAACGTCATCCTACGTGGCAAACTACAAAAACCTACGAGTATGGGTGATTTGCTCTGAGTGAACATCTAAGTATACGATCCATACTAGTCTAAAAAAGTGTGAATATGTGATTGGTAACTTAACATCAGGTAGGGCAACTAAGCCCTCCCCTAAAAATGACCACTATGAAGGTTACTAAATACACAACATCCCATTGGTTTACACAACTATAGGACCCCTAATTACGTGGTCCCCTACAATTGGTTGGCACTCTAAACTTCATTCAGTACTTTTCCATCTTTGTCTAGCAGCATGCAGGATGGTCATCCAGATGTTGATGAGCTTGCTTTAACTATCGCTTCCCACCAATTAGCATATCAGTCTATCATCACCTCAGGGGTCCAATGTCAATTAGGCTTTGAAGGTCGGCCTTGAGAGTGTTCCTAGCTCTGAGAAATTCAGGGAGTGAAGGCATGCTCTGCCCTCATGCATAGGTGTGACCATCCTCTTCGTTCAACGTCATGCTTCCATGTGACTAGAGACGATGGAATCGAGCTTCTAGTGCATTTTAATACTATTTTCTAATCGACCTCTGACGTCTTCCTTGTTTTGTTCATGCCTTCTGAACAGGAGTTCTGTTCTTTCACATGATTTGTATCAAATGTCAGTTTACTCCAGTTTGATAAGACCTTGGCTTCTTTGGCTCGTCCAGCCTTGTCTGCTGAGATTCACTTTATAATTCTATTTGCTTTTTAACTGCAACACTCTGAAAATTAGACTTTCTCATCCTTCTTTGCTAAATTACAGCACTGCTATAATGCGTAGTGGAAACATCCATCCTTTACTTGTACATTTGCATATATATATATATATTCAGTGAAAAAACTTTGTTAAAGGGCCGTTATGGTTCAAAGTAAAACCGAAAAACCCCTGAAATTCGGCAGTTATGGTAAGATAAGCAACCATAACTCGCGCCGCCACCGTGCACTGCTAACACTAACACCCAGGACATCAAAGATGACATTGCAAATGTCATTGATGACATCACTGATGACATCACGTGTCTGGCTCGCTCTTTTTTCTTTTGCTGACATGTCTAGGCCACATGGTTTTCTTCAGTAACAGTCAGAAACTAAAAATGTTATTTTATTTGTAGACGTATCCTTCAAGTAGGTTCTTACAGTAATTCCCTTAGAGTCCAGTCACATCATATGAAACATATACATACGGGAAGACACAAGCTTGAAAGACAGCAATCCTTTTTGTGCATAAAGTTTTTTCACTGAATTTCATAGGTTTTTATTGGTGCAACTTAACCATAACGTCCCTTTAACAAAGTTTTTTCATTGAATTTCATAGGTTTTTATTAGTGCAACTTAACCACACAGGGCATGAGCGGGGGGTGGGCGGGAGGGGATAGACACACACAGGGCATGAGCGGGGGGTGGGCGGGAGGGGATAGACACACACGGAGCATGAGCGGGGGTTGGGCGTGAGGGTTTTAGACACACGGGACATGAGCGGGGGGGTGGGCGATCGGGATAGAGACACACGGGGCATGAGCGGGGGGTTGGGGCGGGAGGGATAGAGACACACGGGGCATGAGCGGGGGCAGGGAGGGCTAGAGACACACGGGGCTTGAGCGGGGGGTGGGTGGGAGGGCTGGCTAGAGACACACAGGGCATGAGCGGGGGTGGGAGGAGAGACACACGTGGCATGAGCGGGGGGTGGGTGGGAGGGATAGAGACACACGGGGCATGAGCGGGGGGTGGGTGGGAGGGATAGAGACAAATGGGGCATGAGCGGGGGGTGGGTGGGAGGGCTAGGGGCATGAGCGGGGGGTGGGTGACAGGGCTAGAGACACACGGGGCATGAGTAGGAGGTGAGGGGAGAGACACACGCGCATGAGCGGGGGGTGGGTGGGATCGAGACACACGGGGCATAAGCAGGGGGTGGATGGGAGGCTTAGAGACACACGGGGCATGAGCGGGGGGTGGTTCGGAGGGGAGAGACACACGGGGCATGAGCGGGGGGTGGGTGGGAGGGCTAGGGGCATGAGCGGGGGGTGGGTGAGAGGGCTAAAGACACACAGGGCATGAGTAGGGGGTGAGGGGAGAGACAAACGGGGCATAAGCAGGGGGTGGGGGGGAGGGAGAGACACGGGGCATGAGCGGGGGGTGGGTGGGAGGGATAGAGACACACGGGGAATGAGTGGGTGTGGGGGGAGAGACACACACGGGGCATGAGCAGGGGGTGGGTGGGAGGGATAGAGACACACGGGGCATGAGCAGGGGGTAGGTGGGAGCGATAGAGACACACGGGGCATGAGCGGGGGGTGGGTGGGAGTTATAGAGACACACGGGGCATGAGCGGGGGTGGGTGGGAGGGATCGAGACAAATGGGGCATGAGCGGGGGGTGGGTGGGAGGGCTAGGGGCATGAGCGGGGGGTGGGTGGGAGGGCTAGAGACACACGGGGCATGAGTAGGGGGTGAGGGGAGAGACACACACGGGGCATGAGCAGGGGGTTGGGTAAGGGAGAGACACACACGGGGCATGAGCAGGGGGTGGGAGGGAGGGATAGAGACACACGGGGCATGAGCGGGGGTGGGGAGGGAGAGAGACACATGGCGCATGAGTGGGGGGTGGGTGGTCGGGATAGAGGCACACAGGGCATGAGTGGGGGGTGGGTGCGAGGGATAGAGACACACGGGGCATGAGCGGGCATGGGTGGGAGGGATAGAGACACACGGGGGATGGGTGGGAGGGGAGAGACAAACGGGGCATGAGCGGGGGTTGGGTGGGAGGGCTAGGGGCATGAGCGGGGGGTGGGTGGGAGGGCTAGAGACACACGGGGCATGAGCGCGGGGTGGGTGGGAGGGATAGAGACACACGGGGCATGAGCGGGGGGTGGGTGGGAGGGATAGAGACACATGGGGCATGAGCGTGGGGTGGGTGTGAGGGATCGAGATACACGGGGCATGAGCGCGGGGTGGGTGGGAGGGATAGAGACTAACGGGGCATGAGCGGGGGGTGGTAGGGAGGGCTAGGGGCATGAGCGGGGGGTGGGTGGGAGGGCTAGAGACACACGGGGCATGAGCGCGGGGTGGGTGGGAGGGATAGAGACACACGGGGCATGAGCGGGGGTGGGGAGGGAGAGAGACACATGGCGCATGAGTGGGGGGTGGGTGGTCGGGATAGAGCACACAGGGCATGAGTGGGGGGTGGGTGCGAGGGATAGAGACACACGGGGCATGAGCGGGCATGGGTGGGAGGGATAGAGACACATGGGGGATGGGTGGGAGGGGAGAGACAAACGGGGCATGAGCGGGGGGTGGGTGGGAGGGCTAGGGGCATGAGCGGGGGGTGGGTGGGAGGGCTAGAGACACACGGGGCATGAGCGCGGGGTGGGTGGGAGGGATAGAGACACACGGGGCATGAGCGGGGGGTGGGTGGGAGGGATAGAGACACATGGGGCTTGAGCGTGGGGTGGGTGTGAGGGATCGAGATACACGGGGCATGAGCGCGGGGTGGGTGGGAGGGATAGAGACAAACGGGGCATGAGCGGGGGGTGGTAGGGAGGGCTAGGGGCATGAGCGGGGGGTGGGTGGGAGATCTAGAGACACACGGGGCATGAGCGCGGGGTGGGTGGGAGGGATAGAGACACACGGGGCATGATCGGGGGTGGGGAGGGAGAGAGACACATGGCGCATGAGTGGGGGGTGGGTGGTCGGGATAGAGGCACACAGGGCATGAGTGGGGGGTGGGTGCGAGGGATAGAGACACACGGGGCATGAGCGGGCATGGGTGGGAGGGATAGAGACACACGGGGGATGGGTGGGAGGGGAGAGACAAACGGGGCATGAGCGGGGGGTGGGTGGGAGGGCTAGGGGCATGAGCGGGGGTGGGTGGGAGGACTAGAGACACACGGGGCATGAGCGCGGGGTGGGTGGGAGGGATAGAGACACACGGGGCATGAGCAGGGGGTGGGTGGGAGGGATAGAGACACACGGGGCATGAGCAGGGTGTGGGTGGGAGGAGAGAGACACACGGGGCATGAGAGGGGAGTGGGTGGGAGGGCTAGGGGCATGAGCGGGGGGTGGTGGGAGGGCTAGAGACACACGGGGCATGAGTAGGGGGCGAGGGGAGAGACACACGGGGCATGAGCAGGGGGTGGTGGGGAGGGAGAGACAAGGGGCATGAGCGGGGGGTGGGTGGGAGGGATAGAGACACACAGGGCATGAGCGGGGGGTGGGTGCGAGGGATAGAGACACACGGGGCATGAGCGGGGGGTGGGTGGGAGGGATAGAGACACACGGGGGGTGGGTGGGAGGGGAGAGACAAACGGGGAATGAGCGGGGGTGGGTGGGAGGGCTAGGGGCATGAGCAGGGGGTGGGTGGGAGGGCTAGAGACACACAGGGCATGAGAGGAGGGTGGGTGGGAGGGATAGAGACAAACGGGGCATGAGCAGGGGGTGGGTGGGAGGGATCGAGACACATATGGGGCATGAGCAGGGGGTGGGTTGGAGGGATAGAGACACACGGGGCATGAGCGGGCGGTGGGTGCGAGGGGAGAGACACACGGGGCATGAGCGGGGGGTGGGTGGGAGGGATAGAGACACACGGGGCATGAGCAGGAGGTGGGTGGGAGGGGTAGAGACACACGGGGCATAAGAAGCAGGGGGTGGATGGGAGGCTTAGAGAGACACGGGGCACGAGCGGCGGGTGGTTCGGAGGGGAGAGACACACGGGGCATGAGCGTGGGGTGGGTGGGAAGGATAGAGAAACACGGGGCATGAACGGGGGTGGGTGGGAGGGATCGAGACACACGGGGCATAAGAAGCAGGGGGTGGATGGGAGGCTTAGAGAGACACGGGGCACGAGCGGCGGGTGGTTCGGAGGGGAGAGACACATGGGGCATGAGCGGGGGGTGGGTGGGAGGGCTAGAGACACACGGGGCATGAGCGGGGGGTGGGTGGGAGGGATAGAGACAAATGGGGCATGAGCGGGGGGTGGGTGGGAGGGCTAGGGGCATGAGGGGGGGTGGGTGGGAGGGCTAGAGACACACGGGGCATGAGTAGGGGGTGAGGGGAGAGCCACACACGGGGCATGAGCAGGGGGTTGGGTAAGGGAGAGACACACACGGGGCATGAGCAGGGGGTGGGAGGGAGGGATAGAGACACACGGGGCATGAGCGGGGGTGGGGAGGGAGAGAGACACATGGCGCATGAGTGGGGGGTGGGTGGTCGGGATAGAGGCACACAGGGCATGAGTGGGGGGTGGGTGCGAGGGATAGAGACACACGGGGCATGAGCGGGCATGGGTGGGAGGGATAGAGACACACGGGGGATGGGTGGGAGGGGAGAGACAAACGGGGCATGAGCGGGGGGTGGGTGGGAGGGCTAGGGGCATGAGCGGGGGGTGGGTGGGAGGGCTAGAGACACACGGGGCATGAGCGCGGGGTGGGTGGGAGGGATAGAGACACACGGGGCATGAGCGGGGGGTGGGTGGGAGGGATAGAGACACATGGGGCATGAGCGTGGGGTGGGTGTGAGGGATCGAGATACACGGGGCATGAGCGCGGGGTGGGTGGGAGGGATAGAGACTAACGGGGCATGAGCGGGGGGTGGTAGGGAGGGCTAGGGGCATGAGCGGGGGGTGGGTGGGAGGGCTAGAGACACACGGGGCATGAGCGCGGGGTGGGTGGGAGGGATAGAGACACACGGGGCATGAGCGGGGGTGGGGAGGGAGAGAGACACATGGCGCATGAGTGGGGGGTGGGTGGTCGGGATAGAGCACACAGGGCATGAGTGGGGGGTGGGTGCGAGGGATAGAGACACACGGGGCATGAGCGGGCATGGGTGGGAGGGATAGAGACACATGGGGGATGGGTGGGAGGGGAGAGACAAACGGGGCATGAGCGGGGGGTGGGTGGGAGGGCTAGGGGCATGAGCGGGGGGTGGGTGGGAGGGCTAGAGACACACGGGGCATGAGCGCGGGGTGGGTGGGAGGGATAGAGACACACGGGGCATGAGCGGGGGGTGGGTGGGAGGGATAGAGACACATGGGGCTTGAGCGTGGGGTGGGTGTGAGGGATCGAGATACACGGGGCATGAGCGCGGGGTGGGTGGGAGGGATAGAGACAAACGGGGCATGAGCGGGGGGTGGTAGGGAGGGCTAGGGGCATGAGCGGGGGGTGGGTGGGAGATCTAGAGACACACGGGGCATGAGCGCGGGGTGGGTGGGAGGGATAGAGACACACGGGGCATGATCGGGGGTGGGGAGGGAGAGAGACACATGGCGCATGAGTGGGGGGTGGGTGGTCGGGATAGAGGCACACAGGGCATGAGTGGGGGGTGGGTGCGAGGGATAGAGACACACGGGGCATGAGCGGGCATGGGTGGGAGGGATAGAGACACACGGGGGATGGGTGGGAGGGGAGAGACAAACGGGGCATGAGCGGGGGGTGGGTGGGAGGGCTAGGGGCATGAGCGGGGGTGGGTGGGAGGACTAGAGACACACGGGGCATGAGCGCGGGGTGGGTGGGAGGGATAGAGACACACGGGGCATGAGCAGGGGGTGGGTGGGAGGGATAGAGACACACGGGGCATGAGCAGGGTGTGGGTGGGAGGAGAGAGACACACGGGGCATGAGAGGGGAGTGGGTGGGAGGGCTAGGGGCATGAGCGGGGGGTGGTGGGAGGGCTAGAGACACACGGGGCATGAGTAGGGGGCGAGGGGAGAGACACACGGGGCATGAGCAGGGGGTGGTGGGGAGGGAGAGACAAGGGGCATGAGCGGGGGGTGGGTGGGAGGGATAGAGACACACAGGGCATGAGCGGGGGGTGGGTGCGAGGGATAGAGACACACGGGGCATGAGCGGGGGGTGGGTGGGAGGGATAGAGACACACGGGGGGTGGGTGGGAGGGGAGAGACAAACGGGGAATGAGCGGGGGTGGGTGGGAGGGCTAGGGGCATGAGCAGGGGGTGGGTGGGAGGGCTAGAGACACACAGGGCATGAGAGGAGGGTGGGTGGGAGGGATAGAGACAAACGGGGCATGAGCAGGGGGTGGGTGGGAGGGATCGAGACACATATGGGGCATGAGCAGGGGGTGGGTTGGAGGGATAGAGACACACGGGGCATGAGCGGGCGGTGGGTGCGAGGGGAGAGACACACGGGGCATGAGCGGGGGGTGGGTGGGAGGGATAGAGACACACGGGGCATGAGCAGGAGGTGGGTGGGAGGGGTAGAGACACATGGGGCATGAGCGTGGGGTGGGTGTGAGGGATCGAGATACACGGGGCATGAGCAGGGGGTGGGTGGGAGGGATAGAGACACACGGGGCATGAGCGGGGAGTGGGTGGGAGGGGAGAGACACACGGGGCATGAGCGGGGGGTGGGTGCGAGGGATAGAGACACACAGGGCATGAGCGGGGGTGGGTGGGAGGGATAGAGAGACAAGGGGGGTGGTGGGAGGGGAGAGACAAACGGGGCATGAGGGGGGGTGGGTGGCAGGGCTAGGGGCATGAGCGGGGGTGGGTGGGAGATCTAGAGACACACGGGCATGAGCGGGAGGTGGGTGGGAGGGATAGAGATACACGGGGCATGAGCGGGGGGTGGGTGGGAGGGATAGAGCCACATGGGGCATGAGCGTGGGGTGGGTGTGAGGGATCGAGATACACGGGGCATGAGCAGGGGGTGGGTGGGAGGGATAGAGACACACGGGGCATGAGCGGGGGGTGGGTGGGAGGGGAGAGACACACGGGACATGAGCGGGGAGTGGGTGGGAGGGCTAGGGGCATGAGCGGGGGGTGGGTGGGAGGGTTAGAGACACACGGGGCATGAGTAGGGGGTGAGGGGAGAGACACACGGGGCATGAGCAGGGGGTGGGGGGAGGGAGAGACACGGGACATGAGCGAGGGGTGGGTGGGAGGGATAGAGACACACAGGGCATGAGCGGGGGTGGGTGCGAGGGATAGAGACACACGGGGCATGAGCGGGGGGTGGGTGGGAGGGATAGAGACACATGGGGGTTGGTGGGAGGGGAGAGACAAACGGTGCATGAGCGGGGGTTGGGTGGGAGGGCTAGGGGCATGAGCAGGGGGTGGGTGGGAGTACTAGAGACACACGGGGCATGAGAGGGGGGTGGGTGGGAGGGCTAGGGGCATGAGCGGGGGGTGGGTGGGATTTTTAGGGGCATGAGCGGGGGGTGGGTGGGATTTTTTGGGGCATGAGCGGGGGGTGGGTGGGAAGGCTAGAGACACATGGGGCATGAGTAGGGGGTGAGGGGAGAGACACACGGGGCATGAGCAGGGGGTCGGGGGGAGGGAGAGACACACACAGGGCATGAGCGGGGGGTGGGCGGGAGGCATTAGAGACACACGGGGCATGAGCGGGGGGTGGGCGGGAGGGATAGAGACACACGGGGCATGAGCGGGGGGTGGGCGGGAGGGATACAGACACACGGGGCATGAGCGGGGGTGGTCGGGAGGGATAGAGACACAGAGTGCTTGAGTGGGGGGTGGGCGTGTGGGATAGAGACACACGGGGCATGAGCAGGGGGTGGGTGGGAGGGAGGGATAGAGACACACGGTGCATGAGCGGGGGGTGGGTGGGAGGGATAGAGACACAGGGTGCATGAGCTGGGGGTGGGTGGGAGGGATAGAGACACATGGGGAATGAGCGGGGGGTGGGTGGGAGTTATAGAGACACACGGGGCATGGGTGGGGGGTGGGTGGGAGGGATAGAGACACACGGGGCATGAGCGGGTGGTGGGTGGGAGGGATAGAGACACACGGGGCATGAGCGGGGGGTGGGTGGGAGGGCTAGGGGCATGAGCGGGGGGTGGGTGGGAGGGCTAGAGACACACAGGGCATGAGTAGGCGGTGAGGGGAGAGACACACGGGGCACGAGCGGGGGGTGGGTCGGAGGGATAGAGACACACGGGGCATGAGCGGGGGGTGGGTGGGCGGGTTAGAGACACACGGGGCATGAGCAGGGGGTGGGTGGGAGGGGTGAGACAAAGAGGGCATGAGCGGGGGTGGGTGGTAGGGCTAGGGGCATGAGCGGGGGCTGGGTGGGAGGGCTAGGGGCATGAGCAGGGGGTGGGTTGGAGGGATAGAGACACACGGGGCATGAGAGGGGGGTGGGTGGGAGGGCTAGGGGCATGAGCGGGGGGTGGGTGGGATTTTTAGGGGCATGAGCGGGGGGTGGGTGGGATTTTTTGGGGCATGAGCGGGGGGTGGGTGGGAAGGCTAGAGACACATGGGGCATGAGTAGGGGGTGAGGGGAGAGACACACGGGGCATGAGCAGGGGGTCGGGGGGAGGGAGAGACACACACAGGGCATGAGCGGGGGGTGGGCGGGAGGCATTAGAGACACACGGGGCATGAGCGGGGGGTGGGCGGGAGGGATAGAGACACACGGGGCATGAGCGGGGGGTGGGCGGGAGGGATACAGACACACGGGGCATGAGCGGGGGTGGTCGGGAGGGATAGAGACACAGAGGGCTTGAGTGGGGGGTGGGCGTGTGGGATAGAGACACACGGGGCATGAGCAGGGGGTGGGTGGGAGGGAGGGATAGAGACACACGGTGCATGAGCGGGGGGTGGGTGGGAGGGATAGAGACACAGGGTGCATGAGCTGGGGGTGGGTGGGAGGGATAGAGACACATGGGGAATGAGCGGGGGGTGGGTGGGAGTTATAGAGACACACGGGGCATGGGTGGGGGGTGGGTGGGAGGGATAGAGACACACGGGGCATGAGCGGGTGGTGGGTGGGAGGGATAGAGACACACGGGGCATGAGCGGGGGGTGGGTGGGAGGGCTAGGGGCATGAGCGGGGGGTGGGTGGGAGGGCTAGAGACACACAGGGCATGAGTAGGCGGTGAGGGGAGAGACACACGGGGCACGAGCGGGGGGTGGGTCGGAGGGATAGAGACACACGGGGCATGAGCGGGGGGTGGGTGGGCGGGTTAGAGACACACGGGGCATGAGCAGGGGGTAGGTGGGAGGGGTGAGACAAACGGGGCATGAGCGGGGGTGGGTGGTAGGGCTAGGGGCATGAGCGGGGGCTGGGTGGGAGGGCTAGGGGCATGAGCAGGGGGTGGGTTGGAGGGATAGAGACACACGGGGCATGAGCAGGGGGCGGGTGGGAGGGGAAAGACACACGGGGCATGAGAGGGGGGTGGGTGGGAGGGCTAGAGACACACGGGGCATGAGTAGGGGGTGAGGGGAGAGACACACTGGCCATGAGCAGGGGGTGGGGGGAGAAAGAGACACGGGGCATGAGAGTGGGGTGGGTGGGAGCTGGGAGCGATAGAGACACACGGGGCATGAGCGTGGGGTGGGTGGGAGTTATAGAGACACACGGGGCATGAGCGGGTGGTGGGTGGGAGGGATAGAGACACACGGGGCATGAGCGGGGGGTGGGTGGGAGGGATAGAGACAAACGGGGCATGAGCGGGGGGTGGGTGGGAGGGCTAGGGGCATGAGCGGGGGGTGGGTGGGAGGGCTAGGGGCATGAGCGGGGGGTTGGGTGGGAGATCTAGAGACACACGGGGCATGAGTAGGGGGTGAGGGGAGACACACACTGGGCATGAGCAGGGGGTGGGGGGGAGAAAGAGACACGGGGCATGAGCGGGGGGTGGGTGGGAGTTATAGAGAAACACGGGGCATGAGCGGGGGGTGGGTGGGAGGGATAGAGACACACGGGGCATGCGCGGGGGGTGGGTGGGAGGGATAGAGACAAAGGGGGCATGAGCAGGGGGTGGGTTGGAGGGCTAGGGGCATGAGCGGGGGGTGGGTGGGAGGGCTAGAGACACACGGGGCATGAGTAGGGGGTGAGGGGAGAGACACACGGGGCATGAGCGGGGGGTGGGTGGGAGGGCTAGGGGCATGAGCGGGGGGTGGGTGGGATTTCTAGAGACACACGGGGCGTGAGCGGGGGGTGGGTGGGAGGGATCGAGACACATGGGGCATGAGCAGGGGGTGGGTTGGAGGGATAGAGACACACGGGGCATGAGCGGGGGGTGGGTGGGAGGGGAGAGACACACGGGGCATGAGCATGGGCTAGGGGCCTGAGCGGGTTAGAGACACACGGGGCATGAGCAGGGGGTGGGTGGGAGGGGTGAGACAAACGGGGCATGAGCGGGGGTGGGTGGTAGGGCTAGGGGCATGAGCGGGGGTGGGTGGGATAACTAGAGACACACGGGGCATGAGCGCGGGGTGGGTGGGAGGGATAGAGACACACGGGGCATGAGCAGGGGGTGGGTGGGAGGGATAGAGACACACGGGGCATGAGCAGGGTGTGGGTGGGAGGAGAGAGACACACGGGGCATGAGAGGGGAGTGGGTGGGAGGGCTAGGGGCATGAGCGGGGGGTGGTGGGAGGGCTAGAGCCACACGGGGCATGAGTAGGGGGCGAGGGGAGAGACACACGGGGCATGAGCAGAGGGTGGTGGGGAGGGAGAGACAAGGGGCATGAGCGGGGGGTGGGTGGGAGGGATAGAGACACACAGGGCATGAGCGGGGGTGGGTGCGAGGGATAGAGACACACGGGGCATGAGCGGGGGGTGGGTGGGAGGGATAGAGACACACGGGGGGTGGGTGGGAGGGGAGAGACAAATGGGGAATGAGCGGGGGTGGGTGGGAGGGCTAGGGGCATGAGCAGGGGGTGGGTGGGAGGGCTAGAGACACACGGGGCATGAGAGGAGGGTGGGTGGGACGGATAGAGACACACGGGGCATGAGCGGGGGGTGGGTGGGAGGGATCGAGACACATGGGGCATGAGCAGGGGTGGGTTGGAGGGATAGAGACACACGGGGCATGAGCGGGCGGTGGGTGCGAGGGGAGAGACACATGGGGCATGAGCGGGGGGTGGGTGGGAGGGATAGAGACACACGGGGCATGAGCAGGGGGTGGGTGGGAGGGGTAGAGACACATGGGGCATGAGCGTGGGGTGGGTGTGAGGGATCGAGATACACGGGGCATGAGCAGGGGGTGGGTGCGAGGGATAGAGACACACGGGGCATGAGCGGTG
Organism: Ambystoma mexicanum; assembly: GCF_040938575.1. Classification (NCBI taxonomy): domain Eukaryota; kingdom Metazoa; phylum Chordata; class Amphibia; order Caudata; family Ambystomatidae; genus Ambystoma; species Ambystoma mexicanum. The sequence goes on from NC_090922.1 coordinate 946,559,773, forward strand.
GGTGGGTGGGAGGGGAGAGACACACGGGGCATGAGCGGGGGGTGGGTGCGAGGGATAGAGACACACAGGGCATGAGCGGGGGTGGGTGGGAGGGATAGAGAGACAAGGGGGGTGGGTGGGAGGGGAGAGACAAACGGGGCATGAGGGGGGGTGGGTGGCAGGGCTAGGGGCATGAGCGGGGGTGGGTGGGAGATCTAGAGACACACGGGCATGAGCGGGGGGTGGGTGGGAGGGATAGAGACACACGGGGCATGAGCGGGGGGTGGGTGGGAGGGATAGAGACACATGGGGCATGAGCGTGGGGTGGTTGTGAGGGATCGAGATACACGGGGCATGAGCAGGGGGTGGGTGGGAGGGATAGAGACACACGGGGCATGAGCGGGGGGTGGGTGGGAGTGGAGAGACACACAGGGCATGAGCGGGGAGTGGGTGGGAGGGCTAGGGGCATGAGCGGGGGGTGGGTGGGAGGGTTAGAGACACACGGGGCATGAGTAGGGGGTGAGGGGAGAGACACACGGGGCATGAGCAGGGGGTGGGGGGAGGGAGAGACACGGGACATGAGCGAGGGGTGGGTGGGAGGGATAGAGACACACAGGGCATGAGCGGGGGTGGGTGCGAGGGATAGAGACACACGGGGCATGAGCGGGGGGTGGGTGGGAGGGATAGAGACACATGGGGGTTGGTGGGAGGGGAGAGACAAACGGTGCATGAGCGGGGGTTGGGTGGGAGGGCTAGGGGCATGAGCAGGGTGTGGGTGGGAGGACTAGAGACACACGGGGCATGAGCGGGGGGTGGGTGGGAGGGATAGAGACAAACGGGGCATGAGCGGGGGGTGGGTGGGAGGGCTAGGGGCATGAGCGGGTGGTGGGTGGGAGGGCTAGGGGCATGAGCGGGGGGTGGGTGGGAGTGCTAGGGGCATGAGCGGGGGGTGGGTGGGATTTTTAGGGGCATGAGCGGGGGGTGGGTGGGAAGGCTAGAGACACATGGGGCATGAGTAGGGGGTGAGGGGAGAGACACACGGGGCATGAGCAGGGGGTCGGGGGGAGGGAGAGACACACACGGGGCATGAGCGGGGGGTGGGCGGGAGGGATAGAGACACACGGGGCATGAGCAGGGGGTGGGCGGGAGGGATAGAGACACACGGGGCATGAGGCATGAGCGGGGGGTGGGCGGGAGGGATACAGACACACGGGGCATGAGCGGGGGTGGTCGGGAGGGATAGAGACACAGAGGGCTTGAGTGGGGGGTGGGCGTGTGGGATAGAGACACACGGGGCATGAGCAGGGGGTGGGTGGGAGGGAGGGATAGAGACACACGGTGCATGAGCGGGGGTGGGTGGGAGGGATAGAGACACAGGGTGCATGAGCTGGGGGTGGGTGGGAGGGATAGAGACACATGGGGAATGAGCGGGGGGTGGGTGGGAGTTATAGAGACACACGGGGCATGGGTGGGGGGTGGGTGGGAGGGATAGAGACACACGGGGCATGAGCGGGTGGTGGGTGGGAGGGATAGAGACACACGGGGCATGAGCGGGGGGTGGGTGGGAGGGCTAGGGGCATGAGCGGGAGGGGTGGGAGGGCTAGAGACACACGGGGCATGAGTAGGCGGTGAGGGGAGAGACACACGGGGCACGAGCGGGGGGTGGGTCGGAGGGATAGAGACACACGGGGCATGAGCGGGGGGTGGGTGGGCGGGTTAGAGACACACGGGGCATGAGCAGGGGGTGGGTGGGAGGGGTGAGACAAACGGGGCATGAGCGGGGGTGGGTGGTAGGGCTAGGGGCATGAGCGGGGGCTGGGTGGGAGGGCTAGGGGCATGAGCAGGGGGTGGGTTGGATGGATAGAGACACACGGGGCATGAGCAGGGGGCGGGTGGGAGGGGAAAGACACACGGGGCATGAGAGGGGGGTGGGTGGGAGGGCTAGAGACACACGGGGCATGAGTAGGGGGTGAGGGGAGAGACACACTGGCCATGAGCAGGGGGTGGGGGGAGAAAGAGACACGGGGCATGAGCGGGGGGTGGGTGGGAGCTGGGAGCGATAGAGACACACGGGGCATGAGCGGGGGGTGGGTGGGAGTTATAGAGACACACGGGGCATGAGCGGGTGGTGGGTGGGAGGGATAGAGACACACGGGGCATGAGCGGGGGGTGGGTGGGAGGGATAGAGACAAACGGGGCATGAGCGGGGGGTGGGTGGGAGGGCTAGGGGCATGAGCGGGGGGTGGGTGGGAGTTCTAGGGGCATGAGCGGGGGGATGGGTGGGAGATCTAGAGACACACGGGGCATGAGTAGGGGGTGAGGGGAGACACACACTGGGCATGAGCAGGGGGTGGGGGGGAGAAAGAGACACGGGGCATGAGCGGGGGGTGGGTGGGAGTTATAGAGAAACACGGGGCATGAGCGGGGGGTGGGTGGGAGGGATAGAGACACACGGGGCATGAGCGGGGGGTGGGTGGGAGGGATAGAGACAAACAGGGCATGAGCGGGGGTGGGTTGGAGGACTAGGGGCATGAGCGGGGGGTGGGTGGGAGGGCTAGAGACACACGGGGCATGAGTAGGGGGTGAGGGGAGAGACACACGGGGCATGAGCGGGGGGTGGGTGGGAGGGCTAGGGGCATGAGCGGGGGGTGGGTGGGATTTCTAGACACACACGGGGCATGAGCGGGGGGTGGTTGGGAGGGATCGAGACACGTGGGGCATGAGCAGGAGGTGGGTTGGATGGATAGAGACAAACGTGGCATGAGCGGGGGGTGGGTCGGAGGGTAGAGACACACGGGGCATGAGCATGGGCTAGGGGCCTGAGCGGGTTAGAGACACACGGGGCATGAGCAGGGGGTGGGTGGGAGGGGTGAGACAAACGGGGCATGAGCGGGGGTGGGTGGTAGGGCTAGGGGCATGAGCGGGGGGTGGGTGGGAGGGCTAGGGGCATGAGCAGGGGGTGGGTTGGAGGGATAGAGACACACGGGGCATGAGCGGGGGGCGGGTGGGAGGGGAAAGACACACGGGGCATGAGAGGGGGGTGGGTGGGAGGGCTAGAGACACACGGAGCATGAGTAGGGGGTGAGGGGAGAGACACACTGGCCATGAGCAGGGGGTGGGGGGAGAAAGAGACACGGGGCATGAGCGGGGGGTGGGTGGGAGCGATAGAGACACACGGGGCATGAGCGGGGGTGGGTGGGAGGGATAGAGACAAACGGGGCATGAGCGGGGGGTGGGTGGGAGGGCTAGGGGCATGAGCGGGGGGTGGGTGGGAGGGCTAGGGGCATGAGCGGGGGGATGGGTGGGAGATCTAGAGACACACGGGGCATGAGTAGGGGGTGAGGGGAGACACACACTGGGCATGAGCAGGGGGTGGGGGGAGAAAGAGACACGGGGCATGAGCGGGGGGTGGGTGGGAGGGATAGAGACAAACGGGGCATGAGCGGGGGGTGGGTGGGAGGGCTAGGGGCATGAGCGGGGGGTGGGTGGGAGTTCTAGAGAAACACGGGGCATGAGTAGGGGGTGAGGGGAGAGACACACGGGGCATGAGCAGGGGGTTGGGGGCAGGGAGAGCCACACACGGGGCATGAGCAGGGGGTGGGCGCGAGGGATAGAGACACACGGGGCATGAGCGGGGGTGGGTGGGAGGGATAGAGACACATGGGGCATGAGCGTGGGGTGGGTGTGAGGGATCGAGATACACGGGGCATGAGCAGGGGGTGGGTGGGATTGATAGAGACACGCGGGGCATGAGCGGGGGTGGGTGGGAGGGGAGAGACACACGGGGCATGAGCGGGGAGTGGGTGGGAGGGCTAGGGGCATGAGCGTGGGGTGGGTGGGAGGGCTAATGACACACAGGGCATGGGTAGGGGGCGAGGGGAGGGACAGACGGGGCATGAGCAGGGGATAGGGGGGTAGGAGAGACACGGGGCATGAGCGGGGAGTGGGTGGGAGGGATAGAGACACACAGGGCATGAGCGGGGGGTGGGTGAGAGGGATAGAGACACACAGGGCATGAGCGGGGGTGGGTGGGAGGGATAGAGACACATGGGGGGTTGGTGGGAGGGGAGAGACAAACGGGGCATGAGCGGGGGGTGGGTGGGAGGGCTAGGGGCATGAGCGGGGGGTGGGTGGGAAGGCTAAAGACACACGGGGCATGAGTAGAGGGCGAGGGGAGAGACACACGGGGCATGAGCAGGGGGTGGGGGGGAGGGAGAGACACGGGGCATGAGCGGGGGGGCGGGTGGGAGGGATAGAGACACACAGGGCATGAGCAGGGGTTGGGTGCGAGGGATAGAGACACACGGGGCATGAGAGGGGAGTGGGTGGGAGGGCTAGGGGCATGAGCGGGGGTTGGGTGGGAGGGCTAAAGACACACGGGGCATGAGTAGGGGGCGAGGGGATAGACACACGGGGCATGAGCAGGTGGTGGGGGAGGTTGAGACACGGGGCATGAGCGGGTGGTGGGTGGGAGGGATAGAGACACACGGGGCATGAGCGGGGGTGGGTGGAAGGGCTAGGGGCATGAGCGGGGGGTGGGTGGGAGGGCTAGAGACACACGGGGCATGAGTAGGCGGTGAGGGGAGAGACACACGGGGCACGAGCGGGGGGTGGGTCGGAGGGATAGAGACACACGTGGCATGAGCGGGGGTGGGTGGGCGGGTTAGAGACACACGGGGCATGAGCAGGGGATGGGTGGGAGGGGTGAGACAAACGGGGCATGAGCGGGGGTGGGTGGTAGGGCTAGGGGCATGAGCGGGGGCTGGGTGGGGGGGCTAGGGGCATGAGCAGGGGGTGGGTTGGAGGGATAGAGACACACGGGGCATGAGCGGGGGGCGGGTGGGAGGGGAAAGACACACGGGGCATGAGAGGGGGGTGGGTGGGAGGGCTAGAGACACACGGGGCATGAGTAGGGGGTGAGGGGAGAGACACACTGGCCATGAGCAGGGGGTGGGGGGAGAAAGAGACACGGGGCATGAGCGGGGGGTGGGTGGGAGCGATAGAGACACACGGGGCATGAGCGGGGGGTGGGTGGGAGTTATAGAGACACACGGGGCATGAGCGGGTGGTGGGTGGGAGGGATAGAGACACACGGGGCATGAGCGGGGAGTGGGTGGGAGGGATAGAGACAAACGGGGCATGAGCAAGGGGTGGGTGGGAGGGCTAGGGGCATGAGCGGGGGGTGGGTGGGAGGGCTAGGGGCATGAGCGGGGGGATGGGTGGGAGATCTAGAGACACACGGGGCATGAGTAGGGGGTGAGGGGAGACACACTGGGCATGAGCAGGGGGTGGGGGGGAGAAAGAGACACGGGGCATGAGCGGGGGGTGGGTGTTAGGTCTAGAGACACACGGGGCATGAGCGGGGGGTGGGTGGGAGTTATAGAGAAACACGGGGCATGAGCGGGGGGTGGGTGGGAGGGATAGAGACACACGGGGCATGAGCGGGGGGTGGGTGGGAGGGATAGAGACAAATGGGGCATGAGCGGGGGGTGGGTTGTAGGGCTAGGGGCATGAGCGGGGGGTGGGCGGGAGGGCGAGAGACACACGGGGCATGAGTTGGGGGTGAGGGGAGAGACACACGAGGCATGAGCGGGGGGTGGGTGGTAGTGCTAGGGGCATGCGCGGGGGGTGGGTGGGATTTCTAGAGACACACGGGGCGTGAGCGGGGGGTGGGTGGGAGGGATCGAGACACATGGGGCATGAGCAGGGGGTGGGTTGGAGGGATAGAGACACACGGGGCCTGAGCGGGGGGTGGGTGGGAGGGGAGAGACACACGGGGCATGAGCGGGGGTGGGTGGGAGGGATAGAGACACATGGGGGGTTGGTGGGAGGGGAGAGACAAACGGGGCATGAGCGGGGGGTGGGTGGGAGGGCTAGGGGCATGAGCGGGGGGTGGGTGGGAAGGCTAAAGACACACGGGGCATGAGTAGAGGGCGAGGGGAGAGACACACGGGGCATGAGCAGGGGGTGGGAGGGAGGGAGAGACACGGGGCATGAGCGGGGTGGCGGGTGGGAGGGATAGAGACACACAGGGCATGAGCAGGGGTTGGGTGCGAGGGATAGAGACACACGGGGCATGAGAGGGGAGTGGGTGGGAGGGCTAGGGGCATGAGCGGGGGTTGGGTGGGAGGGCTAAAGACACACGGGGCATGAGTAGGGGGCGAGGGGATAGACACACGGGGCATGAGCAGGTGGTGGGGGGAGGTTGAGACACAGGGCATGAGCGGGTGGTGGGTGGGAGGGATAGAGACACACGGGGCATGAGCGGGGGGTGGGTGGAAGGGCTAGGGGCATGAGCGGGGGGTGGGTGGGAGGGCTAGAGACACACGGGGCATGAGTAGGCGGTGAGGGGAGAGACACACGGGGCACGAGCGGGGGGTGGGTCGGAGGGATAGAGACACACGTGGCATGAGCGGGGGGTGGGTGGGCGGGTTAGAGACACACGGGGCATGAGCAGGGGATGGGTGGGAGGGGTGAGACAAACGGGGCATGAGCGGGGGTGGGTGGTAGGGCTAGGGGCATGAGCGGGGGCTGGGTGGGGGGCTAGGGGCATGAGCAGGGGGTGGGTTGGAGGGATAGAGACACACGGGGCATGAGCGGGGGGCGGGTGGGAGGGGAAAGACACACGGGGCATGAGAGGGGGGTGGGTGGGAGGGCTAGAGACACACGGGGCATGAGTAGGGGGTGAGGGGAGAGACACACTGGCCATGAGCAGGGGGTGGGGGGAGAAAGAGACACGGGGCATGAGCGGGGGGTGGGTGGGAGCGATAGAGACACACGGGGCATGAGCGGGGGGTGGGTGGGAGTTATAGAGACACACGGGGCATGAGCGGGTGGTGGGTGGGAGGGATAGAGACACACGGGGCATGAGCGGGGGGTGGGTGGGAGGGATAGAGACAAACGGGGCATGAGCAAGGGGTGGGTGGGAGGGCTAGGGGCATGAGCGGGGGGTGGGTGGGAGGGCTAGGGGCATGAGCGGGGGGATGGGTGGGAGATCTAGAGACACACGGGGCATGAGTAGGGGGTGAGGGGAGACACACTGGGCATGAGCAGGGGGTGGGGGGAGAAAGAGACACGGGGCATGAGCGGGGGGTAGGCGGGAGGGCGAGAGACACACGGGGCATGAGTTGGGGGTGAGGGGAGAGACACACGAGGCATGAGCGGGGGGTGGGTGGTAGTGCTAGGGGCATGAGCGGGGGGTGGGTGGGATTTCTAGAGACACACGGGGCGTGAGCGGGGGTGGGTGGGAGGGATCGAGACACATGGGGCATGAGCAGGGGGTGGGTTGGAGGGATAGAGACACACGGGGCCTGAGCGGGGGGTGGGTGGGAGGGGAGAGACACACGGGGCATGAGCGGGGGGTGGGTGGGAGGGCTAGGGGCCTGAGCGGGTTAGAGACACACGGGGCATGAGCAGGGGGTGGGTGAGAGGGGTGAGACAAACGGGGCATGAGCGGGGGTGGGTGGTAGGGCTAGGGGCATGAGCGGGGGGTGGGTGGGAGGGCTAGGGGCATGAGCGGGGGGTGGGTGTTAGGTCTAGAGACACACGGGGCATGAGCGGGGGGTGGGTGGGAGTTATAGAGAAACACGGGGCATGAGCGGGGGGTGGGTGGGAGGGATAGAGACACACGGGGCATGAGCGGGGGGTGGGTGGGAGGGATAGAGACAAATGGGGCATGAGCGGGGGGTGGGTTGTAGGGCTAGGGGCATGAGCGGGGGGTGGGCGGGAGGGCGAGAGACACACGGGGCATGAGTTGGGGGTGAGGGGAGAGACACACGAGGCATGAGCGGGGGGTGGGTGGTAGTGCTAGGGGCATGAGCAGGGGGTGGGTGGGATTTCTAGAGACACACGGGGCGTGAGCGGGGGGTGGGTGGGAGGGATCGAGACACATGGGGCATGAGCAGGGGGTGGGTTGGAGGGATAGAGACACACGGGGCCTGAGCGGGGGGTGGGTGGGAGGGGAGAGACACACGGGGCATGAGCGGGGGTGGGTGGGAGGGATAGAGACACATGGGGGGTTGGTGGGAGGGGAGAGACAAACGGGGCATGAGCGGGGGGTGGGTGGGAGGGCTAGGGGCATGAGCGGGGGGTGGGTGGGAAGGCTAAAGACACACGGGGCATGAGTAGAGGGCGAGGGGAGAGACACACGGGGCATGAGCAGGGGGTGGGAGGGAGGGAGAGACACGGGGCATGAGCGGGGTGGCGGGTGGGAGGGATAGAGACACACAGGGCATGAGCAGGGGTTGGGTGCGAGGGATAGAGACACACGGGGCATGAGAGGGGAGTGGGTGGGAGGGCTAGGGGCATGAGCGGGGGTTGGGTGGGAGGGCTAAAGACACACGGGGCATGAGTAGGGGGCGAGGGGATAGACACACGGGGCATGAGCAGGTGGTGGGGGGAGGTTGAGACACAGGGCATGAGCGGGTGGTGGGTGGGAGGGATAGAGACACACGGGGCATGAGCGGGGGGTGGGTGGAAGGGCTAGGGGCATGAGCGGGGGGTGGGTGGGAGGGCTAGAGACACACGGGGCATGAGTAGGCGGTGAGGGGAGAGACACACGGGGCACGAGCGGGGGGTGGGTCGGAGGGATAGAGACACACGTGGCATGAGCGGGGGGTGGGTGGGCGGGTTAGAGACACACGGGGCATGAGCAGGGGATGGGTGGGAGGGGTGAGACAAACGGGGCATGAGCGGGGGTGGGTGGTAGGGCTAGGGGCATGAGCGGGGGCTGGGTGGGGGGCTAGGGGCATGAGCAGGGGGTGGGTTGGAGGGATAGAGACACACGGGGCATGAGCGGGGGGCGGGTGGGAGGGGAAAGACACACGGGGCATGAGAGGGGGGTGGGTGGGAGGGCTAGAGACACACGGGGCATGAGTAGGGGGTGAGGGGAGAGACACACTGGCCATGAGCAGGGGGTGGGGGGAGAAAGAGACACGGGGCATGAGCGGGGGGTGGGTGGGAGCGATAGAGACACACGGGGCATGAGCGGGGGGTGGGTGGGAGTTATAGAGACACACGGGGCATGAGCGGGTGGTGGGTGGGAGGGATAGAGACACACGGGGCATGAGCGGGGGGTGGGTGGGAGGGATAGAGACAAACGGGGCATGAGCAAGGGGTGGGTGGGAGGGCTAGGGGCATGAGCGGGGGGTGGGTGGGAGGGCTAGGGGCATGAGCGGGGGGATGGGTGGGAGATCTAGAGACACACGGGGCATGAGTAGGGGGTGAGGGGAGACACACTGGGCATGAGCAGGGGGTGGGGGGAGAAAGAGACACGGGGCATGAGCGGGGGGTAGGCGGGAGGGCGAGAGACACACGGGGCATGAGTTGGGGGTGAGGGGAGAGACACACGAGGCATGAGCGGGGGGTGGGTGGTAGTGCTAGGGGCATGAGCGGGGGGTGGGTGGGATTTCTAGAGACACACGGGGCGTGAGCGGGGGTGGGTGGGAGGGATCGAGACACATGGGGCATGAGCAGGGGGTGGGTTGGAGGGATAGAGACACACGGGGCCTGAGCGGGGGGTGGGTGGGAGGGGAGAGACACACGGGGCATGAGCGGGGGGTGGGTGGGAGGGCTAGGGGCCTGAGCGGGTTAGAGACACACGGGGCATGAGCAGGGGGTGGGTGAGAGGGGTGAGACAAACGGGGCATGAGCGGGGGTGGGTGGTAGGGCTAGGGGCATGAGCGGGGGGTGGGTGGGAGGGCTAGGGGCATGAGCAGGGGGTGGGTTGGAGGGATAGAGACACACGGGGCATGAGCGGGGGGCGGGTGGGAGGGGAAAGACACACGGGGCATGAGAGGGGGGTGGGTGGGAGGTCTAGAGACACACGGGGCATGAGTAGGGGGTGAGGGGAGAGACACACTGGCCATGAGCGGGGGTGGGGGGAGAAAGAGACATGGGGCATGAGCGGGGGGTCGGTGGGAGCGATAGAGACACACGGGGCATGAGCGGGGGGTGGGTGGGAGTTATAGAGACACACGGGGCATGAGCGGGGGGTGGGTGGGAGGGATAGAGACAAACGGGGCATGAGCGCGGGGTGGGTGGGAGGGCTAGGGGCATGAGCGGGGGGTGGGTGGGAGGGCTAGGGGCATGAGCGGGGGGATGGGTGGGAGATCTAGAGACACACGGGGCATGAGTAGGGGGTGAGGGGAGACACACACTGGGCATGAGCAGGGGGTGGGGGGGAGAAATAGACACGGGGCATGAGCGGGGGTGGGTGGGAGGGATAGAGACAAACGGGGCATGAGCGGGGGGTGGGTGGGAGGGCTAGGGGCATGAGCGGGGGGTGGGAGGGAGTTCTAGAGACACACGGGGCATGAGTAGGGGGTGAGGGGAGAGACACACGGGGCATGAGCAGGGGGTTGGGGGCAGGGAGAGACACACATGGGGCATGAGCAGTGGGTGGGCGCGAGGGATAGAGACACACGGGGCATGAGCGGGGGTGGGTGGGAGGGATAGAGACACATGGGGCATGAGCGTGGGGTGGGTGTGAGGGATCGAGATACACGGGGCATGAGCAGGCGGTGGGTGGGATTGATAGAGACACGCGGGGCATGAGCGGGGGGTGGGTGGGAGGGGAGAGACACACGGGGCATGAGCGGGGAGTGGGTGGGAGGGCTAGGGGCATGAGCGTGGGGTGGGTGGGAGGGCTAATGACACACAGGGCATGGGTAGGGGGCGAGGGGAGAGACAGACGGGGCATGAGCAGGGGGTAGGGGGGAGGGAGAGACACGGGGCATGAGCGGGGGATGGGTGGGAGGGATAGAGACACACAGGGCATGAGCGGGGGGTGGGTGAGAGGGATAGAGACACACAGGGCATGAGCGGGGGTGGGTGGGAGGGATAGAGACACATGGGGGGTTGGTGGGAGGGGAGAGACAAACGGGGCATGAGCGGGGGGTGGGTGGAAGGGCTAGGGGCATGAGCGGGGGGTGGGTGGGAGGGCTAAAGACACACGGGGCATGAGTAGAGGGCGAGGGGAGAGACACACGGGGCATGAGCAGGGGGTGGGGGGGAGGGAGAGACACGGGGCATGAGCGGGGGGGTGGGTGGGAGGGATAGAGACACACAGGGCATGAGCGGGGGGTGGGTGCGAGGGATAGAGACACACGGGGAATGAGAGGGGAGTGGGTGGGAGGGCTAGGGGCATGAGCGGGGGGTGGGTGGGAGGGCTAAAGACACACGGGGCATGAGTAGGGGGCGAGGGGAGAGACACACAGGGCATGAGCAGGGGGTGGGGGGAGGGAGAGACACACGGGGCATGAGCGGGGGGTGGGTGGGAGGGATAGAGACACACGGGGGGTTGGTGGGAGGGGAGAGACAAACGGGGCATGAGCGGGGGGTGGGTGGGAGGGCTAGGGGCATGAGCGGGGGGTGGGTGGGATTTCTAGAGACACACGGGGCGTGAGCGGGGGGTGGGTGGGAGGGATCGAGACACATGGGGCATGAGCAGGGGGTGGGTTGGAGGGATAGAGACACACGGGGCATGAGCGGGGGGTGGGTGGGAGGGGAGAGACACACGGGGCATGAGCGGGGGGTGGGTGGGAGGGCTAGGGGCCTGAGCGGGGGGTGGGTGGGAGGGTTAGAGACACACGGGGCATGAGTAGGGGGTGAGGGGAGAGACACATGGGGCGTGAGCAGGGGGTGGGTTGGAGGGATAGAGACACACGGGGCATGAGCGGGGGGTGGGTGGGAGGGGAGAGACACACGGGGCATGAGCGGGGGGTGGGTGGGGGGGCTAGGGGCCTGAGCGGGGGGTGGGTGGGAGGGTTAGAGACACACGGGGCATGAGTAGGGGGTGAGGGGAGAGACACATGGGGCGTGAGCAGGGGGTGGGGGGAAGAAAGAGACACGGGGAATGAGCGGGGGGTGGGTGGGAGGGATAGAGACACGGGGCATGAGCGGGGGGTGGGCAGGAGGGATAGAGACACACGGCGCATGAGCGGGGGGTGGGCGGGAGGGATACAGACACACGGGGCATGAGCGGGGGTGGGCGGGAGGGATAGAGACACAGAGGGCATGAGCGGGGGGTTGGCGGGTGGGGTAGAGACACACGGGGCATGAGCGGGGGGTGGGTGGGAAGCAGGGATAGAGACACACGGGGCATGAGCGGGTGGTGGGTGGGAGGGATAGAAACACACGGGGCATGAGCGGGGGTGGGTGGGAGGGATAGAGACACACAGGGCATGAGCGGGGGGTGGGTGCGAGGGATAGAGACACACGGGGAATGAGAGGGGAGTGGGTGGGAGGGCTAGGGGCATGAGCGGGGGGTGGGTGGGAGGGCTAAAGACACACGGGGCATGAGTAGGGGGCGAGGGGAGAGACACACGGGGCATGAGCAGGGGGTGGGGGGAGGGAGAGACACGGGGCATGAGCGGGGGGTGGGTGGGAGGGATAGAGACACACGGGGGGTTGGTGGGAGGGGAGAGACAAACGGGGCATGAGCGGGGGGTGGGTGGGAGGGCTAGGGGCATGAGCGGGGGGTGGGTGGGATTTCTAGAGACACACGGGGCGTGAGCGGGGGGTGTGTGGGAGGGATCGAGACACATGGGGCATGAGCAGGGGGTGGGTTGGAGGGATAGAGACACACGGGGCATGAGCGGGGGGTGGGTGGGAGGGGAGAGACACACGGGGCATGAGCGGGGGGTGGGTGGGAGGGCTAGGGGCCTGAGCGGGGGGTGGGTGGGAGGGTTAGAGACACACGGGGCATGAGTAGGGGGTGAGGGGAGAGACACATGGGGCGTGAGCAGGGGGTGGGTTGGAGGGATAGAGACACACGGGGCATGAGCGGGGGGTGGGTGGGAGGGGAGAGACACACGGGGCATGAGCGGGGGGTGGGTGGGAGGGCTAGGGGCCTGAGCGGGGGTGGGTGGGAGGGTTAGAGACACACGGGGCATGAGTAGGGGGTGAGGGGAGAGACACATGGGGCGTGAGCAGGGGGTGGGGGGAAGAAAGAGACACGGGGAATGAGCGGGGGGTGGGTGGGAGGGATAGAGACACACGGGGCATGAGCGGGGGGTGGGCGGGAGGGATAGAGACACACGGCTCATGAGCGGGGGGTGGGCGGGAGGGATACAGACACACGGGGCATGAGCGGGGGTGGGCGGGAGGGATAGAGACACAGAGGGCATGAGCGGGGGGTTGGCGGGTGGGGTAGAGACACACGGGGCATGAGCGGGGGGTGGGTGGGAAGCAGGGATAGAGACACACGGGGCATGAGCGGGTGGTGGGTGGGAGGGATAGAAACACACGGGGCATGAGCGGGGGTGGGTGGGAGGGATAGAGACACACGGGGCATGAGCGGGGGGTGGGTGGGAGGGATAGAGACACACGGGGCATGGGTGGGGGGTGGGTGGGAGGGATAGAGACACACGGGGCATGAGCGGGTGGTGGGTGGGAAGGATAGAGACACACGGGGCATGAGCGGGGAGTGGGTGGGAGGGCTAGGGGCATGAGCGGGGGGTGGGTGGGAGGGATAGAGACACACGGGGCATGCGCGGGGGGTGGGTGGGTGGGTTTGAGACACACGGGGCATGAGCGGGGGGTGGGTGGGAGGGGAGAGACAAACGGGGCATGAGCGGGGGGTGGGTGGTAGGGCTAGGGGCATGAGCGGGGGGTGGGTGGGAGGGAGAGACACATGGGGCATGAGTGGGGGGTGGTTGGGAGGGCTAGAGACACACGGGGGGTGAGCAGGGGTGAGCAGGGGGTGGGCGGGAGGGAGAGAGACACACGGGGCATGAGTGGGGGTGGAGGGGAGGGAGAGACACACAGGGCATGAGCGGGGGAGGGAGAGAGACACACGGGGCATGAGCGGGGGTGGGGTGGAGGGAGATAGACACACGGGGCATGAGCGGGGGTGGGGGGAGGGAGAGAGACACACGGGGCATGAGCAGGGGGTGGGGGAGGGACTGAGACACACGGGGCATGAGCGGGGGTGGGGGGAGGGGGAGAGACACACGGGGCATGAGCGGGGGTGGGCGGGTGGGCGGGAGGGATAGAGACACATGGGGCATGAGAGGGGGTGGGGGGAGGGAGAGACACACACGGTGCATGAGCGGGGGGTGGGCGGGAGGGATAGAGACTCACGGGACATGAGGGGGGTGGCCGGGAGGGATAGAGACACACAGGGCATGAGCGGGGGGTGGGGGGACAAACAAAAACACGGACATGCCGCACGGACATGAGTTCGTGCGGCAGATCCCGCTCCTCGGCCCTCCGCTGGCCACCGACACGGGGCATGAGCGGGGGTGGGGGGAGGGAGAGAGACACACGGGGCATGAGCGGGGGTGGGGGGGAGGCCGAGAGACACACGGGGCATGAGCGGGGGTGTGGGGGGAGGGATAGAGACACACGGGGCATGAGCGGGGGTGGGGGGAGGGATAGAGACACACGGGGCATGAGCGGGGGTGGGGGGAGGGACTGAGACACACGGGGCATGAGCTGGGGTGGGGGGGAGGGCGAGACACACGGGGCATGAGCGGGGGTGGGGGGAGGGACTGAGACACACGGGGCATGAGCGTGGGTGGGGGGAGGAATAGAGACACACGGGGCATGAGAGGGGGTGGGGGGGAGGGAGAGACACACACGGGGCATGAGTGGGGGGTGGGCGGGAGGGATAGAGACACACGGGGCATGAGGCGGAGGTGGGCGAGAGGGATAGAGACACACGGGGCATGAGCAGGGGGTGGGCAGGAGGGATAGAGACACACGAGGCATAAGCGGGGGCTAGGCAGGAGGGATAGAGACACACGGGGCATGAGCGGGGGGTGGGGGGGACAACAAAAACACGGACATGCCGCACGGACATGAGTTTGTGCAGCAGATCCCGCTCCTCGGCCCTCCGCTAGCCACCGTGTGCGATGGCATGAGCGGGTGGCTGGAGGAACAGGGAACACACGGAGCATGAGCGGGGGTAGGGGGGGCAGGAAGGACACACGGGACATGAGTGGGGGTGGCGGGGACAGAAAGGACACACTGGGCATGAGCGGGGTGGGGCAGACACAGGCATGAGCGGGGGTGGGAGGAACAAGAGACAGACACGCTCCTGCTGACCTGACAAAGCCTCTCATGCGGGAAAGAAAGATGGCGGGCGTCTCTGAAGCCAGACGCACTGCACGCTTTCACCTCATCCAATGAGAGAGCACGTCAGATGTCCGCGGACATCACGCAAGCTGCTGGCCCAATCACCGTCCTGTCCGCGGAGCGAACAGGGAAGTCCGTCCGTGGACTGAACACAGATATCACTAATTTGTTTTGACCTACTTTTTGGTCATCTTTTAAAAAACTACTGGACGGATGTTCACCAAATTTGCAAAAACACGCTTTCGGGACCAAGCCGCTGCTCCTGGTCAAAATTTGGTGAAAATCCGTCCAGCGGTTTGGGCTGTAGACGCGAGCAAAAAATGTTTCCCATTCAGTCTATGGGAAAAACAATAAGTTTTGGGACCCCCCTATTACTTTACCCCCCCTGGACGAATCCTCACCAATCTTTGCAAAAAAATTTAGAGTGACCCAAATACTTTTTTTGCAAAGTTTGGTGAGGATCCGTCCATGGAGGGCGAAGTTATAAGCCGCCCAAAAAGTGCTCTTCCTATGGAAACAGCAACTTAACCATAACTACACGGCCACTACTGTGGCCATGTAATATATATATATATATATATATATATATATATATATATATATTGGCGCTTGCCGCAATCTATTCACTATAAAGCCAGCCTTAACATTACTTTGCTTGCATTTCTTTTGCATCTGTACATGTGTAACATAGCTTTATGTCTTCATCTGTCGTGTGGCATCCCTGAAATTGGCCGGGAAGACTGATTGGGCCAAGATAGGAAACTGTAAACAAAATAAGGGAGAATCGCCTGTAGGCTATCTAGATCAGCTAAAGGTAATTTTTGCTCAACATTCAGATATCATTAAGCAAGATGAGATCACACAGAAGGTTATAACAAACTCATTTGTATCTATTCTACTGTTCAAGGTGCAATCACAGTTACAAAATGTATGTATCAGGCGGCAGACTAAACCCCTAGCACAGCTATAAGCAGTTCCAAATCACTTTGGAGCCTGTCATTAGCAAACGACATCTTGGAGAACAAATTAATGACCTTCTAAATTCAGAACCTACAGGAACACAAAACAAGCGTTAGACAGGTGGCTTCCTGGGACAGCAGGACCAACAGGGACAGTGGGTGCAACAGGACCAACAGAGACATTGCGGTCAGCAGGAGCAGCAGAGACAATGTGGACCACAGATATCATGATGACCACCGAAAAACCTGCTAGTGTGTGACCAATTTAAGCAAATAGGGCATTGGAAGAATGAGTATCCATATAGACTTTACTTTTGGGACAATACATAGCAGAATAACAATGAAGGTACCCCCTCCATACAATCTTGCCCCCTTTTCAGGTGTGAATCAAAGAGCTCCAACCAGCTGTCCTGAATCTAAATGCCCCAGCATTTGCCCCCGACCTCCACCCATCCCTCCAGGTGATCAAGACCCATTCAGACTAAAGCAAGAGAGCGTGGTCCCAATGGATCCCATTATCCCATACAATCAGGATACACCGTACGTACAATGCAGTCTAGAAGGAATATCTGTATCTTGCTTAGTGGACACTAGGGACAGCAACTCAGCTGGGCCAGTAAGTCAGCTCTGCATTTGAAAATGTTCCTGATATACCTGTGACCACAGAAACTGAGAAAGCAATAGGTATATCCAATTGTCCAGTCATGAACTCGGTTACAGAGCCTCATAGAAGCACACTGGCTATCTCTCATACACATGCCTTCCTTGTAAGCTTTTAATCACAAGTCTTCTAGGCAGAGACTTGCTGTGAAAAATAAGGTGCACAATAAACAGTAACCAGCTAGACCAAGTGGAAGAACTGCCAGGTGTGAGAGAATGGTGAGATTACTTGAAGGCATTTATACATTCCATAGATGCTTCTTTGTGGTGAAATCATGATAATGAGATGGGATACATGCACACTTCCAAACCTATTATGGTGAAGGTAGATCCTTTTAGGAAACTGCTGTCTTGAAACTGCTTTTCAAGACCCCTTAAAGCCACATGCTGAGCAAGGAATCACTCCTGTCATTGAATCACTCCTAAGCATGGGTATAATTGAACCAGCCACCATCAACTGTCAGGATGGCGGCTACGTTGACAGGTTTATCAGCAAAGTGTGGGCTGTAGAAAGGAGGTCTGTTGTATCCTCTCTCTACAGAACTGTGTATCCAAGTGAGTATCTGTGTAAGCTGTGCATGGTTGTGAGTGTTCTTAGTGGCTAACACAGCTACATTGTGGTGTCACTAATGATGTCACACAGTGGTTTCTCTGCATTTTAATTGATGCAGTCTATTATGATGTTCGGATCCATGATCACTGTTCAGTCACCTGTATCCGTGATAAGGTTGGAATGGCTGTTTGAGTGGGAGGGATGTCCAAATAATTAGTGACTTTGGGCGTTCTTGACTCTTCGGGCTGTCATGTACATGGTGGGGTGAGGAGGGGGATTCGTCGGACCCTCTATTCAGTGGCTGCATGCAAATTTTTTACTAACTCAAAAACAAACCTTGCCAACCTTTAAAAGTTTGAATGAGACAAGTGTAAACCTAAGCACATAAAAAAAGAAACACAAGTGAAATTGTGTGCTCTGACATCCACATATGATTATTGCAGAGAAAATGTATGGTTCAATACATACAACAGCCAATGAACTAACAAAAAACATTAATGTGCAAACGCACAACAGCCTCTGCACCCTATACATGGTTGGCTAAAGAAACAACCAATGGCGTGCTTTTATTTATAGCCATGGCTATTCGGAAAACTACAACAACAAAAAATGTCCACACTCCCCAAGCCCTGACCGAGTGCCCCCAACATCAGTACCAGCTCCCCCACTGTGATACTGTCCTCCCTTATTCTCCTGCTCTCTTATTCCCCCTACAACACTCAATCTTTCAGTGACACAGTTTTGCTCAAAATGTCGGGCAGCTGCGGCTATGACATGGTGACAAATGTACGACATGCCATATGCCTGCATTTACCTGTGGTAACAAAGGGTGTTATGTATAACCGAGGGTACGTGCGGCTTGTACTGAGGGGCAACCTGGTAGCCGCGGCTACCTAAGCTTGCCAAAATACATGACGTACCATTGGCCTGAGGATAGTTGCGAGTATGGATAACTGCGCAGTCATAACCATGGCTAAGTATGCTGCATTGTGATTGGTCAGAATGTAGCCACAGATACAGCATCGAGTTGTTGCTGTGATTGGATGCGCCTCAAACTCTGCTATTAGAATAGCTGGTGTGGTAGGCACATTATCGACTAATGCTTCAAAATATATATATTTTTTTTATTGTATATATGTATGTATTCAGTAGTCCTTGTAACTCAAATTAAAACATACATACACTACAACAGATGATGGGAATATGGTGCACTACCATGAAAACATTCTATAGCAATAGGATAGGAAGGATTCAACAACGTACAGAAAACCTTGTATATAATGTACGTAGACTGTAAAAAGACTGAGTTAATGGGAGTAATCATACTTAGGTAAAGTGAGTCAATTTTGTATTAGATTTGGACTTTTAATACATATGATTTGAAATTCTAGATTTGGCTCTTCTGTCTGTAATTTTACCTTGTTTAATTTTTTTTAAAGTTTTTCCATTTTAAGTGGCATAATCCTTTTGTATTATGTTTTTTAGTCATGTTTTTTCTCCATGGTCTTACAGTTCAGTATGTCTGTAAACACACTTCCAAAATAGATGAGTCCCAAATACCTACTGTGTCACTGGCCTTTGGCTATGGCCAGTGATTTTTCACCCCCGCCATCAATATACCTGTAAAAATATCTTAAACAAATAAATTAAACAAACACCAGAAAATCTATAGCTGCGTGCACTGAACTACACATAACCTTGGCTACCTGTAGTCCTGTAACTGCAGTTATCAGGAAAATTATTGTGTGAAAAAATCCCTTTCTGACCCCCCCCCAACGGCACATGTTTTCCCCCACTCACTGCCGGCTCTCCACACTAAATTCATAGTCTCCTCACCTCCCCTACCCTCTCCCATTACCCCATAACACACGCTGTTTATATGATGCAGTTTAATTTCAAATGCCGGCTATTCACGGCTATAACTGAGGCTACCGAGAGCTCTTTTTCACAAACCCAGTTCCTAGACCTCCCCCCAACTCCCAACTTTCACTTGGTGTCCTCCAGCCACCCCTCCCCCCACCTCTTCCCTAATGACATTTGGAAATATTTTTACCGGCAAATAACTTTTTAACTACATTTCACATCCCAATATCCTCGGCTATAGCAGTGGCTATCTCTCGCATTGAGACAAAATTGATGGCGGATGTTTCATATATAAATAGGCATTTTTGGTATAGGCAGCAGTTGCTCCAACGCAGGCACGTTTCACGTAGGCTGCATCATGATGGGGAACTGGGCAGTTTTGATTCCAGGAACATGATGCTAATGCCTTGAAGAGCCAGGTGTTTGGCACACAAGGCCTTGTTTGAGTTGAGGAAAGTGATTGGTAGCCAATAATGGACATTTTGGGATTGAAAGATTTGATCCCTCCCAAAGGGCAAAATAGAGAAGACATCTGTTCACTGAGTTCTGGAGATGCTGGTGTTGGCCGGGCAGATACTCTTAAGTGTCTACGTGAAGACTATGGGCAAAGTTAGGATGGAAAAAGATAAGAACCCTGGTGATGTGAACGTCACGAGGAAAGAACATGTAGAGGAAACTACCAGTCAGGACCTCCAGCAGGTCACAGCAAAATGTGACCCCCTTGTTGCGTTGAGGTCATAACAGTGGTCTGGCTTTAGGTTGGCACCAAGCCACTGTATTGCTTTGATTGGCATTGGGATGGGGCCACAAACCTACACAGTTTGATTTAAAAAAAACGAACGGGTGTTTAAGGTTAAATAATGTATGTGGCATGCTTTTACAGTTAAACGGAAGAAAATCCTAGCGAATTTAAAATGCGGGCAGTTGATGTCTTAAATAAATGTATCATTTCCCACCAAGCGTAACATACATTTTAATATTGCTGCTGTTATATTAATGTCACGTCGCCTTTGGTTCCTACACATTTAAGTTTAATACACCTCCTGAAGACATTACCTTGCGTTACACAGATAGAATTATATTTGGAAATATGTAATAAGAATGTCTATTTATCGTATTTCCCCATGCGCCTGCCTGGGCACACGCGCCACAGGAATCCTCGTCAGTATTGCGTTCACACTCTCGCCTGTGCTGTGCTGATCTCCTGAGCAAAAGATAACGAACACCTGACCGCCTATTACTTTCCCTATCTGCGAATGTATTTCCGTTCAAGATCACATCACTCCTTTTAGAATGCACTGAATCTTTTTTCGAGGGATACACTGAACTGGTTCCTGTAAGCAGATGCACTTTAAACGTGTCACATAAAGTCACACATTGAGAGTTTAGACACATCTCCACATATACGTACTGTGTAGCATTCAGCTTCGGTTCCCATTTCGAGCTAAGAGCAATCATCGGGCGATGTTTCTGTCCTTTAAGTAAAACAAAGGCGTGAAAACAAACCACGACGAGCTGAGGGTTGCAGCACCATTTCGACTTTTGATCACATTATTATCCTTTTTTGCTGACCAGAAAGACTCAATCGAAGCCAAATAAAATGGCGAGCTTCCATAAAAGTTCCACTTGGCTTAGTCCGCCTGCACAGTATAATTTTACATTAACGTCAAGGCTTGCAAGAGATAATTACACAGACATGAGTCAACCATGTCAAATAATTAAATAGAGGAAACGGATCAATGAGAAATGTAGAGCTGTTCCCATATGAGCAAATTAAAGGAAATACACTCCGCCCTCATTAAGGTATTATGCTTGCAAGGCGAGCCCTCCGGGTATTGCGGGCAGGTGGCTGTTTCAGCAATCGGTAACTGATTCTGCATGTGAACGAAGGAGAATGACCATGTACAAAAGCAATGCGGCACTCGGTTTTTAGACGAAACACATATGAAAATAGTCAAAATGTCCGACGTGCATTTTGAAAGAGCAGATTAGAAGGAAGAGAATACGGAGTTGAAATATTGTAATTCTGACATACAGCAGTGACAAACACCCCCTCACCCAGAGTTACATTTAATGAATAAGACACATTGAAGGGGCATACCATTGATTGTTTGTAAGATCTATTGATCTCAAATGTGATCTTTTACTTCGGTCCAGCAATTTTAATCTGGGTGGTCTGCTAATTTCCAGTGAACTCCTTGTCTAATTTCGAAATGTATGCAGTTCTTTTTAAAGATGAGCGCATGCATTATTTAGCTGCCCATGATATGTAGGCTCTTGCATCATCAGAAGTTTTACTTCAGGATCATATGTGCATAGAATATAAAAGACTCTCCACTATCAGACCAGAAGCTAAACCACAGCACAGCCTAGGTAGAAGTGAAGGCCTGCACAGTAAATGCGGCACTGCATGCACTGGGCCCAAATTCACGAGACCACAGACACACCCCGCCCATGCCCGAGCTCCCACAAGGACAGCTCACACCACCAACCGCCACAATGTCTATTCAATGTTCTAAAAGTGTTGCAAAGATGTGCTTTTCACCCAAGAGGAATGTGCCCAACAAGGCAGCGATCAGAGACCGGTGCCTGGTGTGCAGTTATTTCACACCGGCCAAAGCATGACCCGGCTCATTCCCAGGATATCACAAATTATAACCCGTATAACTGACTAAACCCTTGGACCTCTCAATTCCATGGCACCGTGTGCCTTTTGACCACCAAAGAAACAAATCTTCAAATGTTCAAAGAGGACGGACAGGGCATATTGGCAAAGGGACAATCGTGTGATTTGTATTGTGAGGTGCTGGGAGGGATACATTATAGGTCAAAATGAGGGTGGAGACAATGGAGCTCGATGGCGCGGAGGGGAGTGAGTGAAATGTGTGTGTGAAGGTTAGAGTGCCCCGGAATCTCCTTTGTCTCCATCTTTTTTTAAAAAAAATGTATTTGGTTAGTTGAAAATCAACTTTTCAAATATCAAGCAAAAACATTTTTTTTTTCCAGCAAATATAAAATATAAACACATCAATTAACATTGCATTGCAGCTCTATACTTTTCATTTCAGGGTACTATAATACATAGAACTAGACAATACCATGCACATACCGGATCAAAAATAAAATAAAACATATCAAATAAAATTCCCATACATGTACAACATCCATACAAGTTTAAAAAGATGTGCCAACACAAGAATAAAAATGCAACATCCACAATGGTCCTTAAATGATAAATGAGATACCTCCAGTTTCACATCAGAGATAGATTCACGATCAGTGAATGAATAATTGATGATTAAGCAGAAATCACTACAGTTAGTGACATACAAAATTTACTGGCATCAATGTTTATGACATATCAGGCGTATCCCCCTGATAGTCCGGAACAGTTCTTCTAAAAAATGCACTAGAGCTACTTTCACTCCCAGTCTAGGACTTGAAAATATGGCTTTCCGGGTGGCGTTAGAGTCTACAGGGCTAACCAAACCATCAAGTCTCTGAATAACGTCTGTCGCATAGTTACTAGCAGTGGACAATCAACAATAAGATGTTGCAAGGACTCAGTTTGGGAGAGATCTGGACAATATCGACAGAAATTCTGATTTATGTTTATTTGTTTTCGCCTATACAACATTTCCCGCATATGCAAGAGATTGAGATGAAATCTCATGTATTTCCTACGTATATGGGGAGAAGGGCACTTGAACAGATAATCTGCCATAGTTCTAAATTTCTTATGTCCAAAAATAGCAACATCAAAATCGTTATATGTAGTGCACAATGAATTGTTAAAGATCCAGTCAAATTGGAAAATTTTGATCTTTGCTTGACCTGGTTTACTTAACAGCAAATCTACTGTCACTGAGGAATCTGCTAGGGCATTCAATATAAATGTACACCAGCTGGCTGAGAACACCTTGTCTGATTTTAAGAGATGTACTGATATTATACCAAGCATATTAAAAGGTTGCTTCTAGTAGGTTCCAGAACTTCTGCTTCCTTGGGAGCGAGGCTTCTACACCATATAATAGGCTTGGGATGACGTTTTCGTTGGTAGAATAGCATTATATGCATGCAAGAAAGTTTACATGCAGGCAATTTAGCTTGTGAAGAAAGGCCTTGTAGTTTGCTCTTTATTTGCAGTTCATAGAGATCCCTTTTGATAGCATTGGTGAATGACACTCCTAAATACTTGCTGTAACATCCACTTATAACAGGTACCTCTATGGTTGGATTTATCAGTGTTTTTTCAGTATGTATCACCAGATTATTAGACTGAGTATAACAAGCAAGTGCATGCAACATGTTATTTAAACCAACTGGTGTTTGTGAGAGCAACACCAAATCGTCTGCATAAGGTAAATTATTTTTTGTTGCATATTCAACTTTGGAGGGTCACTCATAATATCTGTAAAGATTAAGCCCAAATCGAGAATTAACAAGTTAAACAAGAAAGCAGTCAAGATACAGCCTTGTTTAAGGCCCCTTTTGGTAGGAATTGAAGAGGATAGTTTACCATCAAGAGGACTTGCATCGATGTATCAGAATGAAAAAGCATAATGAATACAAGCAAAGATGGAGGACAATGATGAGCTCGTAATTTACAGAATAATAGATTGCGATCAA
The DNA here is from genome assembly GCF_040938575.1 of Ambystoma mexicanum. NCBI lineage: Eukaryota > Metazoa > Chordata > Amphibia > Caudata > Ambystomatidae > Ambystoma > Ambystoma mexicanum. The sequence continues at coordinate 946,583,494 of NC_090922.1, forward strand.
TAGAATCAAACACCGCTCTAAAATCAATGAAAGCTAAATATAGCGTTTGTTTCTGAGCAGCAGCTTGAGCCTTCATTGCATTAAGAATCAAAATATTCAGAATAGTGCCAATGCCTGTTATAAATCCGTCTTGAAGAGGGTCTATGAGGTTATGTTTTTTTGACCAAATATTTAGTTCTCTCAATATAATGCGACAGTAGATCTTTCCTGGTATGTCTAGCAAAGTGATTGGTCTATAGCTAGCCAGGCTCTCACGGTCACCTTTCTTATATACAGGTAATGTTATGGAATTAGTCCATTTTTTTGGTAAACATTGTAATACATTTATACTTGAATACATTTTAAATAAAATAGAGGCCTAGTGCTCTGGGTGTTGTTTGAGAAGATAATTTGACAGACCGTTAGGACCGACAGCTTTTGAATTGCTGGCATTATTGATGAAGAATAATATATCATCCATGTCAAACGACTGTCATGATGCCTACCTCCAAGGAGCCAGACAGGGCCCGGCACCCTCAGAGGCAGGCAACATGTATACTAGGGAAGTCCCAGCCACCCCAGATAGGGGCTCTTTGGACTCAGTCCTGGCGCCGTTGGCGTCAGGCTCATAAGGGATAACAGTCCTGGCACCATCGGCGCCAGGCACATACAAGATATGGAAGGAATAGTGTTTGGTGCAAACTTACCTGGCAGACCATGCTGCAATTTCCTTACCTGGCAGATCATTCTACAACTTCCAGATGAAAAAGGAACTACTTAACCACACGGGTGTGGCTGGTGGCAGGATACATACCTTCAGTGGAAGGATACATACCTGGGACTACTTGAAAGGCTATTTAAGCCACGCCCAGACAGCAAACCAGGCTTCGCGTTGTTCTGCTCATAGCAGCTGGACGCTCACTGTGCCTGCTCCTGCTCCAGTCCTCGACCATGCCTGCCAGCATCCTGGAAACACCTAAGGATAGAAAAGGGAAGAAGAAACAGGTGAAAACAAACCTTACCTGTTAAAGCTGCATTCCGGATTCAGCGCGCCAACGTTCCTGCAAAAAGACATCATTTTAAATACTCACCGCGTCGCATACATCTCGGCGCACTTCTCTTACCTGCACGTGGCGCCTTCGGCTCTGCGACGCCCATCCGGATCTCCTGCAGCATTCTAGCACCTACGGGGAGACGAAGAGAAGAAAGCAAGGTGAGAAGGGGAAAATAACCAAGAAGCACTTACCTGCCAAGCTAATTCTTCTTACCTTCGGGTAGATGCCATTCCTTGGGCATTTCAGCACCCCGGCCCCTATGGGGAAAAAGCAAACATCACATTAGTGAATGCAAGCACCGTAGCAAACAAACTATTTCAAAACTTACCTGCTTACAGGTCGGACTCAGATTCTGCTTTGTGCCGGCTCCATTTCTTCGGCATTCTCGAACTCCGGCCCCTAAGGAAAAAGAGACAGGAAAAGACAGTAGTGGGCCTACACCAAAACTCACCTGAAATCAGGTTTTCGACGGAAACCGCTCTCAGCCCGGAGTCTTCCATTACCTGCAAAAGAGAAGAGGAACAGTTTAGTCTCAAGCTTGCCATAAACATTTACGGTACTTACCGGAACAGACAAGCGAACTCGAACTTACTATCCAGTGACGTAACTGGATCTCAACGCGCCCCTGCATCATAAGCAGGATGGAGAGCTCGCCTTTTCAATCCCTAAGGTGAGTCTCCACAGGGAATAACAGAAGGGTTGCAAGGAGGGTGAGAAGGGGAACGGGAGATCAACACAAATCCCGCAGATTATTAACTCTTCCTTTTCGCTCACAGAAGGGTATTCATCCGAGCCAGACAAGCCAGATTTGGGAACCCAGCCCACTTCATCTTCAGGGTGCTGAACATCTCCTTCGAAGAGGCAACTGCTGTCCAGACCACGCCCGTGCCTCCGTGGGAACCAGGTGAGCGTTAGAACGACAGGCAAAAATCCCTTGGACTTTCAAGTGATGTTTGAGATCTAGTGTCTTTAGGCATTGAATAAAGAAATAAGTAATCAATTTTTCTTCGGTTACATTTCTTAGCTGAATGGCTAATTGTGATCTGGAAGTAGATTGATTTATGATAGTCCATGTTTTGGCGGTGTTCTTAATGGCAATAGCTGATAACATTATTGCACTATCACGCTGATGTAGTTGAGCTTTATCATATTTTAACCAATTTTTGTATTTGTTTCTTATTATTTTCATAAGAGACACTTTAATTCCAGAAGGGTAAAGGGAAGCTGCTCTTAAATGTGCCTGAAAAGTTGTTTTTCTTGTTTGGCCCTCATCATCAAATGAGTGGCTGTGATTTTGTGGTATTTTTGAAGGCCATATTTTTTGAGAGAAGAGTTGCATGGTATCACTGTATTCAATTCCTGCTGTACCCAAGTTAATATAACTGTGTCTGAAGGAGTTAGCCAAAAAGGTATCAAAATGACATAATGTGTTCTCTGACCATCAGAGACGATTTAATCCAGGGTTAACAATCATGCAGTTCTTACAATTCGCTCTTGGAGCTATTAAATTTGGTGTATTACTACTCCATTTCATTTTAAGGATATTGTGGTCACTCAGGTCAGTTTTGGTAACACAAAAATCAATAACCTAGGAAGCAGATTCTCATTCACATATATGTAGTCCAATATGGCATCACCTTCACTATCAGATGGATGTTAGATGTTGGGGCAACAAGGGGCACTATCAAGCCACCAGGATTGATATTTGAATTTTGATCCATCTCGGTTGAGAGAACAAAACCGAGATAAAAATTGATCATTTTTGGCCACCCAAATTAAATTCTGAATGGCTCTTGACTTCATCCATAGTCTTTATCATTCATAAATTCCACCAGCTCAATGTCGGGAGAACTAATGTCATCAAGCCATGGAATATCAGAGAATATTTCCATAACTGAACTGCGATTTAGCTTAAATTGTGGATAAAGCATTGGGCAACACGTAGAAGCAATGAGTATGGTGCTGGACGTTTTAAAAATAAGATCTTTGTAATTTTTGTAGCTAAAGGGGCTTGGGTTTTAACATCAAAGTATGGTATTAATGCTCGCCCGTTACCTTCAATTGTGAGTAAAGCCATCTCAATCCATCGTAGCATTTCCGCTGGGAGGTCAGACAGGGGCAGAGGGCCACTAGAGCTTGACATGGGAAGTGAGGATTTATGGGACAGTGGCCCACATGTGTCATCAACTGCATTGCCAGAAAGCAGTAATGGCTTACATCTAAGAGCAGAGTCATTGTCACAAGAGTCTACTCTCTGCACGCAGCCAAGTTTCACAATGGGACCTAAATCCCCCAAGGTTTGCATACTAGGAGCTGATTTTTTCTGAGATGGAGTGCAGGTCTGTTTACTCAGAGGTGGAACAGATGGAGTTAAGATGTTTCAGTATGTCTTTTCTACAGGAATGACAGCAGGGAGACCTGCCATGTATGCATCAACAGCTTTCCGTATTTCTTGGCGATGAAGGCCAAGGGATGTAATTCATTTCTTTTCTCAAGGTCAATCAGAGGTGACAATTTATTGTATTTCACCAGGGTAGTCTCAATTGTTATAGGTGCATTAACATTTTGCACAGAGGCTTCATTCACCAATTCATCCAACGGCACACAGGACAGTGGATGTTCCGCTAGCAAATGTTTTTTTATGTTAGCTTTAACTTGAGATTGCTGTCTATATTTTTTTGTTACAGCCTGAGAGGTCATTTCCACTCGTTTTTTGGGAAGGTTTATTGCCTTGAAAAATGGTTTTGTATTGGATGTAGGTATTTGGTTCTTGATATTTGATTTTTGGGCCGTTTTATTTGGGCCATTTTTTCATTTGTGTTTTTCCCATTTGATCTGGAGTAAAAATTGTGTAAACATTTTTCTGACTCCCATCTAGGACAACCTCTGTATGGAGTTTCACTTACTCTTTATCTTTTAAAAGTACTTGAGGGATAGAATCAGAGGATTCATAGATTATGTTACTAATACATGGGACCGCAGAGACAGGTTCCGAACTGTTTGTGTAAAGTTGGATTATCTCTATAATAGAGTTTGCATAAACAATAGTTTGGCAAGCTACAGAGGTATGCCCCAGGGTTATTTGATCTATGACCCACGTGGCATCAGCTTTTAAGCTGTGAAATATACAGACATCTTTTTGCCAGGTAAGTATTTTAACAATGTCATTACTTTGCAGGTCTAACTTAGTATCTAATGAATCAAACAATTGGCTCAAGGAAAGTATAGCCATGTTCTTAGCTTGCAACGTTAATTCCACCAATTTATTATTTGGTAGATTTGAAAGAGCAATACTCTGATTACCAAGCGGTGTTTCTGGATGTGGTGTTGGTCGTCGTGGTGTGGGAGGGATAAATGAAATATTCGGTTCAAACTCAGAGTGACTGACATTAGAGAAAATTACCGGTGATGCAGATAAATTATCGGGGAACATCTCTGCTGAAAAGCCACAGCCATTGGGGTCAAGATCCAAATATATTATAGCTACATCAGACTGTCCAGGAATTATGAGACGTTGCACCTCTTCTGTCAATGCTGTCGATGGAACATTATTTAGAATCATACTATCAGTTAAGGAAATATTTCCTGTCTCCTTACAATAATTGGCATTTGGGCATGACTCAAATGAAAATTCCATGTCGGGTTGGGTTTGTTTTGCTAAAGCCATATTTTTTTACTACAGGTAGCACACGTGATCTACGTGCAATGGTGTTAGCCAGAATCATATGCAGTACCCTTTGGGAACACCACACACAATTAGGACTACAAGTGAAAGTACAAATTCACCTTTGGTACAAGCCTGTACTACACAGTAAAGTGTTAGCGATGGCTGAGCAGCCAGAATTATCTCAAGAGTAAAGTGAGCAGTATCAATAGTTACACAATATAGTTACACAAAGGACAGCAATTACTATGATTCAAACAAACACTGACTCAAGAATATACATTTATTTACACTTCAGTTATTAAACATTTCACTATTATCAAGCAGTAGAAAAATCACGTTACTAATACACTACACTGCATCCAATAGATTCTGGGCAAGTTAGGCTCAAAATGAAGTGTGAGCAAAATGGCACTCCGGCAATTTAAAACGGAGGGAAAGACAAAGTTATACAGAAATTGAGCAGCACCAACAAGTGAGTAAGCAGGGCAATCTAGAAAAAGGAACATCAGTTAGGAAATCAAATTAAAGGGGCCTGGCCCAAAGTCAATGGACCAAAGTCTTTGCAGAGGATCACAAAGTTCAGAATGAAGTTTATCGGATGAAAAGTTACTTTAAAGATTGGAGAAGGACAAGCCCTTGGATAAGCAAAAGATTTCACACACTTTCACCATTGCTGGACGAAACAAACACCCAAGTTAGCACAGTACCTTCAAAGCAAAATAATGCTGTAGCTGAGGCACACGTTCCTGGCAGGTCCTGCAGGCTCACGGTTCCTGAAGCGACTGTTGGACTGATAAGAAGGAGGATGACGGGAGGGTCCTGCACTGCACAGGGAAGAAACCAGCAGCAGAGCAAAGCGACGAATAAAAGGTGCGCTCCTTAAAATGCAAGCAGGGTTCGTTCATCCTGGCTATCCGGTTCACTGTAGCTCTGTACAGCAAATTCGACCAGAGAAGGGAGTCCTGGCGAGCAGTTTGGTGAACTGGTTGTTCTCACCAGCTCAAGGGGAGAAGATTCCTTGCAGATCTTCCCTGTTGTCGATGTTTGAAGATTCGGACCCGCAGCAAGTTTCACCGGGAGGTTCAGTCATTCAGAACGATGTTTATCGGATGAAAAGTTACTTTAAAGAATGGAGAAGGACAAGCCCTTGGATTAGCTAAAGATGTCACACACTTTCACCAGGGCTGGATGAAACGAACAACCAAGTTAGCACAGTACCTTCAAAGCAGAATAATGCTGTAGATGAGGCAGACGTTCCTGGCAGGTCCTGCAGGCTCATGTTTCCTGAAGCGACTGTTGGACTGATAAGAATGAGGATGAAGGAAGGTTCCTGCACTGCCCACGGAAGAAACCAGCAGAAGAGCAAAGCAACAAATCAATGGTGCTCTCCTTAAAATGCAAGCAGGGTCCGTTCCTCCTGGCTATCTGGTTCACTGTAGCTCTGTACAGCAAATTCGACCAGAGAAGAGAGGCCTGGTGAGCAATTTGGTGAACTGGTTGTTCCCACCAGCTCAAGGGGAGAAGATTCCTTGCAGATCTTCCCTGTCGTTGATGTTTGAAGATTCGGACACACAGCAGGCCTCACCGGGAGGTTCAGTCGTGGTAGAGGTCCTATTCTGTCAGCTTCTCTTCGGCTCTCTCGATCCACTGGTGACTCTGCCTTTCCAGACCCAGACACCTGCTTTTTTTGCAGTTTTCCCCCATTCACACAGCCCGGCTGTGAATCACACAGCAGGGTTGCTGTCCCGCCGGGACAGTCACCACAGCCAATCATATCAGAGTGTGACATGGATCTCCATGGAGACCCTGTGCAGGCAGTCCTAAACCCCACCCTCACATCTTGTTCCCCTCTGACATATAGGCGCCTAAGGAGGGCTTCTGTGCAGAAGCCCGCGAAAGGATGGCAAACAAAGGAAGCAAAACTGGTTTGGCGTGCAGAGTAAAACACGAGAAAGACTTTTACAAAAAGAAATGGCGAATAAACCCATCCGGAACCGTATAAAAACGTATATGGTCCAGCGTGTTTAAGTTCGAGGTCGCCTAAAACAATACCAGGACTATTTAAGATAACCGCGGTAGGAAAAATAGGGTAGTTACCACTGCCAACAGCCAAGCCTTAATGAAAAGGGAACAAAACAATGTTCCCAGAGAAACAGACAGAAAGAGGTAAGTATTAACCCTTTCCAGAACTCTATGTAAGAGAGAGGCAACAGTTTCACCTCACTGATGATGCCCAACAAGGCTGAAACACGTGTATGGGGTTACTGATGGTACTCTTATTCAGAGGAGAATTGCCTAGCATTTTGGCGCTGGACTGCCCCTGGGCAGGACAAAGGCTGATATGCGGGGAAATTTCTTCTCTGTGAAAAGGACAGTGAGATAAAGACTTGGTAGAGTCTCTCCCAGGGGTTATTCACCCAAGAACAGGTCATTGGGCTGTGTTCGTGCTGGTAGAGAGATTCCCAGACCCCCCTTTGTTTGCTCCATGTAAGATAGTTTGTACTGGGTCTGTGAGTTTTAAAAGAGACTAATAAAGTCAATGCAACTTTACATTTTCTGAGTGACAATAGTCAGTCTCAGAAAATGGAGTCCGAGTTGGGAAGTCTGAAAAATACAACCCTGTGCCACTGTACTGAAGGTGCTGTGTAACACACAGTAAAAAGATGATGCCTATGGAGTAGGTGAGGCTCCACAGTCTATGAACAGAAGAAAATGTTAAACACACACAGCAAAAGACATGTACGAGTTGGACAAAAGGCTCAACCTCTTACCAGGTGAAAAAAATAAATCCTAGAAATCCAGCAAAGCTCCTGAGGGACTCAGTAGGTAAGGGAAATTAGCCATTCTGGAGAATTCTCCCTAACAAATGGGTCTAGTCACAGCAGCAGAGGAAGGTCGACTATGGAAAGGTAAAATCAGTTTTAAAGTTTCCATAGCATGTACTTGGTTGACAGCATGCTCTTTACAAAATGAGCAAATAGCAGTAGATTTTACTGGGTTGACAGCACAAGCTATTGGGGTGGAATATGGAAGGCTTACCGTTCGTTCCCTCTTCACTGCGAAAGATACACTCTTTCCGTTGTTAGCCTTTAAGGGGAGTATACCCGCTGGCATATCGGTCTTCATCGACCGTACCGCGTGATTCATGTTTAATGTACTGAGTAACCTAATAGCACCTCAACACCTCACCTCCTCGGCTAAGAGGCACAGAGGTACTCAGCAGGTACTCCGCTTGGTACACGCGCTGGTGCACGCGGGTGCCTGATTTTACTATTTTGCGCCAAAAAGGTGCGGAGCTTAACCACCCAAAAAAAACTATCTTTTTTTTTCTTTCCCAGTTTCTGTTAATCTAAACAAAGAGAAGTAAACACATGTAAGTCTCGAGTCTTATATCAATGCTGAGAGAGCTCTCTGATGTTCCTGAGCTACTGTAGCACCAGTAAATACTGTGAGACGTAATCCCAGGAGAATATGTCCATGTTGTTATCCAGGCAGTAAAGTCCAGCAGGAAGAGGATGACAGGCAAAGAGGTACTCAGCAGGTACTGCGCTTGGTAACTAATTATTACCTCTGTAATGAAAGCGCCCAGATGCCCCTGAGTACGGTGCGTGAGGTGTGGAACCACAGTCGGAAGCGTGTCGGAAGCGGCCCCAATTTTCAATTAGCCACCAAGCAAAATATATATTTGATAAACTCGACACAGAAGAGATCTTGCCTTTTTTGTGGATCGTAGAAAAATTTAATTATAAATAACATTGATATACTTTTGCAGCTCCAGAGGAGAGCCTTGTGTGAGCCCACCTTTGACTAGATGAGTGTCTAGTTCTACTTTTGTTTATTCTTCCTTTTCTCACTTTCCACCATAAGCTCACTGTTCCCAGAGCTCTGTACTTCGCTAGGCTGGACTATTGCAACAGCCTCTTTCTAAATCTTCCTGCCTCTTCTCTTCAACTTTTACAACTTATCCACAACCGGACTGCAAGACTTGTCCTTGAACTCAAGCCCAGGGATTGTATCGCTCCACCTCTTAAAATCACTTCACTGGCTCCCTGTGGCTGGAAGGATCAAGTTCAAGACCCTATGCATCGTCCACAAGGTGCTCAACCTCCAACTTTCTTTTCCAAATCATCTTCCTTCTCAAGCTCTCTGCTAATCCACCTCCAACTCCTTGAGGGTGAGACGCTTCTACCAGCAGAGAGTTGGGGGCAGATCTATCTCCTCGGCTGGGGCCTACCTCTGGAACAGACCCCCTGGCTCTCTCAAACTTGAGCAGAATCACCTCCGGTTCTGGAAGAAACTCAAGACCTTCCATTTCACTGCTGCTTTCTCTCATCCTCTCCCCTGCTGATGCAACTGACTGCTCTGCACACCGGTCCCCTGGTCACCCTCTGAACTCATGCCCAGGCTCCTGCATGTCCAGTTGCCTTCGTACTGCCACCAAGCTCCCCAGCACTTTAGAGTCTGTATCTGTAACCTTACAGTCCCTTCTCTCTGCACTTATGAGACACCCGCTGGCTGCACTTTTGAGTTAACTGTTAACTCCACTTCCCCCCTCCCCTGCCCCCTGGCACATCTCCCCTTCCCTCTTCCTGCACTTGTGTGATCTGAATGACACAAGGCCTAGTAAGATCCTTATGTTGTCCTACCTTTGTTTCCCCCTCCTTGTCTGATGGCACATAGAAACACTTGTCTACAGGCACGTTATAAATGCCACATCATACCATACCAGAGTCCTAAAAGATCACCTATCCACTTAGGAGGTTCACATTGTTGTTGCTCCTGTAGAACACAGAAGGGGAGGATCCCACAAGCCTAAGGTAGACCTGGGAGTTCAGTGGGCGAACTGCTACAGAATAAATCATATGCCCCTTTCATTTATGTTATATTATGTTATATTGCATTTTTACTGCACATAATGCTCGAATCGTTGCTGGTGTACACCCTTGGAGGACCGAAGTCTGAGGTATGAGAATTTATCAGAGGATTTTAGAATGTGTGTTAGTATGTGTGTGTGCATTTTAGACAGTACACAAGTAGGTAGCGGTGGCCAAGTCCCTGCTAGTGACACATCTAGATATAGCTAATAGATGCATGCTGTGATAGGCTGTCGGGAAAGTATACAAGTCAATCAAGGAGACTGATTATGTGCCCAGCAAGTGGCAGTGGTGCTCTGCTTTATGAGTTCGACTAGTAGATTATTCCAGATGTGTTTGAATGGGTGGCCGTGCCCTGGGAGGACGCAGGCAGATGCACACACCGTTCAGGAATGTCTGCAACTGCTTATGGGTCTCACTTGCATCTCTCAGGTGGGGCCAAATGAGCTACATTTTCTTGGCTCATATGTAGCATTACGGTTGGTGGTTCTGCTAAACCCCCTGGTTTCTCCCAGTACCATATCTAGAAGACTAAGGCAAATCAATTTGTTGAGCATTTAGCCCTTGATCCTTGCAGTCAGGAGGGGAACTCAGCATGGGCTGCCAAACTTCAATTTCTAAAGTCTGCAGTGCGGCTGAAGCATTAGCTAGATTTCGAGCCATGGCATCCATCTTCATTGTTCCCTATTAGGGTAAGGATGATTAGATGGCTTATTCTACCATCGAGGCTCTGGAGTTTCAAGCATCATTCCAGCACTGGCAAGCGCCCAGAGTCCTCCCCAAAGGATGCGGAACTAATTAAGTTGAAAACCATTGGGAAAGATTGTTACTTGAATGGTTGTTTTCACGGGAATTCAGAACAGTGAAAATAGGATTTAGAATTGTTGTATTATTTGGACTAGGTATGGTACAACGGTAAAGGTTTGCTTGCTCCTTGCCTATGCTTGATTTGTCTCTCAGCCTTGGTTTTCTCCTGCAAAACAACAAGGCGTGCATTTATTCATTGACTACATTTTTCCAAATTCTTGATATTCAGAGAATGTTCAGATCATACATCCACTCGTGAAAGTTGTCATAATTTCATATCACAATGAAACACAATATCTGCATTCACTCAGAAATACACGGATTCACTCAGATTATTAGAAGGTGTCAATATATTAGTAGATCGATAACAACATCAACAACAGGTTGGTTTTCAATGCTTGTTTAGGTAACATGAACAGCACCTATCACAATGCATGCTCAGGTTAGGGCTTTTCTTAGTAGATTCATTATTTTGCTTTCTGGTGAGATTCTATTCTGTTTATAATAGGGCGTATACATAGTCTCAAATTATTTGGATCACTAATGGCACAAGGACTTCTTAGTACCTGGCAACAAGGTATTCAGGGTATTCAGACTGAAAAAAATAATCAGCACAATGTAAGCAAGGATCCCTTTTCAGGCTTGCAACACATGACGGAGCATAGGCTTGGTCAGCAATTTCAGCAGCTATGGGACCCCTGAAACACATAGCAGGTTTGATCACATTGTGCTCTCAGAATAAATTGTTCTACATAATTGGTGAATTGTGTCACCATTCCTGTCCATTATTATTATTATTATTATTATTATTATTATTATTATTATTATTATGGTATTTACTGAGCGTAGACCTAGCTTTGAGAAGCAACTGACCGCTTTCCAGAGGTATACGACAATACAGATGCAAAGCAGATTGAATTTCAGAGGTGAAAAAAGAACAGATATACAGTGGAGGGTATGACATAGAGAGGCACAGAGGAGGAGTACAACTGTACAGGGTCGCAGGGAGAAGAGGGTTGGGCGGCGACTAGCGAGTCAGGTGGAACGAGGGGTGACGTGATGGCATATGTGTTGAGGAGGAGAGATTCCATGAAGAGGTGATTCTTTTCTGAATTTTAGGAGCTTGGGGGAGAGTCTGATGCTGCTGGCGAGAAGGTTCCATAGTCTTGTGGCGTAGGCAGAGAGGTTTTCTGGTCCTTTCCTTTTTTTAGTGGTGGATTTCAACTCTGCATGTGTCCTGGCTTCTGGTGGTGTGCTGTCCACCGGAGATGCTGAATTTCTCTGCCAGGTAGCTGGATGACTTGGGGGGGGGTACTGCCTTATAGATGATGCAGCAAGACTTGCAGGTGATTTGTGCATGCAGTGGGAGCCAGTGAAGGTCGATGAGGGCCGGGTTTATGTAGTCGTATCTGTGTAGACCCTTCATGAGGCGTGCAGCCGTGTGCAGAACACTTCTCAGGAGCAAAAGGGCGGACAACAGGAGGCCTTCAAGGAGTGCATTGCACACATCCAGGTGGGATAGGACCAGTGCTTGGAACTGCCCCCATCCAGGTAGCAAGATTGTGTCCAATGTAGGTGTTTTCTAGATGTAATCAAATGACAGCGGCTCTGAAGGAGTACAGGGATGTGTGGTGGCTAAAGCACCTAATGGAACCCACTCACTACTAAACCAGAGTTGATCCCAATCAGAAAGGTGAAACAGGCACTGCTTGACAAATATACCCGCTTCATTGCTTGGGATTGTGCATGCAGACAACACCCTTTAGGAGGTGTGAGCTTGTACAAATGCAACACAAACAACAATATCATGGGGGACCAAAATGAAAGAATTGCCAACCAAGGTTGTATAAACATGGGATCTTTAAATAAACAAATTAAAACTACAATTAAACTAATAAAAAAGGCAACAAAAAGGACACAACTTATACAAACACAGCTGGGATACCCCTGTAAGGGAAACCACAGAGAAAGCATACTTTAAAATAAAATAATATTCTCGGTTTGTAGACAGGGGTGATCAATGTTTTCAGCAGCAAAAATATCATAGTTGTTGGATATTTCTTTCAAAATGTTGGAGAACAGGCTTCAAAAGTCACTAGGTTCCTCTAGGGCGGACCACGTGGGCAGGGCCATTTCAGATTAATGAACACCTTGTCTTTCAGGTCTCAACATCATCAAGACCAGCTTCTTTGTGTTTTTTCTGAATTCAAACTGATGTAGAGAGTTGTCGAGCCATGCTGTACCAATAGCGAGTAAGCGTCAAGACAAGTTTGAGAAAAGGATCCCAGTGGATCGAGTCAGAATTCAAGATGGGTTAAGTCGATGGCTTCCAACAGGTTGAGTTGGCAGTCAAGTAGCTTGTAGATGATGTTTCTCTTTGGTTGAGTCAGAATTTGAGATGGGCAAGTTGATGGCTTCCAGCAGGTCGAGTTGGCTTACGAGTCAGGTTCTTCCATAGAGTCAATCCAGTGGTTGATTCAAGATGGTCCTTGCACTTCAATGAATCGAGAGGGAGTTGAGATGGCTTAAAATGCAGGTAAGCAGATTTAAAGTACTTGGAGTTCTAAAGACACTATTGCAAATTGTTTTGGGGCTCAAAGTGAGTAGTGCAAAGTCATGCCAGCACAAATAGTGTCCTGAGGTGATTGACAGACTTTGGAATTCTTTCTGGGCTTTGCAGTCTCTGGGAGACCCTTTCCATGGTTTGCTTGAAAGAGCAAGGTAATCCCTTTATTATGACCTTTCCAAATGGCAGGGTTTGTAGATAAGTGTTGCGTACTGAAGAGGGATGGACAAATCCACTCCCTGCTCCCCCTCCCATAAAATACATGGCCCGGAAGAAGAACAGGAGATACTGAGATCACCCATATAATTTCAGACCAATTCCTAGTGCTTCTATGGTGGACAAGTATGGCGGAAGGTACCCACTCAGCCAACCCTACAGCCCAATACCAGTACAACCATCATCCAGAGTGGACGAGGAGCCTCACAATGCAACTAAGCAGACTTCAATTAACAATATCGACTAAAGCGCCAAGAAGCCATGTTACTGACATTGTTAGAAACACCACGATATAGCAGCATTAGACAGGAAGCACACGTGCCATCCGCACGTCGGAACACAAACACACACCTGAACGCACAAAGAACACATGCGTAACAGTTCTATAAGTTAGAGGACAGACACATATACATAGGGCTTCATTACACGGACGGCGGTGGACCAAGGTGCTATTAGCACCTTGGTCCATGCCGGTAAAATACCGGCACCGCCTTGGTGGAAAGGGGATTTACCGCCCTATTCCAAGGTTGGTGGGGTGGTAGTTCCCCCTTCCCCCATTGCCCTTTCCCATTCCCATTTTTGCCCCATAGGGCATAATGGGAATGGGGAAGGTGCTAATTACGGCACCGCAAAATGTGGTACCGTAATTAGCTCCCTGGTCCCTTTGCGGGTTGGTTTTTAACGCCTGCAAAAAGCAGGCGTTAAATTCTCTAACCCGCAAAGGGACCTCGTAGTAAGGCGGTAAGGGTTTACCGGTACCGGTAAAATACCGGTACCGGTAAACCCTTACCGTCTACCGTGTAATGAGGCCCACACTGTTGTTGCTTTATTATTTTGTCATTAGCTGACACGTCAATGCAGAAACTGCAAGAAGCAAGAGATCCCGAACAAGCTTGCAGATGCTTATACGCAATTAACCCTGTGGCGCTGCAGGAGCACCTACAGGACATGACCGAACCATATACGACTAACATATGGAGGATATAGAATAGTACAAACATGCAGAAGCCATGTTATGAGTGGGGACCCTATAAACAGGCCACAGACCCTCGGCAGGAGCTGAGCTGAGAGAATTCAGGCTGGACAGAAGAACAAACGTGTGAAACAAGGCCGGCTGACAAGGCCAGAGATAAGAGTGACATACCTTTCCCTGAACGGCAGTAACAACTGTCAGAGTTGCATTTGGCATTGTCCAGCCTGCTGGTCATCCCAAATAGCCTCTTGGGATAATTAGGGCGGTGAGCTTGCCTCTTGATTTGAACACGCTGGGCCTCATTACGAGGTGCGAGGTAGCCATGGTGCTATTGACACCATGGCTATCCCCTTACGGCATTCCGGGTCCGGGTTCTCGAAATAGGGACTTACCGGGTCATTCCAACCTTGGAGGACCCGGTAAGTCCCCATTCAGGGAACCATTCCCCATTCCCAATCGAGCCCCCATATGGCTCCATTGGAATGGGGATGGAGCTATTAATGGGCCCGCTAATAGCAGGCCCGTTATTAGCTCCCTGGTCCCTTAGCGGCTCCCGCTAAGGGCGCCTGGTAAAACCAGGTGGCCATAACGGGACCCGCTAAGGGACCTCAGAATAGGGCGGTAAGGGTTTACTGGCACCAGTCTCCTTACCGGTGCCCGTTAACCCTTACCGCCCACCTCGTAAATAGGCCCTCTGTCTTCACCTTTGTGGAAGAGGAAATTGGAGAAAACTGTACCCGTACAACAATGTTCCAGGTGAATCCTTTGAGATTATTCCTGAGATAAATTAACTAAGGGGAGACTCTCCTCTCTTATATTGGTAAGAGGCTCCATCTCATTGGAAGACAGCAACTCTGTTGTTAAGGGTTTAATCTTGATTGCCGTAACAAGTGTAATTTACCTTGTCTGCGGGTAGTGGGAAAGGGGACAGGACATTTGGCCAAGAAACACCTCTGTGGACTGAAGCTCTCTTCAGGGATACTCTCACTCTGAACCCTTCCTCAGCCTGCCTGCATCCAAATGTCTCCAGTAATCAGGACTATGGTGTGAGATGGCCATTGTAAAGACAGGACTGTCTTTGAAGTACCAGTTCCCAGTGTCTCCCCATTTCCCTAAGGAAATGTGGCAACCTTTTTCAGGGGGATCCAAGAGAGAGGGTGTTATGAGCAGGTCTCATTGTAGTTGTTGTGGGTACACACAGCCTAAACAGTTTAATACATCCATCACCCTGTTATGATATTCTGCTTAATGGTTAACCCATGCCTCCAACTAGTTATTTCGATAAGGTGAGATGACTATTTAAAAATCCACATAAATACAACATTTTCTTTGTGTCAAGTAGAACACATTGGGCCTCATTGCGAGTCCGGCGGGAACTGTGCCAGAAAAACCGGCAGGCTACCGCCGGACCCGTATTACAATTACGCCTCCGTGATTCCTGGAATCACCGGGGCATTACGACCCCGGTGACCTGGGAATTCCGGAGGTGGAATTCTGTAAGTCCCCATTCCCATGGAGTCCAATAGGACTCCATGGGGATGGGGACAATGGAAACATTGGTTCCGTCTATGACAGAGCCAGTGTTTCCATATGCGCCTGCAGGCGGGTGGTGGTACTCCCGCCAGGTCAGACCTATCTGTGTATGTATATGTGTGTATTTCTGTGTGTATGTATGCATGTATTTGTGCACATGTGTATGAATTCATATGGATGGTCCAGAGGGTGCTTAACAAATATTAACAATTATATACTCCTCCAACAGAAATGATGTGCCCGCTACATGTTTAACCTTCAACAGAGGTTTTCTTAAAAAACTCAACTTAAAGATATATTTGTATTGTTTGTCATTTGTATAGCTCTTTACACCAAAGCGCTGCAAAGATCAAACTAACAGTATAATAAAATCAGGATAAAAGGATGTACAAACTTTAGCGGATTTCACATCCGTGCTGGAGGAGCTGCTTCTTAAGTGTTGAATGAAAGGAGGAATAAGAAGTGATAGAATGAAGAGAGAGAGAGATAAAGGGCTTCATTACATGGACGGCGGTGGACCAAGGTGCTATTAGCACCTTGGTCCATGCTGGTAAAATACCGGCACCACCTTGGTGGAAAGGGGAATTACCGCCCTATTCCAAGGTTGGTGGGGCGGTAATTCCCCCTGTCCCCATTGCCCTTCCCCATTCCCATTTTTGCCCCATAGGGCTCTATGGGAATGGGGAAGGTGCTAATTACGGCACCGCAAATTGCGGTACAGTAATTAGCTCCCTGGTCCCTTTGCGGGTTGGTTTTCAACGCCTGCAAAAAACAGGCGTTAAATTCTCCAACCCGCAAAGGGACCTCGTAGTAAGGCGGTAAGGGTTAATGGTCACCGGTACCATTTACGGTGACCGTTAACCCTTAACACCGTCCGTGTAATGAGGCCCAAAGTATTCCAATGAAAAAGCACCAACAGTGATTGAACAAAATCATGATTGGGCACAAGTGGGATCAGGAACTGATAATAAGAATTGAGATTGAGAACAGAGAGAACGAGAAGGTACACGCAAAAAATAAAGAGATGAAACGTAATACTATTAAAGTAATTTAAAAACAATACAGAGAAAATCAAATTTTAAGACAAGAGTGAGATTATAGCCAACCAAGAGAGGATACAGACAAAGAGATAGTATCTTGAAGACAAAGTCGATGTAAAAGACAAATAGGGGGATTTTATAACTAGCCTTTAAAGGAGCCAGAGAAGAAGCAGGAAGACCAAAAACTAAGACAGAGCAATAGAAAAGACATGAAAAAATAAAGTGAAGAAACCAATAGTTTAGTGGCATTAAACGTCAGAAAAGGGCACGCTTTACAAATATTGGAGAAATTATAATGACAAGAGCGAGACATAGTAGAGATGCGATGAGAAAAAGATAGATCAGTGACAAGATAAACCAAAGATTGTGAACAGTGGGAGAAATAGGAAAGGAAGAAGGGGCAAAAGAAACAAAAAGAAGGATAACAAGGAGGAGGAATAGTGTTAGCCAGAAATACAAGACATAAGTTTGGAGGCATTGAGAACAAGAAAATTATCCAAAATCCCAGATTTGACAGCAAGAAGACAAGAGGAAAGATCATTGTGAATCGAGGAAGTAAAATAAGAAACAGACAGAAAAAATTGGGTATCTTTGGCATATAAGTGATGAGATATCCCATAAGACAATATAATAGATGCCAAGCAAGACATATAAAAAGAAAAAAGAAAAGGACCTAATAAAAATCCTTGGGTCTCTCCATCTAAAAGAGGTAAAGTATCAGAAACAGTCTTTGCCCTTTCAATTAGATAGGTAAGAATGAAACCAAGATAAAACAGAACCAGAAAAGCCAAAGGAAGAAAGAGAAGTCAACAATAAATTATGATCCACTATGTCAAAGCAGCTGATAGATCCAATAGATATGTAGAGAAGATTGTTTAGAATAATGAGGAGAAAGCAGAGAGTTAGAGACAGAAAGGAGTGCAGTTTCAGTAGTGTGGAGAGAATGAAAACCAGACTGAAAACAAGGAAGAATAAAGTTATCAGAAATAAAGAGACAGAGAGACCTGAGAATAAACAAGTCATTCAAGTAACTCATAAAGATAAGGAAGAAGAGAAATATGATGGAAGTTTGAAGGAGAGGAAGGATCTAAAGAATTTATTTTTCAGAATAGGAAGAATAGTAGCATGTTTCAATAAGGAAGGCAACGTTGAAGAACAAAGGGATATATTGAAAAGACAGGTAAAATAAGAAATCAGGGGGATATCATTTTGGTATAAGTAGTAAAGGAATTGGATCACATGGAGAAGCAGTAGGATGAGCATGCGCTAACAGTAATGGCTGTCAGAATTAGGAATCAAAGAGCATGATGAAATAACTGGAGTTGGAGAAGAAGATGTAGAAAAAGAACAAGAAAGAGAAGGGCAAGATGGAACAAATGCACAGAGAGTAATCACTTTAGAGGAAAATTAAGCAAGATCAGATGCAGTTAAGGTTGATTTAAGTCAGTAATCAGGAGAAGGTGGAGAGCGATGATGAAAGAGTGATTGGAACAGGCACATAGGATAAGCAGATTACTTCCCAACATGCTACAATCCTGAAATATAGAATGTGGGGAAGTTCCATGGTGTACACAATGTACAAATTACAAAATGTACATGTTGCTAATTTTTGCAGGTCTGCAATGCTTGGATTTGTGTTAGTGTCTGTTCGAAATGTTCGGCATACTTCACAAACTGTTATAAACTTAACATTTGGCATGTGGATAGGCTCCATGGTACAGACAATGTAAAAAGAATAAAATCTACATTTTCATATTTTTCTTTTTTTTAAAACTTCTGTATTGCCTACCCCTACCATATGGCTCTTCGCATTGTAGTTCTGCTGTAGCTCTACATTAATTGCTCCTAAAGTTCAGCAGTTCACTGTTCCTAAAACTTTCTACACTATCAGAATTCTAGCTGACATTAGCGGCACTCACTTTGGAAGTCATGCGTGTGACACAAAACAGTGCTTTTATAGTATTGCGAGTGACGGGAAACAGTGCATGTCTCTTCAAAAGTGTCTGCAAAGACATTGTCCGTCACATCGTGACAATTCTCTCATGATAATTACAGGAACTTCATGACCCACGGATGTCGATGAATGCATGCCACCTTAACAGTACGAAACGTACATGCTTCAGATGTTGGAATTGCCATACGAAGCATGGGTACAACTGCTAGTTGATAATAATTCCATGTTAGCTCTGTGTTACATTCTTCATGGTCAACACGGAGAGAGTGTCTCAGAAGATGTGACTAGGACCAGTCCTTGGACCTGGAAACAGCTGGTCCCACTTGCTCGGACATCAGTGGTTCCCTGAATCGCTTTTTTTCCAATTCAGAGGGGATCAGTGTCACTCAAATATGCATGAATGGTTCCCTTGTGGCAGGAAATACTGCCTCCCAGCCACATTTAGAAGTGCTTCAAACCCTGATTAATGTGTGCAGAAATATGCAGAAAGCACAAATCAATCAACACTCAACCTTATGAAATATTAAAGGTCTGTTAATAGATGTAGTGCATCACACACCAAAAGCCTTTGTGACTGAGGCTCCATTGTCGGTGCAGTGAACTGGTCTGAGAGAAGTAACACCACAAGTGGGAATGAGTGTCCCCACCTCTGACATGTATTTAAGACCTTTGGTGGTTTCCCCTCTTTTAGGAAAAGCTCACATTAATGCCCAAGTATGCGCTCAGGCGCCAGCGAAAAGGCTTCCCTCTGCCTTTGCTATGTATTGTAAGGAAACAAGTCACATTACCACATTAGTGGAAAACATCAATCTTTACGCCTCGAATGACCCTCCTAAGAGAAGGGGTGGGGAAGTAAACAAGCAAAAAAGAACGAAAGGTACAAGAAAAGGCTTGGAAGAGGTGTGAATGCCTCCTCTCAACATTCTGGGGTAATATAGTATAGTATTTGCTTTGACTTAGCTCCGCACCCTACTACGACTCATAAGACCAAGCAGAACATGACCAAAAAGAAGAAATCACAAAAAATAGCCTCAAAAGGCTAAAATAATTCCCATCCAAAAAGCAAGCCAATATTACATTTGAGAACATGGCAAACTACCCCATTAGAGATGTGCTCGGTCTGTCTGAGAGCATGATTAATATTGACAAATCCTATCTCACTTCTCTTTGTGTGGAATCGCTGGCTGAGTATTTTATGTTATATGTTGATTCATACTGCGCACCGCGACCACACAGGGGCAGTCTCCAGCCACTCATGTGGCTCTGCAAGAAAGAGGATGGTGTTGGTTATTGAGGGTAGAGTGAAAGAATAGGTCCAGAATCAGGTGAAACTGGAGTCTGTGTGTGTTGGCTTGCAGGTGGATTGATGGTGTGCACTGTCTTGTTGTATCCATACGAATATGGCCCAATGCCTGGGTAGTTTTCTATGTTAGTGCTTGTTATTTTGGAGTGTCTGTGTGTTTTGTGTGTAGCTTGGTTAGTATTTAAGCATGTGGTTGTGCGCACTGACCTGTTGTATCCATATGGATATGATCCAGTATCAGGATTGTTTGTTGTATGCAAGTCTTGCTTATGGTGGTTGTGTGTTTGTGTATGAAATGGCTAGCCCAGTGGGTTTGTATAGTACTTGGATGGTGTGTTGGAGAGGAGCAGGAGTGGGGTGGTTCGTACATGGCTACTCTCCAAGTTCTTCTAGATGGCTAATGTACACAATTCTATGTAATGTGATGCATAATTAATCTTCAAAATCCTATTTAGTGATATGCATGGTTGAGTTCATAATCTAAGTGTGATATGTGGCTAAACTTCATTTATTAAACGAGGCACAATGAGGTTAAACTTGAGACTGTGTACATAGTACACAAGCATGACTGTAGCAGTCCCACAACTGGGTGCTTTACAATTTGTAGACATGCATGGATTAAAAAAACAATACCAACCAGGGAGTCTTATGGGGACCCAGCCAAGACCAGGGAGAAAAAGAGTGAGGTGGCACCCAGCCCAGGGATCAAGGGAGTTGGGTGGGGGCCCAGTACCAGCCAGGGAGCAATTGGGGACACAGTACCAGCCGGGGAGTCAAATTGGGACCGAGGTCCAGGGAGTAAGGAAGTTGGAGATGATCCCTTACCAGCTAGGGTGTCAAATGGGGATCCAGTACCAGCCAGGTAGTCAATTGGGGAACCAAGCCCAGGGAGCAAGGGAGTTGGGTTGGGACCCAGCCTAGGGAGAAAGGGAGTTGGATGGGGACCCAGCCCAGAGAGAAGAGGAGTTGGGTGGGGACCCAGCCCAGGGAGAAAGACCATGGCTGCTCAATATCCGCAAAACAGTGTCTGCTTATATATGCACGCTATGGTTAAATGGCAAAATTGTGTATAATATTATGATTGTGTGGGGACCTTTAGGACACCCTCTCTCCCCCATGGGCTATTAGAGGTCTTCCAATGGGGCTCGCCTCACCCTAAAGCACCTAGGGGGATGGGATTGGTTTGCTCCCTTCCCAACATTCCCCCTTTTGTTACTTCTACAGTAACAAACTCCCCCCACACATGCACTCATTTCCCCTTCTCACCTCTGCCTCATATGGTGGGGTACCGTTTTGTGGTATCCAGACCCTGCACACAGACCATAAGCTTTCCCCTGATTGTGAATATTCCACAGGAGTACATGTCATATAAATGCATGCCCCAACGCCAGGCAGATCTACCCATTCTTCATCATAGTTTTCATAGTTTTCAGGGTCAGGGGGTGGGACAATGGTGATGTGATATAAGCGGTCCACTTTGTCTCCATAAGGGATGGGGATCATGTAAGGAATGGCGTGGTCAGTTTGTATTTCACTATCTTTTGTATTCCAAGGTACCTTTGTAACTCTACTAGGCACTGCTTTGGCACAACACCGAAGGCCGATTTGACAGGTACAGAAGATGACCAACATGAAAAGGATGGCAGGTTCCAGCATCTTCATGATTGTGGCTAGCTAGGACAGGGCCAATCGAATGCAGCATCAAACCAGCCATTTCCTTGTATTCCTCCTTCTTTCTTCATGCATACTCCTAGACCATGTACCGCTGCAATTATGTGGGATAGTGGCCAATTTCTCCATGTCTTTGGGAGGCACAAACGTGCAGCATGAATCCCTAATTTTTGGGCACATGCCTCCTTTCATTTCATATTGAGGACATAACGGTTCTGCATCGTCAGCCGCCTCAAATCACGCAGTTCGACCTTTATAGTGTTGAACCCATGCTCAGTGTCATTTGCCAAATGGACCAGTTCCCAGTGTACAATTTGAGGCCATTTTGCATTGGCTGCTGCTTGCACACCAGGTAGCAAGAGCCAGGCGAAGAACATCTCTGCCGAGCTGAAATGTTTGTATTCATCAAGGATTTCTGCGAGCAAATCTGCTCAGTCTCTAGATAGATAGTTTCAACCTTTTCATCCTCTGCAACTTTTCATGTTCACCTCTTCCAGGTTTGATGTGAAACTCTGGCAGAGATAACGGGTTTGACCCCCCCTTGCCCATGTTCTTCCAGGATTACTAATAGGGCTGAGTGCAGCATTTCCAGTGAACAGTAACCCCTCCATGATGGCGGGAGGTGCAAGTACGCTTGTTGGCCACAGACCCAATAAGATTTGTTCACTGCCGCAGTACCTCTCTTTAGAAGGGGCTTGTTGCATCGTTTCTTAGAGCCGATGAAAATAGATCCTTCACTGTGGAAGCAAAGTTCATATGTTTCTTCTCGGTTCATTTTCACTGGTATTTCCTTTGCTTCAATCCATGTCAACTTTGTAATGTGCTCTGTACAGATTTGTGCGCAGGTTGTGTCCACTCGGGCCATGAGTTCTACTTCATAACCCAGTAGGCCCTCTGCCAAGCTGCTGAGTGTGGTCTCTTGCATCTATTGTTTATGTATGTAAGTCCTTGGATCACCAAATATGGTTGCTGCAGGCATTACATTTTTCTTGGATTATTGTTATATTTCCGGGGGTCTGTATTGATGAGCTCTAGTCACAATCTTTGTGCCTGGAAGGTGCCTTTAACCCTACATAGCGCAAGATGAACCCGGTACTGTGCCTCTAAGATTGGTACTTCTTGGTTTACTAATACCTTAGGTGCCCCCGACATGTGTGGGATTAGTGAACATACATAACAGCTGCCATTAGCTGTTTGTCTTCCCAATGCACTTATATGCGAGTACCAACTGTTGGTCATCTCGGGGTGCCATACATCTTCAATAGCATCAAGGCTAAACCTATGATAGGAGTCATACTTCATCCTTCATGCTTGCCATTTCATTCTCTTATGTGGCCCAATAGGTTCGCTCACAACACTTGCTATATCAACACACATATTTTTAAAACACATGGTTAAAAATGTTCTAATATCATGCTCACCATCATACTCATATGTACAGGGGTACTTGTTGATCTGTTATCGTTGTTATTATGCTTGTCACTATTGTTATACATTTATATGGTAATGTGCATTATGTTTCATGCACCCCTGCTCCCCCCTCTTTTATAAGTGTTCTCCTTATAAAAGAAGAACCCAAATAAATTCCTAAAATAAACATAACAATGGTAAATAATAATGCACTAAAATTAATACCAACATATATGAATATGAACATCTAGGAACATTCTCATAGCTAATATGTTTTCTAACATAAACTTCAGTATCTGGAGTTGCTGGTTCCATTGTCTTCTCACCTGAGGAGAAAAAATAATGCACACAAAAGGTAGGGCTGGTTAGGAGATGTAGAGAGAGCGAGAGTGAAAGAGGGAGAGATAGAGAGAGTGAGAGAGAGAGAGAGATAGAGAGAGAGGGAGAGAGAGAGAGAAAGAGCGAGAGAGAGAGAGAGAGAGAGAGAGAGAGAGAGAGAGAGAGAGAGAGAGAGAGAGAGATATCTTATAAAATATGTCTGATGTTGTGCATGTGCTGTAATAAGAGGAGGTCTGGTATTAAAGAATAATTAATGATAAGGTATATGAACAATATGAAGTGCTTTTAAGGTGATTACGTAGTGTTTGGGAGTGCCCTGTGGACAACAGAAAGATGTTTTGAATAACAAAGGCCCTTTACTTTTATAGCGAGGGGAGTGGAAAACATCACTTCGCAGGGACCATGACATCTGGGTTTATTCCATTTTCTAACAAAACACCTTACATAATTGAATACTGCAGGCAGCAGTGTTGGGGTGGGTGGGGAACCTGTTGCAGTTGTGTTTGCAGTGTCCGGTGTGTCCTCTGGTCGGGACATACATTTAATGCATGTGTTAGTGTTGTCAGATACCCTTTAAGATTGCTTCTGCCCTATGGACATCTGATGTCCTCCTGACAGGGGATATGGGTGCATGTATGCGTCCGCCAGTTACCACCTCATGGGCTGAGAAATGGTGGTCCTTGCTGGGCTGTGTGCATAGACTTAAGAGGCCCAAGGGCAAGCAATGTACCCAGTTCTTTTTCAACATGGTGCAAAACCTAGATAATTTGCTCTTGAGAAGGCCGTTGATCCTCTCTGCAGCGCCATTGGCATGGTGGTGATAAATAGAGCACATCCGGTGCTTGATGCTAAGCAGTGCTGTGATATCCTTAAAGAAATATTCGAAAAAATGTGTGCCATTGTCAGACCTCAACACATTGCACACAACCCATCGGGGGAGGACCTTACAGACTAAAAATGTGGCTGCACATTTGGCATCCAGAATGGCACAAGGTCCGGCCTCAACCCACTGTGAAAAAGGGCAAACCACAACAATCAAATACCGGGCTCCATTGGACCTTTCGTCCATGTCTGCATAATCTATGTGTAGCTCATGGAATGGCCCCATTGGGAGGGGCAAAGTTCACCATAAAGTTAGGAGTGTCATGCCTGTGATGAACCTTTGACATGTGGTGCAGTGTATGATCATATTTGTGAGGTGCTCCTGAAGGTTGAGCACAAACCAAACTTCTTGTATGTCAGCTGCAATGTATTGTTTTGATCTCTGGGCTCATCAACTGTTCATATGGCATTACTGCTTTGCCAGTGCACTCTTTTTGCCACAACAAATCCGTCAGGGATTGTTTGTACCTTCTCGCTATCCATAGTACTTTCTCCTTATTTGGTGCTTGCAGTTCAATAAACTGCACAATAGGCTAGGCTGTAAACTGTGTGTTTTGCTGATTATTTGAAGGAGTGGCCAAAATGTACTGGCCAGGTGTGGGTACCGGAAGATAGGTTGTCATTTTGGCCATTGTGTCAGCAGCAGCGTTTCCCAGTGAAATTTTGTTTGTGTCATTGGTATGTGTGGCACACTTAACGACCACCACTACAGAGGATTGGGACAATGCTGAGATTAATATGTCTAGCAATGCAGCATGTATTCAGGGGAACTCTCCACTCTTCAGAAGCCCCTCGTTGTCCACCATGACAGACCAGCATGCACTGTTGTATGCCGTATCCCGAGTTAGAATAGATGGTCAGGTGGCACCCTTGTGAAGCCCGCAGCAATGAGGTTGAGTAATGCATCGGCTGTCTTTTCATAATCAGTGTTTCATATTCACCTCCCTTAAGGTGCACCACTGTGGTGCCCATAAGTATTTGGCCTGTCTCTTGGTCAATTGAACCGTCAATTAAAATAACTTCCTCTTCTTTTAATAGGCTGTCCTTTGCTTGGGAATGACATCTTTCTCCCCTTCATCTGTGACAAAGTCATGTATTGCTAAATCCTCTTCTGTACACATTTCTGTCAAAAAGGTGGCAGGGTTCATTGTTTTGCATCACACAATATAGATGTTCAGGCTTGAGAGGATCAGCTCATATGCTGAATCTCTCTGTGTGGTCAGGGTAGATTTTGGGCCCTCGAAAATGGCATACACCGAATGCTCCACATAAAAGTGACCAACACTTCATCAATCGTGTACGGAGCTGCAGCAAGTGCTTTCTCACCCGAGAATTGTCCTTGCATCGCTGATTCTAGCATGCCACTATAATAGGCCAATGGCTTGTGTCCCATTGTACTCTTCTGGGTCAGTACTGCAGTCTTAAACTGACCATTAGAATGTGAGAATATGTAGAACTCCTGTGTATAGTCTCTGGTGGTGAGCACTGCGGCTGTGGATATTACTTACCTAAATGATTAAAATTATTTGCCATCTCTGATGTCCATTCAAGTTTTGATTGCCTATTTGTGCTTCCTTGAGGGCCTGTATGAACAGCCTGCATTATGCTGCATAGTTAACATCCATTCTCTGCAGTAGTTGCATAGCCCTAAGAATGTCTGGAGGTCGTTCACTGTTATGGGTTAGAGGGCGGCATGCATAAACACTGCTCTGTCTGGTATGATTCTTTTGTTTGCTGATATCAACTGATATAGATACAGCACTTCCTTCTGGAAGTACTGTATTTTGGCCATGTCAACCGCATACCCATTCCAGGCTAGTAGTTGTTGCAGTGTGTTAGAGTCCCTCCAGCAGTGCTTCTCACTGTCACTGCATAGAAGCAAATCATCCATGTACTGGATGATCCTGCAGGGTACTTGAATGTTTCCTAAATCAGCATGCAATATCCTGTTAAAAATGCTTAGGCTCTCACAGTACCCCTGAGGCAAACAAGTGTGTTCATAGCAATATCTATGATGGGTAAACGCTGTCAGATACGGTGAATCGGGGTGCACGGGTATCCAAAGAAGGCGTCTTTTAGATCCACCAATGTAAAGTGAGTTGACTCTTTTGGAGATAATACATAGAATGGTAGCGGGGTTAGGGACCACAGGAAACTCTTTCTGTATCACATCATTTAGTGGGTGTTCATCCTGTATCATTCTCCAATTGTCCCCTGTTGCCTTTTTCACAGGGTAGATCGTTGTGTTACACAGGGATGTGGATGGCGCTATTATGCCTTGATTGAGCAGAACCTGTATCGTGCCTCTGATTCCTTCCTCTGCTTCTCTTGATAGTGGGCACTGTTTTACCCGGGGAAGCACTGCCCCTGGCTTTAGTGTTAAGTGTACTGGGGTTACTCCTTTAAATGCCCAAAATCATGTGGGTTGTTGGTCCACAAATGCTCTGGTACATGTTCTAAGTCTGCTTCAATGACGGATCTTGGGGCTACAATGACCATCAGGGGACATTGCACTCTTCAGTATTGCGGCATGATCTCGCAGGAGATGCAAATCTCTAGAATTAGTTATCTGTCATTGCCATAATTCTCAAGCAATTCTGCATCCGTCACTTCCTTAAGAGTTACAGTGGTGTCAATGCAAGCACTGTATGCCACTTGCACCCGTGCCTGTCTGTCCCTAGTACAACCACTCTCTTTGCTGATACCAACAACCCTTGCACGTCTAGGGACAGGATTGTGCCCGCCACCAATTCCAGGGACACCAGAGGGCGAAAGATAAAATCTCTCTGCACTCTCCAACAGCCCTTGGCAATCTGTCGCACCGCCTCCACAAATACTGTTATTTCATAAATAAACATGTCTTGGTTTACGAGTATCCCCCTGGCCACTACTCCTCCCCCCCCTGCCATTTCATGTATTACCACCATTGCTCTTATTGCACACATTCCTAGTGTGGCACAAACAATGCCTCAATCTGTGAATTAAATTGGCACGTTCAAATCGCTGAGCAGATACCTGTCCAGCAAGTTGACAGGAGAGCTTACAGAAAACAGCAAGGGAGCACCCACCACCTTCCCCCCACCTTTACGTCCCAATCCTTTGTGTACAGAACCATAGAAATAGCCCCAGAGAAGCGTTGCATGTCAAGAATGTTGCCCAATAATGGGAGCCCCCTAACTAATGCATGATTTCACAGAACCCGAATCAGCCATAACCATGAATTGCTTGTTTCCTATCTCTACCCCGACCAGGGGTTCCTCGTCAGGATTGAGGGTCACCGACAGGACCAGACATGCAAGAGTTCTCTGTGGGCTGTCCTAGTCAGGATATGCATTTGTCCCGGGGAATATAAAGCGGTTTCCCGCAACACGGCTGTGCCTCGAAAAGGGGCAACCATACCATTTGGAATTGCTTGTGCCACCACCACGTGTGGTTTGAGGTGTGTATTGTTGTACCACTTGCTGCTGCTGCGTGGGTGGGCCAGTTATCTGCAGACGTAACTGTGTCTAGGCTGGTGTATATTGTAATGTATATGTATAGAAGTCATTTTAGGTGCCCTTTGTGGGGTCCCTGAAGTGGTAGGCCATAGTTATACCCCATTCCTGGTCTGCTCCTACACTCTCTTGAAAAATGCCCCCATTTCCTACAGTTCTCTTCCTCGCTGCTGTCCTCCTTGTTGACAATGTGGATTGGGTACTGTGGACCCCCGCCACACTGTCTTTGTCCTCCTTTCGACCAAACCACAGCCATTCTAGTGTTTGCAAATTCTTGGGCGTTTCCTGCCACCTCTGTTTGACCTGGTGTTGATACTGACACCTCCACAACAATTTTGGCTAATTTGTTTTGTACTCGTTTGGCTTCCTCTGCGTGCCATCTCTGGGCTGTTTCCTTGTCACACTCCTTTATTCTCTTGCAATGGTGTATTTTGGCCCACCCCTACGCCTTGATGCCCACGATTTTGTCTAGTGCCTTTTGCACTTCTTTGGGCAGGACCTTTTTAATGATAAAGTAGAAAAAGGGTATTCACTGTTCCCACGAGCTACCCGTCTCCACTCTCCACATTTCCTGAACCTTAAGAATAAACTGAGAAGGCTCTTCGTCATCACCCATAGTACATTGCATTATCAATTGTAGGTTGGGTGTGTCAGGGAACGCTCGCCACAGCGTGTCCCATATTTGAGCCCAGATCTTGTTAAATGATGATCCATCGTGTGCATCATTCCCAGGTATCCTGCTTTCACCCACACATCCTCAGCCTGATCTCCAATAGTCGCTATCAATAAGCTTTTGAAGTCACCAACTGCCTGGGGTACCCCGGCTGTCTGTTTTTTGAATGCATAAATACACTTGCCTGCGGGGAGCAGAGCACTTTTATCAAATTGTTTTTATCCATATGAGCCCAGGGCATATAGTGTGGCCTGCCTATAAGGGGCATTTGTATCAATGACCTACTTCTGTCAACCCTTTTTCCACTTCCTTTTTTCCTTTCCACTGCCATCCGGCCAAACCTGCTCTTTAACCTACCCTCCCACAAACTCTCCATCCCGGGAGTATGTTCAGGTGCTTGCTTTGCCTCCTCATCCTCATCGTCTTCAAACTCATCAATTGCACTCCACCCGCTTCCACTCCTCAGCGAGATCCTGTATTCTCATACCCTAAGCTGTCCACCCGCTCGCCCCCTTCTCCTTCCTTCTCTATATGCATGTTTTTTTATGGCTGCACTATCTATTCAGAACAAAAATGCTTCTGTTTCCCACCCATCTGATCCTTGCTCGTCTGGTTTATTGGTGTTCACTTCACTCTGTATTGACCACAATCTGGTCACTTCTGTTCTTGCCACCTCTAGTGCCACATCTAGGTCTCTTTTATTGACATCAGCATGCGCTGCAACATCCAGAGGGGATGCATATGGGGGTGGTGGGGCTGTCACTGCAGTGAACACATATGTTAGGTTAGTGTAACCTAATAAGGGGCAGGCTGTCAATGGGTATATTCCCCTTTGTTTCGCTGGCGCCTGCCCTCTTTTCCTGGACAGTTGTCCCTGCTATCATTTGGACTCCCACTAAATCTTCTGCGTCCTTGAACAAGTTCCAAAGTTCTAATGTTTCGTTTCTATGTTAGCAACTCTTTCCCCTTGTATTTAGTTGTAAAAAAATATATACATATGTTCCAAAATATTTGTATTATGGGACCCTTGATTTGGCCATGAGCAGGGCTACCCCCTCCTCTTGTCTCCATCAGCCATTGCTTGTAATACCTCTTGATTGTCTCACTGTATAATGGCAGGGCCTTACAGTTATATTCTATGGGTGTTTCCCCTCCCATTATAATGGTCCTTGAGCACCACTACCTTTAAGCCTTTTCTAGCGCATCACGCACCCTGATGATGTCCATCAAAAAGGTCAGTCCCTCATCCTCTCCCTCCCTTCAAAAAATCAAAATACATTTCCCCCACTCTCATACTTCATGCATTCAAAAGACACTACTATTTACACAACGCCCCTCCTCGGGCATCCATAATACACAATAAAAACACAAACAAAACAAGCTAAAATAACAAGCTAAAATATAAACAACTACTGTTTCCGAGCCCACTAATTATGCAGGGCTCCTAATTGTTTCCTTTTTCCACAGTTACACACTATACGTGGTACCACTTCTCCCCTCACTCTAACAATCTCACTTTCCACTTGCTCCCACCCTTCACGCTTTCCCATGTACCGGTCTCCTACTTCTTATCAATTTCAAGTGTATACTCACATGCGCATGTTCATCTGAACGCCTCCGTCATGGTGTCCCAATTACACCAGCCTGCACTCTCCTCAGAGCTTCGCCCCGCTCCAATGAGCAGACAGGAATTCTGCAAACACGGATCCAGTAAAACCACTCAGGAATATGCATTTTTCTGGACTTGTTACTGTATGTGCGTGCTGCCCCTCCTGAGAAGCAGCCTGGACACCTCCACAGACACAAGGGTTCTGGGATCACATAGGGGTCACAAATAAAAGGCATGCTCCTAAAAGCTCACACCAGAATAAATACAAACCTCCAGGAAAAAAAGGCCCAAGAAACTCTTGCAAGCATAACAAGTTGTATTTCTACAAAAATAGGTGCGTCAGCAAACAACTCTGCTGCCATGGAATGTTCTGCCGTAAAAAAGGACACAAGCAGAAGCTTAAAAGCAGACACAGCAGCATAGATTATGACATTATATACAGTGGAAACCCACGTGGCTATTTGGTGCGACCCTATACATAGTCAGCCTGCTCCATAGGGATGCCAGGCCATTCGTCCCAGCCCAGTCCAACATCTTCCATCACGTGGGGACTGCCGGGCTCATTTTCTCCAGGGAACCAATGCTAAAGAAGCAATTAGTTACAGTTGTGAATAGTGCTACTCTATCATTATACAATGCACCTGACATGCTCAAAGGCTGGCACAGGGGAGTTTCAAGGTTACACAAACCCACACCTACTTCAAATATCCCGGTCGCGTCTCTCGGCCTCCAATGCTTCCACCCTCGCTTTTGAGCTATAATGTATCCCTCTCTGTACCTCACATTACAAATCATGTCATTATGAATAAAGGTGGGACGACCATGGTTGGTTTATGATTGGTGGCCTGCTGTCAACTGGTATGCCGGAATTCTGGGGTCTTAGGACTGGTGCGGTTGCAGGCGCTATAACTCATAGTTGGCTGGGTGGGGGTTGAGGCCCTGCTCTGGCCTGTTTATGATAACATACACCAAGGCTTTCTTAGAACAAACATATTGGCAGCAACTTTAGAACAAAGAAGAATTTCTGTGGGAGTCAGCAGCGTGGGCCTCTCTCATCATCACTTGAGCCTGTTCAGATTTCCCCCTCAGGCTTGCGGCCTGTGTTTTACACATTAGATATTGCATGGCTGTGCAGGCCCAAAGCTTCGACCATGGCTGCATAATCTCTGCAAAACGGTGTCTGCTTATATGTGCACACTATGTTTAAACATATATGATTATGTGGGCTTCCCCTGGGCTGT
Organism: Ambystoma mexicanum; assembly: GCF_040938575.1. NCBI lineage: Eukaryota > Metazoa > Chordata > Amphibia > Caudata > Ambystomatidae > Ambystoma > Ambystoma mexicanum. Next base: position 946,614,780 of record NC_090922.1, read on the forward strand.
TAGATGTTTTGCAATGGGGTTTGCCTCACCCTAAAGCACCTAAGGGGGTGGGATGGGTCTGCTCCTTTGCTAACATCGTTATGAATATAATTAAGTGGTAACGTCCAAGTCCTCCATTTATATAATTCCTATGGAAATGATGATGGCTTGAGAACTTATCCATGTGAATAGTAAAGTGTATGACCCCTCCCCCCCCTCGGGGCCAGCAGACAGAGACCATCATAGAAATTCTGGAGGAAATTCTGGAGGATTACACACATATTAAAAAGAAAGTTGTTATACTGGTAACAGGGGATTTTAATTTGCGATCCTGCGCAATAGTAGAAAAAGGGCCTCATTACAAGTGTGGCGGTCCGGAAATAAGGGTCCCTTCCCAAACTGCCAAATTACAACTCTTTGGGTGGGGGCCGTTGCACCCAGCAAATCTGACCAGCTGGGCGTAAGGGCAACCTCCCCCAAAGTTGTCACAGAAGAACCGGCACCATTACCAATGATGCTGATGCTTCTCTGTCCCCACTCCAATGGAGTCCTATGGCGCTCCATGGGAATGGGAACTTACACTTTCTGCCCCCTGACATCCCAGGCCACATGGACTTGGGGCAGCCCAAGGGGCCGGGAACATATGACATCTATTGCTTAAATGCCCAGCAGTAGACCAACATAGACAGCAATATCTCAGACCGTCTGTTCACTCACCAGGAATTATTAATGTGGTGGTTCTTGTGAACATTGCATGGGAGCGACTCAAGTGTCTTTGATAATTGCATTGATAAGATTTTGGAAAAACATAGGGAAATAATTGCCATCACTAGGAAACCACAGACAGAGGGGATACTTTTAACTTGGAGTAATTTGAGAGTAATTAATTTGATGTAATTAAACAAGCGTAGTAAACCTTAGATGCATGTGAGGTAGGAATAGAATGTTAAGGTTAATCTACTTGTAATTACTCTTGTTATGAATTGTTAATATGATGTATGATTTGTAAAGTTGCACTTCATAGCACTTTGTGTGGAAAGTTTAATTTTAAACTGCCAACACATTCACTAATATATTTATAGTTAATGCAAAATGATTTCTCTCTGATGTTTAGGCATGTCATTAGTATTTGTAAAAAAACACATGAATACAGGCTTTTGTAGATATACATGTGTTTGCAAATGTTGCATTCGTGTGAAGCAGAGATGGGGAATCATTGATCTGTAATTTCTTATTTGTGGTGATGTTTGTTTCCTTTTAGATTCACCAGAAAGAATCCGTGGGAGAGTTCATATACTGGGGAGTTGATGGAGGGGGGACACTCTAAAAAGGAACATGCATTGCATCGCTGGGAAGATCTTGCCCTGCATTCTAGGACTCAAGGCGATTTTTGGAACCACAGGCAGTTTTCCATCCATGACTCCGAAGTCAGCAAAGGAGGCAAACAGCATTATTATGGGAGAAGGGGGGAGACAAATAGGAGAGTTGGTTCCTCGGAGAGTGACTATTGTTCTTGTTTGCTCTCCAGCTCCTTAGCCGCTGCACATCCACAGAGGTTTTCCTTCAGGGGCACTGATGTCTAATGCCCATGGCATTTGAATTGGTCTGCCATATATCTCTTGTGTTAAAAATCAAATGGAGAAGTGTGACCAAAAGGGTTGGGTATAGGATCGTTCATAGCAGGTTAGATGGGTGGATGAGTTGGCAAAGATGTTTTGGAGGATGTGCTGTACTAAGGTGAGGGAGCCAAAGAATGCATGAGTTATGCAGGTTTAAAGTGGTCTTGGGGCCATAACATGTATGCAGTTAATGAATACTGCATGTGGGTGGGGGAGACTTACACAGTAGGGCTGAAGTCATAGAGTGAAAACCCAGGCCACAGTACCCTATACTTTAATTCATCACTGCCCCACATATCGCTCTATGCTTTCACCCAAAATGGCTTTCTTTCAGAAGAATAAATTGCCTCCATTGTGGGCCTAAACATCCTCTAGATGGGCCTCTCTTCATTTGTGATTGTTCTTCCCATCCCCCGCCTCTCTCTCTCCCTGGTTGCTCCTACATCATGTTCCCCCTCTGCTCTCTCCCTTCTCATGTGGTTCTAGCGTCACACACTCTTGCCTAAGAGTTCTAGCTCCATGATTTCTGTGGCCACTGACAATGAACTGATCACAGCCTGTCATTATTGCATTTCCTACATTTGTGTTCATGTCCCTACCACACTGTAAAAGTATAATAACTGCAACACACCCTGCACTCACTGTCTGGTAACGGTGCAAGATGTTTGTTCTGTTTGGAGGTCATGGCTACTGGATCCAGTTGGTGTCATGCTCTGTGCTGAGGTGGAAGATGGTAATACCTTTATGATAAATGGCCACAAGGAGCACTGTTTAACGCTTTACCTAAACATTGAAATTGTTATATAATAATGTATGCATTATCCAATATGTATTTTGCAAAACATGTGAGCATGATGGAATGTTTTCAGTTCGAAAACATGTATGGGATCAGTGCTCACATGTTAATCACAATCCAATGCTATTCAATAACCAAAGGAAGGATATAGTCATATTCCTAAATGCAATACAGAAAACATTCATGAAACCTACATCTGACTAAAACTGTGTAGTGCCATCAAACAGTGTAGCCTCGTTCATGGGTTTGTGAACATGCCTGGTATAATCTCTGAGCTGTAGAGGTGATAAAGAGCAGGAAAGTAATGGCACTCGACTAGAGCTTGCTGTCTTGCTACCTCACCACTTTATCTGGCATCCCACCATCTATGCCTTCTACAACAACATTATGGAAGCAGGAAGGCAGTGTTAGAGTAATGCCAGTGGAGGGCGACATTCTTGCTCTACCACGGTCCTCCTACTCCACACTCGGCACTGATGTAAAATAATACAGGCTGCAGGAATAGATAACACAAGTGTATCTTATGCTGAGGCTAAAGTTAACATGGATTGAAATCTTAAAAATGCAGCTCACTGGTTTTCCTATATTTTTGGTATGGCTTTTCCTATCATACAAGGTTTTTAACATGGTGAATCTCAGGTCGAACTTGGTGCAGGTTTCCCAGCCTCTCACATTGATTTGTTTCCCAAGTAGGAGCCTTAGATATTGGGTCAAATCTTGGGTATATTGTTCAAGGTTGTTAATCCAATCAGAGTTCTCTCAGGCTCACTTATTACGTTAATTCAGATAATTAGACCCCATTTCATGTTCTGAAGGAAGTTCCCAGTTTAGTCCACTTCCTGTGATCTGTGGGATCTGCTAGGCTGTGATACACAGTTGGAGGCTCACAATTGAAGGGTGTTACGAGTATTATCACCACTTTCAGGAACAGTTCAGGAACACTGATGGTCGTTTTGTGTGTAGTTCGGTGTTGGTTGCTGAGTTTATTTTTTCTATTTTTGTGCCCCTTTGACTGATCTGTTTTTGTTACATTTTCCTTCCCTCTTGTCCCTTTTCTCCTTTGTGTCTCCTGAGAAAAATTTAAAAGCCAAAAAAGAAATGTCAGTCCTCGTTCCAGTCCCCACAAAATTACAAAAAAAAGCTTCTAACCCTTTCCCAGTTTCCTCTGTGTATGTTTGTTGTCGTCGTCGTCTCCCACTTTTTCATTCTTGCTGTAGCTGCAGAGAGCTCTAGCAGTGTTTTATGCCATTTCTTCTTACATGGGTCCAGTCCTCTGGTTGTTTTGGCTCTGTAGGTCTCCACCTCTCCAACTTTCCAGTTCGCATAAGGAAGGGATTGGAACGTTTGAGTCCCTGGGAAGGGAAGAAGCTGCAAGAAGAGTTGGTGAAGCAGCATTTGTACTTGAAGGAAAAGGAGAATGTCCTTATTATTGAAGGGAAGGTTGGGAGCCTCATGCTGTTTGTTGTTGCCAGTTTACAGGCATGGGCCACGCAGCATTACTTGATTCCAGAGTCGAAGGGGGCGTCAAAATCATTGAGAGTGGCCGGTGGAGGGGGAGTGGAAGAGGAGGAAGGGTTCTCATTGAGTACAGGGGCATGGGAAGCAGGGGAGGCAAGGACTATGGTAGAGCAAAAGGCTATGCAGGTGATGCAGAAAGTGTACTTGGATATCTTCCTCATAGTTGCTACAATTGCAATGGGCAACATTTCAGAGGAGGTCTTCGCCCAGCAAGTTGATGTGGCAAAGGACGGTGATGTCTTTTTGCTTTAACATCATGTTGGAGAGGAGCGCAAGGCAGAAGACTATTATGTGGAGGTACTCCAGCAGCCTGTGGTCCTACCTGTGGGAAAGGAGGTGGAAGAGGAGAAAGTGGAGTTGTTAGAGAATGGGCCTCACAAAGTCACAGAAAACCAGGAAGCAAATACCTTTACCTCATGCAAATATCATGGACTTGGATGTGGGAGTACTTTGATCTACCACCGGGGGAAGAATGAATTATGAGGAGTGTGCAGTCTTCTGCAAGATGGAAGGCTATGAAAAGGAAAGGACGTGGGGAAGAAAAGCAAGTTTTGGTCCCTCGGAATGGGAGTCATGCACAATCACATTCACTGTTGTCACAAAGAGGAATACCTGGCAAATGAGTGTCTGCACCACCACTTATCCTAAAGGCCATCACAGCCTCCTTCGATTGTGGGGATGATATGAGGGCTAGTTCCTCCATAGCCAGGCACAACCAAACATGATTAGCCATGCCATGAAATGCAACAGGGAACCCATGCAGCTGGAAAACCTGTCCAAACACCAATAACTGTGGACAGCAGCAGGCAGCATCAGGCCTGTGTTGTTGGTGTTGCAACAACTAGTAGCTGGAGACAATCCACCACTGGCACTCAACAGGTCGCACTGAGCGACTTCTCCCGTGTCAAGTGACAAAATGTTCAGCTTCACAAAAAACCTTTCAACTGTACACTTGTTGGGCCAGCTTAGAGTTTGAACTCACACAAATGCCTATGGCTAGATGAAACGCTTGCTCCACTATTATTGCATTAGGTCATCATCACTTCCCACACCACTGTCCAGCAGATAGGCATCTACTGTCTGGTCCTGTTGATGATCCAAATCTTTTCAAGATGCCTGAGTCATTGGGTAGGGCACTGAAAAGAATGTACTACTGACCTGCAGGAGAACAAGAGTGGTTGAGACTAAATCACCCACCCAGCCCCCACATGCCTGCAAACCAAGACCCAACACAATCATAAATGAAAAACAGGCACAGTTAAGAGATATGCGTCCTTCGCCTTTTGTGGTACCATGGTCTGAGGGAATGCTATACTCCCAAGAGGCGTGTGAATGTGGTTCAGTAGCAACCCAAACAGTGAAGTATAACAGTCAAAAATAAAGGAATGTCCAATCAAGGTTCTACAAAAGTATATATTTGAATCAAACACACCATGTACAATAGTGATTAACTAGAAAACACTGTTCAAACCCAGCCCTGGAGAAGAACGCAGAATATGCAAAGATAGAAAATATGCAGCACTCTGGATAATGAGATGGCAGAGAAAAGACAATACAAGACCACAATATTCAAAGGTTATGCTCTTGAGGTTGCAAAGGGATTTTATTGACCCATCAGTCTCTAGACCCCAAAGATGGACTGGGGGTCAGATACTAGTCAATAATACCTTTTAAAGGGTCTTGGTGGTTCAACAGCTTATACCAGATTTCTCTCCATCGATCGAATTGTCGGCTCAGGCTGTGGCTGTGGCAGTCATGAGGTTTCAATGGCAAACTGCCGTTGAGTCGGGGTCAAGCTGAATGGAGCTGCGGTCTTGAAGCATCTACTCAGCTGTGTGGATTAGGCGGTTACCAGATTTGGTCCGGCGGTCGAGCATAATCGACGGTCAATCTTGTACCAAGATATGAAGTTGAGTCTTGAACCTGTGTACCCAACACTAGGCCCTTTAGTATTGCCCTTTAAGACGAGGTAGCAATACTTCTAATAATACTTCAATACTTAGATGGATGGAGGTGCAGAATATACTCAAACGTCAATAAACAGACTGACTCAGGAATTTGGCAAAGTACGTCTGTTTTAATATCAATTATCTAAAACAGGGAGTTACAACGATCATCAACGAGCATCTGCTCGAACTTCTCACTCAACGAATTTCATAAAAAATACATTTATGGTAAAAACTTGTCATCATTGACGTCAATCTAGGTGGCAAACTACAAAAACCTACTTGGGAAAGTGAATGGCTTAACAGGAACATCTAGCTATACTTTCCATACTTCTTGAGAAGGTGATTGGGTCTCTAACATCAGGTGGGGCAACTAAGCCCTCTTCTAGAGCAAGTCACTACAGATGTCATCAAATACATGACTTCTCAGTGGTTATACAAACAATAGGTCTCTCTAGTACGTGTCCCTCTACGATTGGTTGGCACCCTTGCACCCCTCTGTACTATTACACACACTCTAGCAGCACACAGGCTGGAACCCAAGTGCTGGTGGGCTGGAAATAACCAAAGCTTCCCACCTCATTATTTGTATTTGTATTTTGTTTATTTGTATAGCACACCGGGCGCAAGGGCATCTGGGCGAATATCATAGGAGGCAAAGTTACAATTACATACAAGGAATAGACGACTCTACCAGCTTACAATAACATGCAGGTAGAGCTCCGATATGACACAAATAAGTACAATATAGGAAAGCAAGTGGCATGTACAAGCACAAGGGATATGCAGACAGTTCCTCTAACCAGTGTGGCATAAGAGTCAAGGAGGTTCAAACAAGAAAATAAGCAGAAGAAGTTAAGTTATCTACATACAAGAAAATAGATGCATTGAGGAAAATACGCATTATATATATGTGACTAAACAGCAGCGTGCTCAGGTGTGTGACAGAGTGGCGGGAGCCATAGAGTGACATCAGGTGTCTCAAAGGTTTTGTGCTAAAACCTACCCTTTAGTTTTGTTCTTGAAGGCAAGAAGGAAGGATCAGCTCTAATATCATTAGGAAGGGTATTCCAGAGCTTGGAGGCAAGGACTGGGAAGCTTGAGCCGCCCGCTTTTTGTCATTTGAACCTAGGGAGGTGTAAACTATGGGCTTGGGTCACTCTCATAGGCCGGGTGGAAGTGTGTGGAGTAAGTCGGTTGGCTAAGTAGATAGGTGCCTGGTTGGTTAGGCACTTGTCAGTCAAGGCAAGTGTTTTCAAGGAGATTCTATGCTTAAGTGGAAGCCAATGTAGATTGAGCCTAAGGTTAGAGATATGGTGGTTTCTAGGTATGTTTAATGCTGCTCTAAGTCATTATTCTGAATGACTTGCAGTTTGTTAAGGTTAGATAGACTTGTCCCTAGGTAAAGGGTGCTGCAATAGTCTACCCTGGACAAAAAAAGTGTTCTGGCCAAAGTGATGCAATTTGGAGTAGTCAAAAATGGTCCACATGCAGAGATAAGTTTGCATATATATGCAGATGCTGAACTGACAGCATTGGTTTGTCTGCATAGTGATAGTGAGGAATCGAGGTAGACTCCTAGTGCTTTGGCGACCTTAGATACCTTGATGATGTTGCTTTCATCTATCATCACTCTTGCCTTCTGCCAGGCAATTAGCCATTTGATCATTGGCCTTGGAAATGTTCTCTCTGTCTGTGAATAAAAGGGAGTAGAGGCATACTGTCTCTTGGTTTCGATACAGCTCAACTCAGTATCTATTTTCATCCATCCACGTGACTAGAGACCATGTTTCAGAACTTTTCATATTTGAAATACTATTAAATGATGAACCTCTTATGTCTTCAATGATCTTGCTCCTCACCTCAAACAAGAGTTTGTTCTTTTCACACATTTTGTAGCTACTGAATGAACATCCAGCTCACTGTGGCCTTGACTTCCTGGTACTGGGCCAGCCAAGCTCTTCTTGAATCTACCTCCGGTATTAAGTCGTTTTCCAACTGCAACACACGGAAAAAGCCTGTCTATTTACTGGAGCCAAACTGGGCTAAAGTGTGTTGTGGAATATACATAGTCTATACATTCTTATGCATTTACGTTGGCGCATTCCCACAATCTATTCACTATGTTTCCAGACTTTAAGAATACTTTGACTACTTGTGTCACTGCGTCTGTACAATTGTAAAATGACTTGACATTTTCTTCATCGTTTCTGTAGCATGGGCATCTTCCTCTCGAGCTGGAAATGTTGCTCATCTTGAACACCTCCTCAGATCTTCATAGAATGCTTACATTCTTCAGACTCTTGTCTCTTCTATGGATACGTCAGCTCTGCTGCGCATTACGTCATCAATCTTCTCTTTTTCTCGTTTTTCACACTTCTTCTGGGATTTCATTCAAATGGCCATTATATTGTCGGGAGTGCAAATACAGCTTTCTCAATGGGTATCTTACTTCCAGGATTCTTTTTGATATATGCACTCTCACTGGTACTGCACATGTCTCACACTCTTGTTCCCAACATATAGGCATCATGGGGGACAAAGCTTTGAGTGGGGGTTCTTGGCTCCACCTCTGCACTCTGTTTGATGCGGGGCTCGGAGGTCGCTGTTCAAGGAGCAACAGAGTCAGGTCGATTTACTTGCAGGAGCGGCGATGGAAAAGCTGATGTTTTCATGCAGTGAATTGAGCAAGGCAAGATGGCAGTACTTCATGGTTTGGGCCAACTCAATAATCTGCTCCAGTTGGCGTGGTGCAGTGGCAAACACGGTCGAACAGCCGAAGGAGGTTTGGAGAACTATAGACACCAAAAGGTATTGTTGAATTGTCCTGTTAGATCACTCAGCATCCAGCACTTGAATCGCTTTGGCTGGCTTAGCTTCCATGTGCTGTGAATCACACTCCAGGGTCTTTAGGTCCAATGTCAGTCATCTTCTCAGTCTCCCAAACATGGGGGAGGCTGGTCCGCATCTTCAGGGTGCCTGCAACACTGTGAGTTCCTAGGCAACAGGGTGGCTGGCCGAGAGGGAGGTTTATGGTGCAGGAGCAGAATTCACCTTCAATGGTCCTCTGCCTTGAGACACCTGTCTTAACCTCACACCTGCAGGCCTTTAGAAAGGACTGGTCTCCAAGCAGGGCCTAACAGAATCTTCTTCATGAAATCCCAAGGATGGTTCAAGGAAGTGGTGGGAGACCCCTTCTCTTACAATCAAAAGTGTCCAGGTGATTGGACTAAAGCTCTCTGGCTTTAGGGGTCCAATGCCTGGTCTTGATATTTGTGGACCTTGCCCTTCTGATGTCATACCCAAAGTGCTTTGCTCCAGAGGAAGTGGTGGTGACAGGAAAGATGAAGAGAGCCATAGAGATTAAAGATGGTAAAAGTCTCCTTCTCTTGAACAGAGTCCCCCTGACTACTATAATGCCTGCCCCCTTCGCTATTTTTCTAAGGAGAAGGCCCCTTAAAAATGCAGCAGGCTGGTCTGAGGCTTGGCTCTCTGTGAATGTAAGTACCCATTGGTTTCTGTTTGTAGGTCAGCTTCTTGTAGTGTGACTGTACCTGGGGTAAGGGTGTCACTTGCCCTTAAAAAGGAACAAAGAGAAGGAATCCCCAAAGGCTACCATTCTGCCAGTAGGCAGGAGTAGGACTTGTCTGGGAGGAAGGGAGGACTATACATAATTCTTCCACAGCTGAACTGGACCCACAGCACCAACATATGTTCAATATGAATTTAATATGGCTGAGATAACTCTAGGAGTCACTGGCCACCAACCCTAACTCAGGTATGGCTTATTTTACAGTTTGCCATGCCACCAGGAGACTATCTTCAGAGCTTTGCAGTTTTTGGAACAGGGGTGCATATTTTATATGCATCCCCGGCAGGGCAGAGACTAGGATGTCACTGCAGCTGTCAAGAGAGTACCTGTGACCTCTGAACCTGCTCTGTGGTACTGGTAGAGCAGGTGTGTGAATCACGATACTGATGCAGCTGGACACCGGTACACACAATGCTTTTGGCATGGAGCTTGTAAGAATGGCAATCTGATTAGAAGATTTCCAATTCAGAGATGGAATTGCCTGCATTATTTCATTAATTAATAACACTCAACGAAGCCTACACCCAGATGGTAATTCCTCACAGGTACCCCACAGTACCTTCTTACCAGAGGCAGAACCCAGACTGCTCACAAAGCTTTGAAAAGGTATTAGCAGGTATTGTCCCCCCTCCCTCCAAACTCCTAGTCACCCCCCTACCTTCCCCTTCCTCTCCTCCCACCTGCCACCCCAACTTCTCCTTGCGCCCCTACCCTCCATCTTCTGCCACTGTTCACTCCAGCCTACTCATCCCTCCCCAGTCAGATATACTCCCTCCCAAGTGGCCCCCTGATCCCTCGCTAGAATCCCTCCTTCACAAGCACTCTTCCCTCCCCATCTTAGACCAATTCCAGCATCTAATCCAACACCCGCTCCTAGAAATACCTCCCTTTGCTATCCCTTGTTACTACCCTTGATCCCCCTTCCACGTCCACCTTGCATACCCCATCTCCCTTTGTCCTCCCCTCTGAAACCCCTCCTAGAAGCTCTCCCCAACGGCACACACTTTCTACCTCCTCCAGTCCCCCCTCTGACACTCCCCAAGACCATCCCTTTTCCGCTCACCCCAACCCTTCCCTTGTATACTCATCAATGCCAAATCTGTCACCAGAAACAAACACATTATATTTGGCTTTATCACCTCTGAAAGCCCAAACAATCTCTTCATCGCTGAAACCTGGTTCTATGATGACTTTCAACCCATCGCACACAAGGCTTTCCCTGCGGGATACTCCCTGGTCGTACACAACAGATCCAGCAGAGCAGGGGCATTAGCAATCCATCACAAACTACACCTAACTGTTTTACACTCTAAGAAACAATCCTGCAATGCAGACTGTGAATCTCTGCTAGTTAAATTCAAACCCACTCCCTCCCTCACCAACAGCTTCATACTCCTCTATGGAACCCCGGGCTACAATAAACATTTAGCAGACTCACTCATCGACTCCCAAGCAGCCATCCTCATCTCTCACCCTTTGCTCTCTCTACTAGGAGAGCCCCACATCTGGTTTGATGCCCCTCGAATCTCATGACATGTCCACGCATTGACAACTTGGAAGACCTCAACATAACCCAAATTATATCAGGCTCCACCTACTTTGCCAGGTACACTCTTGACACAATATTCGGCTCCACCACTCTGATCTCCTCACCCTACATTGCCCTGTAGTTTGGACTGATCACTCAGCGATCGTCTCTCATGTATGACCCCATTCGCCTAACCGCATAGCCTCACCAACACCATTCCATTCCCGCATGATCCCCTCTGAAACAAGGCCATTGTATCCTTTGACCTGGCTGACTCCCTGCTTTCCTCCATTCCCAACCTTCCTATCCAAGTAAGAATCCCATCTATCAACTACTTCAGCCGATGACTCTCTGATGCCCTCACCCCACTCATCTTTACTAGATTCACCTCCCACAGACTAGGTCCTTTTCTGAAGTGGTTCACTCCCACCCTCAAATCTTTCGAAACCCTCAACCACCACCTGGAATGCAAATGGTGGACCAATGGTAAGGGTTGAAAAAAGCGACCCTTGCCAGGCAGGTCAGGCCTTACATGGCAATCATCAGGAAAGACAAAAGATGAAGGCATCTCACTGCTCCACACCCTCCACCCCAAACCCCCAAGTACTCTGCGACGCCCTGTCAGATCATTTCAACATCACTATAGAAATAAACAACACCATCAGCACCAAATTAGAAATGTTCATGCCCTTTTGTCCCTTCCCTCTCATATCCCCCTCCTCCATCGCCCTGCACGCTCCCTTCTACCATCCAGAATTCCCAGTGCTACTTTTCAGTAGCTGCCCCTCAGGATCCCCTGTAGATCCTTGCCCCCATACCTCCTTAAGAACATTCTCTCATCAACATATGCAGGCAGCATTGCTAGGTCAGTAAGTAACCATTCACTGACATTTCCCAGCAGCCTTTATAATCTCTCACATTAAACCCTTAATTTAAAAGTCCTCATTCAATCCCCTCCATCCCTCAAACTACTGCCCAATCTCAGAAAATGATTAATTACCAAACTCTTAGATTGCATGGCATACACCCAGCTCTGCCTCTTCACAGAATGCAATGGCCTACTCAATCCTGCCCAGTCCAGTTTCAGACCCCTCCATGGAACCACAACTTCCCTTGTCACTTTCTGGGATGACATTAAAATAGCAGAAGACTCAGAAGGCTGCCCTGCACTCGTCCTCCTTGACCTCTTGACACAATCAACCACATCACTCTCATGGACAGACTCCAATCTCTAGGCATCAGAGACTCTGCACTAAGATGGATCTCCTCTTCTCTCGCCAACTGCTAACAAATCATCATCCTCCCTCCCTTCTCTTCTGCCCTCCCACCCTGAGGGGCCTTGCTTTCACCTCGCCTCTTCAACCTCTTCGTAAGCCCTCTCCCCACTATCATCTGCTCTCATGACCTTAACTGCTACAACTACACACACTACACAAAGATCATTTTCAAGATTCCCAAATCCAAGGCCTCTCCCCTCCCAGACCTTGCCTCATAAATCACAGAAATCGACCACTGTATGACAGCCAACCACCTCATCCTCAATCCTGGTAAAATGGAAATCCTGATTTGCAGCAAAACAGCACTCTTCACCCAACTCACACTGTGGTTGCTCTCTGGTGAAAATAGAATGTAGCTATGTTATTAAATCCAGGTGGGTGTCAAATTTAGCCATTGTATTGAATCTAGGTGGATGTAGAAGTTAGCCATTGTATTTATTCTAGGTGATTGTAGAATATAGCCATTTATAGCATCTGGGTGAATGTATAATGCAGCTGTTGTGTGGAATCTAAATGCATGTAGAATATAGCTAATACATTGAACCAAGATGAATGTAGAATGTAGCCAGTGTATTGAAACCGGGTGAATGTAGAATGCAGCCAATGTATTGAATCTAGATGAGTATAGAATTGTGGCCAGTGTACTGAATCTAGGCAAGCGTAGAATGTGGCCAATGTACTGAATCTAGGTGAAGCAGAATGCAGCCATGGCATTCAAGCCAGGTGCATGTAGCCACTGTACCTTAACTGTGTGCAATCTAGGTGAGTCTAGAAGTGTCCCGAATGCATTGAATCTAGGCAACTGCTAGAGCATAGTACATGTATTGAAGCTATCGCACTCCATGCTTATGGGATTTAGCTGAAGGCATGCCCACCAACCCGCACAACCCGCACACATCTGCTATCATACACTACTCTAAGACACTATGCACAACACCTCTACCATAAGAATGCAGCTACACATCACAACAACAATTCAATAGGTAGCTACACAAATTATGACAACCCCTCTAGACTACCTCTCACCACCTGTCTGCATGCCACCTAGACATGGGCGGCTAGCAAGGACTTGACCACCCCGTTATAGCCTCTAATTGACCAAAATGCATACACACATACTATCACTCCTTAAAATTTGCCATACCTCGACTCCGGTCCCTCCGAAGGCGTTCAACCTACAGCGCATTGTGACCATACCAATGGGAAAAGTGCTATACAAATCATGCATTACATTACATGACATGCACTACCATTTAAGGGCCATTATATCAGAGCTTGGCATTCCCTGTGAAGTTGTGAAAACCTGGGCTGGTTGATGATTTTCCTGCTTCTTGTGTTTTTCTCCAATTGATGTTGCAAGTGCTGCAGCAAAGCATCCTTGCGCATAGGCACAATGTCTCATCCTTTTGATATTTACTGGAAGTCTTCTTTCCCCAATTCCTGTACATGTGGTTGAAAAGCAACCCATTTTATCTTGAAACATGGATCTGGAAAGGAAGCCAGTCGGTATGCAAAGTTACCTTTTAAATTCAACTTCACATAGATCACCACAAGATGTGCAGATGGTTTCTCACCAGCTGCGGCACATGTGTATCCCCTGTCACGACACAGTATATTGCTATGTTGGACAGGTTCAGATTTAAGTAGGTAAACCAAAGGAAGGAACTCACTGAGGGAGGCATTCTGACGGCTAATCCACTTGGCAGCACACTGAAAAAGTTAGATAGACTCTGCCACTGGCACAGTGCCAGAAATGCCCACGAAAGCTCTGCTATGAGTGATGCACTAATCTGTGATGTCATTGCACTAGTCACATGGCATGTTCAACATGTGCAAAGTCGATTTCCAGAGGCGGACCAATTAAGACTTCAGGTTGTTCAGTTGCAAATTGTAGCTCAGCTGCAATTGACAGTGCAGGTTGGCTTTGTAAAAGTGGCTGAACATCAGGGCCACAGCAACCATTTCTTCAAAGGCTGACAATTGCTGATAACCCATTAAACCTTGATTGCAATCTATGTGCATTTTTTGCAAGGTTGTGTGCTGCTTGTCCAATGCTATAATGGGGTGTACACTTCAGATCCTTTCAAATTGTACTCATGTCTGTGAATATAGATACAACATAGGCAACTGCATACATGTGGGACCCAAGTTGGTCCTTGATTTCACTGGGCCTGCCAGTTTCTGGCACGTGACCAAATGTGGTCTCTCTTTATTCTCTTTGAATTACTGTTACACATTTCATTTTTATTGTGGTCTAACAACATACAGGATGATTTAGCTGGGAATTACTTTGCCTTTTGTGATGGTGTTATTGATGCCATGCAAACATGTGATGTACTTTCTGAAGGAAGGCTGTTTCTAGGGAGAATGTATCCAAGTAGGGTGAACTTCAAATACCACTACAGCCTCTGTATCTCTGTTGCCATTCTTCCCCCTCCTCAGTATAACTGTATCCAGCAGCAACAGATGCTCCTTCCTGGACTCATAAAATGTATCTTGGTTACTGTGCATGTCCTCTCCATCATGGTTATTGTCTACTGTTCAGTAGATTGGGAAGTTGCGAGAGAGAGCTGGAATGTAAAACTCCTCCCGATGTTCAACTCTACAGTGTGCTGTTGTTTACCGATCTCTAGTAGATAACATCGGTACCACACCACCTTGTGACCAGGATATAGCAGATGAAACGGAAAGTACAGCCTTTTCTTTCAGCCCCTGTAGATGCTCCTTATTGTAGTCAATGCTAGTGCATGTACTTGTGCTAAGGCATGTACTCACTGTGGTGGTGTGGAACATGAGGTGTATAGTACTTTCAATCGACAGCGTGCAATTCTGGCATCCCCACAGTGCACAGCAAAGTGCTGCTGTATACCTTAAAAGACAATACACAGGATGTATCCCACTATCAATGGTGTGTGTGTTCTAGCTAAATTGTCCAAATGTGTTGTTCACTCACTGAATGGATGTCTCACACCTCCCAAAATGCTGCTACTCTCTCCCACAAAAATCACATGAGAGAGAATCTCACAGGAGTTGCCCTCAGCAATTCCCTGATGAACCTCCTGGAAGGATCTGTTGGGCCGTGTCTTGTTCATTCAAGTGAAGGCATGGAGATGGGACAGTATCTTATGCCTCCTTGACTCTTTGCTGCTTTCTCCCCCAAAGTTCACATAGCATGTCTTGTACAAGCTGCCTTTAAGTATTATCCACTCCTCCTCCCAATAACACCTATATCATTCTCACTACAGAAATGGACATCTCACTGAATCTCTGCTACTTTCTCCCCAAAAAATGAAGCCAGCCTAAATCTCTGAGAAGCTACAACGGGCGATTCCTTGCTCCTCATGCTCCTTCCAGCTGTGACGCACACGCTGAACACATTTGTTATTCCCATTGGCATGTGTGTCACAGTCACATGAAGCCACAGAATGCCTGGAATCTCTGCCCGCCACCAATATTTACAGCTACTTTCTTCACACTTCTACAGATGTCACTTAAATCCAAACGTCTAGTACGTGTGTCGCTCAAGCCTACCCAAGCTGCTCTCACTCTCAGGGATTCTCTTTCTCTAGATTCTCCAGAGGGCGCGTCTCATTCACCAATTTCATATCACTGCAAGTGCCATACACCATGAAAAAGAACCTACTCCAACTCTGAATGGTTGAGTCCGCAGTCTTTCACTACATCCCCTCACCATTCCTCCTATATGAACTACCCCATTTCAACTCCAGTCTATGAACCCTTAATTACATTTCCAAAGCTTGCCTCCAGCAACAACCCCCTACCTCTCTGAAAGCTGCCTGAAATTACAAATACATTGCAACCACATGTGCCCCTCAGTAGCCCATCAGGATGAACACAGGCACACTTCTCCAACAGTTTGAGTGAATTTCAATCTAGTCGTATCGCAGATGTTTCGAGTGATTCGAGGTTCTACCGAATAAGTTCATCCATGCTTAGTTGGGGAGGCGCATCCATGAATTCAGCAGGTATCCTATACCCTTAACTTTGTCATCTTTATAAGCGGCAGGGGGGACTCAGAATCTCTGTTGTCGGCGATGCAACACCGCACTGTCACATGCAGAACACACACAGACAAGGAATGATTTGCACTGCATGCAGTACTCAATCTAATTGATATTCACTGTGCCCTCTTAAGTACCTGTAGCAGGTGTGGACTACTGGCATCTTGAGGCACTAGCTCAAACACAACTGAAAATAAGATGTACAGCCATTAACCATCATAAGGTCCTTTTTTAAAAAATAAAAAAAAAAAAAATCTATACATGTGGTACTTGCCCAAAAGAACAAATATGTAGACACAATTAATCGTAAAACTTGGAAACAGGTATTAAATGAATGCGCCAGTTAGAAATGTTTTTTTTTATTGCACAAGGTGTCAATTCTATTAGTTTCGTTTCTGAATTACACATGTTTATCCTTTGTGTTTCATTGAGCCCTAATTCAAGGTTAGCAAATCAGTCATCACCACATGTACACATTTTCTTGACTTCCATGCTAGTGTCTACCACACTCTCTCCCTCGTGCATTAACAGCATCTACACAACTCATATCATAACCTAAAATCATCTAGAAGTATTTGTCAAAAAATGTAAGGTTGTCACCTCGTCACTTTCCAATAGAAAGCCTTTAATTGCTGTTCTTCGTTCGATGTTCGACACATATAAGTGAGAAATCGCGGGCTGCTTTCCCGGTAGCACGGTACCCGCAGCCTCACATCATAATTACCAGCTGCAAGCCGGATTGAAATTGCTTTGACAGCACATATTCCCCTGGGCAGCCATGTTGCGTGCTCAGGACCGAGGTCCCCGTGGCATTATTACAATAACGTTCGTCACCCAACATGTCTCCTAATTCATAATCATGATATGCATTAACTGTGATTAAACACAGAATGTGAACACAGTGTAGAACAGATACCACTTGTTCAAGCTGTATTTAGCACGCACGCTGTTTCATTATTTCTGTCAATAGGCAGTGTGTTCCAGTTACATTATTTAAAAACAAGAGGGCATTATTCTATGTTGGGTGTAAATGTTATAGTCTGGGCACATGTAAGTATAAGGTCAGACATAATTATGCAATTTTAATTGGGTGGATATGGCCAGCTAATGCATTCTATAAAGAAACGAGACTTCACTTTCTGCTCATTGCTGTCCATTGCAGCAAACCCCTGCATTTACAGGGGAATCAGACCTTTGCATATTGTTGCCCCTGATGCGTTGCTGTGTGAGAAAGAGATGGTGTATGTGTTGCATGGGCCCATGATGATGACCAAGAGCCAGACATTCTTCTTATTCAGGACATTGTTCACTAAGACATTCCTGGGATGAAAGAAAACACAAATGCAAAATAGTGTGATGCATCATCCGACTCAGATACACCAAACCGTGTTTGCATTTTTTTTTACTGAAATCTGCGTGTTTGCGTTTGTGTGTATGTGTGTTTGAGCTATACTAAAACTTACCTGATTCTGATTTTCAGAGTAATTTAACACATTAGTAGGCCTGCATGTGTAAACACAGTTAAGTCTTGGCATGTGTGGTGTCGCTTTGTTTACACAAAAGCAGACCAATGTCCACGTCATAAAGGTGTGTCCGAAAAAGCAGATCTGGATTTGCCGCTGCAGACCAGGGCAGTGGTTGTGGAGGCAGAGTCGGGGACACATACTCATGCGGCTTCTCCAGGTCTGAGTGAGCTGGTCAGAGTCTACATATGTGAGTATCTACCTACGTCTTATTACATCTGCAGGGGTAAGCAGGTGCCCAGGTATCCGTGAACTCTTCAAATGCAATTCTCAATAGCCTATTTTGGGGCACAGTTTCAAACCATGCCTTGAATCCCTCCAATAAAGATCACACATACTATGCTGACATCATTTAATTTAGCAATACATCACGTGGGTGTGGCCAATAGCCCTACATTCAAGTTTATGGCCCAGGTCTAAGTGAGGGACATTAACCATTAATCATGGCTATTATTGGTTGCAACTCGAGCACTAATACCATTAGCAGCCAGCCACGGGGCCAGGAAGCTTGGTTTACCAACAGGTTATACGTTTTTACACCAAACACTAATGTTTTTTGACTGGCGAAATCCAGATCACATAACACGAAAACAAAAATGTTAAAGATGGCTA
This sequence comes from Ambystoma mexicanum, assembly GCF_040938575.1. Taxonomy (NCBI): domain Eukaryota; kingdom Metazoa; phylum Chordata; class Amphibia; order Caudata; family Ambystomatidae; genus Ambystoma; species Ambystoma mexicanum. Next base: position 946,633,192 of record NC_090922.1, read on the forward strand.
CTAGTTCAATGAAGGAAGCTGCTTGAGGAGAGTGTCCGCTTTCAGTTTATCAAATTGAAACATAACACAGCTGAGCAGGGCATTAGAATCCTGAAATGAAAGTCATGATGTTTGAAGTGAGTTATAGAACACAGTCAGGTACGCGCATGTGGACCTGCACAGGTGTGCATGAGATTGGACAGGAGAGTGGAGGGTGGGGGCAGAGTGGTGACAGAGCGCAGGCACTTTTGAGTGGTTGTTGTGAGAAAACAGACAGTAAGAACTCTTGAAAATGCAGCCACATTATCCATGTTCCAAGCATTTAAAATGTCTGTTAAGAGACCTTTTTTAGATTCAAACGGTGCTAGGGAGAATTCTCATTTCTGTGCTAATTTCCTTCAACCTTAGAGACCACCAGATCTTTTGCTGGACTTTAGGACTTTTTAATTTTAACCCTAGAGTGAGTGAGCTCTTTTTCGCAATCTCTCTTGTGTTTTGATCTGATTTCGATTATATGTTTTTTTTGTTTTTGGAGTCTGAAAAACTCCATAGGCATCTACCCTTTGTACGGTGACACACAGCACCTTCGGTGCAGTGTCACATAGAAATCCTTTAGATTTCTCATGAGGTTTAAATACCTTTTCTTGGGTGAACTACAGTTCCCAAGAATGGAAAAGTGAAATTGACTTTAGTCACCTTTTCCCTTTGTAGGTCCAGCACACCCCATCTTATGTGGAGCGCTGGGGGGTTACTTGGTAGCCCCATTGTCCTACTTGCTCATTTAACATTTTGTATGTTAGCATCACTACTTTAAATGTCTGGTGGCAGTGGTTTAATGTTCTTATCATTGTGCTTTTCTACAGCAGGATGAACCCTCAGCTCCAGTATAGCACTCATAGGTGAACACTGTGTCAAAATGGCCGGTCTTCTTTATTTGCCATTTCTTGTTTGTGTGGTCTTTCTTGGCATTTACTCCGTGAGTCAAACCAGGTTTGAGCCCTTTGTTCATTTTGCCTTTGGCAGGCTTCAGTACTTAAACCCGCTTCTGGCTCCAGTGTGTCTGCAAGGGCAGGAATTGAGGACAGCCACCTTGCTGTGTGTGTGACAGCTAGACTGTGCATGAATGTGGGAAACCTGCTTAAAGAACAAGGCTTCTTGGACTGAAGACAGAGTCGACCACTGGGAAGTACACTGGGAAGAACACCCTGATGAAGAAACCATGAACGAAGCTTGCTGCCTCCTCCTGGACCGTTGAACTGCTTGGTGAAACCCTGCTGCTGTGTTGAAACTTCTTTTTCTGTTCGACAAGAGAAGCTCCGGGAAGGGTTGACTTCTTCCCTTAGGTTAGTGTTACCGACTAACCCTGAGATTAACCTTTCTGAAAGACCTTCCCAGACTGGCTATACTTCTTTGTTGCTGCAAGAACTGAGTGCCAGGGGTCGAGAAATCCGTAGTCGAGTGCAATGTCTGTAAGCTGGCCAAAAACTCCAGGAGTCTCCCCAGGGCCCTCCAGAAGCAGGACGACCCAAGCTCGAGTAACCTCACCAGAGTGCAGGACTCAAAGAATGAAGGAAGCCTAACCGGTATCCAAGATCCACAGTGGTGCTCGTTAACGATCGCTGAAGCCACAAAGTGCTGCTGATCAGAAAAGAGCCCATAGCTGCCGCCAACAATCAAATTTCTGCTGCAGGAGTCCCCAGACATCATCCCTCTTGTCCCCATGACTGAGGCCCAGGAAAACAGGATCTGCATCACTTCAACCAGACAGTAGCTGCTCTTCTAGAGTTGATCTCAGCTCTAACTTTCACAAGTGTAACAGCTTGGGACCCTACTGTGATTTTTCTTCAACAATCTAACTTTGTGCAAACCTTTTACAATCTAAGAAGGGTCTCGGCTCCATAGATTTTGCTCCAATTGACTGTGGCTGATGTGGCTCCCTGCAGACTCTTCTATTCAACTGAATTTGATTCATACTGTCCATCGTAGGTGATGCATTGGTTTTAAAACTAATATTGCTGCGAAGAAACTGAGGTTGGGGGATGGAGTATTTCTACATTCCTGAGGGAAGTTTTGATGGAGGTTTCCTGGGCCATTATTTACCTGATTGGGCCCCACCTCCCTTGTGTCAGGGTAGTCATGCATACCCCAGGATGGGTCTGTTACCCTTGTATCTTGGACTGATATAGGTGGCAGGGTCTGATAGAGCGTTGGTCTGATACGCTGCCTGGCTACCACCCGATTGGGTTAGATCTGAGGGTCTCCTCTGCCTCTCATTCTGCTTGTTGGTGTTAGTGGGAGGAATATTTTTAGGCCCCCTCTTTTCCAAGTCCAGTATGGGATTATTTTTCACCACTGCTTCCTTTGCAGCGGCGGGTGTGTTTGATGGTTTGGGGTTTTTAGGGTTGTATTTGTTTTCAGAGAGCTTTTGGACCTCATAAATCCGGGTGGCCTGTTCTATCACCCAATCCAGGTTCCTACACTCATGGAAATCCCTTACTAGTTTGGTCATAATGTATTTTGGGAGCGCGTGGAAGTATGTGTTGATGAACTCCCGGCTATTGAAGTTCACCCACCTAGAGGTCTGTGCAAATGCTCGCTTCAGCTCTTGCGCAAACTCTCTAGGCACTTGGGCTTCCCCACCCTACAGGTTGTAGGCCGCCTTGCGGGTTTCCTGAGGGTTCCTGTGAATGGAGAAGTGTTTTAAGATGGCCTCCTTGTAGGTCGACCATTTTTGATGATCTTGGTCCTCCAGTCCGGCAAAGAAGCTGGAATATTCAGGGTAAAAAAGGTACGGTTGACAAACTCCATGGAATTTCTATCACTCCTAATACCAAATTAAGTCATCATTTAGTCATAAAGCACTAGATGCTCTCATATTAAATATTTGGTGTTCTTATGGTATGGAGTCATAAAGCACTTTATTGCCTTTATTTGCTGAATTGGGTCTTTCAGAAGACCTCTCTTCTGTTTGAAAGACTTTCCTTTACGCTGCACCTACATCCACTCCCCCTCTGACTCAGAGCTGCTGCTATTGGTGGTACACTCCCTACCTCTATGAGAATGGAATCTCCCCAGAATGATGGGGTCTGGTTTCTTCTCCCCAGTGGTGCTGTGGGCTCTCAGGGTTATTTCCCTTGTACTCCCCTTTTTGCACGGGGAAGTACTCATTCGCCTCATCCCTCGTTCTGGGTATGGTGGGGAATTAGCCCCACCTCCCTGAATGTGTGGAAGTTCTTAAAAAACTCTTTTGAGGCCTAAACTCTGTTCCTTAACTGTCTGCAAAACAGACCACATTGTCCCTTTGTAACTTAATTTTCTGCCAGTCCAACCCCCTGATCTTTACATCATAGAAGTCTGCCTGGTCAGAAGTACATACTAGCATATTTTTTAATTCCCAGAGCCTACCGGCCTGGCCACCTTCCCTTCTAATGGGTAGAGATGATAATTCAACAATATCTGATAAGGACTGGCCTTCTGGCTCAGTTGGACTAGGCCTGTTTGAGTCCAGCTGCTTCATGTTTCCCTGTTTTTGAAAACTGACAGTTATGAAGTTAGCTGCACCCTGTAAATATGAGGCGGTAAGTTAGCTTGAGGTCCCTGGTAGAGAGGTCATCACTCTGTGCTGACTTGTCAGGGTGCCTCAAAGCATGTTTGTGTTTGGCTATTTCATTTTCCAACCTCTCACATTTGGTTTGCTCAGTCCATATCTCTTGGTGTTATACAGAGGCTTGAATTTTCAATTCTGACACCAGTGCTCGAGTGGCTTCTAGCACTTTAATTTGTGCCATTAATCGATCTCTGAGTCCCTTTTTCTCCTCACAATGAGACTCATTTTCCTTCTGAGAAGCTTGCATTGTCTGGGCATATTCAGACCGCTTCTTTTTCAAGAAACTAATCTCCTTCCCTTGTGAAATTGTGGCCAGTGTTGCCTGCTCTATGTCTACCTCTGCTTGCCTCACATGTTCAATTAATTTGTAATTCTCTAGCCTCATGTCAGTCAGTTCCTGAGAACATAGCTCACTTTTCTACACGTCCATCCATAACTGACGGAGTTCCTGAAACAAGGCTCTTTTCCCTTAACCGAATGTGTTATTTTCTTCTCTCAACTTCTCTTTTTGCTTTTTCAAAGTGTACAGATCTTGGTGTATCTAATCAAATTCACCCTGAGAATTAACAACCCTGATGATGACTAACTGGCTGTTTTCAGCTTTCTGTTGTTTAATCTGTGCTTACAATGTAAAAATGTCCTCTAAGCAGGCTCTATTGTGAACAAACTGTTCATTTAATTTGTGTTGTCTTGCACTCAGGTTTTCAACACACTCTTGATACTCCCCTTGCAGTGCAGAAAATGTAGTATGTAGCACCTCGCTCTGCATTTGCTTGCTGTTGTGTCTCATTTTTTAGCTGTTGAATAATATTTTCTAATTTTGACTCTGAATTCTGGCTCTGTTGCACTTTGTCTTCTAATTGTTCCAATTCTCGCTGGGCTTGAATCAAAAGCTCAGACTAGTTTTGCACAGAGGCTACACTAACCTGGTATCTTTCTTCCATGATCTTCATATGGAAGTACACATATGCTGTGAGTTGAACCATTACATTTGATCATCTTTGCTGGTCTGTGTCATGTAAAAGTTGGTCAGGGCCTGATGTAACAGCGTATTATCCTGCCGCATATCAACATTTGGAAGACAAGGGGAGGCAAGGGAATCAACAGGGAATTTCGTTTTAAGCTTACATTTGAAAGGCACAGTTGGGAAAAGGGACACCGATGGGGACATTGTTTTTCAACACACATTCAAATAAGAAGCAATTCCTGATGAGAAAATGACAACAAAGGGGAAATACATTTTTTCAACACACATACAAATGAGGGGACATTTTGTTTTGTAACACATATTTAAATAAGAAGCAATGCTTTGTGATTCTTATTTAAAATTAATGGGGATGAATGTAACATTTTGTTTTTTTACCCTCCACACTGACTTGAAAGGCCCTGTTCTATGTATTACTTCTGTTGGGACTCAGGGCACCCCTTCCTCCTCCGTACAGGAGTCAGGGGTTTCAGAAAACAGTCAACCAAGCCTTTTTAGGCTATACTGGCTCTAACATACTAGGCATGAACTTTGTTAGTTTCGAACTCTAACAAAACTCATCCCGTGATTTTCCTATATGGGAATTAATTGATTTACTTCGGTCAAATGTGCTAAGGGTCTACAAAGGTTCTCCCACTTCCCACAATGTAATGAAAAGGATTAAGGCGGGCTGCTCCCAACACAATGCAATTTCAACAGAGAGGATGGTTTTCTATGGGGAAATACATTGTCCAAAGGGACTACCAAGTTTCACCCCTCTTTTTACCCATTAATGGAGAGGGATATAGGCAGATGTCTCCCCATGCAATTGATGGCTTTGGGATATCTACTTACACAGGAACTCTCTTCTCTTTTCTCAGGACACCAGCCAGCTTTTTAGGACCCTGTTTTGGTAGGCAGCTCACACCAGGCTTCTCCCACAGCAAGGTCACTCCAGACAGGCTTCACTCAGATAGAGCTCCCAGGTCTCCAGACAAGATTTAACCTGGTGGTCTTGGTAGCTCTCCCTGCCTCTCTGCTAGTTGTTGATCACTATAGTTTCTTTCTTCCTGATGATTGTCCTTCAATTTTATTTCATAATGAAATGCATCATCCCTCCTTTTTAGCTACCAAATGCCCAACCATCTCTTTTCATCCCATGTGCACTGCTGCAGTGTTTAAATATGTGCATGTGTAATGTTTTTCTTTAATATAACAGTTGAAACAACATGAGTATCCCTTACGTATTGTCCATGCATAGGTCATTATTTATCATGGGAAACTGATGTCCCCTTTAATACTCCAAGTAGGCCTTTCCATTTAAATGTCAGTTCATTTGTGAAAAGTAATTGACTATCTCCACTTGCACACTTGTCCATTTGAGTAGATTTCAACTAGGTCCATTTCTTTCCATGTCTTTAGGTCTTAAGTTGGAAAAAGAAGTATTTTGGACTGGCCTACATTTTCCAATGGCGAGCCAGCCAGCTTCACTTTTAAATCCCGGCCTGGCCAGGCCTCTTTATTTCTGACATTCAGGGGCTATATTTTCCTCCACAAAATCCTCCTGAACCTCCAAAGGTATGCCATTGGGTGTTGCTATGTTGTGCAGAACACAACGTGGCAGTTTAGTGTTTCATACTACTGGTGTTGTGTATGGCAAAACACTATCAGAGCGATCAAGGCAAAGGAACCGTGATTTGTATATTCCAATGGTATACTCTACTATGCTGCAAGTGACAATGTGTGCAACGTTGTAGATGGTCTCACCTGAGTTTGTTGGATTCCAGAAGGGTAACAGGAGGAAAGGTGAGAGCAGGGATGCACTGTCCTCTGCAAATGGTTAAATAGTTCCTGTGGTTGGTTTATGTTTTGCATGTGCCTGTTTTTTTTTGAGTGTGTGTTTGGATGTGTGATTGGTCTTGCTCAAGAAGCACCATGTTGTCTAAAGTTCCAGATGCCAGAGCATGATGGATAGGAGAATGGTGTAAGATGTAGCTATCGATAGTGTATCCTGGAACATTGTCTTTCACATGCATTATGTGTCAAATTTGTATTACATATGACTTGCACATTTTTGGTATGTTAATGTGTGTTTCCTGTATATGTGCTCCATTTCTCTAGGGGTTTGCAGTGCTACATGTGTGCAGTCAATGGCTCTGAGGAAGAGGGTGAAGAGTGCCATGGCACAGATCATTGTGGGTACTCTTTGCCTTTACTGCAGAGTGCAGGGAATTGAAATATGGCTATGCATGCATTCAATGATGCACTGTAAGACCTCTTGCAAGCACTGGGGATTGTATGGGCTGTAATAGATCTCCTACAATGTCTGTGGCCCAGTGACTGAAAAGTGAAGCGATGCGAACACCTTGACATGCAGAGGTACAGCAAGTGAGCACATGGTGTGTGATGTCAAGTCAGCCTCCCAGTCCCTGACCGTTTCCAGGATGACATGTGGGGGAAATATGTATGTCCCATAGACTCCTCATCTGCCATTGCAAAAAAGGTAGTTTGGTTGCAAAAGGCCATGAGGCCCCTCCTCATTGCATTTTGTGTGAGCCCAAAGGTCTCACTTTGATTGCACGGGCTATTTATACTTTACCCCTGATCTGGACAGGCCGTAAGAATAACAGGATTTGGAGTGTGCATGTGATTGCCATACCTTTTGTGCCCTATTCGCCACCCTTGTGTTAGCCCTTCCTTTTCACCAATGTGGCAAAAACAGCATGGGGCGTGATGCACTTAGACAAGGGGCAAGAGGAGCTGTATCAGCACAAAGTGCCTCTTGTAATTAACATTTGAACTTTGAGCTGTGCTAAACGTTTTGTAAATCAACCCCTTAGAGTGCTGATGAGTAACATGTGAACACCTCCATCTACTGTTTTACCACCCCCCCCCCCGTCCCCACCCAATCAATTGGTCTCAACAGTGCAACCCCCCATTTAATAACTTAGTAAAGAGAGCATCAATGCTACAATAAATCAGCTAAAACTGGGAGGCGCTGGTGTGTCATCATCAATGCAAAAACCTGTAAGAGAAATGTCAAGGGGTCGTCAGGAAGTGTGTGGAGATAGCACATCCTTGCTGGACAACCCATTGGCTGTATGCTGTTTAATTGCAATGGGATCTAATCGTGGATCATCAACAATATGTTCCGTTAAGTTCCACACTGTGTATTTGTTTATAGAGATTTTCTTTGTAAAATGCAATCATTAGATTTCTTGTGACAAATACATTTTCTGAAACAGAAGAGGAAATCCCACAGTCGAATGTTTTACACAAAAGAATCCATAATCTCGATACTAGACAACATCGTATTGTGAAATCCAAATTGTTGTCTGAAAAGCTAGGAGTGATTACATATGTCCCACGTGACATGGGCCGCCGTGGCAGTGAAGCAGCCTACTGTAAGACATGCAGATGTGAGACGCTTTTGTATACACCTTCCCACAAATCAGGCTGATAGGACGCAAACTGGAAGTCTGAGAAGAACAACAGACTCCTTCAGAACAGGCTACAAAGGGAGGGAGGGGGCTTACCTCCTTCCTGTTTTTGTCCTACCAGATATCAAAAGTTATGCCCCAAGGTCAAGCAGGCAGCACTAACCTTCGTTAAATTACTCTTAACTGGCATAAACATTGAATTCCTGTTTATAGCAGAGAACTACAAATCTTCAATGTCTTTCTTTGTGTACGCTTTGTTTGTGTATGGTTTTGTGTGATTTGTCTGCACACATTATCCTGGTAAATTACTGTAAATACTTAATTTCGCACTGATCTGTTTTGAAATTAGATAATATGTGTAGTATTATGTGTTAAAGGAAGCTAAGTGCTTTATAATTAAACGGATGATCAAGCGCGTGCTGTAAGAGAAGAGCGTGGGAAGCGTGCGCATGCTGGTGTGCCATATGGACATCCACGCCAAAAGGAATCGCTCGTGTGCATCACAAGGTAGAGCCTTTTAATCCTTGTCAAAGAACCAAACGATGAAATAAATCATCGAATGCATCGCGAGAAAAGGGCCCTTAACATGTGTGCATGGGGAATTCTCCAACACTTCGATTGCTTAGTATTTTCACATGTAAAAGTATTTGAGAGGATAATACCGGGGTTTACGATGTGCAACATGCAAAAGTTCACTACTGCATGCATCTGAGTTAACCAACCAGACAGTTATTAGATGTGTAGAGATTTAACATTTTGCATTCTTCATGTAAAATATAAGATTCATTTATTTTTAAATCAGCCAAAAAATAGAGAGTTAGCACTGTTCCTGAGCTACTGAGGAATTGTGTTAAAGGGATTTTGGGGTCCGTTGCCAGAACATGCTTCTGATTGGCTTACTGCTTCAGAGCTTTGCCTTTAATGCTGATGCCTGCTTCACCACCCTGTGCACTGCCGTTCAATGTATATCTTTTTTGGAAGCCTTTTTTTTTATGGCCAGTTCCAACTAAAACATGCCTGATATTATGTGATGTTAATGGTTTTTACATAGCATGGGCTCCATTTTCTCCGTTTATTGGTGCTTTGAGACCTGCAGAAACACAGGTGGGGTCTGGTTTGTAAGAGCATAGGAAGCAGTGTAAGGTTGCTTTGCTGTTGTGGTCATGCATGCACATCGGAATTAGCCCAGTCTTCGTTGAGGGATAAGCTGCTAGGTGTTTTTGCTGTGCATTGTACTGGACAATTGCCTCGGTGTATGTTTAAATCAAAGTGCATGTTGCATATATTACCATTTCATGTATGATAAATTGGGGGTGGTATGTGGCTTAGTGTCTTTGCTTCAAGCATCAGTTTGTGTTTTAACCCGCATACGTTTGTGTAGGTTAGATCTGTGCAAAGTGGTTTTTCAGTTTTATCTGGTTCATTTAGTATTAAGTAGTTATGTTGTGTACTTTCAGTAATGTTTGTTTTCCAGTGTGTGTATTCACATATTCCTGTTGACTTTTCAAGTTTTGTGTGTGCCGTTCACGCAGTTGCATATTGTTTATGCTTAAATTGAGTTCCAGAGTTCCATGTTCTCTAAGTATGTATATAAGCCTGCCGCTATGTGAGCCTTCCAGAGGACGATTGAATGAGCAATGCGGATAGGAGGGTTTCTTGAGAATACTTAGTAAAGAACCAATTGTTTCTACTCACTGAGGTGTTTGAATGGTCCATGACCTTTACAGCAGTGCATTGCGATCTGATGTTAGCAATCTAGGGACACTGAAAAATTAGCTAGCAGCAACGTGGATATCAGGGAAGACATTTCATTGTGCACTGCACCAAGAGGACAACATGACAGTGAGAATAGCGTGCAGCAGATACCAAATTGTAAGTCTAGGTAGGTTGTAGAAAGTGTGGGCATTAACGTTGAGGACTTTGTCTAGAGGGTAGAGGCAAAAGAGCATATGGCCAAGGAGCAGGCATGTGTAATAGTTGAGTTTTGTGATCATGAAGGTAGAGATTAGAGTTTTCATAGAGTGGTGAGTAAGCAAGGTTTGAAGTTTGAGAATGTTGTGAAGTCTAATATGAGCAGCACATGCGGTTGTAGACATTAGTGTTACAGTTAGTGTTCTATCAAAGAGGACATGAACACTGCAAGCCTTGGGCAAGGAAGCAAGAATGTCAGATGAACTGGAGATATGAGTGGAGACGGGAGGGATAGAGTGGCAAGCTGTGAGAGAGATGACTTCTCTGTTTAAATATTTGTATTATCAGGATTGAATAAAGGCAAATTATATAAACAGAGTTCATTATTTTAAACTGTTAAATAACATGACATATTTGAATTAAATAAATTATCAAATGTTTACTAAAAAGGTTTAATTTTACTTATTTGGTTATAATAACAAATAAGACAGAACCGGGGAAACATAGACACAATAACAGGACATAAAACAGTAGGAAAGAACAGGGACAAGTTGCAATTCTAAAATGATTGAGATCAGTTAATCATGAGTATTAAATATGGCATGAATCTATTCAATATTTTGTTATATTTATGTACATAATCAAAGAAAAGTGCATGACATTGTTCCATATGATGGGTGGAGCGTATAAAATTCCACCATGTATTGTATGAAAGATTAGTAGTAGTCTTCCAATTACATGTAATATTATGAAAAGCAATGTTCATAAAAAGGTTAAACAAGGAAGGGGAAACGATTTGACTTATAACTGGATTAATTATGGGGCCAATCATTAGGTTAGTGAGTGATGGTGGTTCTGTTAAAAGAAAAATTGATTGTATGCGTGACCAAACTTTAGACCTGAAAGCATAAACATATTGGGCCTCATTACACGGTGTGCAGTAAAAATCAACATTTACCGGCATGGCGCTATTAACGTGTCCGCCTTGGCAAGAGGGCGCCATGCCGGTAATGACCCTACCGCCATGCCGCTAAAGACCCCAAAAAGTCCCTTACCGGCTTCGACGAAAGTGCAGATAGCACCTCCGCCCTCACTCTACATGCAAATAGCGGTCATCGCTATTAGCAGTGACAGTTATAATGCGGAACCGGAAACAGCGTCATCGCACAGGTACGGGAAGGAGCACGGTGGCCATCTTTAAAAACACAATCCATTGCCATCCTCTACATCCAGGACCTCTTTCAACAAGACCCCAACACAAAATCATCCAGGATAGCGCGAAGATGTCCAAGGCCGTCAAGAAAGGCGCTGATCGCCAGCGAAAAGAAAAATTCAGCGACAAGGAGCTGATCATGCTTACTGAGACACTTACGGCAAATGCCAATGTAGTATTTACAAATGACATGCGGCGGGAGACCCTCGTCAAGAAAAAGGCCATCTGGGCAGAGGTTGCCCACAAAGTCAGTGGGTTGGGCACCACCACCCGCACTTTCAAGGACTGCCGAAAGCGGTGGGATGACCTACGGGTCCATGTACGAAACATCCTGTCTGTGAATCGCAAGCTGGCAATGGCCACAGGAGTGGCGCTGATTCCCCTATAAAACTCCGGGAGTCGGAGGAGACCTGCGCCGCCACAATTGGTGTGGAATCGATCGAGGGTGTCGGAGATATGGAGCATGGTGCGCCCACTTCATCAGATGGCGGTGAGTGTATACATCAAACAATGGACAGTGAAGGGTGATGGGCCCCCCAAATATGAGTCCATAATCAGGCCGGCGATCCAGCCACAAACCTACATGCACGCATCACCACATACACGTGCAACACAGACCCATTCATGCATGACCCACCCGACATCCCCATTACCGGATTCAAAAATAAAGAGGCCCCAATGCATAGAGCGGCATGACGTAAACATTCTGCATAAGGCACGTAGTACCATAAACGATGATATTCCCTATTTTTGTCCCTACAAGGTCACAGACAGACACTGATGAACCGGGCACTGTGACACCTGCTCCACCAGCTAAGAAAAAGCCCAGGACACATGACAGAGGGGACACCGCCACCACTTCAAGGGAAACCGGGAGGAGTGATCAGCAGCAGAGGGGCAAAGGCAGCAAGAGCACCAGTTCTCCACAGCCTGAGGTCACGGCTGCTGCAATTGTTCCACCCACGGCAGTGTACCCCATGACATTGGAAACCAGCACAGAGGGCCCACACTCTGCTGCCACCAGTTCCACTGGTGAGGAAGCAGTCACCGCCCCACTTTCGGACATTGAGGAGGCAATTGACGTTCAGAATCAAAGCCAGACCCCTAGCCCACCACGGTCCATTGAGCCAAGCCCAAGGCCATTATCACGATCAGGTAGCCAGGTAGCCATCCCAACCGCTGGATCCAGTCAACACGACCTTGCAACCATCAGCCAGAGGCAGGTTGAAATCACTGTGCTGGTTGGCCAACATGTGGCAGAGGCAGCCCATCTGAGGGATGACCTTAGGTCGTATGCAAGCCAGACAAGGGAGGGCAGGAGGCCTGCACAAACAGGATTTGTGAGGAAATGGCCCAACTTAGGCAGGCCGTCACACATATCGCGGACGCCATGGAGCGACAATACCCCGCCACCACAGGATCAACCGGGCACCTCCTCCTCTGCCAGTTCCCGACAAACAAGCCCCCGGCGCCGCTCTCTGCGCACCATGAGGCGCACGCCATCCCAACCACCCAATGGCAGAGGAGGCCATGAGAATTAGGGGCAGCATGAACTTGCTGGCACATGTCGAGCAGGACACCTACACACTATAAGCCTCACATGGGGGTGTTGTGGGGGGAGGGGGGAAAGGGGGGAAAGGGTGTTTTGGGGAGTGTTGTGGGAGGAGGGGGGAAAGGGTGTTTATGGGAGTGTTGTGGGGGGAGGGGGAAAGGGTGTTTTTGGGAGTGTTGTGGGGGGAGAGAGGAAAGGGTGTTTTTGGGAGTTTTGTGGGGTGAGGAGGGAACGGGTGTTTTTGGGAGTGTTGTGGGGGGAGGGGGGAAAGGGTGTTTGCACAGTTCGGGCCATGCACTTTGTTCACATTTTGATCACAATACACTGTTGAAAATTTGAAACACAGGCTTGGTCTTCATCATTGTGTATGTGTACTTCATTGGGGACAGCGTCCTTTGTGGGCCTCACCACATACATCAGGGCAACAATACCCATCTCCATCCATAATAGTTCTCCCTTGTATCTCATGACATTTGATACATCAGATGCTGATGCACATCGTGTCCCTCCTGGCCATCGCCTCTTGCATGTCCTGGCGGACAATTTCACCCATCCTCATCCCTATCAACATCATCCTCATCTGGTGGTTGCATAGGCACATTCCGTCTGATGCACATTTTGTGCTGCATTACACATGCCAGGGTTATCTTCGGCACTTTGTCATGGCCGTACAGGAGAGCCTCACCCGGCCCGCTTAGGCACCAGAGCTGTGTCTTCGAAAGGCCAAATGCCTGCTCTATCATGATGTGGGAACGGGTATGTGCACAATTGTAGTCCTCTTCCTGCCGGTTCTGTGGGTTCCGTACACGGGTTAGGAGCCACCTCTTCAGGGGATAGCCGGCGTCGCCTGTATGGGGTGAAGAATGGGTACCTGTTACCGTTCACCTCAGGTGCGGCCTGTACATGCCACACAAATCGACTTTGCATTGTGAATCAAAATCACGACTACCAGCATGCATGCAGACGATCTGCGTGACTGCAATGTGCAAAGGTGAGCTTGACCCTGCAAGTGGACATGCCTGAATCATGCCTCCGACAGAAAATGACATGTCCTGGGTGAGGCCATGTCTTAGGTGTCCCTGGGCCCAGGAAAATTTGGTACCACACTGCTAGTGTACTGCCATTCCGACATCGATGTTGCCATGCTGGGTGGCATCACTTCAGTGGTGCTATAGGTGTGTGGTTCAATGGTATGGCTTGTGGTGTTACCTTTGCATGCATTCAAGGGCCCATTGCTGTCTTGATGTTGTGCTGTGCTGATTCTATAGTACCATCTTGACGCCATGTTGCTGATTTGTGTGGTATGTGGTGTGGCATGATGGGCAATGTGGATGTGGATGGATGTGCAATATTCGGGAACCTGGATTGTACTCTATGTTGTGCAGCTCATAATAGCATGTGGGTTCTCCTCAAGGACATTGCGGCCTTCCCTGATGGACATTGGCCTACATCCGTATGTCCATTTGTCCTACAGACGACAGTCAACACCCAGTAGGAATATGTATCTCTCCCCACCACATCACACTGCCATGTGCTTGCCCTGCTACTCACCAAGTAGCCAGGAACGTTGTCCGGCTTGTCGCTCCATGTAGCGTGGCATGTTTGAGTTACACAGGGCCATGGAATCATGGGTTGATCCGGGAAATCGGGCACAACAATGTGTGGTTATCTTCTTAGCGTCAGATACCATTTGCACTTTGTTGGAGTGGAATTGTTTTGTGTTTTGGTAGACTACTTCATTGTGATGTGGGACCACCAATTCCACATCGGTAGAGTCGATGGCCCCGATGCAACTTGGGATGCCTGCCAGTGAATAGAAGGCAACTTTGGTGTTTGCGATCTCCTGGGCAGTCCGTGGCAGGAATATGTGTTCCTGTGCATGCTTCAGTAGGGCATCAAGTAAATGCTTCAGCGTGCGTGAGGATACTGGTTGTGAGATGGCATGCATCTGCCCCACTGTATGCTGGTAGGTGCCTGTGGCCAGGAAGTGGAGCACAGTCACCACCTTCAGTAGAGGGGGGGAATGGCAGTTCTGATGTCTATGAGGCTGACAATGTCGTCATGAGTCATGTACACGATGCTGGTGATGGTATCCCGGTCCAGACGGTACAGGGTGTGTATCTGCTCAGGTGTTAGGTTTAATGGACTGGCTCGGATCCTGGGGATTGGTGGCTGCCTCTGTGGTATGACTAGGTGCCCTGGTGGTGCTTTCTGCACCTGTCTTGCCATCCTCCTCCTTCTCCTCCTGTGTCTCCTTTGTGCTGCCTGTTGTTGTTGCTGCTGCACTGCAATCATGTCCTCCAGCCCATGTAACGCTGCTAGTATTGGAACCATCTTGGTGTGGGAATGGGTGTGTGAAGGGGTGTGGTGTGCTCCTTTTGTGCTGCCACAGTCTCCATTGCCTCCACCTGTGCTGATTTTGTCCACCTGTGGCAGGTGGGAATACTGTGAGTTCTGATAACGGGTGGTTTGAGATGCCGGTATTTGCGCCATGCCGGTAAAGGGTTTTGTGGGCTTTTCCATGCCGCTATTAGCATGTCCGCCTGGCTTGTGATGATGTGCTATTAGCGGCATGGCGTTATTTACGGAATCGAGGGTCGCGCGCCCGCGGACTGGCCGCTATTTGTGACACCGTACTTAGTGGTGCCGCAAATAGCGGTGAGCCGGGTCGTAATTGGGATGGGGATTTAACAATACCGGTATTCCCTTACCGGTAACGTTAAATCCCTACCGCAAAACGTGTAATGAGGCCCATTGACATTTATAAATCAAATGAACAAAATCTGCATTTGGTTCAGAACATGACCAACAGTTATTTGATACGGTAACCAGAGTTTTGGCAATATGTGAGGGAGTAAGAAATGCACAGTGGAAAATTAAAAAGTAGGTTTGGGTAAGATTAGCGGCAGGGGATGTGCATTGACATACTTTCCAAATCTTGGTCCAGTGATCTGAGGAGGGTTGAAGATTCCAGTCACTTTCCCATTGTCTGATGGTGCTGAGATTAAGTGAGTTAGGAAAAGGGGGATCATTCAGAAAAGCATAACATTTGGTCGCTTTAATTGAAGGATTATTAATTAATCGATTTAGGAAGGGAGAAGAGGATTTTTGATTATAGGTAGGAAAGGATTTGGTGATTGATTTGATTAGGGATGTATAAAAGGGTAGATCAGAGGCAGGAGGATTATAATGTGAACAGATCGTACGAAAGGGGATAGCTTCTGAATTTTAGATTAGTTGCTTTATGTATTTGATATCTGAAGTGTACCATCTTTATATAGTCAACAAATTGGATTTGGTAGGAGTTTGCTTATTAAACCAAATAAAGAGATCAATAGGATTAACCTTAGTGAAATATTTAGCTGTGAGCTTATTCCCAATAATTTTGAAAAAGTGTAGTGAAGGAACATACGTAATGTTGGGCCATGACAAAGTCATTAGGAAGTGGGAAAGGGAAAGCGGAGAGAAATGATTAGCCTCAATATTGATGTATAGAGGAGCATTCTCAAGGTGGGATTCTAATGTTTAAAGATGGTTAATTGTTTTAGGATAAAGGCTATATGATACAGTTGGAAATTAGGGTATTTTACTCCTCCTGAGGATTTGGGAAGTCTCAATTTATTCATGGCAATGTGCAGAGTTTTGTGATTCCATAGAAAATTAAGAAGCAGGGAATCAAATTTTGTATAGAAGGAGGAGTGAATTTCAGTAGGAATCATGGAAAGTGAATAGAGCATGATAGGTCTAATCATCATTTTAACAGCATTGAGGCGAACCCATCCAGATAGAAAAAGAGGTGACCATCTTTCAGTCATTTCTGTAACTTTTTGGAGTAGTGAATTAGTATTCAGATTAATAGTTGTGTATATATCTTTAGCAATAAGTAACCCTAGGTACTTAATATGAGACCCTTGTCAAGATAAGCCAGTATGAGGGGTATTAATAATGTTAAAAGTATGGGTGAGGGGCATAGCCTCCAATTGATCAAGATTCAATTTGTACTCCGAGATGTTAGAAAAGTCATGTATAGTAGAGATTAAGTGTTGGATAGAGGAGGCAGGATCAGAGATGTAGATTAGAATATCATTGGCGTAGGCAGAGAGTTTAACTTCTATGTTGATTACAACAATTCCCATGAAGTAGGCATTCAAAGAATGTTTTGAAGAAGGGGTTCTAAAGCAAAATTGAATAACAAGGGGGAAATAGGATAGCCTTGAAGAATTCCTCTTTCAAACTGGAATGAGTTGGAAAGAGAATTGTTAATAAGAATACGAGTAGTAGGTGAGGAATAGAGAATTTTAATTAAATTAATAAAATATGGAGGAAGGCCATGCCAGGGTAGAGAGTGGAACATAAAAGACCAGGATACACAATCAAATGCTTTTTCAGTGTCGAGGGCAAGGAGGACAGAAGGCTCATTAGAATTTTGAGAGTGAGCAAGGATATTGAATAGTAGTCTAGAATTAGATGAGGCAAGTCTACCCTTGATAAAGCCGGATTGATCCGGGTGTATGAGTTTGGGATGCTTAGCAAGGTATGATTCTAGCACTTAGCAAGAATTTTGGCATAGATTTTTGAGTCTGAATTGATGAGAGGGATGGGTTGGTAGTTTTTAATTATCGATGGTTCTTTGTCATGTTTGGGAAAGAGTATTAGAAGGGCCTTGCCTAATGAGCCAGGGCTTTGTCCTATGGTAACAAAGCAGGTATATAGTTCTAAGAGTTAAGGAGCAATAGAATCAATGAAAGTTTTATAAAAATCAGAAGTGAATCCATCTAGGCCAGGAGCTTTATTGGGTTTAAGATCATTTATGGCTTTTTTATTTCGGATAGAGAAATAGGTACTTCAAGAGGGGAGAAAGCGATAGGATCAGAGGGATTCATACTTTTGCTAGTTTGGAAGAAGGATTCCATTTTCAGTGTTGTTGGAGGAGTCTGAGGTACATAGATTGGAATAGAAATCAGAAAAGCATTGTTTATGTATTTAGGGTGAGTTAATCTATTACCTTCAGGAGAGGATATGTGAGTTATCAGGGATTCTTCTTTTTTTCTTCTTAAGATATGAGGCTAACATTCTACCAGCCTTGTTGGATCCATTGTATAATTTAGTTCTGCATCTAAGGATGGAACTAGCAGCTTTGTCAGTGGAGATTTTATTGAACTCAACATGTTTTACCATGAGGGGTTTCATAATATTAGTATCAGGGTGCATAATAGGATTTCGCAAGCTGTTTTATTGAGGATAAAAGGTTGTTGTAAGTAAGTTTGGTTTGTCGCTTCTTAATGGCAACAAATTGGATTATAAATCCATGGAGGGAGGCTTTAAAAGCATCCCAGTTGTTATGCATTACAGTATGTTCAGGACGATTGTTACAAAATAAATCTTGAATTAAGGCATTGGATTTGTTTATAAATGATTGGTCTTTTAGGAGAATTAAATCGCCACCTGGGAGAAAATGTATTGGTAGGAAACCATTCAAGAGAGGTGGAAACTGGGGCATGATCAGAAATAGTTATGGGACCAATTTCAGAATTTAAAATAAAGGTAGCTAATGAGGAATTGACAAAAATATAATCTAATCTGGGAAAAGATTGATAAGGTGGGGAGAAGAACGTACATTCTGTAGTTTCTGGATGACAGAAGTGCCAGTCAGTTAAGTTTAGAGTTTGTAGTAGATTTAAAAAGATGTTTCAAGATTTGGAATAAGTAAAATTAGAGGAGAATTTTCGATCAAGGACAAAGTAAAAAATCGGATTCATATCCCCACAGAAAATAAGTTTATCAGGATTCTTCTGTGAAAGTATTGTAAGAAAACTGAACCAAAAAGGGGGATTGCGAGCATGAGGACCATAAACATTAAAAATGATAACCAGTAAATTATTGATAATAGCTTCCACAATAATCCATCGAATGTCTGGATCTTTTTCTTCACCAACAAGTGAAAAGTTCAAAAGTTTATTAAGATAGATACTCCATCTTTCTTCTCTAAAGCATTTTAAAACAGCGTGTGCTTATCCAGGGTGCTCTGATTTTAAGGTTTTTGCTATCAGAGGTTAGATGGGTGTCTGGGAGACATATAATATCAGGTTTTTGTTTGGCCAGTTGAGAAATAATCTTATGTGTTTAATGGGATGGCCTAACCTCTTAACATTCCAAGTAGTTATCTTAATAGATATTAGACAGCATTAAGTACATTTTAACAAATTCACAATATAATGCATAAGAACTATCACACACAGATGCATCAACAACACTGCTCCCACATACCTATCTGAAGCTATATCAAGAACCACATCCACGCGCCCTACCAGAACTCAGTACACCAACCAGTTACACATACCACGCATTAAGAGAGCTACAGCGGAAGGGGTAGGCTTTTCTTACAATTCGCCAAAACTATGGAACTCACTCCATGCCACCTTCAGAGCTGAAACTTCCATCTCTTTCTTCCACAATAAACTCAAGACCACTCTCCTTAACTAACACTGCTACAATTTCCTGTTCTCATAACATGTAATTGTAATATAAACACACATGCAATATATTAGAATGTAATCTTTGTATATATATTGCAACCCTGTACTCAACTGCTTACTATGTAACAAATGTCGATTTCATATTTTCACGGGCTGTTGTACGCTATATAAATACGAATAAAACAAACAACAATACATATTAATAAATAGTAATAATCAGCCATAAGCACATTTTAAAAAGCACCAACATATCAAAGGAATAACAATAATTAAAATAACTTGTAATCATGGAATAACACGGGAGAAACATAAGGGTGGGAAGACGACCACAGAAGGTAAGACAAACAAGAAAGTAAAAGATGCATAAGGAATGATATAATCAAATTATTCATGTCAAAAGGGTAGATATGAGAACAACTAAAAAATGGACAATCAGGAGACTCATAGGAGATGGCACAGTGTGGAGTTGGAATAAGCATAGTAGAGAAACGTAAGAGCAGAGAAGAGAGGATCAATATTAATTGTGAAAATTAGGACAGCCTGTAGAAGCAGTAATGTTGTGGATAAATGGATCTGGTTGATCAAAAATGTAGTCAGTTCAGAAAACAGATAAGGAAGTGATATGAAGTAGTTTAGCTTCTGGAGGAGTTTATCAAGTTTGTAAGGTTGTTAATGGACAATCAAAGAATTTGATTGAGATCTTGATTTATCTCTGAGATGAGTTGAGGTGGATGGAATATCCAAAGAGATTGAGGACGTTGATCTACTTCTTTTTGGAGTATATTTGATGTATTGGTTTTTAGGTATTCTGATTGTTGGTACAAAAGATTGAGGATCTGAAATGCACTTGTTAGTTATGGGGTGAGAGAGGATATGTCCATCAGAGTTGTCTGTAGAGCTTGAAGCAGTTTATGTAGTTCATTTGGATCTGTGTATTCTTTAGTGGGACCATCAGTGATGGTAATGATCATTTCTGCGGGATCCAACAGAGTGTATCTAATGTTAAGAGACTTTAGAAGAGGTCTCATTTGCAGAAATATTTTCCTTTTAGCTTGGGTAACACTGGAGAAATCCAGAGAGATGAAGATTCTCAGTAACCTCACCCTCGAATTGCATGAGTTTTGTTTTCATGTTTTCTAAACCTTCTACTTTGTCAAGTCAAGAAACAATTTGATATCATTTTAGAATTCTTTCACCCTGATTCATGGATTATTTGCGCTGAAAAAAACGGGATTCTGCCCGCAAATCCCTGTTTAACAAATGGGGATTTGCGGGTAGAATGAAGCACTGGTTTTTTTTGCGCAAATAATCCATGAATGAGGGCCTTTGAGGTCACTCCCGAATGAAAGAAGAGCGAAGATCTAATGTGGAAATAGATGAATGTATGTTAGCAAACTCTTGGTAAAAAAATTCCATACAAGCATTGAGTGGTGTACTGCCAGGTAAAGACGCAACTTTGGTGATATTAGCCATGTTTGGGATGTTGGATAAGACTTAAGTCAATAAGATATAAGGGATAATTCACTTTGAAATGAAAATAACCAAGTAAGTAACGTTAGAAGAAGACGAAGAAGAGGCACTTGTAGAATTAATGAACAAACCAGCCAGCTAAAGTTTGCATAGACACATCTGTAATAACATTCCAGATGTACTCCACTAGACATGGTAGAAGCAGTTAATGGATGGGAAGAGGTGACTCAGTTTCCAAAAAAAGAAATGAGTTACTTAGTAGGGATACCAGGGGACGTGTTTTGCTAGTATATCTGATGAATTTCAGTAGCTAGGTTTCAAATGTGAGCGAAAGGTTACATTATACACTCCTGTTGAAAGGCTAAGGACCTCATTTCCTACAAACCATAGTTAATTAATAAGGATACAAATGAAGCTGCTCTGTTAGGTGGTCCAGAAGAATTAAACAGCAAAGCTTCAAATGTGTATTATACAATCAACTCAAGGACAGAGCATTTCAGATTGAAGGTTAGCAGTTACTAGATTGGTATCCAGGTAGATAAGTCATGCTATAAGAACAGAACAAATGAACAATAAAGCTTAAAATGTGAAAAATACGGGTTTCACCAACAATTAAAGTATTTCCATTTGAAACATAGTAGAAGTTTGCTTGGGATTTAATTGGAATTATTTATGCGGTAAATTAATTCCTCAGAAGCATTGCAAAAGTGCCTGAATATTGATAAATATATTCATCTCTGTTGTAAATTTGTCAGAAAATAATAGAATTATTCTGCATGTAATCAGCAGTTACTTACATGCTTTGTTGTGAAAAAAGTGTTTCTTTATATTAAGCGGGTTACCTGACACAAGCAACCTGTGTCAGCTAACAGAACGTGTGGGATAATCTTCAACGCAATATGTTTCATTGCTAGTGAACGCGGCAAAGGTTCTTTGTAGAAAGCCAGTGCCATCCATGATGCGCAAGCGTGTCTGCCGCTGCAGCCACACTTAAATCTGCTAACGCAGCAAGTTTAGAAAGTTCTGCATTGCATGCCACATGGATATGACGTCCTTTAATTAAAGTTGAAGAATGGCAGATTCTGGACCATATAAATCCTCTCGACTCTCGAAGCTCCTCCGCTACGCGTCCGACTCCATCCCCGCCTTGCCACGCCCCTCGAGAGAGATGACTTCTGTTTGGCAGGAGGCGCTGAAGAGGCACTTAGTGACAGATTGCATAGTTAGCAATCCCAGATGCTGGGGTGAAGGACAGAAAGGATTGCCTTATTTAGTTCAATCAGAAAAGATCAGATAATGATGGTCCAGGGATTAGGTAAGTCTTCCTAGGGAAAATGTTTAGAGGGTGAAGAGCAGAAGTTCAATAACATATCCTTGGTGGAAGCCAACTTGGAAAGGCATGAGGTCAGATGTTTCCAAGTTTCAGTACTTTTGAAAGCAGTGACCTTACAGGTAGGAGGCAGTTCAAGTGAGATCAGATTTGCAAAACGCAGGGTCCTGGAGAATGCGGAGGAGAGAGGAGGTAATTTTCAAAATGCAACAGTTCCAAAAGGATGAGTATAGAAGAGAGTTTATAATGTGGAGAATTAGAAAGAACGTTTTATACAAGCCTTAGTGCTGTCTTGATGGAGTGTTTACAATGAAAGCCATATTGAAGTAGATAATTGAAGCCATTATCCTCAGGGTACGTAATCATCCAGTTGAAGACTACCCACTCAAGGAACCTTGAAAAATGGGGAAGGATGGAAACTGGACAATAGTTTGCTAAGATGTTTGGGTCAGCAGAATATTTCTTCAAATGGGTTAGGACAGTTGTGGATTTGCAGCTGGCAGTGAGAAATCTAGCAGAGACACAGAAGTTAAACAGCTTAAAAAGATATGAGGAAGTGACTGAAACTTAGTCTTTGATGATTTGAGGAGCAAATGTAACGCTCACCTGATTCCCACGGAGGCGCGGGTCTTGGCAGGAAGGTGTCTGTGACTCGAAAAGTGATGTGCAGGACTCGATTGGCTTCTGGGGTCGAACCTCTTCGCACTGTGTGTCGAACTCGAAGGGTGAGGTTTCTGCAGGTGAAAGAATATGGGGATTAAAGGTCTGGGTTGTTGAATGTCCCTATCTCTCTCTCTCTCTCTCTCTCTTCCCAGCTTGTCTGTATAGCCCCCCTCCCAGGTCAACGTGCTCACCTTAGATAGGTGAATGCTGGGCTCTCCATCTGCGTCTAGTGCAGGGTGCCGTTGCCAGTTCCTTCACTGGTGAAACATTGGCCTCTTGACTTCAGAGGATGGTTACCATCGTTGTCTGCACGACCGGTAAGTTTCTGGACACCTTTTGTCTTTATAGTCTTTCAATGCGTGGCAGTGAAGCGCCTGGAAATTCGTAAGTATGGCAAGCGCTCTAACTATCTCTTTCCTTGCAGATTAGTTTGTGTTTAAGAGACGCCGGAGAATTCGCAGGCTATTGATTGTGACGAGCGTGATGGGCGTGAGTAAGTACCTGCTTAATGTCTTTTTCTTTGTCTTTACAGGCGACGATGCAGAATGAAGAAATCCGGAATTCGCCGCGTGCCGGTAAGTGTAACAATGCTGTTGTCTTTGCAGGTGAAGATGCAACGTGAAGAATCCGGAATGCACAGCGTGCCGGTAAGTATAACAATGCTGTTGGTCTTTGCAGGCGAAGGTGCAGCGTGAGACACGGCCGCTGCCGATGGATCAGGTGAGTAAGCACTGCGTGTAACGTTCGTCTTGCTAACCTGTTGTTTCTGGTCTTTTGCAGGTGCTGATGTTGATCGGGTACAGGAATGGTAAGTATAATTCTTGCAGGTTCAGGATCAAAAGAAGAAAGGCTGAAACAGACTCGGTGAGCGTTCTGCTGCAGATGCAGAATAACGCGAAGCACGTTTCATCAATCGGGTGTGGTTTAAATAGCCTTGGAGTGATGAGGCGTCTTCTTCCACGGCCCCGCGTAGGTAAGAAAAGAGTTCCTGCTTCCAGAAGAGTTCCAGTGCTGTATCCAGGGAGTGGAGCTGCCCCACCCAGGTAAGAAAGTAGTCCCTGTTCACAGAGGGCTTCTAAGAGGCTGGTAAGTAAGCAGCATGGTCTGCCGCAGGTAAGTCCACCCAAGCACTTTCACACCAATGATGAGCCTGGTGCTTCCAGTGCCGGGACCGATGATTCTGATGAGCCTGGTGCCACCGGCGCCAGGACAAGGTCCAAAAGGTCCCTGTGGGGACCGGCTGGTGCCTAGGATTAGGGTTAGAGGCCTGCTTCCAAGGACGTTGGGCTGGCCCTGGCTCCTTGGAAGCAGTGATCATGACAGCAAACAGGTTAATAGGGGTAAAAGCTGGGCTGACAGCAAAGGATGAGTGCAATCTTGGTAGGCGTAATGTAGTTGAGTAGTAGAAGTAGTGGGGAGAGGTAGTTGACCGAAGAACGGTGGGTGGGGTGAGAGGAGGGATTTGAGAGTGTCACAAATTGTAGAGGATTTAGAGGAAAAGTAGTGAGAAAAGTAATTTGCAGAGAGGGTGGAGGCAATGAATATTGGCTTGGGAGGTGTGAGTAAAGCCTGAAGGGTAGATGAAATATTGCAAGGGTGATTGCAAAGGAAGGGGATTAGATTTTGAATTAGAGATCTCACAAAGAGGAAAGTAAGGATAAAAATACAATACCCCAAAGGTCTGGAGATTGTTTATATTGTGCTGGGGAGAGGTTAGCCTATCCTGTGAGTGCAGACAGCAGGGTCTTTGGTGTCTGTGTCAAATGAACCACATTTGAATGGCTCACCTGGGGCCACAGGGATGCATGAGATCAGGCTAAGGAAGTAGGATGGTTCGATTCTCACCTCAAAGTATGAGGCAGGAATGATACAAAAGCAATGCCAACAAATATCTAGGGCTGTGCTCACAGTTAGACTGGTGTTGGCCAGGGTGAAGGAGTGTTTTTGCTGCTCAAAACAAAAACCCAGGCACCTTGGTCACCAAAACCGCATGTCCATTGGTACGTCCGGGCTCGTGGGTAATGTTGGACCATGCTAGGGAAGGTGGGCTGGTCTAAGGGCCTTCCATGGGACAATAAGTGGTACAAATTGAAATGCACTCCAGAGATCCAGGGCTCTGCTCACATTCGGGCTGATCATTAACATATTGTTTCAAGGGTTCTCACACAGTTAATTCAGACTATGCCTATATCCTTGTCTGCATACACAACACACACATATCTCTGCGCAGAAACAGCACTTTTTATGGATGAACATGTTTTCCTTTTTAGTACTGCTTTGCTATTAAATAACACTATTTTATTTGAGCAAACCAGTCATTCCTTTTTGAAGGAATCGGTAGTTAAAACTGTCCACTTAAACGGCCCGATTTACAAAAAAGGTTTTCAATGTGAACACCCCATTGAAGAAAAGCTTTGTAAATCAGGCATAAAGACTTAATGACGCCCACTCTCAATCCTCTAGTTCCCTTGAATTATTCATCCTACATCGCAGCTTCTCTACTTCGAAATGCTTATGAAAAAAGCAACAGCCTTTGCAGAAAGCGTATGATTGTTACATCGTCAACATGCCAGATTATTCCCTGGCATGGGCACAGAGACCATATTGTCGAGTGTTGGGCATGGCCTATGCTGTCTCCTAACCAGATAGAGACAGATTATGGATTCATTGCACTCTGCCCCTCGATCTTGATTGAGGAGACCAGAGAGAACATTTAGAAAATAATGTCTGCATCATTTTCTGAATGCGTCCTAATATCAGTGGTATTGGGGAGTGCTTGGTGCAACGTAGAGAAGCCCCAAACAGAACCTCTGAATTGGTGTTCTCAAATGGTGTTCTGCACCATGCCGGGAATTCTCAAATCTGCACATTGGGACTAGTATTGTGTTTCGATGTAGGCAACACAGCAGGAGCTCAGCAGACTGTTGCTGCTTTTTCTGTGCTAGGAGTAACAGCTGCTCCCCACTGAAATCAAGCCTCTATCACAGGCACCTTGTTCGTCAGAAGAGATGCTACTGAATACCTGTGCATGCAGGCAGATATCATGAGCTATCCATAGCATCGGTGGTTGGAAGGCCAGGAAATTCGGAAAGTCCTCTTTTCCTTTGCCTTTCATCGCATGAATGCCATGACTCGATAGCAGTCCCCACCTTGTGTGGAGACATATCAGAGTCTATGGCAAAGTGCCCATCCACTTGTTCTTTCACATACATTTTCCGACATCATAAGAAAGAGCCTCTCTCTGGTGAAATGGCTTGTAACACAGGATCCACCTGGATCCCAGTGCATCACTGTGCAGATACAATGGCAATGCCAATGTGATGGACATTTTAAAATGTTGTTCTTATCACTTTTTTGCAGGTAGAGCATAACATGTCCATGGGATTTTGTATAATTATTTGTGTAATGTTTAAACAAATTATCGAGTAGCATTTGAAGAAAAACCGAATGGAAATAGCCTTGAGTATGTACGAAGGCATTCTAAGAGATATATTTCATTATTTTTTTAGGTTCATTATCATTTCACGTTAAAAGAGTAGTACTGCGTATACATGTTCCATTAGCGAATGTTACTTTGCATCTCTGTTACTTTCATTTTGCTTTATGGTAATCGGCATATTAAGCAAACGTTGGACAACTTCTGTTATTGAGACATGGCAACGCTGATCCCAAATCTGAGGTGCATTGTCACCAATCACCTAACTCCAGGGTCGGACTGAACCATAAATGTGTCTCGCACACCAAAGAAAAAGTGACCCCTAGTTGCAAATGACTATTCATTCCTTCTGTGACACTGTTTGAATAGTAACCAAGGTCAAAAACTACTAGCTACAGAGTGAATTAACTCATTAAACTGGCTCAAAGTGGCCAGAAAAGTGGGCCATTGTGGGCAAAGCTACTGGCCCACACTAGCATTTGTGTTTTTGGTTTGGCCATGGGCTTATTGCCTGTAGATTCGTCTGAGCCTGCCTCACACACAAATATTGCCTGTAGATTAGTCTGAGCCTGCCTCACACACACATATTTATGAGTAAGCCTGCACTACCAGGGCACTAGGTGCTAATCCTGTGACCATGACACCCCTTACTGTTCTTGAACAGGCTGCTCTGATGGTGCTGAAGAAGGTGTTGCAGTTGGACAGTCACTCCAAATTCCAGGAATCTGTAAGCTACACACTGCTGACAAGGAGTCACACAAATGTTGACAAAATGCATACCATGCTTGCCTTCAGCCGAGGTCAAACGAATACAGATTTTTGGAGTTTTTAATCCCACATTTCAGCGTTTATCTCTTTATAAAAATCCTACTGCACCCCTAGATGGCAATGTAAACGCAGGTTTCCAGAATAATCTTGCTCTTCCAATTTCCTGGTTGGAGTTTTTAGTGTAACCGTTGACAATATGTACATGTTTCGAACAAAACAAAAATACTGTTGAACTACTGAGGGCTCTAACACAATCAACCACAAAAGACGAGAGTAAAACTTATAAATCCTTTGTTTGTAGCTTGGTTGAAAATATCAAAAGCAAACGCCCACCGTTGTCATTTTGCGCACACATTGAATATGGCATGACATTATTGCTTTCTATAACATATTATCCAGCAAGATACTGGGTAACGTTCTTAACCAATATGAAACTCATGCTTTTGAACTTGGTGACAGTGGAGTTTGTGTTAAAAGGGGAAATGTATCTACCGAATATCATAAAGTGAGACATATAATGGACTATAAATGTCTAAAAAAAAGATCCTGGACCTCAGGTGAAAAAACGAACACATTCCATGATGGCTTATTGGAAGACCAACATGATTTATTTCAAAATATTTATATGTATTATAAAACCACCACGTTCACACCGTACCGCCAACATTATAATGAGGCCCATTGCATCAATCCATTAAGATGAGACGTTTTACAAAAAAGTAGTATTATATAGTTTGAACAGTTAATTAAAGTGCAAACACATTGAGTCCTTCTAAAATATATAACCACCTAACATCACGTAGAAGAACATATTATAATGTACATAAAGAAAAACATATATATACATATATATCCAAAAACTTGGCAGCGAGAAAGCACCGTTGTATTGCTCAGCGCTCCTGTGAAAGATCCTTAAGAATAAAACGGCCAAAAAGTTAGAAAGTTTCATAAAATATGTTAAACTTTATTTGAAAAAATCCATTGATTTCATAAAATAGTTCATCCTCCCAAAATTGTTCGTGCCAGCGGAATGCAAGCAATCTGACATGTTTCACCACTATCGTATGGCTTGTTCACAGTTTTATATATATATAGATATATATAGATATATATATCTATATATATTCAGTGAAAAAACGTTGTTAAAGGGACGTTATGGTTAAGTTGCACTAGTAAAAACCTATGAAATTCAATGTGAATACGTTGTTACAGGGACTTTATGGTTACAGGTAAAACCGAGTTATAAAAACAGAAATTCGCCAGTTATGGTAAGCTTAGCAACCGTAACTCGCGCTGCCACTGTGCACTGCAAGGACTAACACCCATGACATCAAAGATGACATTACAAATGTTATTGAATGCCATTTGCATGAAAAAACTCTGCATTTCGAGAATTAATAATGTCATTGTTGCAGAAGAACATCACACGAGCGGACAAAAAATCACACATGCTTCTGTTAATGAGACCCCTTCCAGCCTCTGGCTGGGAAAAACATACATTAGGATAGTCCCATATTCTTTTTGGTGGTATGGCTGAGAACCCCACCTGGGCAGTGGGAAAAATGTGAACAAGCCAAGTAACCTAAATGCTAGCCGCCATAATGCACGATGGCTACACGAACAGTAGCGAACTGGCCACTGACAAGTGCAAGCATATTGCCGAAACTGCGAACATGGACAGTGCACACAATGCGTCCACTCCTTCCAAACTGAAATCACCATCAAAGTATCTTTCCTGGGCATACTTGTGCAGATCTATCACAAAGGCATCACCCAAAATCAACACAATGTGTTTCTCCATGTCAGCCCGCCTCACTGCAACAGAGTAATGAAAAACAGTATTACTGCCCCTTTCTGTGAACCACACCCTCAGTACCTGATAGGATAATCCCCACAATCCCATTTCCATTGGCCAGCATGGTGAGAAGCACAGAATGTGGCACATGCGCTTCGACCAAGTATCGCGAGGGCTGCAACCCAGTAAAGCAAGAGGAGTCCTTCTCCCCTTTCCACAATTTTTTGTCCAGCACTACCTCATTGGGTACTGTTAAATAGCCAAACAAGCATCCACCAATCCCATCCAAGACGTCAGCATCCAACACTGTCAGTTCTGTAAAACACTTCATATGTACCATTACACAGACTGCAAGTGTCGTGTCATTTGAAAGCACGTCCAGTAGAAAGTTCAGTAAAACTATGCAAGATTTCTGCATCTACATACATCCACATGGCCATCCATCACCACAAAGTAGAGGTATGAAAAAATGTTCTGCCGTATGTTTACAACTCTGTTATAAGTGCCTCTGAGCACGGTATCTGCCACTGAACGTCCATTACGTACTTAAAAAACATACATTTTTTTCTCCCATCACCTCCAATCAAGTGGCACTTCAATGGTATATGCTTTCAACGTTTTCATTAACCCATATCACCCCTTGTAATATCAAAACAGAAACTCTCTTCTTTCCTTCCAACAATGCTACCATTATTTTTCCGCACTAACCCATCTCCTACATTTATCATAAACATATTGCACCAAAACCAGCACTGAATGTATCTTACCAACCTAAACCAAGTTCCCAGAAGCTCACGGTCTCCACAGCTGTGGTTCTCTAAGGCTGGACTATTGCAACAGCCTCTTTCTAAATCTGCCTGCTTTTACTCTCTGCCCTCTGCAACTCATCCAGAACAGGACTGCAAGACTTGTCCTTGGCCTCAAGCCCAGGGATCGTATCTCTCTGGGACTGAAATCTCTGCACTGGCTCTCAGTGGCTGCGAGGATTAAGGTCAAAACCCTCTGTATTATCCACAAGGCCTTCTGGGCCCTGGGGCCTCAATACTTTCAACTCTTCGTTCCTACATATCTCCCTTCTCGAGCTCTTCGCTCATCCGCCTCCAACTCCCTCAGGGTCAGTTGCTTCTCCAAGCAACCAGTTGGTGGTATATCTCTTTCTTCGGCTGGGGCCTCCCTCTGGAACAGCCTCCCTGGCTCCATGAAACTTGAGGAGAACCATCTCCAGTTCCGGAAGCACCTCAAAACCTTTCTCTTTGCTTCTGCTTTTTCTTCTCCTCTCCACTGCTGACTTCCTGCCAGAAACTGATTCTGAACTGGTTACCTGCCCACCCTCTGATCTTGGGCCAGACCCCCTACCCCACCAGTCGCACCCCTGTACGGCCTTTCTGGCAACCCCTGCACTTGGGGACTGTTTTCTGTATCCCTAACAGTCCCGCCACCACCTGATATATGCACTTTTCCTTGCACTTGCCACTAGCAGGCTGTATTTGTACTTATTGTTAATTATTCTTTTTCCCATCTACTGCACTTCCCCTCCTCTACCCATGCACTTGCGCAATCTGAGTGACACCTGGCCTAGTAGGATCGTTGTCTCTGTCTCCCCTCTGTTACCCCTTGCCTTGTCGCGC
This sequence comes from Ambystoma mexicanum, assembly GCF_040938575.1. Taxonomy (NCBI): domain Eukaryota; kingdom Metazoa; phylum Chordata; class Amphibia; order Caudata; family Ambystomatidae; genus Ambystoma; species Ambystoma mexicanum. The sequence goes on from NC_090922.1 coordinate 946,663,424, forward strand.
CTTGAATCCCATACCCAAATGTCTACACAATTTGTAAAAATATTGCACTGAAGGAGCACTGATTGTATCTTATCAACTTAAAACAAGTACATACATTGCATGCATACAAACAGGATGCCTGCCCCTTAACTTGCACACTTCAACCATAGCCTTCTGCATTTCTATGTACAAATAGACCTTCTGCCACAGTTTTTGTGAACACACCACAACCAGAAATCTTATTGAGCAATGCCTTAGCCTCCACAGTCCCATTTCCATGCCTGCCATCCTGAAAAGGGCCAGTTGTGGTAATCCTGAAACTACTGCGGAATCTGCAGAGTTATCATGCTAGGAACAGGAGGGGGTGGACGAAATTTCAAACAGGGTAGGGTATCGGGTCTTTAGTGGTGACGCAGAATAGATATTTATTTTGTTGTGTTTTTTTACATGCCTGCAAACAACCTTTTTTGTTTTTTCTCTTTACATGACTTTCTGTTTGCTTCTCCCCCTTATGTTTTTACCGAATTATGGTCAATGCGTCTTGCACAGGGTAAAAGAAAATAGCATTGCCAATGGCGGTCAAAGACATTTTTCATGGAAACAGTGCATATTTTGCGACATCATGATCTCATATTGGGTGGAGAACATCCCATCATTGCACATAAATTCACACATGCTTCTGTTTATAAGACACTTTCTGAGCTCTGGCTGGGGACAAATTACACTGGAATGGTCCCTTAGTCCTCTTGGTGTATGCATGAGAAAATGACCTTGGCAGTGGGAACAATCTGCATCACTGCATTCATCAACTTCTTCAGGTGATGTAGCAAACATCCACATGACATGTAACCCAAATGTAGACTTTCATAATGCACCACAACAACATTGACAGTAGCGACAGAGGCCACATATCTGCAAAGGTGAACCATCCCACCGAAACTGCACTCATAGAGACTGCCCCACAAAGCCTCCACCCCTTCCAACCCAAAATTAGCAGCAACACCTCTTTGCATGGCATACATGTGCAGTTCTTGCACAAAGGTATCACCCACGATCAGCACTGAGCGTCTTTCCCACTCTACCAACCTCACTACACAGAGTATTGGGAAAAAATAGTACTGCCCCTTCCTGTGAACCACACCCTGCACACCTGATTGGATTATCCCCAGAGTTCCATTTCCATTCCCACCATGCTCAGAATGGCAGGATGTGGCACATGCGCTTTCCCAGCTACAGCGAGGGCGATGCCCCAGTAAAGCAGGGACAGTCCGTCTTTCCCTACCACTATTGTTTTTGCAGAACTCACTCATTAGGTACTATTATATAGTCACACAGGCATGCAGCAATCACATCCAAGACCTCTGCATCGAACACTGTAATTTCTGTACAGCACTCCATATGTACCGTTCCACACTCAGAGTACACGTCTCGTGTGATTTGAAAGCACCTCCAGTTAAAAGTTCTCCAAAGGTATCCACGCATTCAGCATCCAGATTCACCCAGAGAGGCACCCACCACCACTAAGTAGAGGTAGCAATATTTTTTTTCCCTCCCAGCACTCTAGTAAGTGCAAAGAACCAATACTTCAAAGTGCAAAACAGAAGTCAGTAATATGTGCAATGCACACTACCCAAGCACATAAAATATCCAGTTCAACCCTATCCACTTTTCTACACACAGTATTTCAACACAGCACTCAGTGGACACACTGCAGGAGTTTTCCCGCCATAAGCTCCAGCCATGGACTTAAAACTATAGGATGTGCTAACAATCACCACACTCGTAGACCCAACAATGTATGCAATGCACACAAACCAAACACATAACGCAACAATGACAAACCTACTTGCAAGAAGGCCACATAGTTGTCGGTGCAGTCACTCCAGACATGCATCCAAGACGCTAGGGCCTCACCACACACAGCACACTATAGTACACCCTATGTTTAAATGCTCATGTCAAGTGCAATGCACTCCCCATCTGCAATTGAGCCTGCCAACGTTCACCCTGGCCACATGTTTGCGTGCATGGCTGCATGACGTTGCGTTAGGTGTGGTGAACGGTATGTGGGTGGCTGTGTATATTGTCGATATTTTAAATGTGCGATGCTGACGACTTCCTTTTATGGTGCAATATCTTAAAGGACTTCCTACAGCAAGGGTCTTATAAGGGGCAAACCATAGCAAACACAAATGCTCACATGTGGCTCCCTAATGTGCAACACGTGCAATGACCTACATCATGGTAATGGTAATGTACGCATATCACCTCACTTTGGGTATTCTACCAAGTCTAAAATGTATTCCACAACTGCTCTTTAAAGGTCACCACCATCGCAGAGATGCATAGATAAACCTGCATGGCTGCATTATGTTGTGGTGGCTATCGTCAAGGCCTAGGCTCTTGGGTACATGGCCTATGTCCTATGACCTTTAGCCATGCACCCAAGAATGTAGGCCTGGCCCACACCCACCACAACATAATAGAGCCATGAATGCAAACATGTGGCCATATACCAAAATCAACAAATGTAGCATAGGAAGGGTGTTATAAAGCGCAAACCATAGCAAAAGTGGCTCCCTAATGTGCAACATGTGTAATAACCTACACCATATGGTACTGTATGCATATCAGCTCACTTTTGCTGTTCTACCATGTCTAAAATGTCCTCCACAACCATTCTCTAAAGGTCACCACCCTTGGAGAGATGCAGCCTTAAAACTACATGGCTGCATTATGTTGTGGTGGCTGCGGTGAAGGTTTAGGCTTTTGGGTGCATGGCCTATGGCCTTTCGCCATGCACCCAACAGTGTAGGCCTTGCCCACACCCGGCACAACATAACAGAGCCATGCTGGCGAACATGTGGCCAGGTACCACAATCTACAAACATACCATAGGCAGCAACACTTCACCCAACCCCTGCACCATTATAGAGCGATGCATGCACACATGTAATATTTACCAGAATCCACAAACATACCACAGTGTTCAGCACCCCTACCCACTTCTATTCACCTAACATTGTATTACTGCCAACCCAACCACAAAATCTTCACAACAGTGGCCTTGCTCCCAGCACTGTATTAAGTGCACAAAACTAATACTTCATGGTGCAGTACAGTAGTCAGCACTCCACGCAATGGACAGTGCCCAAGATGATAAAATATGCAGTTCAACCCTATCCACTTCTATGCACACAGTACTTCAACACAGCACCCAGTGGACACACTGCAGGACTGTTCACTCCATCAGGTCCAAACATGGACTACACACTGTAAGATATGCTAACTATCCCCACACTCATGGAACCAACAGTGTATGCAATGTTGACAAACCACACACACAAGAAAACAATGGGAAACCTACTTGCAACTAGGGCACATAGTTGTCGGTGCAAGACCTCCACCCATGCATCAAATAGGCTACGGCCTTACCACATGCAACACACCAAAGTACACTGTATGTTAAAATCTTCATGTCATGTGCAATGCACTTCCCTTCTGCCATTGATCTGCGATCAGTCACCACGGAAAGAGGTCAACGCACCAGCTGTCGTGCCGTAACACAGGCTGTCTGCATTCACCACACAAGGCAGTCGCCTGTGGAGGTACCCGCAAATTGGTGCAATATGCACGGATACTGCAGGCACACCACTGTCTTCCTCTACCTAATGAGATATATCAGAAGACCCACTTGTCACTCCCCCACCCCATCACTTCTTCCCACGACCAGATGGTGTAAAGTATGTTTTCCAGGCCCTTCTGGCACTGCACTGTCCTCCGATACATCATGGCGGAGTTTCCCAAAAATTTAGATGCTCAGCATGCTTCCCTCCAGCCAACCACCGGCCACGTCCAATGTTCGCCAACATCATGGCGTACTGCTAGCCAATGAGACTTTTGTCCATGGAGCGAACAGAGAAATGGGTCAACAGAGCGGAGCCAAATATCACACATTTTGTGAGACATACATTTCAGTTCTTTGCAACAAAAGTATGGGTCAGATTTCCACCAAACACACAAAAGCACACTTTCGCAACCAAGCTCCTGCTCCTGCCACAAGTTTGGTTAGAATCCGTCCAGTGGTTTGGCTTGTAGGCGTGCACAAAGTTTTTCCCCATTCTCCCCCTATGACTTTGCCCCCCTCCTTCTCGAAACCTGACCCAACTTTCAAAAGAATTCAGAGTGGGCCATATACTTCTTTTTCCAAAGTTTGGTAAGGTTTGGTCCAGGGGGAGCAAAGTTATAAGCCACCCAAAAAGTGATCTTCCTATGGGTTTAGCAACTTAAGCATAACTACCGCGGGCCGTGAAATTTAAAAAAAGCAGAAGAAATACTTTAGTCACCACACGGGGGATGGCACACTTAGGCAAAACTTCAAAATATTCCTCACATAGGAATGCCAAACAGAACAAGTTATTTTGAATATTCCAGCTTTATTTTTTGATTCACAGGAAGAAAACATGGTGCAATGTGCTTTGTAGCGCACCAATTACTTGTTCACATACATTCACTTCAGGGCATCTTCATACTTTATGGAGCTTTACCGCAGTATCTATGGTTCTCCGCATAGTGCACCTCATGATATGGCCAGCTTAATCGATTCAGACAGTGTGGGTCAGATATACTGCACAAAGACATGTACTCCTTTGAGAGATGTATTAACATAAAGTGTATAGTGCCTGCCACAGTGTTTGTGTCAAAATAAAGGAATTCAAACTGCATGAATATACCTAACATTGCAACGATAGTAGAAATACTTAAACATTTCTCAAATTGCAGTGCCATGCAGTCTCTTAGTCCTATTAAAGAACCTAGTTTCTAGAAAGTGCATTGTATTTTTAGCAGCATTTGAATAAAGTGCATAGTGCTTTGAACTCCTTATCTGAATGCCTTGTTACAATAAGGTGCATTATGTTTATAGCAGCATTTAAAACGTAGTGCTTTGAAAATATTGTTTTAAAAAAAGTGCATAATATCCAAAGCAGCATTTCAATAAAGTGCACAGTGATTGATAACCTTACCTTATATAACCAAGGTCATTGAATCAAGAGATTGCACAGTAACATTGACAAAAATGGAAACCAAATAAGACAAATAACAAGGAGACAGAGGGATCCGAGCCATAGACTATAATACATTGATAGGGTATGCTCAGAATAAATATTGACTTGAAATTATTAAAACCCAAACCTCATGACATGTGTTAATTCTATTGTCCTTTTTTTTCATATGTTATGTCTATTTCATCCTGTTGAAGCTATTGGCTTTGAGAATGAGAGAGGGTCATAATAAGAGAAGAAAAAATAGGGTTGAAAAAGGCTCAAACAGATAACCAAAGAAGAAGGGTACATATATATTATTTCTTTTTCACAATTCAAGCTCCTAAAAATGTGTAGAGCTCGTCATCCACTATTATATCATTTTTGGTTTCTTGGTTTCAAGATCTAAAATTAATTTAGTCTCCATCTGTTGCAGTTCAAGTTCATGATTACCACCTTGCGAGTTTTCCTTTACATGATGTAATCCAAACAAATGTCAAGCTTTCTACTTTGCCCTCTTATTTGTCCCTCAAATGTATTGCTATTGGATAAGATGGATCCGTTTTTGATTGCTCTCATATTTTGCAAAAATTCTTAGTTTTAGTTTGCCAATAGTACTTCCAATGTACCATGGATTACATAGACATATTAGAGCATCTCTGTATTGCATGACACTTTTTCCTTTATTTCAACCATATGGCTTAATATGGGGTGTTTGCAGCTTGGTTTATTTAGGGCATGTCTGCAGGCCTTGCATTTTGTGCACTTGTAAAAAAAAATGCCAGTAGATCTTACATTTAACCAAGTATCAACACTCGTAATTTTCGATGTGGGATTCATAAAACTGTAAACCAATGAGTCTTTAAGAGACACTGATTTCCTGAAGGTTATGTTCACTCATTCTCCAAGGGATGGAGATACTGCTTCATCTAATTGTAACACATGCCAATGACAATGAAGAATTTTGCGAATGATTTTCCAGTGGGCTCCATAGGTTAGAATCAATCTGGTTTTACAATTATCCACCAATTGTGTTTGTGTTTTATTGGTGGATAGTAGCGAATCCCTCTCCAGACTTTGCGCTTTCATGTAAGGTTCTTTCTAAGATCTTTGTTTTTAGAAGTTCTATGCAATTATCCAGCATTTTTAATCAAAAAATTCCAATTTTGAGCAATTGCGATGGATTCTTATAAATTCGCCATATGGTATGCTCCACTTTAGTGGTGTTGGATGATTGCTACTGGTATATAGTGGCATGTTAGAGCTTGTTGTTTTACGATTGAGTTCAGCTACAATTTCACCTTGGCTTGATTTGACAAGGACATCTAAGAAGATTATTGACTCTCTACTGAGCGACTCTGTGAATTTCAAATTGAGAGTGTTAACATTCAATATTTTGACAACGTCTTGCAAATCCTCTTGCTCTTCATCCTATAAAATGAAAAGATCATCGATAAATCAAAGCCATAAAATGACCTTGTTAGTGTATTGGTAATTCGCATCGGTCCATGCTACAAACTTCTCCACCAACCCATTGTAAGATTGGCGTACTAGGGGCAAATCTTGTGCCGATGGTTGTTATTCGTAGTTGGTTTTAATAGCTGTTATTAAAAAGGAACACATTATTCGTTAAGCAAATGTCCATCATTTCTATAATCATTTGTCCATGTGACAAATGTGCCCTTAAACCAATGGCAACAACCGGGAAGCGGGAGCTGGCTTCACCACCTAAGGCCACAATGAAGGCCCTGTCTACCACTGTCCACCAGGGTATGCCACCCACCCCCGCTGGTTGCCTGTGTCTGCCTGACCCCCCTTTCCCGCTGGTCACCTGTGTCTGCCTGACCCCCTCCCCGCTGGTTGCCTGTGTCTGCCTGATCCCCCTCCCCCTCCCCACTGGTCGCCTGTGTCTGCCTGACCCCTCTCCCCCTACCCGCTGGTCACCTATGTGTGCATGACCCCCTCCCCAGTGGTCACCTCTTGTCCCATGCAACACCTGCTGGTGCCACTCTTTAAGATAGGGCTGGCGTGCATGTGTCATGCCAAACAACGTTGACCACATGCTTTACCTGTTGTTGCCACCCTTAAAATGGAGTTGGCGCTCATGTTTAATGCCACCGATTCTGACCACATGTACTACTTGCTGTTGCCATCCTTCAAAATGGGGTTGACACTCATGTTTTATGCCTCATGCATTACTTTGCTGCTGCCGCCCTTTAAGATGGGGCTGGCACTCATTTTTATGCCCCGATTCTGACCACATGCATTACCTGGTTGCTGCCACCCGTTAGGATGGGGTTGGTGCTCATTTTTTATGCTACCATTTTTATCCTCATGCATTACCTGGCTGTTGCCACCCTTTAAGATGGGGTTGGCGCTCATGTTTTATGCTAACAATTTTGACCACTTGCATTACCTTGTTGTTGCCACCCTTAAAATGGGGTTGGCGCTCATGTTTTATGCCACCACTTTTACCCTCATGCATTACCTGGCTGTTGCCATGCTTTAATATGAGTTGGCACTCTTGTTTTATGCTAACAATTTTGAACAAACGCATTACCTTGTTTCTGCCACCCCTTTAAGATTGGGTTGGCACTCATGTTCTATGCCACTACTTTTATTCTCATGCATTACCTCGCTGTTGCTACCATTTAAGATGGGGTTGGCGCTCATGTTTTATGCTTACAATCTTGACCACATGCATTACCTGGTTGCTGCCACCCTTTAAGAAGGGGTTGGCGCTCATGTTTTATGCCACCACTCTTTTATCCACATGCATTACCTGGCTGTTGCCACCCCTTAAGATGGGGTTGCACTCATGTGCTATGCTAACAATTTTTTACAACACACATTACCTTGTTTTCGCCACCCTTTAAGATGGGGTTGACGCTCATGTTCTATGCCAACAATTGTGACTATACGCATTACCTGCTGTTGCCACCTTCTAGTTGGGTTGGATCACAAATGCATTGCTCCCGATTTGACCACATGCACTTATGTAACCAAGCAAGTATTCTTAACAGTGCCACGATGCCCGAGGGCAGCTGTGCGCTTTACAAATGTAAATAAAGAAAAATCAAAAAATAAATTGATAGTTTAATGATTTGCTGTCTAGAATGTATTCACATGCTCTCTTGCCATCATTATGCTGTATGGAGGTGCAGAGTGAAACCACTTCCAATGTGGCAACCATAAGCCTACTTTCCCAAGCTACTCCATTTATTTTACTCAGGAAATCTTTTGTGTCTTGGAGTTATGATGGCAGGGTAAATACCAAGGGCAAAAAAATCTCATCTATGTATTTAGAAACATTTTGAAGGGAAGATCCATTCAAGGTCACAATAGGTCTGCCTGGTGGTTTTGTCAGGTTCTTAAGTCGTTTAGGAAGGAAATAAATGGTAGGTATGATGAGACATTTTTGACAAAGAAAACTGCAATCATCTTGCACCAAAATATCTGCCCATTTGGTCAATAATCCTTCCAATTTGCCATTCATTTCTTTTGATGGATTTGCTTCTAATTTTTCATAACAGCTGCCATCCATAAGTTGCCTGTGTGCCTCCAGAATATAATCTTTTTCATTTTGGATAACTATGTTTGTGCGTTTGTCAGAAGCCGTTGTGACACTGTTTGTAAGAGCTTGTAATTCCTTGAGAACTTCTGTTTCTTTGTAGGAAAAATATTTTTGCCATTGTTCTTTTGGAGTCTAGCTTTTTTGAGGTCATAAATGACCAAGTCCCGGAAAGCCTCAATGTGTCCACCCGGTTGGAATAATGGATTGAATTTGTAGCTTTGTCTTCAATTTGCTTTTAACAGGTCAATCAGTATTGATATTAAGCATTTCTAGATTTATTTCTCTGCTTATTTCCTGCTCTGGTTGTGTTTTCAACTCCAGATGTGCTAAGTCCAATAGGGCATCTCGATCTTCAATAGCTGTTTCTGTTTTGCCTTCCAGTCCAATTTTAAATGTCCTTATTGGTGTATTCATACAGAAAAAACATCTTTAATCGAATCTTGCACATGAACTTGCCAAATCAATTCTGGTTTCTGCGTAGTTGAAGTTTGATGTAGGGCAAAAGCCATATTGGAGTACTTTAATTTGCTCTTTTGTTAATACCCAGTCAGAAAGATTCGTAAGGCTGGTGTCATCATTGATACTGCCTAATTCATTGTTTTCTTCCCAGAGTGAGTTCTTGCACTTCTGTCTGAGTCTGAACTGCGTGTTCCTTTGTGCCCACCTTGTTTTATTTTTCCTCCTTGTTCCATTGATTTACCTCGGCCTCTGTCTGAATTTTATTAGTACTGTTTCGACCATCTAGTACCAACATTCTCATCTCAACTAAAACATTAGTTCTTCTAATGGAGTTTTCATTTTCAATGTTGGTTTTATCAGACTCTGAGGTGGAAGCCACTTAACTGGTGGCTGGGGTTGTTTTCTCACTTGGTACATTCAAGCTTATAATATATTTCCTCAGATTATCAAAACGACGGGCAAAGTTATTGACTCTACCTTTCTCATAGTCTTCTTTATCATGAATAAACATTCTTTTTTTATGTTATTTTATGTCTTCTTTGTATATTTTTAGGTTTTCTTCTTTGCTCAATCTCAATTTATTTCCATCTTCACTTGATGTTATCTGTGATAATTGAGTGGTGACTTCAATTCTCATTAAGATTTTCTGTCTGTCAATCCAGGCATATTTACTTAAGAGGTTCAGGAATTGTCCTGAGCAGGTGTTTGTTGAGTCAACCCAATCTCTTACCATCTCTGGATCTTGATCCTCAAATGATAGTGATGTTAGGAGTCTTAGACCGCGTGGGATTCTGCTCACATCCACGTAATTCTGCAGCCAGTGCTCCTCCCACCATTTACTGATCTCTCATTTCTGTAACTTCTCTAGCTCTTTTAGTACGCTAGTGTACATTAGCTTGTGGTAGTGTCTTTTTCTTGACACTAGTGCTGGCATGTGTCTCACAAAACAGAGACTGAGCCTGCTCTCGATGTGCACTTTCTTTTTCTGACTGCAACCTCATAATGAAAAAGTATGCTGGATCAAGCAGTTGACATCTGTTAGTTTCAAGATTGAAAGGGATTCGGACACCTTGGAGGCAGAATTTGCCTTTAGTACATATGAGAAAACATCATTTGGCTGTGCAGACAAAACGGAGGAAGGGGGGGAAATGCATGGGAACAATAGGCAAGGGTCAAGAAAACACTGCGAGTCTGACTTCCCGTTCACCCTACGATGTAAGGGGACTTGTCTGTGACTAGACGGCTTCTTCCTTTGCCACTGCCAAAGTTTCCTGCACATAATTGGTCAGGCTGTTGGTGAACACAGCACCACTCTCACATCTAGATATCAGCTGGTGCACATCCTGCGCCCATCACCTTGGAGCGTAAATATTTCAAAAAAGCTGAAGAAACTCTTTAGTCTCCACGCGGGGATGGCACTTTTAGGCAAAACTCCTAAACATTTCTCACGTCAGAATGCCAAACAGAACAAATTCTTTAGAATATTCCAGCTTTATTTTTTGATTTGCAGTCATAAAAAAGGAAGAAAACACGGTACACCATGTTTCATAGTGCACCCGCTACTTGCTCACATACATTCACTTCAGTGCATGATGATACCTTATGGAGCTTTGACACAGTCTCTATGGTTCTGCCACTTGGTTGTCCCTTTACTGTTTTTGTCAATTGCCTAACACATGCCTTTCTAGCTGTGTAATGTGGCAGACATGTTTTTGTGTGTTTCCAACAATGTGAATTCAGAGAGAGTGCATAGTGCACCTCAGGATATTGCCAGCTAAATCGATTCAGACAGTGTGGGCCAGATATATTGCTCAAAGGCATGTACTGCTTTGAGAGATTTATTAACATAAAGTGCATAGTGCCTGCCACAGTGTTTTTGTTGATCTAAAGGCATTCAAACTGCAGGAAACTATAGTAAACATACTTAGGCAAAACTCCAAAATATTCCTCACATAGGAATGCCAAACAGAACAAGTTATTTTGAATATTCCAGCTTTATTTTTTGATTCACAGTCATAAAAAAGGAAGAAAACATGGTGCAATGCGTTTTGTAGCGCACCCACTACTTGTTCACATATATTCACTTCAGTGCATCTTCATACTTTATGGAGCTTTCCCGCAGTATCTATGGTTCTCCGCATAGTGCACCTCATGATATGGCCAGCTTAATCGATTAAGACAGTGTGGGCCAGATATATTGCACAAAGACATGTACTCCTTTGAGAGATGTATTAACATATAGTGCATAGTGCCTGCCACAGTGTTTGTGTCGAACTAAAGGAATTCAAACTGCATGAATATACCTAACATTGCAACTATAGTAAAAAATACTTAAACATTTCTCAAATTGCAGTACCATGCAGTTTGTTAGTCTTTTTAAAGAACCTAATTTCTATAAAGTGCATTGTATTTTTAGCAGCATACAGTGCATAGTGCTTTCAACTGCCTATCTGAATGCCTTGTCACAATCAGGTGCATTATTTTATCACAGCATTGCAATAAAGTGCATAGTGCTTTGAAAACATTGTTTCCACAAAGTGCATCGTATCCAAAGCAGCATTTCAATAAAGTGAACAGTGCTTGATAACTTTATCTTATGTAACCAATGTCATTTATGCAAAACTTCTTTTTCAATAGATTGCACAGTGCTCTGCAATAATTAAAGAAAAAAACATTAACATTGACAAAGATAAAAATGGAAACCAAATACTATAAAAAACAGGGAGATAGAGGGATCCCAACCATAAACTATACAACTTCAATATATACATTACCCTAAAGATTTGGATGTAAAGGTGGGAGGGAGCGTGGTGCACGCTCCTCTATTGTAATCCGAGACTACTCCTGTGAACCTGCTGGGCATGGATTTGCTCAGTAAGTTGAAAATGACAATCTCGCTCACTTATCAGGGCATTGTTTGTACCACGCCAGGAATGTGCACAATGAGGGCCATGGTAATGGCAGGATGGGTGGTGGTCCGAGGGATACCTGTAGACCCAGACATGTTTATCTACGGAATAACAGTACTTGTGGAGGCAGTGTCACAAATTGCCATGGGCTGTTGACCGGTGGTCAGTCAAAAGGCCGAAAAAAAAATCTCGAATGACAAAAATATCGGAAAAAAAATCTCGAAAAAATATTTCATTTTTTATTTATTAATTTATATGTATTTTTGGGGTCAGGTAAGTAAAAAAAAGGGGTAAAATTAAAAAAAAATGAAAAAAGGGGGCATGGGGGAACCCCCCATTAAAAAAAAACGTATTGAAAAAATTATTCTTTTTTTTTTTCGAGATTTTTTGGTTCGACCTTTTTTTCGATATTTTTTTTCGGTCTTTTCACTATAAACCCTGTTGCACAGTACCAACAGATTTCATTTTTCGCCCTTTGGTGTCCACAGAATTGGTGGCAGATGCAATCTTGTCCCTAGACCTACGTGGCATCTGCTAAAAGGGTGCTTTTCCTAAGAACATACAGGCACTGGTGTGCGTGGCATACAGTGTTTTGCATCGATCCCACCGTACCCCTTGAGGAGGTAACAGAATCTGAACTATTCAAAAACAATGACAGTGATGGAGAAATATTTTGGAAGCCTGCATCCCCTGTGAAATCATGGTGCATTACAGAAGATTGCAGTGCACCCTGATGGCCGTTGTGGCATTGCCTCCCTTCATTGAGGCAGACTTGGAGTATGTGCCTGCACAGTTTTGGACCACCAACCCACATGATGATGGCCTTGATGGCGGTAGCGGCCCTTTAGTCATGGTTTTGTTGCTCAACTCATAGAAAGAGCACTTTTTGGGCAGCGTATAACTTTCTGCACACTGGAAAAAGCCTCACCAAACATTGCAAATAAAGTATATGGCCCCCTTGGAATGATTCTGCAAAGTTTGGTGAGGTTTCATCAAAGTTATACGGGTAGACCCACATTTTTGAACACACAATGAAAAAAAGTTTTGCTCACAGCTACAGCCCAAACGGCTGGATGGATGTTCACCAAACTTGTGCCAGGAGTGGCTTGTTCCCGAAAGCATGCTTTTCTACATTTGGTGTAAATGTGTGCAGTATTATTTTTAGAAAATGGCCAAAAGTAGGTACAAAATAATTAGTGATATCCGGTTCGGTCAGCTGACTCATTTGCTGATTCAGAGTTCGCAAACACCTCTGGACCAATCAAGCAGCACTTCGATGTCCACGGACACCAAAAATGCACACTGATTGGATGTTGAAAAACATGAGGATCATAAGATTTTTGAAACGGTCGCCATGTTGGATCCATGGACAACACCGCTGACCGCAGGCCGCGCAGTAAGAAAAGTGTGTAGAAAATACATTTGGGGTGATTTTGTAGACAAAAGAGGGAGTGGAAAAAAGTTGATAGGGAACAGTTTTTAAAGGGCAATAAAAGCATTGTAGGTGCCGCCGTGTCCGTGGAAGCTAGTCCATGGACCTGTGCATGCCATCTAGGACTATTAAGGACGTTTTACATGGAATGAGTACATTGAGGGACGAGACAATCAGGTTTTGTGGGTCTGGAGCTCGTGTTGAAGTTGTCAGTAGTACATCGTAGGAAGTGTTTTCTTTGTTGTTTGTATTAACAATGTCTATGGCTATGACTATGTAGAAGCAGAGTGTGTGGATGGTGTGGATGGTGGGAGGTTCTTGGATCCATTTTTTATGCTTTATACTGAATCTCGGGGCATATCTGCTACTATTTGATTGAGCGAAGTTGGAAGTTTCATGGTATGCACATTGTGGCTTAAACTGGCTAACGTTATTACCATTCTGTGAGAGTATGGCTCACTCTAAACGTCCAGATATTGTTGTTGTGCATTGCGGAGGCAGTAGTTTTGGCTATGTGACTGCAGGATCTTTGCAGTTTGCCATGAAGGGTATGTTCAGAAGCCTAATGTAACTGTTTCCAGCTGTGAAGATTAGTATTTCTGAAATCAATGAAAGATAAATATGGAGACACCCAAACATTTTCTGTCCTCCAATGGAAGAAGCTAGACAGCAAGTCAATAAATTGAATGTGCCTTTATATATGCTTTAGGAATGGCATCTTTTCACAACGAAAATATCAAATTGGATGACGTAAATATTTTTCAAGGAGATGGAGTGCATTTGTCTGATTTCGTAAATCAGATTTTTCTTTTGAATATCTGAATTGCATTGAAACAATTTTTGTGAACTCTTGAAATATGTTGTGAAGTATTTTTATAGTAATTGTAAATAACAAATAAAAGCAGAAAACAAATTAGAAGCATTTTTTGAGAAAGTTAGAACACAAAATTGTTTTTTTTAATCAAGTATTTTATTGATTTTAAACATTTAAAGATACACATTACAACTTTTTAAGGGAATTGCTAGAAGCGATCTTTACTCCCATCCTTTCGCCCCCAACATACAATATATAAAACGCATAACATAAAAGGGTCACACATGCAGGGATAAAAAGCAGTAGTATACATTATCACAGTAACTTTACACAGTTATTATGCAGTCTCAACATCGGTCTGGGTGGGCAGGTATAAAGCGTGTTAACGGCTATCCTCCCATTTCTGCCAGATTTTGTTAGCCTTGTCTGGGCAGCCTCTCGCAGTGTATACTCTGTGTTCCATTGATGTGGTTATATCGATATCGGTGGACCATTGTTCAAGGCTGGGTGACGTTTCCGATCCCCATAATTGTGCTATGTTCTGTTTACTTATCGCTGTGGCGGTTGATAGAAATAGTTTTTCATACCGTGACAGTTCGATCTCATCCTCTAACCCAAGCAATAGTAACTTTAGTTCCCTGGGGACTGTTTTTCCCAAGGTTCTCGACAGTCTGTCACAGCATGCTTTCCAGTATTGTTGTATGATGTCGCACCCCCATAGTATATGGAAGAAGGTGCCTTCTTCGCATTTACAATGCAGGCAGCGTGGGTCCGCTACTATATCCCAGCAAAAGAGAGCCACCCTGGGGTAATATACTATATGAAGGATTTTGAGTTGGATAAGTCTAAGTCTAGATGAGATGGCTATCTCACGTGGGTAGATCAGAGCAGCCATCCAATCTTCAGGCTGAATTGTTCCCACATCCCTCTCCCATTTTGCTTTCAGGCTTACCAGTTCGGGTGTGGCGAAGGAGGTGATGGCGTTATATAACACTGAGGTTACTTTATGTTTGATTTTTTCAGGGATTAAGTTGCTTTCCATAGGGGTGTATTCAGGCATATCGCTCACCGCCGGGAGGTGGGTTTGCAACACATGACTTAGTTGGTTATAGTAGTATTGCTCTGTGGGAGGAAGAGCAAATCATGATGCCAGCTCCTCGAACTGGATCAGGTTGCCCTCCTGTATTACGTCCCCAATCTGTGATATCAACTGCATTGTCCAAGTAGGCCATCTGGGAAGTTTGTTTATTTCTGGTAGATTCCTTTTGTTCCATAGCGGCTGCGTGGGCGTAAGTTTGTCTTCCCATCCCATGTATTTGTGTGTTTCCGCCCATATTCGTGACATGTGTGTGTCATGGATGGGGGGCCCTGTGAGTCAGTTTACGATAATGGTGTTGCATGGGGGATTTTGCGGGGTCTCCCCTGGCAATTGCTCTAATGTGTGGTAATGATGTGTCTCCGTGTAACCAGTCATTTACGACTGCTATTTGGCTGGCCCAGTAGTATGTTTGCAGTCTAGGAAGGCTGATGCCTCCCTCCTAGACTGACCTTTGGAGTGTTGTCAGTGCAGTTCGTGAGTGGCCCTTGCCCCATAGTAGTTTCTGAAGGGTACAATCGATTTTTTGGAATTCACGTCCTGGGATATGGAGTGGGGCATTCTGCAGTATGTATAAAAAGCGCAGAAGGGCCATCATCTTAAAAAAGGCTGCTCTGCCGAGTAGGGTGAGTGGCTGGCAGGCCCAGTGTTGCCCGTCCTCAGCAAATTGTGCCATGATCGGGTACAGGTTTATAGCTGTGTAGTTTATTAAATCTTTCGTGATTTGTATGCCAAGGTACCTGAATGGTTTCAGTTCTACGTGGTATGGGCGGTTTGTTGGTATTGTTTCGTTAGGCTTTCCCATTGGAAATAGTATGGACTTGGTCCAGTTGACCCGCAGGCTGCTGAATGCTCCATACCTCTCCAGCAGGCATGTCACAATGGGGCAGGAGTTGATCAGGTCTTTGAGGTATATTAACAGATCGTCTGCGTACAGTGAGACTCTGTCTTCCCAATTGTCCACCCAGAGGAAGCCCTTCAGTTTTCGGTGTTTTGCAGCAGTGCAGCGAGGGGTTCGATTACTATGGCAAAGATCATGGCTGATAAAGGGCAACCATGTCTTGTTCCTTTTCCTAGTGCAGAGGAGTCTGAGTGTCAGCCGTTCACCCTCGTCACCGCTGTTGGGAGCCTGTACAGGAGTCTGACCCTTTTCATAAATTGGGGGCCAAAGCCCATGTGGTGCATTATCTCCCAGATTGCGTCCCAACGTACTGAGTAAAATGCCTAAAAAGTCGATGGCTAATAGTACCTTAGGCCACAGAGGTCATCGGCTCTTTCCAGGGCTGAATGCAGTCTGTACATATTCATACGAGTTGACCTTTGCAGCATGAAGCCACACTGGTCTGGGTGAATGAGGGACGAGATGACCTGTTGTAATCGGTCAGCTAGTACTTTTGCCAGTATCTTAGTTTCACTGTTTATGAGAGAGATAGGCCTGTAAGAGCTGCATTCATCAGGGGGTTTGCCTGGTTGGGGTATTACCGCTATGGTGGCTTCCCTGAGATCAGGTGGTAGTAGGCCTTGGTCACAGGTGCTTTGGAACATGCGCAGCATATGCGGGGCTAGCTCTCCTGCACCTATCTTCTTCCACAGTTGCACAGGGAGGCCATTCGGTCCCGGTGTCTTTCCTTATTGGAGGCTTGACATGGCTGTTGTCACCTCTTCTTCAGTGATCTCTTTCTCGAGAAAGTCTTGATCGTTAGTATTTAAGGTGGGGAGGGTTATCTCCTCGAGGATTAAGTTATCAATGGGAGAGTCACGTGCCTTGTATAGATCTGCATAATAAGCATCAAAGCCCTCAGCTATTTTCCGATCCGTTATCAGGGGGTCAGAGTCCCTTTGGTGGAGCTGCCTGACTTGTCTACATTCCTCATCTCTTTGCTCTAGCCAGGCCAGCAGTTTGCTGGCCTTACCTCCGGTTTCATACACTCTGGCACACATCTCCGTGTACGCTTGCCTAGCGCTGTCCAGGGCTATATTTTGGAGTCATTTTGTGCAAGCAATAAGGCTTGTTGCGTTTCTGGTTGGTCTCGGGTGAGGTGGGCTTCTTCTGCACTCTGCACCTGCCTTTCAGCTTTGTGCATCGTGGCAAGGTGCTCCATTTTATGAGCAGTGGTGCAGGAGATGATTCCACCCCTCAATACTGTCTTATATGCTTCCCATAGTGTTCCCGGGTTATCAACCGTCCCTGTCTTTATTTCAAAGTATGTTTTCGTGGCTGTCTGGATGCGTTCCTCCAGTTCTGGGAAACCTAGGTAGTAATTGTTGAACTGCCATCGGGGAGGGGGCGTGGGCCTGGAAGTACAAAGTTCAAACACCATAGGGGAGTGATCAGAGATCCCTCTAGGGAGTAGGGATGCCTTATGTATTTTGTGTACATCCGTCAGTGGAAGAAAAAAGTAATCTATTCTTGAGATAGAGGCATGTGCTCCTGAGTGGAAGGAATATTCCCTGTCATTGGGATGTAGGACTCCCCAAGCATCCCGCAGACCTAGGACGTCAACAAAGGTGGCTAGTTTGGTGCGGATGTTGAGATTCCTGCCGCGTGAGTGTGTGCGATCCAATTCTACGTTCATGACTTCATTGAAGTCGCCTCCTATAATAGTGATGTCCGCTGTGTCTTTAGTGACCAGAGGTGAGATGTCTGTAAGAAGTGGGGTTAACAAGACCAGGGGCGCATAGATTGATAGCATTGTAATGGTTTGTTCCCATAATGTCCACGTTATACACACATATCTGCCACTCGTGTCCTGGATGACGGTAGACAGGTGAGGGGGAGTGTCTTGTGGATTAATATGAGTACCCCACGCAATCCCATGGTAAAGCCAGCGTGTACTGCTGTTCGATAGTTTGTGCGTCTGAAAAGGTTACATATTGTGCCCAAGAGATGTGTTTCGGTTAGGAAGGATACGTCTGGTTTATGTCTGTTTAGAAATGCCACTACCAGCCGTCTTTTAATGCTGTTGCCCAGTCTGTTGACATTCCATGTCATGAATCTAAGGATTCTAGTGTTGTTATTTTGTGATGCCATGGAGATCTATAGTTGATGTGTCACGAGCGTGAATGTGTCATGTGGAATGGCTCATGTCTTCTAAGTTATCGCACCTATCTGTGTGAGCGTAAGACAGCAGAGGAGTTGGTTGTCTGGGTTACTACCACCGCCGGTACTGTGATCTGCAATGTTACTGTGTTCTGTTCTCAGTTCGTGTAGAACTCCCTGTGTGTCTGACTCCTTATTGACAATTCTAACAAAGCCCCCTCACACCCCCATCCCATACTCCAACCAACCCCAAGCATCTGTCGCCCAAAAAACAAACGGTAGCTGCTAACTGCACGACTTACATAAAATACAACATTAACTTGTGGTGTATTTCTAACACCTGCTATGGGGGAACTGAGCGTGGCGAGATTCCCCCGCAGTGGATGTTCTTGTGGTTAGTGTCTTTCTCCTTCAGGGAGGAGAGTGGGGGGGTAGGGTGAGGGGAAACTAAGTTCTCATGGCCATGCATTGTTTACCTGATTTGGGCATATTGCAGCAGGGGCAGTGGATCACAATGTGAGACTCCGTCTCCTGTTTCTTGCCGCCATATGCTGGTGAACTGGTTCGCATTTGCAGTCAGCCTCCAAAGTCTCCTGATAAGTCTTGTATCGGTGCCTGTGGTGGAGGTTGTGGCTGCTCCGCCGGGACTCTGGGGATTCTATTCCTGCCACCTTGGGTTGTTGTCCAATCTCCGTCTATGTATTGCTCTGCCCAGTGCCACGCTGCCTTGAGGTCGGTAAAGTGGACTGTTGTCCCCTTTGTGATATATCTTCAGTTGAGCGGGGAAAAGCAGCCCATACTTGGTACCTAGCATTTGTAGTTGTTTCTTGAGCGGGTCAAAAGATTGCCTGGCTTTTTTAACTTCCTTTGTGTAGTCGGGGAAAGATGCAATCCTGGAACCATTGAAAGTGATTGACCCTTTGGCACGCGTTCTTTGGAGCAGGGCATCGCGATCTCTGTAATTAAGGATTTGTGCTATGATGGTGCGTGGCGGGGCCCCAGGCACCGGCCTTCCCGTTGGCATGCAGTGTGCTCTTTCAATGGAGAAGAATTTTGAGAAGGCATCTGGTTCAAACAGGTCTGTGAGCCACTGTTCAAGGAAGAGTTCCATACATGGGTGTTCCGCCTTTTCGGGTATTTCGAGTATGCGTATATTGTTGCGCCTCGATCTCCCTTCACTCTCCTCCAACCTTTCTTCCAGTGTTTTCAGTTTGGTCGAGACGTTGTTAAGTTGATGCCTTAGATTGAGCATACCATCTTCAGCGTCGGAGATTCGTTGTTCGGCCTCACCCGTGTGTGCTGACAGTGCTTGTAGATCGTAGTGGAGGAGGGAAACATCCCTGCTAATCCCATCCATTTTTTGTTTCATGGACGAACGGGAGTCCGCTATTGCAGCCATGATGTCTTTCAGCGATGGTGTGTCCTCCCTTTCGTCGTCATGGGTGACAGGCTTTGATGCTTGTGTACTGATCCATGTTGTTTTGCATGGACTGCTTCCATGGTTTATCTTTCCCCGTGGCAGTTGTCAGTTTGCCTGGGCCTGTTGGATGTGGCACCTGTGGGAGCTGCTCCGTGGCATCAGTGGTTTGGATTCAGGCTGCCCGCACCGTAATTGTGTGGTGCTTACTGTCTGGGTTGTGCGGAGTTCAGTGCCGCAGAGACTCAGGTGTTGGGTGGGTGATGAGGGTCTCACTCCACGATGCAGGTAGGTATTGTGCTATTGTAGGTCTGCCCAAGATTTGTCGGTATACCGGGTGTTGCTGGTCTCGGGCGCTTGTGGTATCGTGACAAATCAGTTTAGTGTTGCAGGTACAGGGACTATTTTGATCGTCACAGGCGCCGTGCAATGAGGGAGAGTCAGGTTGAAAAGGGGGGCTGCACACTGATGTTATTCTGCAACCCCAGTGTGACGTGGGATCAATGGACCAGAGGGGTCAGGCGCCGCCACCTGCCAGTATGTGTCTTGTGGACCAGTTTAAGAGTGATGTTTGCCAGTAGTTGTCCCTGGGAACATGGGATTATGCCCTCAGGGGCCTAGTTAATGCAGCAAGAGTTCCTCAGTCCTGCCAGCATTCAGTCCCGTAACATGGCATCCCACCCCAGCGCCACGCCAGTCGAGTTCCGCTACCTCCAAGGTGGTAATTACAGGTAGGGTATGGGTGCACTGGGCCAGGTGTCTCTTGTCACGTGGCTCCCCTCCCTATCAGCTGGTGTCCGTCAGGCACTGGAGTGCTGTGTCCAGAGCACGCCAACAGCGTCCAAGACTCCAGGCATGGAGCGGGGCTTCCCCACGAGTTCCACAAGGACGTGGACTCAGGCCGGCATCAGGGGGCACTCACCGAGCCATTGCGGAGTCCTCCCAGCACTTCCACCGTCTCCGGGTGTTGCAGGAAGGAGCAGGAACAGGGGATCATGAGGTCTCCGGTGGTGAGGATTCTGTCCTGCGCAGGGTCCCTTCCGTGGCCCCCATGTGTTGTCCTTGCCTGGTGCCGCGAGTCACCACCTTGGGGCACTGGTTCACGCCCTGCTCTTCGTTCCGAGGCATGGGTGGTCGGGAGGGGTACACGCCCCAATGGAGCCGCTGGTCGAGTTCACTCCACCCGCCATGTTGTGCTGGGTCTGCTGTTCGTGCTACAATCTGTTTCCATGATTCAACAGGACTGAGATCGTACTACATGTCGGTCGCAGCCATCTTGGATTTGCAGGCTCCTCCTCCGCATCAATCTTCACTCGCCTCTAGCTCGCACACGGGGCTGCAGTTTTTATTGTTTTTTCTGCTCGATGGTGCCCCACACCTCGGTTGATGATTTAGGTGTCAGGAATGCCCACAAAATCAGGGATCAGGTTGTAAGAGCAGGATATTTGCCGCGGCCAGAAGAGTATATCAGGTTCACGTCTGCACCATTGCGCTGCTGGCCACGAAGTTAGAACAAATAATTAAGTTCAGTAGAATATTTGTTGGTTCAGTATATAAAACCAGCCAAACATTTAAAAGAAGGTTCTTTTAAGAGCCACCATTTTTTGATGGAAGACAAGTTAATTGAATTTATTTCCCCCACCTCACCCCTGGAATTTTCCAGATGTCCACAGACTTTCATACTTCCGGGGACTATGCAGGCTGAAAAAGGTCCTGCGATTTTTATTTTTAGTTCTAATTTTTACCTGAGAAAGATGGGTTCTAAAGGAACCTTTTTTAAAGGAACCTTTTTTCATGTTTTTCTGGCTTATATATTTTTGGGGAATTTATTTTTTTGTAGGCGAGGCAAGGAGGTAGGTTGGGGGAAGTAAGAGAGGGAAGGGGAACCAACCACAGATATGAAGGGGTAGGTGGACAGGGGAAGATGTTGGGCATGCCTTCAATATAAGGTCAGTGGCAGTGTTTCTTGTGCTCCTTGATCGCAGCCTTAAAAGCACTCTGAAACAGCTCCCCTCGGCAGAGCAGTTTTTCACAATACAAACAGCATATTGTGACCCTCGAAAGGTAAGGGTTAACAGTTCTGTATGGCCTGCTAGGCAGCCGGTGGGATCCTCTGCCCCACAGGAGTAGCCTGGCCTGTGTGGTAGCACGAGCTGTTGAGGAAGATGGGGTTGAAGAAGATTACCTACTTCTCCCTGAGAAAGGAAGAGCCTCTCTCAGAGCACCTAGGTGGTTGGATCGAGTGTGGAATCGCATGGAGGTGGTCCCAAAAGAGTACTACGAGGTTGTCCTCAACTTAAAACGACCGTGCATTCAATCCATTGAACCTTGGATGCCCAAGCTTTTGGTACACCCCTAATGGTCTTAAAGAACCACCACGCCCTTGACTCTGTCTGGGTGCTTGAGTTAGGTGCTTCCTCTACTTCATCTTCTTTTTCCTGGTCATGCCTGTTCCCCTGTCTATGCCCTCCACATGGTGATGGTAGTGGTGGCCCCTGGGAAGGTGGGATGGCCATGATAGATGCCATACTTAAACTCCTGGAAGTCTCCTGGAAGTAGCTGTCAAAAGATGCTCTCTCGTTATGTGTCAGATTGAGAATGACTAAAAGTAATGGGAGTGTCCCTTCAGAGGAACTTTCCGCAGACTACCATGATGAAATAGACCTTGTAAGGTTGTAAAGACTTGACAGATCAACAAAGAATGGATCTAGGAGCCCTGGAAGGGTACACTTTCAACTTTAAATAAACTAGATTGGCAAAAAATGCAGTTTCAAACTTTTCACGGTGA
This sequence comes from Ambystoma mexicanum, assembly GCF_040938575.1. Lineage (NCBI taxonomy): Eukaryota > Metazoa > Chordata > Amphibia > Caudata > Ambystomatidae > Ambystoma > Ambystoma mexicanum. Next base: position 946,685,974 of record NC_090922.1, read on the forward strand.
CATACACCATGCGCGGACATGCTGTCATGCTGCACAGTCATGGTCACATGATGACTTCTGGGGCGTCCGTGGTGGCGGTTGTCTGCGGACCCTATCAAGCGGGAGATGTAGGGCACATGCGCATGTCTGTCCACAAACAGACGGCTTCTCTGTTGAGTAATAAAAAATGCATAATGCGAGACTGGACATGCCTGGAGAGGTTGCGATGTCCATTGCATAAACGTACTCGCCGAACAGTCGTGATATCCGCTGATGATTAATTTAGGTTGTAAAAAAATACTACTTTATTACACAATAATATAAAAATATTTATAGTAGAAAAAATATATGTATTTATGAAAGGGATGGGGTATTAAAATGGGAAACATAAATGGGAGAGTTTGAAATTTCAATAAATCATCGTTTTGGAAGGAAGGGAGAGAAGTTTCATCAAAGTGTCTTTGATTTATGTTTTGTGAATTTGTTTGGGTGATTATTGGGAGAAAGGGCCAGGTACAAGTAAGACAGTGATAATCAACATTTCTAATAACATGATTTTTAACATAATTTAAAAGTTCTTTAAAGACATTGCTAAGTTCATCCAATGTTGAAGACACGATCGTTGGTTTGTTCTCTACAGTTGGGGTTGGGATTGTATTTCTGATTGTTGGGATTCTGCATAACTAATCTGTAGTGCAGTTTCTTCATGTAGACTATGGCCCTCATATAAGTTTGTCGTTCTGGTAGTAACTGCGCCAGTGAGCTACAAGTGCCGTTACTACCGGACCGGCAATCTACCAGTTCTGCTGCCAGCCAGTTCAAATAAAATGATACCGCTGCAGCCGTGCAAGTTTTACCCACAGGGCTACCACCAGTATCATAATGAGGCCCTATGTACTATAAGCAAAGAAGAAATATTTACTTCAATGAGCTCTCCATAAATTACATTTTTTTTTATGTTGAAAGTTGTATTGTTTACCATTTGATATTTCATCTTCACTCATTTCTTTGTTCAGAAAGTTTTCTTCTAGCCACTGAAGCATGTTTGCCCTTTCTGTCAAAATAAGAAATGGTGATATTTGCTTATGAGAAATGTTTATATAATGGATGGTAATAATATCATTCGTTAAGTTGCTTAATTTACAGAAAGAGTACTTTTTGGGCATCTTATAACTTTAGCACCGTTTGACGAATGGTCACCAAACTCTGCAGAGGTGCGCATGCTGATTGGATGTTTGAAAAAGTGAGGTGGATCATCATTTTAGAAACATATGCCATATTTAATGGACAGATCACAGCCTTTGTCTGTGACAGCGCAGTGAGGGAAAGAAGTCTGGAAAATATATTTGGGGTTATTTTGTGGAGGAAGGAGGGCTTGGAAAGTTTGGGCAACTGGAAAAAAAAGTTGATATAGAGCTATTTTTACAGGTGAAAAAAAGCTGTCTGTGGATGTTATAGTGTGATTTGGGGCTGGGTACGGTGGGGTCTGGGTGAGTCTTTTTGTCTGAAGGTGTATTGTACATAATTGTTATACAGTTTAATTCTATTGTGGTGGTGTGGCCAGATTCTTGGGGGCATTTTGCCCCCAAGAATCTGGCCAAGGGCCACATACACTACAGTAATATATGAATAGTTATTATGGGTACTATAGGGGGAGTATACCATATTTTTAAGATGGTGGAATTATATAATTGAAGTGTGTATGGTACTTATGATCATAGGGCAATTGATGATAGTGCTCATCGATCTCTCCTCCACCTATCACACCGTCAATCATTCTATACTCATTAAAGGGCTACATGACACCTTTGGCATCACGGATCGGGCACTGAACTGGCTGACCTGTTTCCTCACTAACCGCTCTTCCCAGCTACAACTGGCCCATTTCTACTCCACCACGACACTCTCTACCTGCAGTGTCCCCCAGAGTTCTATCCTATTGCTATGGCTCTTCAATATCTATCTCGTCCCTCTGGCTCATCTGATCTCCATCTTTTCTCCTCATTTCCAGTGTTATGTCGATGACACACAATTTTCCTACTTTCTTCTTGCTGTCTTTTATCCCCGATTGTCTGACCAATATCCAATCATTGTGCGTGGCTAACGATTTCTGTCTCACTGCCAGTAAGATGGATATCCTTCTTATTGGGGCAACTGCCCTCTGGCTGCCTTCCTTGGGCCCTCTTCCCTCACCATCCTGTGAGGCCAAAAGCATTGGGGTCATCTTTGTTCATCTCGCTCCTTCATTCCTTCCATCTTGGACCTTATCAAAAAGGCCCACTTTCAGCTTCACCTTCTCAGAGAGCTGGAGGCAGGTTTCTCTCTTTGAATTGTGGCTCTCTTTGGAACAGCCTTCCTGCTCCTCTCAGACGTGAGCTACACTTCCTTAAGTTCTGGACATTTCTCAAAACTCTGCCTTTCCCTTCCTCTTTTCCTCTGTCCCTTCCCTGCTACTGCATACCAGTGCCACTGAGACTGGTGGCCTGGTCCTTCATGAGCCTCACAGGTTACACGCCCTATACCTTGTCAACACCAGTACCCCCCAATCTTCAGCACTGCCCTTGCTGGTCTATCGCCTGGAGGCTGTGTACCCACCCTTGGGACTCCTCTGCCCCAGCACTTAGCCAGGGGCATCACTCTTTGGAATACCCCAGCACTTCCCTCCTGGGCTCCCATCAGCACTTGCCTATGCCTAGTCCCACTTCCATTCATGCACTTCTCTCACTGCACAATGCATATGTGCATTTATAGCAGCACTGTATACAATTCATTTGTATAAGTAAGGGAAATGCAGAATCAAAAGATGTATAGAACATTGTTAAGTGGCAGTTTGTGTTTGGAAGTTTAACATGTTTATAGGGTCACATGTAGAGTTTTTGTAAGTGATAGGTGGATGGATGTGTGACTGTTTGAAAGCAGGGCATGAGGGAGTGTTACAAACATAAAAGTAAAAAGTGTAGAATGGCTGTCCTGTGCGATGATGTGCACGTGCCATCCAGGTCTTTTAATACTGTCGATAGTCATGAAGGTCCATGGATTATGGTCCGTAGCGTGTTTTGCTATAGAAAAAGTATTTGTAACATCAAATTGTTTCTGTCCTTTTTCTCTCTACTATATAATTGTCCATTACTTCCCTTAGCACAGTACAAAATGCTAATGTAAATGTTGGAGAATCTTATTGAGTCTAAATACTTTATTGAAATATGTAAGCAGATGGAATCTATAAGATAACATGTTTTAGTTATATATTTTAACTTTGAAAGGTTACTACAAAAGGAACATTTCTTTTGGTATTTTTTGATTTTGTATTTTTTGTTGTGCAGGAGCAGCCAGAAAGTAAGGTGTGGGAGGGAAATAAGGAGAGTGGCACCAACCATTGATACAGAGGGCCAGGTGGCCAGGGGAAGATGTTATACATGTGAACTGGGGTGTCCGACCCAGCCTTTTAAAGTGAAATAGCAATATTTTGAGATGGATGGAGATGCAGAATATAATCAAACATCAATAATCAAACTGACTCCGGAAGTTGGAAAAGTGCATCTGTTTTAATATCAATTATCTAAAACAGGGAGTGCAACGAACATCAACAAACTCACTCGATCTTCACACTCTGCAAATTTCATAAATAATACAACATTTATAGCAAAAACCTATCATCATTGACATCTACCTATACTGCAAACTACAAAACCTACTTGGGTAGGTGATAGGCTTACAGGGAACATCCAGGTATACGTTCAATACTTGTCAGGGAAGGTGATTGGGTTTCTAACATCAGGTGGGACAACTAAGCTCTCCTCTAACGCAGGTTTCTACAAATGTAATCAAATACACAATGTCCCATTGGCAATACAAATTATAGGGCTCTCTATTACATGGCCCTCTGTAATTGGATGGTACCCTTATACCCATCTGTAATTTTCCACCTCCGTAAGCAACATGCAGGCTGGCATCCAGGTGCTGGTGGGCTGGTCATAACCACAGCTTCCCACCAATTAACCTGTCATCTATCATCACTCTCGCAGCCTGCTCGTCAATTAAGGCTTTGACATTGGCATTGAAAATGTTGTTAGTGCTGGAGAATATGAGGGAGTATAGGTATACTCTGTTTTCTCGGTTTCAATAAAGCTCGTCTCAGTGTCTATTTTCATCTGACCACGTGACTGCAGACCATGTTTTAAAGTCTTTCTGCACGTATAATCCTATTAAATGTTAAAACTCTGATGTCTTCTATGTTCTTGCTCCTCACTTAAGACAGGAGTTTTGTTCTTTTCACACGTTCTGTAACCATTGCTCGAACATTCAGGTCCACGGTTCCGCGACCTCCTGGTCTTGGGCCAACCAAGCATTTCTTTGATTCACCTCCATGGTCCAGTTTTCAATTTCTAACTGTAGACGCAATGAAAAAGCCTTCCTGCTTATGGGATCCAGCCCTGCTAAAGTACGTTGTGGAAACATTCATAGCCCATACACTTCCTATGCATATCCGTTGGTGCATCACTGCAATCAATTCACTACATAGTCGGCCTTTAAGAACACTTTGTCTACTTGCATTGCTGCATCTGTACAATTGTAAAATGACTTGATATCTTCTTCGTTATTTCTGTACCATGAACATCTTCATCTCACGCACAAAATTATGCTCATCTTTAACACCTCCTCTTTACAGTCTATAGAATATTTATGTTCTCTTGTCTCTGCATCTCTTCTGGGAGGGTCAGCTCTGCTTCTTCATGACGTCACCAACCTTCTCTTTTGCTCAGTTTTCACACTTCCTCCGGGATTTCATTCAAATGGCCATCATATTGTTGTGAATGCATGTATGGCTTCCTCAATGGGAACCTTATATCCAAGATTCTATTTGGTATCGGTATTTTCACTGGTACTGTACTTGTTTCACACTCTGGTTCCCAACATATAGGCAGCATGGGGGAGGAGCTTTGGATGGGGGTACTTGGCTCCACCTCTACACATGTTTTATATCTAAGGTAGGGGGCAGTGTTTCTCGTGCTCTTTGATTACAGCCTTGAAAGCACTTTGAAATTGCTCCCTCCTGCAGAGTAGTGTGTTGCAGTATATAAAGAGTACTGCTGTCTTGGAAAGCTTTGAATCAACAGCCTCTTTCATGGCTTGCAAGGTAGTTGGTGGAATCTTCTGCCCAACAGGGGTAGCCTTCGTGGTGACAATATTGGTTGAGGAAGATGAGGTAGAGGAAGACAGCCTACGACTTCTTGAGATAGGAACAGCCTTTCTCTGAGTACCTTTGTGGTATGAGCTGTTTTCGAGGCACATGGATGTGCTACTAAAATAGTACTACCCCTGTTGTCTGAGAATGAGAATGATTCCACACTCAATGCATTCAATATGTGTAGCCCAAGCCATTGGTACCCCGTTTATGGTTTTAAAGAACTGCCACACCCCTGATTCTACCTGGGGCCTGTAGGTAGGCATTTTCTCTATCTCATTGTCCTGGTCCACTTGATCCTCCTCTGCATCAATGATCCTTTTCCCTTGTCCAGGCTCTCCAGCTGATGGTGGTGGTGGCTTCTGGGAGGAGGGATGGCCATGGCTGATGCATTTGTAAAGTTACATAGCAGGTTTGCTAATATTCTTCCAAGCAGATGCTTTCTCCTGTTAAGAATGTCACTAGAAGTTGGGGAATGGCACAGTTCTCACTTGAAACTTCCTAGTTTGGCTGAAAATCCTGCTATATTGGTGGTGAGAATGATATTAGGAATTTGCAGATAAAGAGGGTGCACTGGTAAAAACCTATGTAATTCAGTGAGAAAACTTTGTTAAAGGGATGCTATGGTTACAAGTAAAATCTAAAAAAGCCAGAGTTTGCAACACAAAGCTTTTCTGTAGCCTCGGCTATGGATAGAATTGCCAAAAATAGCTGATATTTGAAAGCACACTGCTTCACAGAAAGAGCGTGTGTTGTGGGAGAAATGGGAGCGGGCAGGGGACGTGAGGAGGTTATTCTGGGTGCATGGGAAGCAGGCACAGAGGAAGGTAACACTTGGTGATGGCCTGGGTGGGCCAGGAAAGCATTTTTCGAGAATGTGTTTCCCATATTCACAGCTATAATATGACTACAGATAGCTGAGGGTATCTGTAGTTCTGGACCCGCGGTTATAAAAAAAAGATTTATAAAAAAAATAGATATTTTTATAGCTAAAGTGACATTGGGGGCCATGGCCAGTGACACGAGGGTCTCCCATCCATCCATTAATAAGGACCCTGTTCAGGTTCAAAGCGACTAAGGGGCCAGTCCCCTCAGGCCATGTTGCCTAATAAATAAACACAATTTACAAGACCCTTAGAGCAACATGACCTGAGTGGGGGAGGCTCTTCTTCACTTTGAAGCTGAGCAGGGTCGGTCCTGGTTACTGCATGGATGGGAGACAGTCCACGGTCCTGTATGCCATGTTTTTTCTTAGTTTCAATAATCTCATAAAGCAATAAGAAAATGCACAGCATCAGCCATTATTTTTCCATTTAAACTATGCTACTGTCAGTCCTTGAACGTATTACACTCAGAGACAATTTGTTTGCCTTTTGCTGAATTGCATTCTGGGATTTGTAGTCTCCCAGTCAAGATGGGGGGAATAATGCCACAAGTATTCCAAATGCCATGGCTAGCTGTCTGTTCTGGTAATGTTTTAAAATGTCATTAGTGATTTCATTATTGTGGTCATAGAATGCAACACAGGGCAAGAAGTTAAGGTGGCCTTAGCTGAATTTCAGGGATATTGTTGTGCTAAATTCTCACCTTAACCTCCCTGTACCTAATGTGTTTCCTTGAAAGAAAACATGTATGTATATATTCAGTGAAAATACTTTGTTAAAGGGACATTATGGTTAAGTTAAACTAACAAAAACCTATGAAATTCAGTGAACAAACATTGTTGATGAGAAGTTATGGTTACAAGTAAAACTGAAAACCCCCAGAAATACACCAGTTATGGTAAACTAAGCAACCATAATTCACGCCACCACCGTGCACTGCTTAGACTAACACCCAGGACATCAAAGATAACATCCCAAATGTCATTGATGACATCACTGTCCAGTATGTGTTGCGAGTGACCAGATTTTTTGGGGTATGTCTGCAGAATCTGGCCACTGGCCACAACCACCACACTATAAGTAAACCATATAACAAGTACATACAATACACCTTCAAATAACAAATCTCACCCTGCACCCTTGCAATTGAAAAAATGTCCGCAGACACAAAAATGTACTGACTTTGGGACATCTGCATTGTCACCTATAAAAACAGCTCCATATCATCTTTATTCCACTCCCTACCCTTTCTTTGACCTTCTTTCAGTCATCAAATAACTCCAAATGTGTTTTTCAAACTGTTTGTACACACCGCTGTCCGCGGACTACTACAGTGTCCGCAGAGAGGGCGACACCAGCATCCACTGTTTTCATCTAGAAAAAAGCTCCATATGCACCCCCCACCCTGTGCAGCCCCTCTTATGACCACCAAATGAACCCCAAATGTGTTTTCAAGACTTTTTCCCCACTGTGCTATCCACAGACACTGGTTGCTGTCCGCAGATCCAACATGGCGACCTTTCAGAAAAATATGACGCACCTCACGCGTTTCACTATCCAATCAGCCGGCACGTTCCGATGTCCACGGACATCATGCCGTAGCCTGATTGGATTGGTCCAGGGATGTGTCTGCGGACCGAAATAGGAAGTGAGTCCACGGACCAGACCCAGATATCACTATTTTTTTATGACCTACTTTTTGGCTGCTTAAATAAAAATATTTGATGGTTTTACACCAAATTTGGTGAAAACCAGTCCAGCGGTTTGGGCTGTAGGCGTCAGCAAATTTCTTTTCCATTTCGTCAATGAGGATTTCCAAAAATGTTGGGACCCACTATAACTTTGCTCCCCAGTCATGAAAAAACACCAAACTTTGCAGAATAATTCAGATGGGGGGGTCATATACTTTTTTTGTAAAGTTTTGTGAGGATTCGTCAAAGGGGTGCTCGCCAAATAAGCAGTGCACATGGGTGAAGTTTGTGACCACTGTCCATAATTGAAGGCCATGACTAGTACCCATTCATGTGTTCAAATATATTTGGCCATGCACAATGACCATGGCTGAAGTCTGTGCATAATGCCAGTTACTGTTGTAATATAATTAGTGTTGTCATAGTGATGTGATCTGTGATGTCATCATTGGGTTCATAGGCTGCGCAACACAGGGCATGAATTTAAGGTGGCCTTAGCTGAATTTTAGGGGTTTTGTTGCATTAAGTTCCCACCTTAACCACCCTACAACTAGTTTTTTTCCTTGAATTTCAAGGGTTTTGTTATTTCATACATAAGTGACATCAATAATACAGACATTGAGCTAATGAAAACAATGTATCATGTGCAGAAAGTGAAATAAAAGAAATTATACAACCACATCCCCCCAAATAAACTGTTGTTAAAAACTTTGTTTGCATATGTACTTAACTTTTGAAAGTGTTTTCATTGGTTTGTAATGTTGATGAATAGAAAGTTATTGAAGTGTTACAGTAACTGTGCACAAAGACTACACTCGATGTATCTTAACATAAATCTTTACAAGACTACCGCCCACATATATATGTTGATATGTTTTTTATTTTAATCAGTTTTATAGCCGCGGCCGTAAAATGCATGCGTGGATAAATGCAGCAATGGATGGGGTGGGTCTACCTGCGGCTCCTACATGCGATAATTGCGGCTATAATAAAATACATAAGGATATGTAGTCTATTTTGTAGCACAAACTGTGTTGAATGGATGAATTAAAGGTCATTGATCCATATTTACAGTATGTGTTTTTATTTTCTATTTTTATAACTAAAAAGTTGGCCTTGGAAAGGACTGTTTTGGGGGATAAGGAAAAAAGATGTAGGAACTGGGAAGGGAAAAACACTATGATTAATACATATAACAAAGAATAGGGTTACCAAAGAAATTGACATTTAAAAATATACCTATCGTTGGCCATTGGCAGTATGTACTGAAAGAGCCTTGCCCAAATCATCTATGGTGCCAGCTCCCACCTTCGTCAAGCTGTAACAAGTTTTGCACATCACGATAAAGTTAGAAAAATCAGTTACAGGCATGATGGACTGAGGTTGCTGGGTTTTAGATGGTGGAAAATAGTTATTAATCATGTTGGAAGTCTGTGACACAGATGACAAATACTGCTGTGCTGATCTTGCTCCATGTCCTTTGACCTTATGTTTCACATGATCTTTCTGATAGGATTCATACACTTCTTACTAATGAACATGATAAGATGTTGAATTAACGTTGATGTCCCGAAGCTTTGCAATGACTTGTGAAAAGGTCCCCTCGACAAAACCTTACAGTAGCAATTACACATGACCTCCTCAATCTCCTTTTTGCTCTGTTTGTCCTTTACACGGAAATATTGCCAACTGTCAGCTATTTTTTTTGTGCACATTGATTCTTCCGCGGCGGTGAAGCTGAAGCCACCCACAACACCTCAACATCACTTCTGGTGGCAGTCATATTGAAATGCAGGACCGTGGATGAAAAATTTAAACTGTAAAAATACACAAGACAAAAAGTACTCTGCCACTTAATATCCCAATTTTCTTTTTTCAATATATAACATGCTAAAATAAGAAAAACATACAAACTACAAAGCACAAGACATAGGACACAGGCATAGGAGGAGGAAAGGTAAAAAAAGGAATGCATACATCAAGATACTGCTTTTAAAAGTTTCTGAAGTCTCACAATGAAGTTCACCCACCAAGAAACAAAATTCAATGACAGAAAAAATTAAAAAAGTGTTTGGAAGAGGGGTGTAACCGCGGTTACGTGATAAAGACAACCAGAATTTGTTTTTCCGTACACAAAGGTACGCCCAAGGACAATGATGTGTTTGCACCTAAATGATTAACCAATCACTATGGCCAATGATAGTTGCGCCTGCACGTGGCAATAGCCAAGTCAATGAAAGTCCCAATCACTTCGAAAGTTACATATGCGGCTTTATGCCTGTTTTTAACAGCCAATCGCATTATGGGCTCTGGTTCCCTTCTAGCCACATCAACGAATGAGCCAATGACACACCACAATGTATTCACGTGACTAAGCCCATCCCATTTGACGAATTCCGCACGTGAAAAATGACCCAATAGGGCATTGAGATCCTTCAACGCAGCAACAAATCTTCATGTCTGATGTGTCAGCCAATCACATCACACGATGCGTCTCTGTGGATACACGTGGCCAGCGATTTTTGATGCTGCTACTGCCATGCCTTTTGACAAAATCAGCATGTTCCGAAATGACCCATTAGGACATCGAGCTCCATCAACGCAGCTACGCATCTGCGTGCGTCATGTACTAACCAATCATATCACTCGCTGTGGCTTCGCGCCTGCATGTGATTGTTATTTGTGTCAACTAATGGTCCAATCACATGTTGTGATTTATTAACCCACGCTGCATGAGGACTTCTGTGCAGGAGAAAGTGCCCAATCAGCATGTGCAGCAGTGTATAACCGTTTATAATTACTCCACCCACAAAAAAAGTTTATATTGATAATTGCTATCAGTGCTTGTTAGTGAAATGTTATCTATGTAACTGCAAGAACTGTTTGCACTTTATCTCTGGTATTCGTTTTCCTTTTTACCCACTTTTCACCTAATATTCTTTTCCCTTGTGAGTTGTTTATTGTGTCTGTTTTCTTTTCCTTTTTTTCCTTTTTTTCCTTTTCATTTTTTGTGGTATTGTCTTATTAGTGTTATCATTTTTGATGTTTTACATTTTCCTCTGCAGTTGCCAATCATGATAGCAGCAGCATCAATGACAATGTCACATGTGTCCCCAATCCATTGCCACCCAATAAGAAACCCACTGGAATGAAAAACATTGCAGTCAGTTGGCGATACTTAAAGGTGAAACAACACTGTTCTAAAAAAAAGGCAGAGCACATACTATGGACATTGTGCAAGAAAACGCTAAGACATGGGCCTTCTAATGTTCCATTACAAAGCCTGGGAACATCAATCATGATAGATCATCTGGTGCAACTCCACTGGGATGATGTGAATGATGTGTATCCTCCTCCACTCCCCTGGTCTCTCCCAATTCCCCAAAATGCTCAATTTATCTATGATGCTACTCAACCCAAAATGTTGAACGTGCCATTTGCCAAAACATAGCTGCAGATGCACAGTGTACATTGTTTAGCCGCGGGTAGCAACTCTGTGCACTGAATAGGTGCTAGAAGTCTCAGTTAAATACCCCTGTCGTATTTGTTGCTCAGTGCTATCCTTAATGCACCAATCACACACTCTTTTGTGTATCCACTACTATCACAATTCTATAAGAAAAATAAACATCAACCAATTACAAACACCAAAACACACACATCATACATCCACAATTCATTGAAATTACTAGAAATTCAAACTAGGAATCATTTTCCTAGTTTGAGAAAGAGAAAGAGAAACAGAGAAAGACTGCAGATATCATGTCTGGTTTGAACTGTGTGGCTGATCGGAGACAGTTAGCTGTTTTGGTTACTGGCTTTTAGTCAGAAAGTGTAGGCTAACATTGACCTTGGTTTGAGAAATTTTACACTTAAATGGTTTGGATTGTGGCATTGTTCAGTTCAATTGTTCAGTCTGAAATAATTATTTAGGGAATGGTGTCCCTTACTTTAATGATGAAATAAGACCTGGAAAAACAAATTGAACTTTTCCCTCAGAGCCTCTTTATCTTTTACAATCGGATTCAGAGGCATAAACGGAGATGGACCATCAAATGTAATGGCAAAATTGAAAAATCATGGAGAAATATTCATAAAGTAGTTTCAGCATTCATGAGCGACCACAACCAATTATGGATTTCAAACAACAACATACAATATTCTACATGGGCAATTTCTATAGACATGACGGAATACACCTAACCAATGAAGGAAATACAGTGTTCCTTCATAACATCAAAACAATTCTCCAAATGTGCTAAAATACTACACTCAGTGTACTCCAAAAGAGTTCTCTTAAGCACTGCTTATCACATATAAATACACAAATACAATAAAATATTACCCACAAAATTTGTTTTTTATGATGAATAGAAGTTCAAAGGTTAATACAGTAAAACACTGCTCATGTACTTGTGTAAGGTGGATGAAGACAAAAGAAAGCACAGTATAATACATGACAGTAAACTAGGTAGGTAGGGATACATTCCATAGGTAAAATTACACAAGATAAAATAACATGGGTGCCAACACACAGGCTAAAATACAGTGTATGGACATCTAAAACTAAAGTAGGGTGGCTTTTTTTCTACTGATTTTTCCTAACAATTTTCTTCTGTTTTCTCCACAGTCTCACATGTAAGAAAGTCTGAAAACACCCAGCCAAAATATTTAAGATTCCCAAATACCTATTGCATCACTGACCATGGACTTTGTTTCCCTTCACCCCCACAAGACAATCTGTTTCTGTGACGCAGTTTGCTTTGAGATGTTGGATATTCAAGGCTACAGCTGTGGCGACAGAAAGCTTTGTATTGCACAATCAGTCCCTGGACCTCCTATAACTCCCAAAGTTCACTAGTGTCCTCCATCAACCTCTCCACCTCTAGACTAAACTAATTTGCAATTATTTCAACTACTTTTATTTTCCTGTTAGCCTCTGCTCTAAAATCAGTTATCTCTCGCATTGAGAGTAAAACAAATGGGAGTCGTTTCATTTGTAAAAAAGCCCGGTTTCAGGTAAATTCCTGAGATATAGCTATCTATTTTTGATAAGCAGTCACCCCCTTCTCCGACAAATAATTAAATAACTACTGCACAGCTAACCCCAAACCACACATGGATCACGAGTCAATGTTTCATGCTCAAGTTGTTTCATACCTTGTTCAAATCCGACCAGCTGTTGGGGCTGTGTGCTTTGACAGAGAAGCACATTGTTTATGGGAAAATGAATGGGAAGTAGCCTGCACTTTTGGAAAAAAAATTGCATTCCCGGAGATCTGGGCAATGTGAGTCCTTAAACACTTTTGAAATGTCAGTCAAATCCGCTACTCAAATCAAAAGTTATTAACAATAGAATTTTGAGGGGGACCTATGGGAGTCTGACTCACCTTAACTATAAGGTGACTATCCCAACCCTATAATATAGATATAGGGACGTTATAGGGACGTTAAGGTGAGAACTTAACACAACAAAATCCCTGAAAGTCAGTTAAACCCACCTTAACGTTATTCCCCTGTTGAGCAACCTATGACTATAATGATTATTGCTCACCTTAACATCCCTGCAACTAATATTTTTTCCTTGAATTTCAAGGGTTTTATTATTCCATGCATATCTGACAATAATACAGACAATTGGGTTAATGAAAACGATGTATTATGTGCACAAAGTAAAATAAAAAGCAATTGTGCACCCACATTCCCCCAAATAACCCTATTCTTAAAACATTTTCTTTACATATTAATTTAACTTTTCAAAGTGTTTGCAAATATATGTACTTTTTATGAATAGAAACGTATTAAAGTGTTACAATAAGTGTGTACAGAGTTCACTCAACATATCGTTACACACATTTTTACAACACAACTGCCCACATACCTATATACATGTTTTTTTTTAAAAGAAATAGTTTTATAGCCCTGTCTGCAGAGGTGGTTTAGCAGCTGCGATATGGCAGCAGCTGTGTCAATAGAAGGCCAAAATGGTTTGAAGGTTCTTTTGAGGTGGATACACAGTGTTGCATCTCTTTCTACCGGGCAATCGCATTGCAACCTCCTATGTTGCGTAGCCGCATCAGCAAACAAGCCAATGACATACTGAGATCCATTAACGCTACTACGCCCATGCCATCATGCAACATTCGCACATGCTAAATCCTATGTTGTGTAGTTGCATCAACAAATGTGCCAATAACACACCAAGAAGCATTGACGCGACTACGTCCACGCATTGATGCGACATCCACGTGTGCAAAATCAACCAATAGCACGTCAAATTACTACATTGACATGGCTATGCATCCACGTCAGTCCCCCTACAACCACTCATATTACACAATGCAGCTTCGTACCTACATGTTTTTTTCAGCCATTTGGAAAGACCATCCAATCGCATGCCCAGATTCATTGACGCTGCTGCACCCACGCCGTATCACGACATCCACACATACAATACCGTCCAATCTGAGTGCAGAAGTCTGTAGCCGCGAATAATCATCACACCCACAATAAAAGAAGTTGACATGTATCATTGCTTTCTGTACATGCTAGTGAAAGGGCTTCTGAGTAAGTGCAAGCACTTTTGGCACTTTACTCCTTAAGTTCCTCATCCTGTTTTACCCTAATCATATTTTCCTTTGTCTTGTGATTAGTTCAGTTTGTCTATTTTTTGTTTTACTTTTTTTAAAAACATTTTCATATTTAGAGGCATTGGCCCTCATTACGAGTTCGGCCGGTAGCCAGGCCGCTATTGACGGCATGGCTGCCGCCGAAATCGCATCCGTGTCCGGGTCCTCGGAATCAGGATTTACCGGGCCATACCGAGTTCAGATGGCCCGGTAATTCCTCCCTCAAGGACCCGGACACGGTCCTTGGGCTGAAATGGGAATGGGAGAGGGAGCAAGCAACGGGCCTTAACGAGATGGCACGTTGTTTGCTCCCTCTTCCCCTCGCGGGACCCGGTAAGCAGGCCTGGTTTTCCCAGGCGTGCTTACCGTGTCCCGCGAGGGGACCTCGTAATGTGGCGGAACGGGTTGAACGGTGCTGTCACCTTTTACGGCGCCGTTTAACCCGTTACGCCAGGGTCGTAATGAGGCCCATTGTCTTTTTGTTTTTTTTATTTTACATATTTCTCCTGGTTGGACATTCCAACATGTCCAACCACGAGAGTAGCAGCAGTGATGAAGACGTTATCATTTAGGTTCCAAACCCAACACCACAGAGGAAGAAGGCAACTGGAATGAAAACGACTGCAGACATTTGACACGTCTTTCAAGTAAAAAACACTGTTCCCAAAAAGAGGCAGAGGAGGAACATTGCATAATCTGCAACAAAATGATACACCGTTGGCCTTCCAATGTTCCTTCTCAAAACCTAGGAACATCTATTATGATGATTATTTGCAATAAGTATTTGCAAGGAACTTGAGGTTGGTCACCCTAAGTTACCTGGGGGCAACCAGACATGGGCTCCCTGCTCACTGTGCTCAGAGAGGCACAGCTTCACCTCACTGATGAGGCCCAACAAGGCTGACACATGTGTATGGGGTTGCTGTTGGTACTCTTGTTCAGAGAGGAATTGCCATAGCATTTCGGTGCTGGACTGCCCATGTGGGCAGGACAAAGACTGATATGCAAATGGATATTTCCCATCTGTGAAAGGTACAGTGAGCAAAAAGCGTGTGCTGGAAACTCTCATCTCAGAACAGGTTATCATGCCATGTTCTTTCTGGAGAGGAGCGCCTGCTACCTTTTTTGAAATATTTGCAAGGAACTTGGGGTTGGTCACCCAGTGCGAGTTCACTGGGATGATGTTGATGATGAGTATTGAAAAGCACTTGAACATCATAAACGAACAATGCATGGGTCCCATTCCTTGTGTTGCCGGACATCAGCACCACCTGCAGCACCTTCACCCACCAGTACAAGAACATCACCAACCGAAAGTGGAGCCTCAACTTCAACAGGCGTGTCAACTTCAAAGTATCATTTTTTACCGACTCCTGATCTTTCCAAGATGCACATCATGTGTAAAAAATGCCTCAAATCGGTGGCCTTGGGAGATGCGATAATTGAGCGATGGCATAAGAAACTCACTGAACATCTGATTTTTTGTAAGTGGCAATTCCCCGACCCCCACCTTTTAACTAATAAAAAAAAGCAAATACTAAAAAATACATGTTGATTTTTATTTTCATTCCCTTTGTTATATGTTTTTTCCTTATGTGTTTTCTTCCCCATTCCAACCCCCTCTTTCCATCCCCAAAAATGGCCTTTTTAATGGCCACCTTTTAAGTTATAAAAATAGATGACCTTTAACACAAACTGCAAAAATATATTACAATATCTATTGTCATTTATTTTAAGCAGTTGCAGTAATCAAAATACCCCAATTGTTTGTTTGTAGCCACGGTTACACTGCTAACAGGTGAAGGAGTTTAGCCATGAATAGCCCAGGTTGTTGCTCACTTTAGCCGCATAAGCAAAATCCTGCAATTCGTTATCTGATGCTGTAGCTGCGGCTACAAACTCTGTGTCTGTTTATAGCTGCATTATAGATTTATATATAATATTGATCAAATAACTCACCAAATACTGTTATTCATGTTTTCTCCTTTCTTCCATATTAGCAACTCTGAAAGAACATGAAATGTAGTTCATTACAAAGTAAAAACAAAACAATGTGTGTGTTTTTTCATAATGGTACCCAGTGAATACTGATTGTATTCCCAGTACACAACCATTACCACACTCTATTCATTAATCATACTATAAAGGAAAGAAACTTCTCATTGGAGAGAAAAAGAACCTCTCTTTAGTTATTTTAACCATTTAACAATAATTATATATACTTATTCAAATTATACACTATCTCACTTCCTACAAGTATATGCATATAATATGTAAAACAAAAATGTGAATAATGCTATAAACGATAAAAAATTGTAACAAAAAACACAATTCATAAAATAACACTTTCAAAAACTAAGCGCTGCTACAGTGCAGTATAGGTAAGAAAATGCACTGTTATCACATCAACTATGCTAACCATTTAGGTAACTACAAACTGGGTTTTGCATCAGCAAATTCTAAAAAGATTTTCCCACAACATCAACATTTCCTACACCAATAAAGCCATTTCAATACAGTGAAGATAGGTTCAAATATGTACAAATGTTCTTTATTTTTAAATGATGACAAATTCACAGATTCATTTATGTAACCTTAACCAGGAAACCAAGAGATACAACCTAACTATGTCTTCATGTTCACATAATTAGACAACAAAAACTTTTGTGTGCAAACATATTAACACTTAGCAAAATCTACACTAACACCCTAACAAATGTCATTTCCATACTTCATATAAGATATGTGTGCATCCTTTGTTTGGCCACAAACACATATGAAAAGTAGATAATGACATTTCATAATGTACATATCATATTTACATTTCTTAAAAATGAAGAATTCTTATTTAAACTACTTTTGGCTCTGAGAGTTGTACACAGTGTGCAATACTTTTTTCACTATATAAATATGCATTCTAAATTATAAAAATGATTTCTACATTTCCATTTGATAACTACTTGCATAATATGGTGTGCATTGTTTTTGGCCACCTACACACCTAAGAGGCTTAAGAAAATTTTCTTAAACTTACCATACAAAATATAAAAAATGCACCGTTTAATGACTGGATACATTGGAAAACTTTTCTGAAAACTTCACACTGCATATGGAAGTTATTTATATATTTAACAAACTAACCCTTTCATGAAGGTATTTTATTTTTGTATTTTATGAATAATTTAAAAAAACATAGTGTGCATACTTATTTTCAACACCTATACACATAAGTAAACACTGTATACCTTAATTGTTCCTTAAAACTCACTCAGTAGTTACATTTTATTTCTTTTTCAAACACTCTACAATATGGTTTTTGTGTCTACAACCTACTGTTTATTTGTAAACAGTCTGCCTTTCTACACTCCCTCAAACTCAAAATAATGTATATGGAACCATTCATGTAACCTAGCACTTATAAGGAACACTATATATACAATGTTTTACACAATAAAACAGAAGTAGAATATTGCAGAATGCTATTTTCTCTTTTAGTTTATATACTCTTCAGAATGTTACATTTATTTTGTACTATTTGTAAAGTACATCCTAGTAACAATCCAATTTGTACGTTATACTTTTAAGTCTGTCCACGTCTCAGTGCCTCTATGGTGTGTAGGTGATAGGCCCTTGGGATGCACTGCGATTGTGCTGTATATGAGGGGCTAAGCCAACAGGTGTATGAGTGATTGGGGTCTGGTCCGTGGGTGGTACTGACCAGTAGACCCTTTTGAAAAGTAATGTAATATACCAAGATATTTAGAGGAAAACATTAAGTTCATGGTCGGAGTTAAGGCCCAGCAGTACATTCCTGTATTTACAAATTAACTTTGCCTCCCTCTGGTGCAGTCTTAGTTCTCTGTCTCCTCATCTTGGTTCTTTACTGATGACTTCTAGTCCTACAAATCTGATGTCCTCTTTGTGTTCATCAATGGGAACACAAGAATGTACTGCTGGGCCTTAACTCCGACCATGAACTTAATGTATTCCTATAAATACCTTGGTATATCACATTACTTTTTAAAGGTAACCCGTGCCACAACAGCTTCCTTCCTAACTGCCAAGTGCCCTCATGCACCGCCACCCTTTAGGCACCCACCGGCTCTCACTATCACGGGATCACCCACCATTCCAAACTGAAATACTAGCCTCAGCCGATGCGGACGCAACACCAAGCGCTAGGCACAGATACCAATTCCCCCAATACGAGAGTGAAACATATATTCAACATTGATGCAGAAAAGCAAATCTTCAGAATATATTCTTGTACAACAATATTCTGAAGCAGAGATTCGCACCTTCCAATCATCCAATCTCGCTCCTGTATCAGTTGGAAAAAGCATTGGGAAACAACAGGCTTTGGATATCACACAAACATCACAAAAGACAAATCCATCCGTCTCATTCCTTGTGTAGACAGTGATCCGCACCACCTGCAGCTCCTCCATCCACCAGTGCAGCAACATCACCAACTGCAAACAAAGCCTCAACCTCAGCAGCACTCCCAACTGCACATCCTCCTATTTTACCCAGTCATGATATTTCCATGATGCAAGTCATGTGTAGGCAATGTCTCAAATGGGTAGCTAAGGGAGGTGCCACATTTAAGGAAGGGGAGAGGTTAATCGGCAGATTACCTGTCATTCTTATTTTTTTTCTCAGTGGCAATTTATTTTCCCCCCGTCCAATATCATATTACAAAGACTAGGGACATCAATAATAAGAAATCATCTAGTGTGAATCCACTGCAAACAGTGGATGAGGCCTATCAGAAATCACATGCACACAAAATAAAAATGCATGTGGCTCATGCATTATGTGCACAAAAACCATGCCACCCCAGCACCTGCATCCACCAGCACAACATCACCAACACTGAAAGAATCCTCAACTTCTGCAGCAGTGTCAACTACACTTTCCAATGTTACCCGCTGCTCCATATCCAACAGTACCACTAAGTTCTGCATATAGGTTGACCTTTCATGGGAGTTAACTGTACAACTTCTAATGAGAGTCCACTGGGATGATAAGACAGATACAGCTACAAAAAAATACACAAAAACAGATGACTAAAATAAACTTGCAAACCACCATCAATTCAACAACCTCACAGAACACTCTGAAGACCTAAGAGTACCGCATACCTGAAAGTGCATTACAATTACAAAAAATACAATCAAATAAAGCTTTCAATCACACAATCAAATACACCTGTCAACATCATGGATATAAATACAAAAGTGAAATGTGTGCATACAAATGTTATTAATTGACAAATCTAATTTTATAGATCCATATTTCTCAAATTTGAAAAATACACTAGATACATGCCACTCAATCAAAGCAGATGAACAAAAACTTGTAATTGCACTCTACCAAACTCCAAGCAAGTTTTCCCAACATGCCTACAAGCCCCCCACCCTCCACTTTTCATGGTCTTCCTCCTCTCCCCTAGTCTCTTACAATCCCCCAAAATACGCAATGTATCTAAAATGCTACCTCACCCAATATTTCAGATAGGGGCGCTACCACATTTCCACAAACACACAAAGTGCCATTTCTCCTCATATAGTCATGGCTGCACTGGGGGTGTTATCTACCCATGAATAGCAATGACACATGCTGAGTGGCTCCTGGATAGCCACAAATAATTACAACAGCACCATTAACCAAATAGTAACTACAAAACACACACATCAAACAAACCCTGCTCATACAAACTACTAGAAATTAAAACTAGGAATAATTTTCCTGGAAACAGAAAGACTGCAGATATCATGACTGGTTTGAAAACTGTGTGTCTGATCGGACAGAGTTGGCTGTTGTGGGCACCCAGGAATCATACTAATTCATTGTGGAGGCAATGATTTGGGGGATGTACAAGGTGTGTCACTTACTTTGATGATCAAACAAGACCGGGCAAAACTAATGAGAGATTTCCTCACACAAGCTTCATATTTTCCAATCTGATTCACAGGCAAAAATGGAGATAGACCCCCAGATTTAGGGGCCGATTCATGGATCAAACGTGCACTGAAAATCTTGGCGCAAGATGGCGCCGGCGTGAAAAAACTGGCGCACACGCACACGTGCGATTCATGGAAGTCCCTGTGCGTGTTTCCCTCGGGATGTGTGCCAAACCCGGGTGCACACGTCATTGCAACATCCCAAACACCATGCACGATGTGCACAGGGAAAGCGCACACACCAAAAAGGGGGCGGGACACGGGGCGTAACACGCAGAATGGGGAACAATGCGTGAAAAAGAAGGCATAACTGGGGAAGTACTGCAGGGAAATACACAGAACACCCACACGCATGCGAACAACACGTATTCATGGAATCGAATACGGGAAACCTGCACACGCTAAAAGACGCGCATAGGCGTCAACACGTCCGCCACACGAAGGCAGGCAGAAGCGTCCGTGCGCACAGTATAAAAGTGCGTGCAAACAACAAACATGTATATCCAGCTACGATGAATGCCCCGTTTGTCGTAGCACTGATCGTGGGACACCTCAGGAGGAGGAGAATAGCCAGGGCCCGCATTTTTATTCCCTGGACTAGCCTTTTTGGGATGCCTGGCGACCAGGTCTATGGCAGGTATAGGTTTCCACCCCGTATCATCCTAGACCTGGTCAGGGAGTGGGAAGATGACCTTACATCACCCGCCCTGTGCTCCCAAGCATTGAGCCCCTTGGAGAAGGTGCGCAATGTCCTGCATTTTTTGGCCACTGGGTCATTTCAGCGGACAACTGCCATAGTGGGGGGGTCTCACAGGCCACGCAGTCACGCTGCCTACACCAGCTGTTGGCAATCATCACTGCGCACCCCTCAGTCCGCAGGCACATATACATGCCCAGAACACCCGCAGAAAGGCAGGCCGTGGTCCAGGACTTTTACAGGGTGGTACACTTCCCCAAAGTGCTCGGTGCCATAGATTGCACCCATTTGGGCCTTCGTCCACCTAGGGCCACTGAGCACATCTATCAAAACTGCAAGCACTGGCATTCTATCAACGTGCAGGTCGTATGCGATGCAAAGGCAATCATCACCTCTGTCTATGCAAACTACCTTGGCTCTACCCATGACAGTTTCATATACAGAATGTCTGCCCTGAGCCGGGCCCTGGAAGCTGGGCAGCATGGCGACACATGGCTCCTAGGTGAGTACAAATGCCTGTGCACATGCATGCATTTCACATACAGCCAAATACACAAACCCCAATAATCACAACCATTATCACCTCCCCAGGGGGCAGTGCCTACCCTCTGAGCAATCCCATGATGACGTCAATCCGGAACCCACCACACCACCCCAGGTAAAATACAACGCTGCCCATATTGCAACCAGGGGCATAGTGGAGCGTACATTCGGAGTGCTCAAGTCACGCTTCCGCTCCCTTGACCGCTTTGGCGGGCCGCTACTATATGCACTGCCAGTAGTGTGCAGGATCATTGTGGCAGCATGTGTCCTGCACAATGTTGCAACACGGCAGGACGTACCGGTGGACATGGTGGTGCCCCCACATCCCCAAACACAGGCACAGGCGCTGCCCGTGGGAGGGGAGAGGGCATGTAGCGAGGCAGCCCGGACCCAGCTTGTGGCCACATTTTTCACCTAATCTCCCACCCCTGCAGAGTGCACACAGGCCTGGCACATACCAGGTGACAATTGATAATGAGAAAAAGACAGTCAACTGTCACAACCTTACCACCCTGAGAATGTTGCCATGGAAGTGTTACATTGTGTGCATCCCTAGCAACTTAAACATAACCAATCCTGTGTGACCAAAAGGAACACATGGAAGGTGTGTATCACACCCCCCCACAAAACAGGCCATCACAATCCCTGGTATGTCACCCAAACCCTCCCAAACCACATCACCCTTGTCTGTCACACCATGACATGGCATGCAATAGCAAAATGCCAACACATGACCAATAACATACGAAGTGACATGTCACAAATGAAAACTGGCACGAGACAATGATGCCTGACATGGAATCAGATGAAATGACTGACCAACAACCTCCCACACATACAAAGTCAGACACAAATGCTTTCCCCCAGTCGTAGCATGAACACAACACTGAATGCCTGTTCACATGCACATTGGGACTCCCTAACCCGTGTGGTGTGTGTGTCTTCTGCAACACACTGCTCAGCACACAAAACATTGAGCAGCCATTGTGTTGCAGATACACCTTGAGCATAACATGAAAATGACAAATCAAATCAATAACCAAATGACACATGTACAGGATACCCAAATGGCAATAGATCATGTGCTGCAGGGACAAAGCGGGCCGGAGAATGCAATCTGTGTGCACCTGTGGCCATGGAAGGGTGGTTGTATGTGTGGTGGATCATTGTGCAACTGTGTGTGTCATTATGGACATGCACTCAATATATGCATGTGAAATCAAATGACCCTCAGTGTCCTGTACACATCACATGTGAACATTGCCCATGTGAACACCCCAGCATGTCAAACCACACTAATCGCCTGACACCTGAAAAGTAAAGACAACACAGGAACAGGCATGGACCACCACAACACATCATGCATATAGTACCCCACAATTACAATGTCAGAGTGCCCAAACTACTGTAGCCCAAGCCAACTTTACAACAACAAAAGGCCCTCCCTCATTAACACATCACTGTGACCTTCTGAACAACTGTGTCTGGGGTATGAAGCCTTCTTCCTTCAAGTCTACCTGGCTACATGATCACCCTACCCCTTGGTCTCCATGTTCCAGCTTGCGTGTAAATAGGGTCCAGCCCCCTCAGAGGCCACCTTGACTGGTAAAAATACCAAATTGCAGAGAACTCCAAGTAGCCAAACCCACAAACCAGGGAAAAATCCTGTAGGTACCAAAAAACCCTAGAAGAGTCTCCAGTAGATGACTTGAAGTGGCAGGAAATGTCAAAGCACATGTAAAAGCACAATGATAGAACAACCAAGGTAGCACAGTTGAACAATGGTCCAACAGGATGGGTACCATTTATGGTACATTACACACAATGAGGATGCAACAAATGATGGGTAGTGTCACAGCTCCGGTGTCCAGGCGCAGGAGTAGCACGAACCAGCCACCCCCTCCGTGGTCTGGGCGCCTGCAAGGTCAAACTTACACAGGCCTCTGAGACCCCGGCGGGGAAGGAGGGTCAGGGATATGTTGTTTAGACAGGCATTGGTATTCAGGATAACTGGAAAGAGGGGAGGTGGATTTGCAAGGGAAAGTAGGCAAAATACAACTATTCACAAAAACACATAATCAATTTGAGAAAACATGCTCATCATGCACATTGTACCAAATGAGTAAAATGCAAGCCAAAGAGAGACTTATCTCTGGGTGAGTGCTGGCCTCCTGCCTGCGCATTCTCAGGTCCGGTAACAGGAGTAGTTCAATGCTGCAAAGAGAGCGTGAGTTACTAATCTGAATGTGTGTTTACAACACACACACACAACACCATCCATGCCCCAAAGTAAGTGACTTCTCCACAAACTAACACCCCTGTCTGCTGCTTTGTACCCATACGTTAGCTTTGCCCCCTGATGGTTCATACACTGTCAATGCAGTAAGGCAGGCGCATGTGGGCGCACGGCACATGGAAGACCAATGCGTCAAGAATCACACATGATACAATGGTCCCTGGGTGAGCTGCTAGACGCATATAGCAAGGTGCAACTTCAGTTGTGTTCTGGCAGCCGCAGATTTCAATAGGTAGTGCACGTGGCAATTTGGACATGCAAATGACATGCACTGCCCACGAGTCTGTGCCTCGCTGGGTGTCCGTGTGCGCTGTATCAGTTCCTGGCTAGGAACGCTACTGCCCTAATAACTCTGCTTCAATGGAGCAGGGGGTTCTCGAGGATATGTTTGATAACCCCTGCGTGTGCCCCTGACAACTTGTAAATCCACTTGGCATTTGGCCCTCAACGCATGTCAGGTGTACTGTGCGCTTCTCCAACAATGCCTGGCAAAGCTCCCCAGCACTGGTGCTACTTAGCATGCATGTGCAAGTGGCCTGGTGGAAGGTTGGCTGCGGTGTGGGCCCTTGTGCTGCTCACCTTGCCTGGGGCTCCTGGAAACATGTCTGCTTCTGTCGGACGTCTGAGCACAAGCCCTGTGCTTCTGCTTGCGCACACATCCACACGTCTGCACCACCGAACGTGGCCAGTTTTCTAGATTACTCGTCCCTGTGTCTGCTGGCAAAGGTAGTTTGGAGGCTCATCTTCCTACAGAAAGGGCATAAAATAAATTAATAAGGCTGGGAACCTCCCTGTGTTTGGCGTCTTCATGCTGGTTGTCACTGGGCCAGGTTACAGACCTACATCCAAACTCCTCCGACTATCAGTGTCACTTTGACAGGCCAAGGGTGCAGGCTACTGTCTACAGCATGAAGTGCATCAAGCACATATACAGGTAAGAAAAAAACATACATCACAATCCACATCAATTAATGGAAACATCAATCACGTACTCACCCAAATTGATCACAGACATGGGGTGGATAAAACGCAACCAATCCCCACTAGGGGTGTTAACACAAGTAGTACAACAGCAGACAGGCCACAGTTATGAAGACAGTCCAAAGCCCTTGTGTAAAAATGTGTTACACAGAACCATCCTAGCGAGCCCATGGATAAGGGAAGCAGGAGTGGCCTATGTGAGTCATGACCCCCCCAAGCTGCAAACACATACACGAGACAAGCTTGAAGGGCCGAGCTGGAACAAGCAGTGGATGTTTTCAAAAGTCACAAAGCACCACACCGTCACATGAATGCACAATAGACAAACAATATTAAACTATATTAACTAATTAAACTGACAATGAAAAACCTACATAACCTAATTAAAATAACTATCAAATAGTTCATATTAACTAACTAAACTAAAAGCAAAAATGGCCACATATGACCCAGGGGGGGAGGTACAGGGTGCACCTCAACACCCACATGCGATGATGTTGAGACAAAAAAAGAAAAACCTCCATGGGCTCAACGCCTGCACGCCACGACCTGTGTGGGAGATATCTCGTCGTCCGAGTCTGGCTCATCCTGAAAAGGAGGACGTGGCACAGGAGCCTGACCATGCGTAGCCGCAGCTTGCCTCTCATCGGCAGCAAGTCTGCCGGATGGGTGAGCCTGGTTCTGTGCGGAGATGGCACATAGGTCTGCATGCAGAACCTCCCGTGATACACATGCTTCCTCTTGCAAGGTAACACGTGTAACAAGGAGTTCTTCTTGCGTGGCCTGGCTGGACAACTGATGCACCTCCCGGCAAGCACATAGCTCAGCCGAGATGGTATGCTTAAGCTGCTCAAACCTCTCCTCTGACCGCCCCCTCTGGGACATCAAGAGGACACCCAGAGTGGATCTGAGGGACTCATAATCAGCCCTCAGGGCCTCCATGTGTGCCTCTGTGTGAGCAGCAATTTCTTGACGCAAAGACAACATTTCAGCCTGGCGTGCCCTGTCTGAGGCCGCCATGCCCAGCCTGAGTGAGTGAGTGGGCCGTGGACTGCGCTGCCTGCTGCTGGAGAAGAAGGGGGGAGCACGGATTGGGCCACACGTTCCATGCTCACATCGATGTCATCAAGTGCTACCCCCTGACGTTCTGAATTGGCAGTCATGTCTTGCTCCCACTCAGTATACCTTAGTGGCGCGGGGGCCACTGCGTTGCTGGGCTTGACACCTGTGGGACCCAAGTACCGGCCATCCTCGTTGGGTTGGCACCACCCGTGGCTGCACGACTACATGCCCCTGTCGATGTGATGTCCCAGGCACATCAGTGACTGATGTGAAGGGTGACCCTGCGTCCCGATCCACCACAGGAGGAGGTCCCACCACTGTCTGGCCCCTCAGTGCAGGTGTCGCGGACAGAGGAGTGTCCACATCAGAATCACTAACCTCTGACGTATGGACCTGATGCACATCCAACTTGACATGGACGTCAGAGTGGTCATCTGGGCTGGACTCATTGCCAGCCAAAGACAAGATGGTCTGTAGCACATGTGGGTTCTCGCGGTCTACCACCCCACACCCCCACTTGTGCCGGGTTGCGGTTGTGATAACAACCCTGTGCCTGGCATGACAACACCATCCTCTGGCTCCATTGCATCATCATCTGAAAAGTGGAGAGAAAAAAAAAACATTATTACACATGTTAGAAGCACATAACACACACACACACATAGACATACACAGACAGCCAAAACATGAAGCAGACATGTCACACACAAAAGAGAACCTGCCATGCATGCCTGGTCAATTTGACATTGCATCAGTGAGTAGGCATGTAGAATGGTGTTACATGGCTCAGAAGTGGGTTGATGCAGTTCAGAACATGTGTACGTTACTCACTATCTACATGAACAAGTACTTCATGATGTGTATCAAAAAATGTGAAGGCAGTGCAAGGGCAAGTTCAGGAATCACGTGCAATGTGCATGCAACTGGTTGCATGGCTACAGGCAACCCCCCCGTTCCCCCACGAGTAGAAAAGGAAGGATGCCTTGCATGGTAGCAAAAGGGTGACCAGAGACCTGTGTATTGGCAGACAGCATTGACTAGCATTAGTAGCATCATCTGAGTCAACTGACAACACAGCAGATGATGATGGGACAGTAAGCAGGACACATGACAAACTCTCAGTAGTACACCCATGTGTGCAGAAGCCACTACACCAGTTGGACAGAGTCGGTGGGCCTGAAACAGGGGGAGGACTGTGCCCCACACAGACTGTGACACCATAAACATGTGTGTGATGCAGGACTGGGCCAGAGTGAGCATGGGCTGGCTGAAGAAATGCCATGAAATGTTGTTCATCCTGGGCACGTACTACAATGATCATCCAGTCAAGGACAAATAGGGGCATGCATGGAATGCACATGGAGCATGAATGGGCGCTCATGTCCCTGCGGAGCATCTGCCATCTGCACAGTTTAAGTGAGACACCCTGCATGAAGGGCAGAGGATGTACCCTACTGCATGTGTCTTGCAGGTTGGCTGGTGGAAGTTAGCATGTACACAGGAGGCTTGAACATGCCATTGCAGTATGCCAAAATGATGCACACCAGTGCAATGGTGTAATTGGGGTGCAGTGGGGGTGGAGGGGCAAGGGGGCATGCCTACGTGGAGCACCCACATGCAGGCAGAGGACACATGCATGTCAGTAATGCAATGACATAGTCCCAGTGCTGAGAGGAAAGACACCCCTGGCTACATGCAGAAGGGCCAGTGAGCAGGAACATGGACCGCAGGGGTATCTGGGTGACTAGCATGTGAGTAGGGTGCAAGTGTGGTGATGAGGACAGTCCCCGTCTGCTCTACATGTCCACCATCCTGCACAGCAAGCACGCATCAGTGAAGCATTGCATGACTAGCACATGAGAACCATGTACACATAGCATGTAGTGGCAGTCAAGCATAACACATCACACAGGCAAACCACACATGGGCTGGACATACACGCACCAACACTCACTGGACGGGGCATCAAAGTCCTGCATCTCTCCCACTGCTTCGACCAATTCTGCTGGTATGAACTCCGCAATGAGTGACTCGTGCGGAGTGAGATCATCCTCCTCAGGTGGTGGCCCACCGCCAGTCACCAGAGTCATGCTGTAATTAGAGGCACGCTTGGCCTTAGCGCTGCGTTTGAGGTCATCGCAATGCTTCTTGCACTCGGCAGCTGTGCGCACCTCATGGCCGAATGCACTCACATTATCCACAACATGCTTCCAGTGGGTGTTCCGATGGGCAGCTGTAGTTCGACAATTGGGCCCCACTAGCATGTCACGTCTGTGGCCCCGCACGTAGTCCACAAGGGAGTCCAGTTCCTGTGCACAGAAAGGCTTCTTCCTTGACCTGCAGGAGGCCGTTGCTGTGTCTGAGGTCCCAGCCTGTGCTGCAGATGCAACCTTCCTCCTCTTGGATAGTGGTGCGGACCCTGACTGGTGAATGCCGCCCTGATCAGTATGGCCAGTGGCACCGGTAGATTGAACCAAGGGAGTGGCAGGTGGAAGGATGACGGAAGGCCTGACTTGCGTCAGTGGCTGCTGGGTGCCCTGGAATGGACCCTGCGCAGCAACATCCACTGTGCTAGGGTCATTGACCGCGACTGTCCTGGTTGGTAGACTCACAACCGGGGTGTTGTTGGCTGCATCTGCCCCTGCACTCGCCAACACCTGGCTGGTCGGGGCAGCAGATGACATTAGTGTCCCAGGGACTTGTGCCTCGGTCAGGGCAGCCCTGCCTGCACTTACGGTGTGCCTCCTGACCTGCTGGAAATCTTCCATGGACTCTTCAAGTGCCAATGCAGCCTGCACTGGCAGACCCTGAGCCTGGGTGGTGGTGTCCACAGCTGCACCTGCAGCTACCACTACCCTTGGGCCCGTGGCAGTTGATGAAATGGACTGCCGGGTCACATGGGTGCCAGTGCCAGATGCAAGAACTGCATCTCCCGGAGCCGCAGGGGGTGGTGGCATGACTGCACCAACACGTGGCACAACATCGTCATGAGCTGCCGCACCCCTGCCTCTTCCCCCTCTGCAGCCACCCTGGACACCCTGGAGACCCCCTACTCCCTGGTCACCCCGGCCATGTCCCTAACCACTCCCGCCACGAGGAGTACGCCCAGCTGATGCGCCCCTCACCTTTTGTGACCTACCAACCATGGAACAGATGGAGTAGTGCCGGCACAGATGTAGTAGTGCCAATGGGAGGTGTACACAGCAATTGTCCTGGGCAATTGGGGTGAAGGTGGTGGGATGCAAGATATTAAAAGCACCCCTGCAAGGCTGTATGTGACCCCAGTGATGAAGTGACGGGTCACACAACGCTCAGACACCCCAAAACTGCAGTAAAACCATGCATGCAACCCCCGGTAGCCCACATGTGTGGAATTAACCTCCTGCAGTACGTGGTGACACCCAGGGACACGAAAAACACGTATGCATGGGACACGCAGGCTACTATGACCTCAAAAACGGGTGCGCGATATGCAAGGGCACCCGCAGTGGGAAAAATAGCGTGCGCGACTCACCGTCAGACTTGCATGATAATGAAAAACACGCGTAGCCAGTACCCCTGCCAAAAGAAGAGATAAGTCCTTGATCCACTGTAAAGTTGTGATGGCCCGCGAAACAACACGAAGTAGCAACACACACGTCGGTCTCCACAGAAGGCATGTACAGCGAACTGCTGGCCCCGCTCACCTTTAACCTGTGCTGAGGGTAACGGCCATGCGCGTCACGTCACTTATGCGCTTAGGCCCTTTCCTCGGATTGCACGCATTAACAAGCAGACTTGTTGTTTTTTTTCACGCGTTGATTCACTATGCACCCGTCACGGCAGAAATGCCCGTGCGCGTTACGTCACAGATGCGCTTACGCGCTAAGGGCCTTTCCTCGAATTACACGCTGACGTGCAGTTTTTTCACATGCCAAATCACTATCAAGCTGGCCACGCGACAACACACGGAAGACCACGCTCCAGCCCAAAAGGCCATTCCCCCCCCAGAGCCCCAGCACGCTCCCACCTGCCATCTGCTGCTGCCTGCCTGCCTGCTGCCCATGTGCCCTGCTATTTGGTGCCTGCAAGTCAGCCATCTGCAGGCGTCCAGTTGCTGTGTCCACCCCTGCTGGAACAGAAGACTCCCGACTGGGATACCATTGCTCCACAGCCAAGCCCCAGGACCCAGTTGCCCACCCACACCTGCCTCGGGGGTCGCCATGTCGGGGTAAACACCATCCGAGACCACTGGCGACCCCCAGCCAGAGAGGCAGCGGGCTGCCAGCTTCAGCAATAAGGAAGTTGGTATCCTGGTGGAGCAAGTTCTGGGGCATTATGATGCCCTCTTCACACCATCGTGTACCAACAAGGAAGGACGGGAGAGGATCTGGGAGGACGTAGTGGTTGCCATCAACACGGAGGGGGTGGCAACCCGTGACATCAAGCACGTCCGGAAGCGCTGAGAGGACTTCAGGGCCAGGACCCTCAGCAAGGCCCGGTGTCTCTTGAAGGCAGAGGATGCAGAGGGGTGCCAGGTCAGTCTGAGCAACATCCAGATGACGTTCCTGGAATGCATAAGCCCAGCGCTCCACGTCCTAATCCTTCAGAGGCAGACCCATCTGTAGTTGAGCGGTAAGTGGCCATGCATTGCTGTGTGAAACAGGGCATGTTGCAGTGTGCTGGTAGTCAGCTACTTGCCAGTATGTGTGACATAGGCCATGTATGGATGTGTGAGTGCAGGGACATCATGGTGCTGCATGTGAGACCAGTCATGCGTGAACCACATGGATGGTGCATGTGTTCCAATGCAACACGGGGAGCAGCATGCAAAATGCACACATTAATGCATGCCTGTCTCTGTTCTTGGACATGGATGGAGTGTGAGAGATGGGTGCTGCTGTCATGTACATGTATGGTGTACATGTCTGTGTGTCTGAGTAGTGTGTGTGTGACTTTGAAACGCCATGGATGTATGACACATGTCCGTGACGATGTGTTGATTCACTTATGCAGTCTAGTCATCCTTGTATCCACTCTGTCTGTGGTGTACGAGTCCTGATGCACGACCCTCCAGTGATGTGTTTGCATGGGATCAGTATGAGCCATGATGCATGCGAGTTTGAAGACAACATTTATGTCAATAGAGGCCCTTGTACATGGATGCTGATGTTGATTGCATGCGCCGTGCCTGTTTCTGCATGTGTGTTGCCTGCATTGACCCAAGTGTTGTGGAGGGACAGGATGGAAGTGACGTTTGACAGTGCCACTCATGTGTTATTGCTTCCTGTCTAGGGGACTATTGTACAGTACCCTGATGCTTGTGTTCTATGTCTCCCTCTATGCAGCGTCGAGTGAAGAAGAGGGCGGAGACGGAGCTGTGGAGCAAAACAGCGGGGATGCCTCCACCGGGCGGTGACGCAAGGCCCAGCCACCCTCCCAGGAATTGCCATCATCCGGGAGCGAGGGGACTGGTGCCGTGTCTACCACTACGGCTGCAGTGGAAGGGCCGGGTGAGCCCCCACAGGGGCTTGCGATGGTGGAAGACGGTGCAGAGCCATCCAGGTTGGTGGTCTACACAGAAGAGGAAGAGGCCGCTACTGAGCCACACATGGGGCCTGGTGGGGGTAGTACCACTGGTGCAAGTGGTGCAGTCCAGGGCCAGGGGCAGGAGGCAGCACAGGCACCAGCAGGAATGCCCCGTCCCAGGCCCGTCCGCAGGTAGCGTGGAGGCCCATGTCATATGGCACTCCACTAACTCCGTCCTGATTGGTGTCCCATTGTGCATGCGTGTCATTCGTGATGAAGTGCGTGCTTCCTGGGGGGACCACACACACCATCAAGAAGAGCTATGTGGCAACGTGGCACAGTTGGGAGGGGCCCTGGTCGGAGGGTTCCTACATGTGTTGGGCACTCTGGCGGCCCTCTCCTCCTCTGTGGAGACTATGCGTCAGTCGTTCTCCCTGCTGTCTTCCGGTCCAGATTCCACCAGGGCTCCCTGTGGACCTGGCCTGACCAACACAGCCAGCTTGATGGAGATCACATCCCTGCCACAGTCGGGAGTCGGATGTCCAGCAGGGGTGGGCACCCCACCAACTGGAGACCAGCAGATGGAGGATGTGTTAGCATCATCTGGTAGGGCACAATGGACAGCAGCAGCAGGCTCAAGGTGGGAGCGATGATGGCTCGGGGCCATCAACATCAGAGGGGCAGGCAGGGGCCGGAGGGCAGGAGGACCCTGGAATGGGAGTGTCTTCCATGTGGCAGCGGTTGGGCCAGCGGATAGATGCAGAAGAGGCACGGCTCACCATGGTCAGGGCGAAGTTCTCCATGCGCAGGGCGTTGAGGCGGGCTGAGTGCCTCGAGGCAACTCGCAGGGAGTTTGAACAGGCCATGACTGCATCCCTGCGAGTCCTTGGGGCCAGGGCAGAGGCCCGCCTCTGGGACTTCGACATGGAGTTCGATGATGCTCTGGCCCAGGACATCACAGAGTGAGCCATTGGACTTGCCCGCCACCATTGTATATAGTTAGTTAGTGTTAGGTTTACTTTCTGTTTTTATTTCTGTTGGGGCGCTTGGACAATGCCCCACCTTTTTGTATATAGTTCTTCATTAGGTAGGGTTTTTTGTAGGTTTCATTTCAATGGTTGGGCTCATGGACCCTGGATTTGTCCTTTGTAAATAGTTCTACACTGGATTTCACTTCTTATTTTTTATTTTTCCATGGATCAATGGTTTTGTCTTGTTTTTTCACTTTGGATTTGTTTTGCCGGACTGGCACTTTGGGAACGTGCTTTTGGATTGAGTTGGATTCTGCTTTCCTACATTTTTATTTTATATTTTGGACATGCAGCTTTTTGATCATTATTTCCATTATTGTGTGCTTCATTTCATTCCCTTGCTTTTGTGTTTAACACATTTTTATTTCCTACTTCAATGTGTGGTATTCTCTCTTTGGCTTCATGCATGTCACGATGTGTGTTTTCTCAATCACATGCACCCATTGTGTGGGTGTGACGGAAATGTGTTGATGTGCATACTTGCCATTTGGGATGTATGATGTGATGGCGATTTCATTGGGGGGTGGATGTAATACCTGGTTGTGTGTTTGGACTGGGTTGGCATGGGGTGTGATTTGGGTGGCCATAAGGCCCATGATTGTGGATCGTCATGACATATTGGGGGGGACATGAGTCGGGGCCTGTTGGCAGGTGCCTGTCACTGCTGGGTGGGTGGATGGGGGGACATGAGTCGGGGCCTGCTGACACGGACCCCGCTCGCACAAGGCCTGTCACATGTAAAACGTCCCGCGCACCCCTCAGAATACACGTACCCCGCTCGCACAAGGCCTATCACGTGTAATACTTCATGCACACCCCCGAAATACACGTACCCCGCTCGCACAAGGCCTGTCGCATGTAAAATGTCCCGCGCACCCCTCAGAATACACGTACCCCGCTCGCACATGGCCTGTCGTGTGTAAAATGTCCCGCGCACCACTCAGAATACACGTACCCTGCTCGCACAAGGCCTATATCGTGTGAAACTTCACGCGCACCCCCGAAATACACGTACCCCGCTCGCACAAGGCCTGTCGCATGTAAAACGTCCCGCGCACCCCTCCGAATACACATACCCTGCTCGCACAAGGCCTATCGCGTGTGATACTTCACGGGCACTCCCGAAATACACGTACCCCGCTCGCACAAGGCCTGTCGCATGTAAAACGTCCCGCGCACCCCTCAGAATACACGTACTCCGCTCGCACAAGGCCTATCGCGTGTAAAACTCCGCGCACACCACCATATTACACTTACCCCACTCGCACAAGGCCTGTTGCATGTAAAACATCCCACGCACCCCCAGAATACATGTACGCCACTCACACAAGGCCTGTCGCATGTAAAACGTCCCGCACACCCCTCAGAATGCTTGTACCCCGCTCGCAGGGATTGGGGGTTGGGGGGGCTGTGTGCTGGTCCACTGGCCTTTGCGCCATGTACTGGATTTGTGCGCTGGTCATGGTGCACGGGGCGGGGTTGGGGGCGTAACTGGCGCTGCTGCAGGGTCGCTGCGCCACTCTGCGCCACAGCTTCTTATGGATGTTGAAATCCATGAATACGCTGTGCGCTGAAATGGGTGTTGGCGCCCGCGGGTAGCGCCAGCCGCGTGCGGCACTTGTGCACCGAATTCTATGAATTAACCCCTTAATGGCAAAATTGAGAAATCTGGGAGAAATTTTAATAAAGAAGTTTCAGCATTCATGACAGACCACAACTAATTATGGAATCCGAACAACAACATACAGTACTACATGAGGAATTTAATTTCATAACAGCCAATTATGGAACTCCCTGCCACACACACACTCAGATCCGACCAAACATTTACCGAATTCAGAAAGAACACTATCAAATGGCTCATAGAGAAAGAGTTGTAACCTATTTTCCATACACCTCACTAATCTAACTATGACCATATGCATTGTATTTCTATTGCACTGTTAAAGAAGTATAATTTAGTAAAATATGTTTAGATGTTCTACATTTGCATGCCTTGACACCTGTGTTGCTTACCTTCACTCTGTAACATGAAGGCAACCTGCCGTAACCTGTACAACTAAGCTGTAGGTCATCTTTCAACTGCGCCCTGATACCTCTGGGTCCGGCGCGCTTTACAAATAAAACAAACAAACAAACATATGTTGCTCTGTCAAGAGTCCGATCATTTGACTCATTAAGTGTTGTACCTGAGAATAACAAGATTGTTAATTGTGTGCGAATAAATAAAAGTGCGATGATCATTAATTAATAACCTTTCAGATATACAAAAACAGTGTATTTTATTACAGTAGTGGCTGTGTAGTTATGGTTAAGTTGCTGTTTCCATAGGAAGAACACTTTTTGGGCGGCTTATAACTTCATTCCCCTGGACGAATCCTCACTAAAGTTTGCAAAAAAAGTATATGGCCCACTCTGAATTTTTTTGCATAATTTGGTGAGGTTTGGTCAAGGGGGGGGGGGGAAGTTATAGGGGGGTGCCAAAAAGTGAAAATCCGTCCAGTACTTTTTTTTTTAACGATCAAAAAGTAGGTCTAAAAAAATTTGTGATATCTATGTCCGCTCCGCGGTCACACTTCCCTGTTCATTCCGCAGACAAGATAACAATTGGCTAATCGGCTGTGTCATGTCTGCGGACATGTGCCGCGTTTGCTCATTGGATGATGAAGAGCGTGAAGTGCGTCAGATTGTTCCAATGCGTCCGCCATCTTTCATCTGTGTTTTGGTGTCCACGGACATCGCCCCTAAAACATATAAAAAAACACAACATTGCACTTGTTAAACTTATCAAATACTGTCTCGGAAAGTGAGGGCTGATGTGGCTGGGATGGGATGTGGCAGCAGGAAGTTAA
The DNA here is from genome assembly GCF_040938575.1 of Ambystoma mexicanum. NCBI lineage: Eukaryota > Metazoa > Chordata > Amphibia > Caudata > Ambystomatidae > Ambystoma > Ambystoma mexicanum. Next base: position 946,721,278 of record NC_090922.1, read on the forward strand.
AAAGTGGTGTTTTTTTGTCACGAAAGTCATACAGTGCATTTGGAGTTGTTGCTCAATATAATGTGCGTAAAGTACAGGCGAAGAATTACTGTGTCTGTGTTACTATGTATTTAAAATAATATTGAAGTCAGACTGGTGCCCTAGAGTTTGACATCTGAGGCATCCACCTACAGTGTTTGATGGAAACAGCGGGTCTGCAAGTGTATGGGAGTACCAGTTCTCATGAATGTGTTGAGCCATGTTGTTGCAAAGTGAGAATGTATTTGGATTCTGAGTAAAGGTCACTAGCTTTGCTTTTTTGGTTGCGAGCTCAGGAGGCCCATGCATGGGACTGAACCCATAAGGGTCAAATGTTTTTTGACCTTGAGCAAAAGGCAATCAATATTCAGCAAGAATTCAGGGAGAGGAGGTTTGCAATAAGGAACATTTCATAAGGTTATGCATTCCAAACGTTTGTAAGGCACATGTAAAATCAGTTCATGAAGATTATTTGGTGCACGCACATTGCTGTCTGAGTTACAGGAAGAGAATGGAGACAGTCAATATCATGTAAGTTTGCTTTTGATGACTCTACACCGGAATGAGATTTAATGTTTTATTACCTGAACATTAATTTTGGCAATGTAACTGAAGTACTATCTTTCTGTGTAGTTGTCATTTTTTTGTAGTTATGGGGAGTGCAGAATCTCGGCGTTTGTAGACTATCACTAGATTCACCCATTTTCAACGCTAATATTTCTTTAAAATGTCATGTATGACCACATCGATTTCTGTATCAGTTTCCACGTTCTTTTTGTCTTTTTTTAAAATTGTTTGCTGTGTGTACTAATCGTTAGTTTAAACTGTATGCCAAATTAAGAAGTCAATAGATGCATTGTAATAAAGGTTAGGTATTGATACGTATTTTCTGTTATGTTTTCCAAATAGTTACATGCTGCCTTACTGCGATTGCCATGGATTCCAGATGCCAAGTGATGGATTTTTTTATACACCAGGTGCACGTAGTCGTGAACGGCTGGATCACTGGCGCTTAGGAGTAACATAACATCTTTTATGGTGGTCTAGGCCGAAGTTCATGCCAATGTGGAATTCACTGTACGACTGAAGCGGTTCCTTTATCGAAAACAAATACTTTGTGTATGGGAAAAGAACAACGTGTGCCTCACGAATAACATTTTCGATCACAAGCGCAGAAACAAATTTGCAATTTGATTGAATATGGGAATAGTCCGATGTTCTCGGACAGTTTATTGTGAAATAAAAGTGCTTTACAAATTGTAAAGTGTTACCGTTTTCTTTTATAAACCGGTTTATTATTTCAAATTGGGATGTGCTATGTTGTAAGTCGATGTGTGTTCATTTTCAGGTTCTGCGTCATGGCACGTAGGTGCTTATGGGCGCATTTGGCTAGCTGGAGAGGAATGTCATCGAGAAAGGTGTTGAATATCACTAGGGTTGGTTATGTGAGGGTCAGGGGCAGGCCATATGATTTAGTGATGTCAGGGCAATTTATCTTAGGCAGATGCAGCAAAGGACAAGATTAGCACAAGATGGACGCGCTCTGCTGTCAGATTTTGTATGTTTGTAAAAGAGGAAAAATGAGGTAAGGCGCATTGGAAATGTTTGCGATAGATCAAGGTTTGTATGAAAAATACATGGTCGAACCCTCTGGATAATACTATTTTCTGACCGTTGCACTTGTGAAACTTATGAAATAACGTGTGGGGAGGTGAGGGTTAATGCTGATGGTTGGAATATTTCTGAGATTTTCAAAGCAGTAACCCGTGCTACTAAAAAAGATGATTTTGTGTCCTAAACTTGGACGCCTGTGGCGTCCCGGTTTAGGAAAGAAAATTATTTTCCAATATGGCCACCATAGAAAGGGAAGGCGGGTGTTCCATACAGGGCCCCTCTTCGCTTTCCATTGCAGCCTGCAAAAAGCAAAAAGGAAACCCTGTGACCATATTACCACAAGCACATTTTTCTTCCCTTTCAAATGTATCCTAATGTCGAACAACTTTACCACAAAGCCAGTCCCAAGTGGACATGGCCATTTTAATCCTATATTGGTTTTACCGGCATGGCGGAAAGAGCGAGTCCGATCTGGTACCACGCCGCTGTTTACAGGCTAATCCGACCTCGCGGGCACGAGCTTTCCGCCATGCCGGTAAATCCCCTAGCGGCATACCGCTAAAGGGCCCGTTAAACCCCTTAGCGGCATGAAGCGAGACGTTCTTTACAACACCGCCATCGAAGCTTCGCCGTCCGTAATTAGCGGTGACCGTAATTTACGGATACCGTAAATTACGGTCACCGCTAATTAACGGATACGGAAATTACGTCATCGCACAGGAACGGGAAGGAGCGCGGCGGCCATCTTTAAAAACACAAGCCATTGCCATCCTCTTCATACAGGACCCGGAGGCATATTTGGATCGGGAAAATAGCCATTAGAGACCAGCATCATGCCGAAAGCACTGAAAAAGGGTGCCGCCCGCATAAGGAGGGAGCGCTTTACACAGGACGAGCTCCAGGTCCTGGTGGACACTCTGCACGAACATGCTGAGATAGTATTCAGCAGTGACATGCGTAGGCCCACCGTCGTCAGGAAGAAGGAGATCTGAGACTTGGTTGCACAGAGGGTGAGCGCCGTAGAAAACACCCCCCGCACCACGAAGGACTGCAGGAAACGGTGGGATGACCTCCGTCTCAGGGTGAAGGCCATCCTATCGGCCAACCGAAGTCAGGCCCTGGAGACAGGAGGAGGCCCAGCTTCTCCCATCAAGATGATGCCCTGGGAGCAAACGTGTGCGGACATGATGGGCACAGAAGCCATAGAAGGGGTTGGCGAAATGGAGTGCGGTGCTCCGTCATCCGCTGATGGAGTTGAGTGTCATGAGTCAAGACAGTAAATGCATTCCTAATGTAAGGCACCGCCAAGGGCTGGACAAGCTGTCACATCATGTATGGGAACCCCCCCATCCCCCAATGAAATCATGCCGTAACAAGTGGGACCCAGGCTGATGTCAGGTGCAAGGCTGCATTCCATATTGGCCATACCACACAAACAGGCTGTCAATGTGAGTCACCACAGTACTCCGCCAACATGAGTGACCCAGACACCTGCATGCATTTTCCATCCAAGCCCAGATCACTGTCCCACTCACCACCCAAATGTCAACAAAACGCTGCAATCCCATTGTTATACCATAGGCTTGAAGAAATGCTGACCCCCAAATCATTCCTCATGCCGTCTCTCTCTTCCCCCCCACAGACAGTGGGCATGAAAGTGAGGACCAGGAAGCCACCCAGCCCAGTACCTCCAGGGGCAGAGCCAGGGGACACCGTATACCTGCAAGCAGGAAGAAAACACAAGCAACACTACCTGCTCCAGCAACTCCCATGGAGGGTGCATAACCCCCACCCGCACCCCTACCCATGCCTACAGTGCCGCCAGAGACATGCCCCACGGTGCACTCTGAGGAGTCCAGTGTGGCAGGGGAGAATGCTGCCATGTGCCTCCTCGATGTGCCAGATAGCCCAACATTAATTTCCGTGTCCAACGTGGAGGACCCCAATGACATTGGACATAGCCCAGACACTCCATCATACAGCCAGGTGGCACACAGCGACTCCGGGGAGAGTGACACCCCAGGGCTAACAGGCCAAGGAATACCACCTGCCTGTCCTGGATCCACCTCCCCTGCAGAAAGTCCCGAAAGGGCTGCAGGCTCTATACCAAGCCTGCCAAGCACATCGGCCACACCGGCCATGGATGCAGTGCGCTCCCAGCACCTCACGAGCCTGATTGAGGACCTTATCCGGGACAGCCGCGAATCTAGGTCGGAGTGGCACAATGACCTTCAGGCTCTGGGCGTGGTGATCACTGCGAGCACAAACCGGCTCTGTGAGGTGCTGGGCTGGATCGCAGATGTCCTGGAGGCAGCACCCCCCAGACCACAGCCCCAGTGGGAGTACCCACCCTCCCAAAGCTCCTCCACGCAGACCAGCCCTGTCCGTCGGTCACTGCGTACATTGCGCCGCCACAACATGGATCCCCTGGCTCTGGAAGTGCACATTGACCATACTGCCACACATATGTGGCCTATGTTGCACTGATGGGACTATTGTGGGGTTGTTGTGGGGGGAGGTGAAGGGGGTGAGGGTGTGTGTGGGAGTTGGGGGAAGGGGGAGGGGGGTGAGGGTGTGCGTGGGAGTTGGGGGGAGGGGGAGGGGGGTGAGGGCGTGTGTGGGAGTTGGGGGAAGGGTGGAGGGGGGTGAGGGTGTGTGTTGGAGTTGGGGGGGAGGCGGAGGGGGGTGAGGGTGGAGGTTTTGTTGTACACGTTTCTACATTATTATTCAATACACTGGTTGATCATCCCTAAAAACCAGAGTGGACATTGATCATTGTGCATGTGTCTTTTAATGTTGCACAGTGTATGGTGTACATGTATCCCCACACCCAGTGCCCAATGTCCTGTCATCCTCACACCCTCAGCTGACTTGTGAGTCAGAAAGATTGTCCGATCAATGATTGCTGCACGGAACGTCCCTCCTGTGCATCGGCACTGTGATGCTGTCCTGCCATTCCTTCCTCCTCCCCCTCATCATCATCTGGTGGTAGCAGTTCCACGTCAGGGGGCAGTGGCACGTTCCGACGGATGCACATGTTGTGCAGCATTACACATGCCATGGTGATCTTGGACACCTTCTCGTGGCTGTAGATGAGTGCCCCATCCGACCGGCTGAGGCAACGAAATCGTGCCTTCAACAGGCCGAAGGTCTGCTCTATCACCACCCTTGTACGGGTATGGGATCTATTGTAGTCCTCCTCGTGCCTGTTCTGTGGGTTGCGGACCGGGGTCATGAGCCACGGCTTCAAAGGGTAGCCAGCATCACCTGCATGAGAGTGGAATGAAGGTAAGTGTTTGTGCATTCATGGTGGAGAATTGTACTAGTCTTACATGGCCGCAGGTGATTGCTGGCCATACACACATGTCCCAGGATACAGTCACCCCATTACTGGGCCGGCTAGAGACTATGTGAAAGGGGGTGTTGGCTGTAGTTGGTAGCATACTCGTCATTCTGCACGGATCCCTACCATGGTGACTTGCAGCAATCCTATGGGGGTGCAGGACCAGTGACACGCTGTAGGATCCCTGTTAGACTCACTTCTATGAACTCCCAGGGATGACTGTCCTGTGTGTTGAGATGCAGGAGTCAGCGACATGGTGCAATTGCACTGCATGGTGCAGGATGCCGCTACGGTGTGTAAGGTCCGCCGATGAGTGGTGCATGTGTTGTGGTATCTGGCCAGGTTTCCTGTTAGTGTTAGGTGTCGGCTCAAATTCATCACTGTGTGGTTATGTGGTCATGTGCCGTGTCACTTGCCTTGGGGCACAGTGTGCTGTGAGGTGAACATCGTGCACTGGCGTGGACATTCCCACCCCCAGGTGGACTATGCACCCCCCCCTTTCCCACCCAGGTGGAGTATGCATCCCCCCCCTTTCCCACCCAGGTGGAGTATGCATCCTACTCACAGCCCCAATGCACTGCCATGGCCCATTCAGGTTACTCACCAAGCAGCCAGGCACGTCATCCAGCATGTCGCTCCATGTAGCGTGGTAGTGTTCAGTTCCGCAGGACCAAGGAGTCATGAGTTGATCCGGGGTATCGGGCATTGCAATGTGTGATGGCTTTACTGGCATTACACACCATCTGGACGTTGATGGAGTGGTATTGCTTGCGGTTGCGATACGGCACCTCCATGGCATGCGGGACCACCAATTCAACGTGGGTGCAGTCGAAGGCACCTATGCAATTTGGCATGCCTGCCAGTGCATGGAAGGCAACTTTGGTGTCATATATCTCCTGGGGAGTCTGGGGTAGGGATATGTAGTCCCTTGTGTGGTTGAGGAGGGCATCCAGCACTTGGTTGAGTATCCGGGAAAATATGGGCTGTGAAATGCCATGCATGTGCCCACTGTTTGCTGGTAGGTACCTGTGGCAAGGAAGTGGAGCACAGACACTACCTTCAGTAGAGGGGGGATGGCAGTGCTGATTTCTATGCGGCTCACTATATCATGTATCAGGTCCACTATGGTGGTAATGGTGTCCCGGTCAAGCCGGTAAAGGGTGTGGATCTGCACTGGTGTGAGGTTGAAGGGGGTGGCTCTGATGCGGGGGATTAGGGGCTGCCGGCGTGGTAATGGTGGCTGCACCGGTAGGGCATGCTGGGCCTGTCTCACACTCCTTCTCCTCCTGTGTATCCTCTGTGGTGGGGGCTGTGGTTGTTGTTGTTGCTGTTGTTGTAGTTGCTGCCTTGCAAGCAGGGCCTCCAGCTCCAGGAATGCTGCTACAATTGGTATCATCTTGGTGTGGGAGAAAGTGTGGTGTGCTCCTTTTGTGCTGTGCCAGACTCCATTGCCTCCACCTGTGCTGATTGAGTGCACCTGTTCCTCTTGGAAACACTGCTCAGGGTTCTTTACACCTTCTCGGCGATGTCGGTATTTACTCTATGGCGGTAAGGTACTTTGCGGTCTTGTGGAGGCCGTTTTTTCCATGTCCGCTTTACTTGGGATCAGCTCCGGTTTACGCTATGCCGCTAATTCCGGCATGGCGTGTCGGGCGCGCGCGACAAAACCACTATTTATGGCCTCGTACTTTACGGCGCCGTAAATACCGGTCTGGTGGGTCAGAATGGGCCGTAACGGGAAACGATGCCGGTAGTCCTTTACCGGCATCGCTTTTCCCTTACCAACCAACTCGGAATGACCCCCTATGTGTTTTTTTTTAGTTCTATTTTTTAACTGTGAAAGGTGGTTCCTAAAGGAACATTTTTTTTTTTATGGATGGCTTTTTTTTTGGGAGGACAGCTAAGAACGAAAGTTGCGGACGGAACTGAGGAAAGAGGCACCAAACCTCTGGAGGGGTAGGTGGATGGGGGAAAATGTTGTGCGTGTGTTATTTGTAAGATAGGGGCAGTGTTCCTCATGCTCCTTCATTACAGCAGTGGTGCTGTTTCTTGGGGAGGAGGGATGGCCTTAGCTGATGTCTATTTTAGATAAACAGCAGTTTTGCTAAAAGTATGTACTGTGTACTAGATTGTTAATGGCTGAGTACGAATGGGAAATGTTAAAGTTGCAAGTTCCTACATGAGTTGAAAACGTAGTTCCACATTGTCCACGAGGCACAGATCTTATTCTGAAGTGTGTACAGGTTTTTGGACACATCACCATGCTGTGCGCCAGCATATGGTCAAGTGGCACTCTCCGGAACGTGTGCAATGAAGTCAGATGTTTGTTTACATTATGGTTACGTGCCACTACTAGAAACCTCTGAAATTCAGTAAAAAAAGTTTGTTAAAGGGACATTATGGTTAAGTTGCGCTAATAAAAACCTATGAAATTTACACAAAAAAACGTTGTTAACGGAAAGTTATAGTTCTAAGTAAAACCGAAAACCCCTTCAAATTCGCAGTTATGGTATACTAAGCAACCATAACTCACGCCATCACTGTGCACTGCTAAGACTAACACCCAGGACATCAAAGATGACATCACAAATGTCATTGATGACATCACTGATGACATCACATGTGCATTTACTTTTCATGAAATCTATGTAGAAGGGATTCTTATTATAATGTTGACCAAAAAGTGTCAAGGATAATTGGACTAAATATCATGAGCTAATTAGTGCATTAAGCAATGCATTGATATAAATAGCATTCTATTATGAAGTTCTATCCAGTATACTAAGCTACTCATGCAGAAACATAGGCAAGGTGCAATATTCATAATCTTGCCATGTTGAATAGTGAAATGATAACTGCTTTCTTATTAGAGTTCTGCGTACTGTGAAACATGTAACAAGTAGCTAATAAAACCCACTTAATACATAATTGCATTATTACAGACAAAACACAAAGAGACAACAACACATACAAATATGAGTATATACAGGGACATTGAAGTAAGGAAAAAAACAGCAGTAGTAGCAGAAAGTGTTCATAACCTAACTGATTATCTTTATGCAGAGAAATGATTGCTCTGTTTCAAAGCTGCTACTTACCATATGCATATGCATTACATGATTTGAATGGACCCTAAGGAAAGTAGTGTGAGTGCAATGTATACAAATATGAGCATATACAGGGAAAGTACAGTAATAAAAAAAACAACAGAACTATCAGAAAGTGCTGATAACCCTACTGATTATCTTCATGCACAGAAAGCATTGCTGTCTTTCAAGCCTGTGTCTTCCCCTATGTATATGTTTCATATGATGTGACTGCGCCCTAAGGGAATTACTGTGAGAACATACTTGAAGGATAAGTCTACAAATATAGTACCTTTTACATTTTTAGTTCCTGAAGAAAACCATTTGGCCTAGATATGTCAGTAAAGGAAAAACGAGTTAATCAGACATGTGATGTCATCAGTGATGTCATCAATGACATTTGTGATGTCATCTTTGATGTCATGGGTGTTAGCCTTAGCAGTGCACAGTGCAAACTTCAATACAACTGCCATCAGCTTAACATGCTTGTAACAAGTTCTAAAATGCCACCAAAATGGACTCTGTGTGACTTATTGTTGCTGAGAAAATCCCAAAAGTATGATTTTACATTCACGCATACTGATTTCTCTTAATTATATGCATATTATTTTCAGTTCCTTGGTCCTCTCAGTTTAATTTCTCTTGAAACATGTGCCAAACCTCTCTGCTCTCTCAATGTTGACTTTGCTTGCAAGTAAAGTTTTTATCCAATCCTCCGAGTCAGGGTCTCCAGGAGAGATTCTTATCTTTCAGGCCACATGGCTAACCTTTATCATCTGAACATCTAGGGCCGGTACTGTAATTTGTAGAATTTAAAATGCTGTGTTGTTTGGAGTTGCATCCATCCAGGGCTAGTCCGGTTGTTGCTCTATTCACCTACAACCTCACCATAACATTCTTCTGCTATAGCCTCAAAAAGATTTGACTTCCAGATAAAGAGCCAAGCAGATCTGTAATGAGGAAGACACTTGAGGGTTCTGCGCAGCAACAGACTCTTTCTAAGGAATCAGAAGTTACAGTCATACATTTCCTGGGCCCGTGATACCTGTGTAATGTTGCATCTAAAAGAAAATGACCTTTTCGCTCTGTGGGATTTATTTTTCATGTGAAGCCTTTTAGTTCTTTTTAATACCTTTGGCCTTCATATATCGGTTCAAGGCCTTTCTAATAATCTGTTCATTTCGCAAGGGAACGTTTATCTCCATGTCTTTATTTACAGGTGTTACTGTTAACGCACATGAAAGGCCCTTTTCAATCAGTTTCTCTTGTACACAGTATTTTTCTCCAATGGGGCAACTGAAAGTGAAACGCTGATGTTCATTTTTTCATTCACAATGTGTATTCCTTGTTTCACTTGCAGAAATACACTCTGCATTCCCTAGGCACCCGAGTTGTAGTAAAGTTTAAGGCTGTCTTTTCATTCTGCCAATCTGCCTTTCATAAGAAGAAGTCCTAACCTGGCCTTTCTGTTCCTTTTCCTGTGTTGCAAATATCCCGCCAGCAGGACTCCATTGAGATTGTGGTAGATATATTGGGAGTGCATGTAAAGTGGCGGGTGTGCTTCAGCTTTTTGCTGGTTGTCAATCCTCAACTTAACCTCTACACTCAGAATACACTGGTCCACTAAAAGTGACAGTAATTACTTTACCATCTAAAAAGTGGCAATAATGGAATTACTGCTAAAGACAATGTACCTGTTCTTTGATACACAGAGTATCTTTCCTCCCGAAGACTGCAATCTTTGTATCTGAGTACAGGAATGTGTTACATGAGATTGTATTAGTTTGAATGTAATTTTAGTTTAATTAAAAATCTTATATTTTTATACCCTTGAATGAGCACTTCTTTTACTATTGTTCTTTAGATGCTTCCATGCTTGCTCACACATGCCTGAAGCGTGTACCCTGTCCTCTGCCAATGATACCTTAAGAGGATAAACAGGTATACCATTCAAGCATTGCCTGTTTCCCCATTATGGTTGAGATCACTGTTTTTCTAGTAGAAACCCTGCTCATTCCTGTACTCCTGTGGAACATTATTTATTTAATCACAAAACAATCCTTAGGTGCACAGCAGGTATACAGTAGCGCAATAATAAATGGGCCAGACACTGACACAACACAAGTACAATGTGTAACATTACTTTGGACATGGCCCAAATGCGCCAATGCCTACAAATATATAGTAGCCATCAGGAGTCCAATAAAGGATCTTTGACAAATACGGTGCCCAGTTTAATCTCTTGCAGAAATACCCAAACATATTGTGAAAACGTGCAAATTCTGCTTGGCCATTTTGAAGGAAAATCTATTTAAGGGCATTGTCCTCACACGACCCATGTTTGGTGCTCAAAGCATTCAGGAGTATTTTAGCTCAGATTGTGTACTTAGATACTAGGGTGCTTCATCTACAGCTTCTTTGACCTGAAAAGAAGAGACATTTTGTTAGATGCAGCACAACCATCATGGCTACAGAGACATGAACAAATGATTGTGGATTCAAGCTAACAATGTTTTCATTGTCTGCTATTTGAACTTTATTCAATCATATTTGAACACAATATAGAGGTACTGAACATTGAATGGACTACTTTTGTCAAGGAGAGGTATTTGCATCTATAAATGTGGCATTTACACTGACAACTTTAGGCTATTATGTGAACATTAGCCGGATTAAAGACAGTGGGGGTCATTCGAGGTTGGAGGTAAGGGAAAAATGATGCAGGTAAAGGATTACCGTCATCGCTTACCGCTCTGGGCTATTCCGACCTGCCAAACCGATATTAGCGGCACAGTAAATAATGGTGCCTCTAATAGCGGCATGAGCGCAGGCATGTGACCCTTCATGCCGGCAATACCGGCATGCCGTAAACCGGAGGACATTACAAGTTAGGCAGACATGCAAATACCTGCATCATGAAGACGCTAAAAGTGGATACCGGCATGCCGTAAATACCGGCATCGCGGACCAACAGTAAAATGCTATGTGCAGTGTTCCCAACTGCCACAGGTGCACACCACCAGCACAGGTGGAGGCAATGGAGTCTGGGCCTGTACAAAAAGAGCACACCCACACGCCACACCCCTTCCCACACCATGATTAATCCAACAGTAGCATCAATACTTCCACTGGAGGACATGCTTGCATTGCAACACCAGCAACAACACCAACAGCAACAGCAGGCACCACAGAGGAGACGCAGCAGGAAAAGGAGGGTGAGACTGGCCCAGCATGCCCCACCAGTGCAGCAAGTGTAACCACGCAGGCAGCCCCAATCCCAAACATCAGAGCAGTCCTTTCAACCCACCCCGCAGCAGAACCACACCCTGTACCGTCTGGACCGGGACACCATCAACACCATTGTGGACATGATACACAACAACATTGTCAGCCTCATTGAAATACGCACCATCACCCCCCCTCTACTGAAGGTAGTGTCGGTGCTCCACTTCCTTAGCGCAGCCACCTACCAGCACACAGTGGGGCACATGCATGGCATATCACCACCCTTATTCATTTGCATCCTGAAGCAAGTGCTGGATGCCCTCCTCAAGCACACAACGGAATACATACCCCTACCACGGACTCCCCAGGAGATTCTTGAAACAAAAGGTGGCCTCCATGCACTGGCAGGCGTGCCAAATTGTATAGGTGCCCTTGACTGCACCCACATGGAGTTGTGGCCCTGCATGCCATGTAGGTGGTGTACCGCAATCGCAAGCAATACCACTCCAACAAGGTGCAGATGGTATGCAACGGCAGCAATATCATCACACATTGTTGTGCCCGATATCCGGATCAACCACAGGAATGCTGCATGTCACAATGGGAAAAATCAGCACAGAATGTCTAACATTGCAGAGCCTACTGCCAACGCTCCCCATCAGAAGATCCTACAGAACGCTACACATCACTAAATGGACATGGACACAGCTGTATGCGTACACAATACATGAGCAACAAGACGGCAGAGCACACTGTGTATCATCTTGAAGATGCAACCCACACCATTATTCCATGGCACAGGACACATTGAGGGCATATAAAATGGCATGCATACAACCAGGGACACGTGCATGTGGCCAACGTTAATCTGCCGGCATGTGTGACTAGTACAGCTGTCCATCATGAATCGACTGACATATACCTTCTTTTTTTGCCTCCCATGCAGGTGACAGTGGCTATCCCTTGATGACGTGGCTCCTCACCCATGCCCGATAACCCACAGAACAGGCACAAGGAGGACTACTATCGATACCACGCCCGTACCCGTGTGGTCATTGAGCAGATCTTCGGCCTGTATAGTGCATGGTTTCGCTGCCTTAGGCCCTTGGGTGGGGCACATCTCTGAAGGCATGAGAAGGTGGCCAAAATGATCATGGCATGTGTCATGCTGCACTACATGTGTATCCGACGCAATGTGCTCCTGCCCCCTGACATTGAACTGCAACCACCTGGTGATGATGAAGGGGATGAAGAAGTGGCTGCACATCATTAGGGTGCCGATGAACAGGAGGGACGTGCAATGGGTCAGTCAGTGATTGCACAATATTACTGACACACATGGCTGCAGAGTGTGACATGATAGTTTGACAGAGGGCACTGGGTGTGGGGATACATGCACATAATGCACTGTATATGAATAAATGAAACATGCACAATGATGAATGTCCAGTCAGGTCTTGCTTTTGACACAATGGATGTATTGAAAACAACAATGAAAACCTCCCCCCACAACGTCCCCACACACCCTCATCTACCTCCCTCTAACCCCCCACAACTCCCCCGCACATGTCCCAACAAGTCTCTAATGCCTTCATGAGGCTGGCCAGACTATTTTTTTTCACTCCCTGGACCTGGTGGTGGCATGCCCGACCGGTGCAGGGTGCGCACGACCTGCAGAGTGGGCTGGTCTGGGTAGAGCTAGATGAGGATGGTGTGGCCGCCTGCTCAAATTGGGTTGCCGGACGTTCTGACTCCATGGCTTGACTATGCGGCTGAGTACCTGCCGCAGGGTGGATACCTCCTCGCACAGGCGGCTAGTATTCTCTGCAAATATCTCGACTATGGAGACAGTGTTGTCAGTGATTGTCTTGCCTAGAGAGGCAATGTTCTCTTGCCACTCCTGCCTTGCCTGGGTGTTGTCCTCCACGAACTGCCACACAAGGGCAGTCAGCTGCTCATAACGCTGCGGCCCTGCGGGTGCACCTGTGGAGGTGGACGATGCCTGGGTCTCATGTTCCGCCTCATTGCTCTCCACTATGGGACTAATGGCCCCTTGAATTAACTCCCCCCCAGACTGCTCTGGGGTGGTGCCGTGGTCTGACTCAAGAGATGTGATTTGGGGGAAGGCAGTGGACTGGGCGTGTGGGGCAGTTCTGAGGAATCGTCCTCCACGGGCACCCATACCTCTTCCTGTGCCTCCTCCTCAGCCTGTTGTGCTGTGGCTGCCACCTCCCCAGCCAAACTGGAATCTGCCAAGTGTGGAGCCTCAGCTGTTTCCTGTGGCTGTGCAACAGGTGTTGGCGCTTCCGCCTCAACGACCCTTGTCAGCACCGGTGCCCTGGCAACTTGAGGTGTTTTCAATGGTGGTGCACGGCGGGCCTTGGGTTGGCCGTTCGAGGTGGAAGGCCGGTTGGCCTCATCCTGGATCCTCTTCCGGGGTGTGGTTTGCTGTGAGGCTGAGTTCTGGGCATCGCTGTCATGGTCTGGGCCTGTGGGGGTCAAAGAGAGGGACGGCATGAGTGATGTTTTGATAGGCATCATACATACATTTGTACAACTGATCATCCACACAATCAAGGGTAATAGGCATTTCAGTTTGGATGATCACATTGTTTGATACATGGGTGGGTGATGCAGGCATACGTCGGAGTCACTCATGTTGGGGAAGACGTATGGTATGGGACATGCATATTTGTTGGGGCCTGTATGTAGTGTGACTTATGCCATTTACATCTTTGTGTGGTATGTGTCAGGTACGGCATTGCCTTGCTGCAGGAAGCTGCATGTGTCTGTGATGTGTCCAACAACTTTGCTGGGAATGTGTGTGTGGTGGGCCATGGCTTGTCTCTTTGGGCAGACATATTGGTGGACTTTCATCAGACTCTGCATTCCAGTGTTTTCTTAGGACACTCATTTCCATCTGCCGATGTTGTGGCGCCACACTCCATGTCTCTGACTCCTTCTATGCCCTCAATGCCAATCAGGCTAGCACAGATGTCCTCCCATCGGGACAGTTTGATGGGGGAGCTGGCTCCTCAGCCTGTTGCCATTGCCTGGCTCCTGTTGGCCGAGAGTATGTTCCGTACTCACAGCCGCAAGTCGTCCCTCCGCTTCCTGCCGTCTTTTATGGTGCGTGGGGTGTTCCCGACTGTGCTTACTTTCTGCGCCACAAGTGCCCAGATCTCTTTCTTGCGAATGATGGCCTCCCTCTTCATGCTCTGGGCGTACACGATGTCAGCATGTTCCTGCACGGTTCCAGCTAGCATGTCCGGCTCATCCGCATTGAAGTGCTCCTTGTGCGAATGATGGCCTCCCTCTCCATGCTCTGGGCGAACTCGATGTCAGCATGTTCCTGCACGGTCCCAGCTAGCATGTCCAGCTCATCCTCATTGAAGCGCTCCTTGCGCTGGTGGGAGGTGCCCTTCTTAATAGCCTTTGGCATTGTGGTATGTTAGAGGATGAGTTTCCACGAACAGCAGTGCCCCACAAGTCCTGTGTGCTGAGTATGGCAATGGATTGTGTTTTTAAAGATGGCCACCGTGCTCCTTCCCGTTCCTGTGCGATGACGCTACTTCTGGTTCCGCTTATTTACGGTGACCGTTATTAGCGGTCACCACTAATAGCGGTGACCGATATTAGCGGTGGCTGCTAATGCTGCATTGGTTCATGCTGGTAGTGCACTCTGCATGATGCCTCTTAGGGCCTTTTCGTGTCTTTTATGGCATGGCGGTAATGCCCTTACCGGCATGGCGCAAAGCTCGTGCCCGCGAAGTCGTAATAGTCCTCTTTTAGCGGGCTCTTGACTACACGGACACGCTATTTGCGCCATGCCCGTAAGGGACCTGCGGAACCTCAGAATGACCTCCAGTGTGTTTACATCATTAAATCTGAAACAAGTGTTCAGGCAACAGGTGTGTTTTTAGCACCATTAAGGCATATGGTATAATGTGGATACTGATTTAGCACTCACTTCTCATTATAGAAATATAAATGTTGTTGAGAACCAGCTACAAAGTACCAGCAAAATAACTGCAATTAAAACCACTCCCACTCTCATAGTTCGCGATTCCGCAACCCTCATGCTCTACGTTGCAATTACCTCCAAATCACATGATTTCATGATAGGGGTTTAGGGACTTGCAACTCGGGTCACAGAAATCATGAATGGTTTTACAGTTACATTAGCATGGAGGTACAAGTTTATGTCACTGGACTATCTGCCACACTTGCCCATGTCCTCTTACTATTGGACATGGGAAAGCTGTATGTGTGCTATTATTATTTCACATGACATATGTGTTTCTTATATGTTCTGGCCTCTCAGAAATAAAATGTAAATGTGTCTTTATTTTGTTTATTATTTAAGGTTTTGTTTGGTTGTCTTATATTGTTTATTAAGCCTTATTTAAAACTAAACAATGTTTAAGAAATGTGGGAGGTTTGTAGGATTTAGAACTTGGAGGAACTCTGTTTGGTCAAGCCTAGTGGATCAGCAAGAATGAAGTTAGATGATACAGTAAGAAAACACTCTTCTATTTGTATTGATGGGAAGAAGGGTGGTTGTAGGCAGTGGTAGGAGGATGGTTGGAAAGAGAGGTGGGAATGGGCGAAGGACCAAGGTGTGAGAGAGGGGTCTATGATGCAAAATAGGGTTGGCCCTATATATCAATGATTGCCAGTTTGAGGAACTAAGACAAAAGTTACTTTTCTCCAACTAATGCTGTTGTGGTGTATGAACATTGTACAGTGTTCTGTAGAGGAACATGTTTACAGAATACTGTTTTGGCATTTCTGAGCAGGCCATTGGTCTCATTGCAGGCCATGCTGAACACATCATCTAACAGTCGTATGACATCAATCCCCTAATTGTGATCAGTATCTGTATGTTGGTGTCACTTTACGCCCAGTTGTGAATGCACTTAAACGTCTATACATTAATGTGTTGCATTGTAGATAATTTAAATATATGCTTTTGCTATGTAATCAATTTTTACTGTATTGTTAAATGTGCCCTCCACTTTTCACTTACAACAGATAACTTTCTTCAATATATTCCTTTAAAATACTGACTAGGTTATCTCATTTAAGTTCTTTTCAAATCACTCTGACGTTTTTATAGAATGAATTCAAAGAATAAGATGTAACAGTGTTTCGACGATGTGAAGTTTTAAAGATAAAGCATGTGCATTATCTCTGCTGTTGTCATGAGGATAGCTGTCTTCATGTTTATTGCAAAGTTTCATAGTCTGACACCCCTGCATGGGAAGTGTAGTTAGACTTTGAATGTCTACAAATGTTTATTTGAAATCCTTTGTGTTTTAGACATGTTTGGACTGGTGTCACCTTGCATCTCCTGCTGTACAGCTATGTTAAATAAGTTTGTTACCACCTACCTGTGATTATTGCAAAGTAGTGGCAGCATGGAACCAATCAAGCTGGGTTTGTTTAATAATCCTATACTCTCTTCCATCATGAGATAATTAGAGAATGACATTTTACGGGGGCTAAGTTAAGGGAGCTTGGAACTTGGAGCTGGAAGAGAGAGATAGTTTCAATTTTTGAGAATACTTTCCAACATTATCCATTCCATTCAGGAGGGTTCGAGTCCAGCTATGTATTCCAGGACATGCAGGCTTAGGGCGATCATCTTTACCGTTCCCTGACCCTATGCATGAAGTGTATGGAATGCACGAGCAGACTAAAGCCCCTTGGCATAAGCCCTGTTTCTAATGATTACTATATTGTTGAATTCTACAATGCTAAACATCTGAAACAACACAATTCATGTTGCTAAGTGATGAATAAAGCAAAGGTCTAGGGTGAAGGCAAAGTAGGAAAAGGAAAAATGAAAGACAAGGGATACGAACATTTGCAGCGTCTCACATTCCTGAGTAACTTTTGCACAGTTCAGTCAAGTTCTTTGTTGGATATACGAGACAAAAGAGTTCATTACGAGTTCGCTGATAAAACAGTGGTAATACTGGTCAGGCAGTGTTACTGTTACTGGTGGGGTGACGAGCGGAATTACCACTGTATTACGTGTTATCGGGTGCGTGCACATACTCCCACTGGAAATGGTGATACCAGCTGGAGGGATTATTGACATCAATAGCCAGTAATACTTGCAAATCAGTGCCAGTTATACTGTTTCTGACACCATACCAGAACCGTTATTACTGGCACAGGAAATAGCATCATCGCTGGAATGGGAAGCTCAGTGGCAGCCATTTTTAAAAACTCAATGAACCCCAAATCACCCATTTCCAGCTGACATCCAGTTCCAAAGGTTGTGGCAACTGTGCAGATAGTACAACAAAAATAACCAGGTGGAACCACCTAGTAGTACCTGATGCTCTCAGTTTGCTCATGCCATGAGCTTATCATTCCTGTCTTTTTGTCCTGGTTTTTTCCAAAATCATACAGCTTAAATGTGCTATAATTTGTTAGCAGCAAAAGACTCCTAGGTCTATATGGTGCATTCAGCCAATGCATTTCGGTGCTCAAATACCATCTTCTGGGCTACACATGCTAGATATTTACATTAACACAAATCAATACATTCAATATGTGGTATATACCATAACGTGTCAAGCGTGTTGAAATATGAAAAGGAAAACAGAAAACAAAATCATCATAGATGACTCTCTCAGATAATAACATTGGGTGATGTGTATATTTGGTTGTGATTTCTACAATGCATGAAAGACGTTTCACTCGTACCTTAAGTCTTTCTCCTAAGGTTCTGCAACCTTGTGTGCACGAATCACATTCAATTAATTGCGGCAGATTCGTGGACCTGAAATATGTGCCTAAATTAGATCGCTGTTAGGATATATGATCCATGTGTATACGATCATAAGGTATGTGTGTGAAAACTTCTACTTTCTTACCTGAGGAAGCAAGCAGAGCTGAATCTCCATGTTAATAGATATGTTGCTATGGTGATGTGTGTTGCGAAGTCAAGCCCTATTATACTTCTTTCCTTCTTAGTTACTGAGTGTACATTCAGCCTTTCATTTTTCAATCAGACCCTCTGCGCTCTGTCCCCTATGAGTGCGGATCGGAAGGAAACCAAAATCCGTTCTCATATCTGATTCCATCATTCCTCAACATGCTGTGTGCCGTCACTTCCAGAAACTCCCTCATATTTAGTACACAACAATGTGCACTGCTTCTCCTATTTCTGAGTTATAGTTAACATTCTTCATGGAACCCTCATCAAAAATTCGAACTAAGTCATCAAAGTGCACGCAAGTGCGCATGTGGCAGTATAAAACGGCGTATCATTCTGTTTATATATCAGTGTCCATACTGCATGATCCTAATTGTGCTATAGCTATCAGATCTACAACAACTCTGAATAATGCATACAATCACCATTGCCTGCTATGTTGTATACACAGTTTCCATTGCTGAACTCCTTGCTAATGTAGTCTAACCATTAACTTGAAGGCCTGCAGGTACACAAATCCCTAATTGGTCAAAAATAACAGTTAACACAATATGAAACAAATCTCTTGTTTGTCAAGTAACAGTCAACTAATATTCTTGATGTACATCCTACACAGTGTGAGAATTATCTGACAGGTAACTAAAGTAGCAAGAGGTAACAAGCAATTATACAATGCTTCCACAATGTCCGAAACAAAATTTGTCATCATGATTAATTTAGAGAAAGCACAAACAGTCAATTACTTCATAGAGACCTTAAACATCTATCTACTATGTGAATCATCTGGCTAGCAACAGAGAGTAACTGGTATGCTTATCTGTACTTCTATAGTGTTAGAACCACAATTTCACCATTATGATTGATTTAGAGAAAACATGCAAAGTTAATTTCTTCATTGAGTACCTTCAGTGTCAATGTGCCCAGTCAATCAATCTAAAGGATTCTCTCTGGTCCATTCTTTTTTTGATGTTTTCATGTGGGTCCCATTTTGAAACAACTTCAAGAATCTGGAATCGAATCTGTGACAGGTAGTGTTTCTTATTCAGCTAGTGCCTGGCTACCGCTGAGTTCATATTCTGGTTTCTAATGCACTACCTGTGCTCATTCCATCGTGACTTCGCTGTTCTTTTTGATTGCCCCACATAATATAGTCCACATGGGCATTTGATTGCATAAATAATGCTCTGTGTGTGATGTGGGATGTTTTTACCAACGCATCCAAGCCCTACCACAGAACTGTGCATTACTGGCATTGAAAACATCATGATGGCCAGAACTCACCAGAAAATGCACAGGGAAAGCATGAAAAATAGGTTGCCATCCATGTTTGCCTCCGTCAATGTTAATACAAGAGACCATTGCCAGGCCCTATCCTTTGGCTACACACAGAGCAAAAACTAGTGCAAAGAAAGATGGTTCTGTTCAAAATCTGCTTTTATTAATGTCAAAAATTGCTAAGATCATGGGCATGAAACCACCAAACAAAAATCCAACTCTGGTTGAGTGTTCTACTTTACTCTACTGCAGATCCACATCAATGCCATGTTAAGCGAGGATCATATACGATCAAGTAAAATCCCCTTTTTGAAATGGATTAATTCAACACAGCTCCCAAAAATGGGTGCATTACCGGCGCTCGACACTAACCGGCGCTAGCGGTCTAAACTCTGAATGGGGTCCTGTATTTCAGAAGCTAAACAGCATCCTGAGCTAGCTGGGCCTTCAAAGGCTTGCTGATTAATGAGAATTCTCAACACCTACTGTTCCCAGGCCTTATACTAGAAGGCAGTCTGATTCAATTAACAGTTCAAGAGGTCTCTGTTCATGGGAAGTCTTCACACCTGCTCTTACCACCAACAGTACAGGATATCGCCTTGACATGTAAATTACAAGGGGAGGAGAGCTTCCTGTAGCCTGGAAGAAAGGAACAATAGCCTCTTTCAATTGAACAGGATATGCTGATTTGAGGTGTAATTGTCAACAGTTGCTCTGGCAGGAAAGCATGTGACATCTGACTCAGCCAGCTAGAGGCGGGCCAGACTGGGTTGTGGATTTCATATTGCACCAAATGTATTTTTATCAAATTGCTTATAAAATATGGTATTAAGCTGACAGAAATGTACAATTTGGAGATTCTTAATATGAAAAATGTACCTACAATTTGAGACTAAACTCCACTCTGTGTGATGCTCTAATACCGAACCCCACTATTTATTAATATTGCAGACACTGTGCTTACACTAGAGAATTGAAAACTTATTGTAATGTGCTCAAGGAGGGGGTGTACCTCTGTGTAAATTTTGAGGAAAAACCAATGTTGCAAAAGCTACTAAAAAGCGCAAAATGTTGTCATTTTTTAACCCAAGCTCGCAGGAACATGGGGCTTGATCAGAGAACTGTCTTAATTCATCCATCATGTGTACATGTATTTTCAACAACTTGTGTATCTGGGAAATATGTGTTTTGGGAAAAAACAAAGGGGCGTTTCTTCAATAGATTGTAAAATGGTAGCACTGGATGACTCAAAACTATGTTCTCCAGTGAGAGCACAGAAAATCCTATAGCCTATCAGGATCCTTAGAGGGTTGGGCATAGAAAGTTAGCCTTCCCATCCACTTTCTAAAGACATAAAAGGAGTCATTGAGACCCAGGTAGGGAGATTCACTTCCCACTTCAAACTGATTTCTTGTGAAGCACTTTGACGGACGACTCCAGAACAAGAATTTAGAATCCAGGCTTCAAATCCAGAAGACTCCAGAACCAGAACTTAGAATCCACACTTCAGAACTTGTAGCAGAGAGGCCTAGTCCACAAGCTGAATCCTTCAGAGGCCTCAGAATCCAGCAACCTAACCAAGCTATTCAACAGCCGGGCGAGCTGTTTGATTCTGGCCTAGAACCCTGTGCCAGAACCCAGAAAGCAGAGCTGTATCCAGAACTGAGGCCAGACCAGACCACTGTGCAGTGCCGAGACCGCAACCAGAGATCCAGAACCGAGACCAGACCAGACCATATTGCTGTGAGCAGAACCAGTGCCAGAGACTGTCCCGTGGTGAGAGAACCGCAGCCAACCTGGCCAGATCTTGACGGCCTATTTCAAATGTATAGTGTGAGTACCCAGCCAGAACTGTGCATAGTCATCCATTATTTTAAAATAAGCTTATCCCATGCAATTCAACCTGCCTAGAACTGCATTAGAAATCGTGTGTTCATTCTGTGACTTTAAAGCTGTGAAAGTGTCATTTGCCATTCTGAATCATTATTTCATTTCTGAAAATCTACCTCCACAAAATCGTCCATTTCCTTTGAACCATACGTGCTAGGAACGAGATTTAACTTTCATTTTAAAGCTAAGATCCTCAGCTTTCCAATACGCCCTACAACGACTTATAGTTCTTCCGTTATCGCGTTCCATGGCACTCTGAAAAAGTGCAGCGAATTGCAATTTGAATCAAATTTCTCCACCTGTCAAAATCGCTGTCTTTTGCTTGCAACTGCTGAAATCCGTTTTCAACCTGATAATCCCTCATGAATCACTGATAGTGTTGACCTGAACCAATCTTAAGTAGCTATCACTTACCCTGAATCTCCTGTAGGGAATTAAAAACATTTTGAGCATATTTTCACTTCTTTGCAAATCACATTTAAAGTATTTTTGCCTGTGTTTTAAAATCATCCCTGTTGCTCTAAGCTTGCTAGGGAACTAGAATGTGTATTGCATTTCATTATATTCCTGAAAATTGTGTGCTCTCCTTCCATCTCCTTATATTGCATAGGGGGGGGGAGTGAATTGCCACAAGGGAAAAAGTGATCATATTATCTCTTGTTGAAACCATATCAGTTTATTTCTGTGCTGCATTCTTTTCAATCATTGCATTTCCTTGAACTCATAAAAGCATTCTCAGCTACTCTATCCTCTCTATACCAACTCCTAAGTAATTCAAGAAGTGTGCTAATATAATATTATCCATTGTTGATCACTGTCATATTCATAAGTGTGCTAACATATATTAATTTATTTATAAAATTGTAATATATATCTTGTTTAATTTTTCAATAAATCTTGTAATTTGCAAAACAAACCTACTTCTTGGCTCAGTGAGGTCAGGGGGATTCAAAGAGAGGGGCGTGATATGAGGGTTTATCATCCAGATTATAACTTGTCATAAAAATATATAAATAAGGGCTTCCCTTGGGCATCCCAGACAAGGCATTGACTTAGTTGGAGTGCTGATTTGAAGTCCCTTAACAGAGTGGGGGCTCGAGCCGGAACATCTGGATTAGACCTACCACTTGTGCAGCTTAATACAGTGTGCTAACTGATAGGATACATAAAGCATGTTGGATCACCACGCTGTATTACACTGTAAAAGCACTTCTCAAAGGAACGCTCTGTTTTGCAAAATAAAATACTAACTTCTGTAAGTCAGGAAGGAAATCAATTTCCAGAATGACGACACTGGTTGACATCAAAATAGCGAGAGGACACCTCTTACATAAGTTCTTTGTGAGAGGTGAGTTGGTTTATCTTGACCAGACGGTGTGGTTGCAGGCAATCAATGATATGATATGATAGTTTATTTATATAGCGCCTATACACAATGTGTTTCAAAGCGCTTCAAGGAGGGAAGGGAACAAAGGAAAATACAGTTACATTCAGCAAAAGTCCTTGAAACAGTACAGAATGTAAAAATAACTATCATAATAGGCCTGTCGACATTTCTGATAGTGCAAGTGCATAGAACAAGTAAGGCAAGAGGTAATGGATAGGAGGAGAACAAAGCAAGCAGTAACATTACTATGTCTGACGACAATTTACGCAGTGCAGGTGGTAACAAGAGGAGGGGTGGGAGGGGGGCAAGGGTACGGTGGGGAAAGGAGAACAAGGCACGATACTGAACAAAAGTGTCGGTGACAAATTTGAAAGTAGGGGAGGGGGGAGGAAGAGAACAAGGGGGAGGGAGGGGGGACAGACAAGCTGCTATCGAGAGTCAAGGAACAAAAGATAGGAGTAAGTGCTAGGAGGGGGAAGTCTGAGAGGAGGGAGAAGGAGTGGGGAGTAGGAGAGGTAGTAGAAGAGGATGGATGTGAGGAGGAGGGAAGGAGGCAGGAAGGGGGGTGGAACGCAGAGCAAGAGACTCAGAGGGGGAAGGGGGGCACACAGGCACTCACGGAGGGGCAGGGGGGCACACAGGCACTCACGGAGGGGCAGGGGGGCACACAGGCACTCACGGAGGGGCAGGGGGGCACACAGGCAATCACGGAGGGGCAGGGGGGCACACAGGCACTCACGGAGGGGAAGGGGGGCACACAGGCACTCACGGAGGGGCAGGGGGGCACACAGGCACTCACGGAGGGGAAGGGGGGCACACAGGCACTCACGGAGGGGCAGGGGGGCACACAGGCACTCACGGAGGGGCAGGGGGGCACACAGGCACTCACGGAGGGGCACACAGGCAATCACGAAGGGGGGCACACAGGCAATCACGGAGGGGGGCACACAGGCACTCACGGAGGGGCAGGGGGGCACACAGGCACTCACGGAGGGGGGCACACAGGCACTCACGGAGGGGCAGGGGGGCACACAGGCACTCACGGAGGGGAAGGGGGCACACAGGCACTCACGGAGGGGCAGGGGGGCACACAGGCACTCACGGAGGGGCAGGGGGGCACACAGGCACTCACGGAGGGGCACACAGGCAATCACGGAGGGGGGGCACACAGGCACTCACGGAGGGGCACACAGGCAATCACGGAGGGGGGCACACAGGCAATCACGGAGGGGGGGCACGCAGGCAATCACGGAGGGGCAGGGGGGCACACAGGCACTCACGGAGGGGCACACAGGCAATCACGGAGGGGGGGCACACAGGCAATCACGGAGGGGGGCACACAGGCAATCACGGAGGGGGGGCACACAGGCACTCACGGAGGGGCAGGGGGGCATACAGGCACTCACGGAGGGGCAGGGGGGCACAGGCACTCACGGAGGGGCAGGGGGGCACACAGGCACTCACGGAGGGGCAGGGAGGGCACACAGGCACTCACGGAGGGGCACACAGGCAATCACGGAGGGGGGGCACACAGGCAATCACGGAGGGGGGGCACACAGGCACTCACGGAGGGGCAGGGGGGCACACAGGCAATCACGGAGGGGCAGGGAGGGCACACAGGCACTCACGGAGGGGCACACAGGCAATCACGGAGGGGGGGCACACAGGCACTCACGGAGGGGCACACAGGCAATCACGGAGGGGGGGCACACAGGCAATCACGGAGGGGGGGCACACAGGCACTCACGGAGGGGCAGGGGGGCACACAGGCACTCACGGAGGGGCAGGGAGGGCACACAGGCACTCACGGAGGGGCACACAGGCAATCACGGAGGGGGGGCACACAGGCAATCACGGAGGGGGGGCACACAGGCACTCACGGAGGGGCAGGGGGGCACACAGGCACTCACGGAGGGGGGCACACAGGCAATCACGGAGGGGGGGCACACAGGCACTCACGGAGGGGCAGGGGGGCACACAGGCAATCACGGAGGGGGGGCACACAGGCACTCACGGAGGGGGGGCACACAGGCACTCACGGAGGGGCAGGGGGGCACACAGGCACTCACGGAGGGGCACAGGCAATCACGGAGGGGGGGCACACAGGCACTCACGGAGGGGCAGGGGGGCACACAGGCAATCACGGAGGGGCAGGGGGGCACACAGGCAATCACGGAGGGGGGGCACACAGGCACTCACGGAGGGGGGGCACACAGGCACTCACGGAGGGGGGGCACACAGGCACTCACGGAGGGGCAGGGGGGTACACAGGCAATCACGGAGGGGGGGCACACAGGCACTCACGGAGGGGGGCACACAGGCACTCACGGAGGGGGGGCACACAGGCACTCACGGAGGGGCAGGGGGCACACAGGCACTCACGGAGGGGCAGGGGGGCATACAGGCACTCACGGAGGGGGGGCACACAGGCAATCACGGAGGGGGGCACACAGGCAATCACGGAGGGGGGGCACACAGGCACTCACGGAGGGGGGGCACACAGGCACTCACGGAGGGGGGGCACACAGGCACTCACGGAGGGGCAGGGGGCACACAGGCACTCACGGAGGGGCAGGGGGGCATACAGGCACTCACGGAGGGGCAGGGGGGCACAGGCACTCACGGAGGGGCAGGGGGGCACAGGCACTCACGGAGGGGCAGGGGGGCACACAGGCACTCACGGAGGGGCAGGGGGGGCACACAGGCAATCACGGAGGGGGGGCACACAGGCAATCACGGAGGGGGGGCACACAGGCACTCATGGAGGGGCAGGGGGGCACACAGGCACTCACGGAGGGGCAGGGGGGCACACAGGCACTCACGGAGGGGGGCACACAGGCACTCACGGAGGGGCAGGGGGGCACACAGGCAATCACGGAGGGGGGGCACACAGGCAATCACGGAGGGGGGGCACACAGGCACTCACGGAGGGGCAGGGGGGCACACAGGCACTCACGGAGGGGCAGGGGGGCACACAGGCACTCACGGAGGGGGGCACACAGGCACTCACGGAGGGGCAGGGGGGCACACAGGCAATCACGGAGGGGGGGCACACAGGCAATCACGGAGGGGGGGCACACAGGCACTCACGGAGTGGCAGGGGGGCACACAGGCACTCACGGAGGGGCACAGGCAATCACGGAGGGGGGGCACACAGGCACTCACGGAGGGGGGGCACACAGGCACTCACGGAGGGGCAGGGGGCACACAGGCACTCACGGAGGGGCAGGGGGGCATACAGGCACTCACGGAGGGGCAGGGGGGCACAGGCACTCACGGAGGGGCAGGGGGGCACAGGCACTCACGGAGGGGCAGGGGGGCACACAGGCACTCACGGAGGGGCAGGGGGGGCACACAGGCAATCACGGAGGGGGGGCACACAGGCAATCACGGAGGGGGGGCACACAGGCAATCACGGAGGGGGGGCACACAGGCACTCACGGAGGGGCAGGGGGGCACACAGGCACTCACGGAGGGGCAGGGGGGCACACAGGCACTCACGGAGGGGCAGGGGGGCACACAGGCACTCACGGAGGGGCACAGGCAATCACGGAGGGGGGGCACACAGGCACTCACGGAGGGGGGGCACACAGGCACTCACGGAGGGGCAGGGGGGCACACAGGCACTCACGGAGGGGCAGGGGGGCACACAGGCACTCACGGAGGGGCAGGGGGGCACACAGGCACTCACGGAGGGGCACAGGCAATCACGGAGGGGGGGCACACAGGCACTCACGGAGGGGGGGCACACAGGCACTCACGGAGGGGCCTGCGATCCGGCGTACCGCGGTGGACAGCGGTAGACAGGGCCTTAGGAGTGGGCCTTGTGAGGAGGGCCGGCCAAGCCTGCCGGCCTCCCCATTGGCCCAGATGATCAGGGCAGCAACCAATCCCACATCCCCAGCAGCACCATGCCTAGCACTCCGGTGCAGGCACTGAAGACAGCCATCTTGGAATGGCGGAATCCAACAAAGGAACAAGTATGGCAATTGACTACACATGAAAAACGGAGCATTATGTAGGCCCCCAATGCATTTAAATACATACTGGTGCAAAGAGCCAATGCAGGCTGAGTCCAAAACACAATTTAGGTCCAGTTTCAGGCGTCGCCGCTCGCCGCTTGTTTAAGCCCAAAAGTGTGGGGCTTACCTTAGATTAGTGTCCGCACTGCGAGTGCAAGTGAAAGTCATGGCAGGAGAAGGTGAGAAGAGCTGCAACCGCTCCGGCGGCCCAGCAGTGAAGGGAAAGCAGAGGGAGAGTGCAGGATGGAGGGGGCCAGGAGTGGGCCTTGTGAGGAGGGCCGGCCAAGCCTGCCGGCCTCCCCATTGGCCCAGATGATCAGGGCAGCAACCAATCCCACATCCCCAGCAGCACCATGCCTAGCACTCCGGTGCAGGCACTGAAGACAGCCATCTTGGAATGGCGGAATCCAACAAAGGAACAAGTATGGCAATTGACTACACATGAAAAACGGAGCATTATGTAGGCCCCCAATGCATTTAAATACATACTGGTGCAAAGAGCCAATGCAGGCTGAGTCCAAAACACAATTTAGGTCCAGTTTCAGGCGTCGCCGCTCGCCGCTTGTTTAAGCCCAAAAGTGTGGGGCTTACCTTAGATTAGTGTCCGCACTGCGAGTGCAAGTGAAAGTCATGGCAGGAGAAGGTGAGAAGAGCTGCAACCGCTCCGGCGGCCCAGCAGTGAAGGGAAAGCCGAGGGAGAGTGAAATCGCACCCCAGATCACTGAAACAGGGTCAGACACATGGAGAGATCAGGGTCCATTATATGTGGCCCTGAGTGAACTATATATGGCCCCTAAAGCCAAAGATGAGCACGACAAGATTGTCAGGATAGCGGCATATTAATATTTATATATGGGAGCCATACAGGACAAATGTGCTGAAGGCCAAGATCTGGCGAATAGGCAACAGATGGCATTAGAGAAGGCTCAATCTGACCTGGTCTCTTCCGAGCAGAGGCTGCAGAGGAGCCAGGAGTCAGACAATGATAGTAGGCAGTATATCATTAAAATAAAAGAGGACATGGATATACTGCAACAGGAAAAGACAGACCAGGATACCAGATTTCTGGCCTTGCAGAAGGAGTACCAAGAAGGTCTGGACTCCCTACTGCAGAGCCAGAAAAAGCTGGAGCAACAACTAGACTTCAACAGGGCATGCACAGAGCAGGTAGCCACCCTGCAAAGTCATCTAGATAGAGTGAAGGCAGAGAGCAACAAACTGATTCTGAAAGACCTGGATACCCAGACAGAATTTGAGGAAGAACGGCAGAAAGCTGGTGCCTTTCAAAGGCAAAGGGACGAACTGGCGGCACAGAAGCAGGCTCTTAGTCAGGAAAGGGACACCTTAGGCCAGGAAGTCTGCAGATTAAAAGAAAAAATTGAAGAAAATCCCTTGGCCCTCCAGGGACTGGGTCACATCCAAAAAGAGCATCAGTACTTGTTAGAGCACACCAGGAGGGTGGAAGATGCTCTGGCAAGAAAGGAGCAGGCCAGTAGGGATGGGACTCAGGAGGTAACCCTCCTGCATCAAAGACTGGCCCAGTACTCCAGGACCAACCAGGAGGCACAGAGAGAAAATGAGGCTCTTTGTCAGCACAATGATAGGCTCCAGCAACAGGTAGCCATGCAGGAGAGACTGATAGAGTCTAGTAAGACCCTGGTTGAGGAACTGAAAGCACAGGCTCTTGCATTGCAACAGGGAGCAGAGGCTGATAGAGATGAGGTTCGCTGGGAAAGGGAAACTCCTGAGCATAACCTCAGGAGCCCTAGTACCAGAGGCCTTCATCCCTCCCAGTCCCTGGACTCTGCCACCCCCATGTCCCCTGGCGCCCAGGAGCCCAGGGCCACGGGGATGGCAGACTGCTATCCAACCAGAAGTATGGGGCTCGTAGGCCAGTACCACCCAGGAATGGAGGGGCGGGCATCTGGGTATGGGCACCCAAGTACAGTGCAATTTAGTGGGGAACACCAGGAGAGTAGGCCCACTAAAGGCATCCTGAAAACCTCTGCCGACTTAGGTCAGTGGGGGGGGTACTTATCAAATCCTGGCAGCAAGGAGGAATCTGAAGACTCCTTTGAGCGTCACAGGACACAGGAGACCAGGTCCCCACATTCTGCCAGCCATTCCCAGGCTCATAGAATCCGGGAAAACCTGGAAGTTCAGACGGGCACCTCTGGGAGCAGTGCTTCTGAGTCAGAGGATGAATGGACCAGGGTTACCCGAACCAAAAAAGCAAATAAGGCAAAAAGGGCCTTGCTTAAGAACCCCTTAAAACAGATTAAGGCAATAAGGAGTGTCATCACCCCTTATCACAAGAACGCCAAGTATTCTGTTTGGGAACACTTGGAGCTTTACGAGCAAATGATGGAGACTTTCCATTTGAAGGACAGCAGTAGCTGCATTCAGTATGTCAAATGAACATTCTCCCCAGAATACTCCAGTTTCTTTGCAGGGCTCGAGGACCAAAACCATTCAAGATGGTCCACATATGGGGCGGCCATCTTGAAACATTTTTCTGTTCACAGAAATCCCCAAGAGGCTCGCAAGGCAGCCTACAATTTGCAATGTGGGGAGGATCAGGCCCCACAAGAATTTGTGCAGGAATTGAAGCGTGCCTTTGCGCAAACTACTAAAAGGGTGCACACGGACAGTAAAGAGTTTGTATATACGTTTTTCCATGCCTTTCCCAAATACATCATGACCCAGCTAGTGAGAGATTTTCATGAGAAAATGTCACTAGACTGCGTCATTGAACAGGCTACCCGGATCTATGAGGTGCAGAAGCCCAGGGAAAATAAAAAATAACACCCAGCAAAACCCCAAATCAACCAGAACCCCTGCTGCTGCCAAGGTGGCAGAGGTAAAGGTTGCCCCCATTTTAGATTTGGAGATGGGGGAGCCTAAAAACATGCCAAGACTGAAGAATTCTAAGCCCAGAAGGCCCTCGGGCCAGTCACAGACAGGGAGTCAATGAGGTAGTCCCACAAATGGGGTCCCTAACTCCCCTGACTATGTAAGTCCCCGCTACAAGGGAACCGACCCATCCTGGGTTATGTGTGGACTCCTCCACCCCAAGAGGGGGGGGTCCAGCCAAGCGCCTAACCCGGGGAACTTCCCTCATAACTTCCCACACGAGGGCAGAAATTCACCAAACCCTGGGCAGAACTTTTTCCCAGGTATCCACCCAACTTCCAGCCCCAAAATCACCCATCCTTCTTTCCCCAATTCCCTGAGCCCAGACAACATAATCCGGGAGAGGGGAGGCCAAGGGTGGAGGGGTACCCAAATCTTCCCAACCCGGGGTACTACCAGGGAAGGGATAGCTGCCCTTCCCAGGATCAGCCCAGGGGAGAAAACAGAACCCGTATCAGCCTGAGCGGGTTTCGCAGTTACAGCATCAGGTCCAAAATATGGCACAGGATCTGGGTCACACACTGAGGGCTCAACAGAACCCTCAGATGAGCATGCCACCACAGAATGCCCCAAACTTTGTGCCTGGTGCTCCAGAACAATGACGGGGGCAGCACCCCGATAACCCACCGGTTCCCAGGGAGGAGGCACAAGAGGAAGGGGGGTGTAAAGCCTTGGAGGAAGCTTCCTTCCCCACTTGTAAACAGCCCCTGGAAACCCAGGAACTGGAAACAAAATCTCCTTCCCCTTAAAGTCTGCCACCCAAGGAGCAGAGAGGAGGTAGGAGAAACAAAGGACACAAACAGACCTATTTTGTGGAGGTGGTACAGGTCTTCCAATTTGAGGGAGAGGGATCCTCAGAGGATCCTGGGAAAAGGATCTTCTCCTTCAGAGATGGGGGAACTCCTCCCAAGGAAAAATGGGTCCCAAGGGATTCCAATCCAGACTGGGTAGATGTGGGGGATTGAGCTGTCGCCGGCCATCATTCTATCCCAGAACCAACAATACCGAAAACCCCTGGTTCAAACCCATCCTGGTGACTGCCTCCAAAAAGGGGGGGGCGGCCCAGAACCGGAACCAGGGGAACCAAAAACCGCATCAATATCCAATTGCCAACTTTTTCTTTCAAATTCCAAAAACTCCCTGCCGAACTCTGCCCAAATCTATTCTCTCTCAATGTCCAAAACCAGAAAATGAGCCCACCAGTTGTCCAAAAATGTGCATTATCTGTGCCCCCTTGAGGAGAAGGAGATACTATGCCCCGGTACAAGTACAGGGGCAGGGTACAATTTTGGCACTGGTGGACACTGGATCCCAAGCTACCCTTCTGTCCAAAAGGGCCTTTGATGAACTAAATGCAGGAAGGGGGGAGAATTACCGAATTCCTCTCACCTCTCTTCCTGGACAACTTCAGAACTTTGACGGGAAGGAAATTCCTGTCGAGGGGATTGCAGATTTGGACATTAAAATTGGGCGACACAAGGTGAAACACCCGGTCATAGTAGTGACGCGAGAGAATGACCTCCTGAGAAGGTTGTCACCCCTAATAGACTGTGTAAACAAGGTCACCTTGACACAGACTAGCCGACTAATAAAATTAAAACTGAGTGTCAACCATGTTAGTTTAAACGGCACATGCCACATGGTTGAACAAAAATCTGACCAAGTAGAATTTCACTTCCAGAACAACCAAATTCCAGACGTGACAGTAATGGCAGTAGGACAACAGACTGGTGATGGGGGGTCCTCTCTATTTCTGAAAATCAACCTTCCATCCAGTTTAAGATGGTATTCCACACTGGAAGGAAACACTCTGAAATTCTTTACTAATCCACAATCAGACATTCCCACTCCGATAGTCCAGAACGATGTGAAATCAGCTCAGAGCCTGGCTGATATTCAGCAAATTGGAGAGCAGTTGTTCATCCCTGTTCAGTTAAATGATGGGAAGGACTCTGTTCTCGCCCTAGTGTATGTGAACAATGGTAAGAGCTTCATCAGCGAAGCCCTATTCCGCCAACTCCCAAAGGATCCAGCCATTCCCACATTCAAACTGATAGACAAATGGGAAATGGACCTGGAAGCACCCAATTTCAAACATCTCCTACCAATCAGGTGTATGCTCAAAATCTCCATTGGCAACAAGAGCATAGTCCATGATTGTTGGGTTGTGTGAGACGTCACTGCCGCCTTTTACTTAGGCAGTGACATTCTCAATCGCTTTGCCATTAGTTTGACCTAATATACTTCAAAGCTTGGTCCCGATTAGCGGATAATCCCATGGGCGTTGATGATCCAGAAAAAGCATTTAGGTCAGCTCAATTCTCCCTGGAAGTGAAAGTTAAAAGAGGACAAAAATTGAAAAACCCTGATGCTTATATTCATCTAAATTCTTCTCTCCAACATCAAGGGTTGGGGGAATACCCAACACCATTAGTCAACATAGAACATGACACCATTCCAATAGAGGTGGATAACAGCGATTTAAAGAGTATTACTCTAGCCGCAGGCACCATTATTGGAATGGCGGTTGATGACCGACATTTCTCCATTGATTTAGGAAATTAACTGTTAGGACCAATCCCCAAGGACTGTTTTGACAGTGACAGTGATGACAATACAACACCAGACAGGACCTTTACATGGCATGGGAGGAACTTCCTGGTGAACACTTCCTGCCCTTATGGTAAGGAAGATGTGACTTGTGACTTCAGGAGGGATGATGTGATTTTCCAGGTCCATGAGGGCTGCCTTTCCCACCTGAAGCCTCCAGTCTAAATCAGCACTCTGACCAGGGACTTCTCCACCCAGCTGGAGGAGGCTGCTGAGATAGCGAAACCAGAAGTCTTTCCAGGCTTCAGGCAGATGGTTGAAGAGAGAGTCAACCTAGCTAATGCCTGTGTGACTCTGGAGCAGAAGCAAAAGTTGAAACAAGTTTTCTTCGATTTCCAAGATCTCTTTGCGGTGGACTCATATGACTGTGGTCGCACCGACATCCACACAACAACAATTCCCACGGACCCTGGCATGGCTCCAGTGTTTGTGAAGCAATAGCGCTTGCCTCTCGCATCAATGGAGTCCCTTACTGAAATAATTAAGAACCTTGAGTCCCGGGGAATAATCCGTCCAGTACACATCACCTTCAATTATCCGGTGCTGGGAATATTGAAGCCAAACAGCCAGTGGAGACTCTGCGCCGACCTTAGGGAGCTCAACAAACGGGTCCATACTTCCCGATGGCCTCTTCCCTACATTGACCAAGGGCTGGCCCAGATCCAGGGGTCACAGGTATTCACTGCAATAGACCTGACCAATGGATACTGGACCGTGCCTGTCAGTAGGGAGGACCAATACAAACTGGCTTTTACCTTTGGGGGCCAGCAGTACACATGGACCCGGACTCCCTTCGGATACCTGAACTCCGGCAATGATTTCAACGGTTTCCTACATGAGGCCATGCCCGATCTGGGTGTGAGGGGTAACCTGGCTTATGTAGATGATGTCCTCATCAAAAGTTCATCTGTGGAGGAACACATAGCGGAGATCCGTTATGTTCTGACACAGTTGAGGGCTGCCGGAGCAAAACTTTCCTTTCAGTAAGCACAGTGATGTAGAACCCGTGTTAATTTCTTGGGGCATGAGATTACTCCTCAGGGTCTCTGTCCCCAGGAAAAGAAAGTGGAAGCACTTCAGAAACTGAAAGACCCTACAACTCTGCGGGAACTAAGGAGCCTCCTTGGACTGACTAATTACAGCAGAAAGTACATTGAGGGCTACGCAGAGATCACCAGACCCCTGATTCATCTCTTGAAGAGGGGGGCCAAGTGGGTATGGGGTCCAGAACAATCCAAGGCAGTAAGACAGCTTAAAAGAAGACTCTCACAAGTGTCTTGCCTAGCTTACTCTGTCAGAAACTAGGAGTTTTTCATGGAGACAGGGTTCTCTAATACATGCTTGACTGCAGTATTATATCAAAAGCATGACAATGTCAATAAAGTAATCTCCTATGCGAGCAAAACCTTATCCTCTGTGGAGGAAAAATTCAACGACTATGAGAAGGCACTCCTGGTAACGGTGTGGGCATTGAAGAATTACCATCCGTTTATCCAGGGGGAACACATCATAGTGGAGACTCCACACCAGCCTCTGCAATATCTCCAAAGTGACAGAATCCGGCCCGGAAATGTGAGTATTTCCGGAAATTACTTCCTGGATTCTGTCAATGCAAGGCTTTCCTGTGGAGGTCAGATATGACCAAAACAAGAAGAGTCCCCTCGCGCAAGGTCTGGCTGACTTGCATGTTTGTGCCAGAGAAAACTGTCTCGAGGAAGAAAGTCTAAAAATCAAGGACAACATGGAGGCATACCTTAATTCCCCACACAAAGTCTTTGAAGAAGACAAGTGTGAGGGAATGCCCACTGTCTTTGTGGATGGATGCTCTTACCATGTTGACAACAACGGGGAAAAAGAACTTGTGGCCGGCGTAGGGAATGCATGGGTGAATGAGTCCCCAGAACCCTCCGCTGGATACAAAATTGGTCCCCGAAGTAGTCAGGTGGCAGAGTTTATGGCTGTGTATCAAGCCATCCTCACTGCTGTCCAACATCAACTCCACGAACTGGTCATAATCACAGATTTGGATTATGTACGGAACGGGTTCGTGGAGCACCTGGTTAATTGGAAAACAAGAGGCAAGTTATGTGCTAATAACAAACCCTTGAAACATGGGAAGTTAATCCAAAACATTGATGATCTGGTCACCTCGAACGGGATGGCCATCTACTGGAAAAATATCAAGGGTCATTCCAAAGTAGAGGGACCAGACAAAACTGGAAATGACTTAGCTGATCAGCTGGCCAAAACTGGGGCCATCCAAGGGGATCTAATAGAGATTGAGTCCCTGTTGTGGGAAATCCAGGTCACTGCTATCACTAGGTCCCAGACAAATGCTCACAATGATCTTTCAACTGCACAATGGAGTAAAGAGACCCCAGATGCTGATTTGATTACGGCTCAGAAGGGGGATCCAATAATTGGTAAGTTTTACCAACACATTGAGGACCCTGAAAACTTTCCCCTGATGGATATAGATTACATTGGGAAAGAGGACCTTAGAGTGTTGATGAAATGTCCAAAAATGTTCCGAATCCAAGACAGTTTGTTGGTAAAGAAATCCCAATCTGGCCAAGATCAGTGGGTGGTTCCTACCTCATTCCGAAGCCTGATGTTAAATCACGCCCATGATGCGGCCACCGCCGGTCATAGGGGGTTTCACACAACACTTGAGATCTTAAGAGAGGTTGCATACTGGCCACACATGGGGCATGACCTCAACCAATACTTGAAGGGGTGTATTGTGTGTGCACAATTTCAGCCAACATCCCTCACACACCGTGCGCCTCTCCAAAAGAGGGGGGTGACACTCCCATGGTCAGATTTGCAAGTCGACTACATAGGGCCCGTGATTCGCTCCTCTAGGGGAAATAAGTACATGTTGACGGTGACATGCTTATTTACTAAATGAGTAGAATGTCTCCCTGCTCCAAACTGCAAAGCAGAAACAGCAGCTGCCCTGATGATCAACCACATTTTTTCACGTTTTGGTCTACCCCAAAGGATTGAGTCAGACAGAGGTAGCCATTTCACCAGCGAAGTAATGACAAAGATGTGGGAGATAGTGGGGGTTAAAAGGAAGCTACATATTGCCTACCGGCCAGCCTCTTCTGGTGCAGTGGAGAGATACAACAGAACCATTGTGAGCATCTTAAAAAGGTTTGTGGCAGATTCTGGGCCAAGTTGGGATATCCGATTACCTCTTGTCCTAATGGCCATCAGATCCACCCCTTCTTCTGCAACAAAAATGTCACTGTTTGAGCTGATGACTGGATGCAAGATGGTGTTTACCCAGCATTTGCTCTACAGGACCCAAGAGCAGACATTAATCAATGCCTCCACAACTCATGAGTATGTGGAGAATTTGAGGAAACACCTTCAGCATGCATTTGCCTATGCTCAGCGAAACCTAGAAAGATCAGCCGAGAGTATGAAGACTCACTATGATTTGAAGACTACTTGGAAAGAATACAATGTGGGAGACCGGGTCTACTTATACAATTTCCAAAGGAACCAGACCAAACAGCGAAAATTTCTGCCTACATGGAAGGGACCTTTTGAAATTGTAGACAAGATCTCCCCAGTTGCCTACAAGATCCGCATCCCCAAGGGTAGTTTGGCGGAAGGGGAAGACAAGTGGGTCCATATAAATCAGCTAAAGTGTTGCCATTCCAGGCACACTCTGCAGCAACTGGAGGACCCCTCTGCAATCCCAAAGGGGGCTGCTCCAGATTAAAGACAAGTCCAACCCTAAAATATCCCACATATAGCCTATAAAATTCCATGATTCTTGAATGCAAATGTCTCCTGATTTATAAAATGTATATGTTCGCCCCACCATTAATAGTGGTGGGGAAATGTCTACGAATATGTTTCTGACACTTTGCTTTTTCATCCTAGGAGAGATAAAACCATGGAGACTGACCAAGGAGGACGACCCGGGGACCGAGAGCAAAGATCCGAGGGGCCCGGGGTACCGCCCAATACTCCCATCAGGACCGGCAAGGAAAAATGATCGATCGACCCTGATGGAGGAAAAGATGCTGAACTTTGCCATCGGTGGAATCGGAAGAAGATGAGGCGAACATCCCAGATATTGCAAGTTCCATCGGTGAAAGATCAGAATGGCCATCGCAAGAGGGGGGGCTTGTAGGATGTTTTTACCCATGCATCCAAGCCCTACCACAGAACTGTGCATTACTGGCATTGAAAACATCATAATGGCCAGAACTCACCAGAAAATGCAGAGGGGAAATATGAAAAATAGATTGCCATCCATTTTTGCCTCTGTCAAGGTTAATACAAGAGACCATTGCCAGGCCCTATCCTTTGGCTACACACAGAGCAAAAACCAGTGCAAAGAAAGGTGGTTCTGTTCAAAATCTGTTTTTATTAATGTCAAAAATTGTTAAGATCATGGGCGCGAAACCACCAATCAAAAATCCAACTCTGGTTGAGTGTTCTACTTTACTCTACTGCAGATATATATCTACATAATACCATGTTAAGCGAGGATCATATAATATCAAGTAAAATCCCCTTTTTGAAATGGATTAATTCAAGACAGCTCCCAAAAATGGGTGCAGTACCGGCGCTCGACACTAACCGGCGCTAGCGGTCTAAACTCTGATTGGGGACCTGTATTTCAGAAGCTAAACAGCATCCTGAGCTAGCTGGGACTTCAAAGGCTTGCTGATTAATGAGAATTCTCAACACCTACTGTTCCCAGGCCCTGTACTAGAAGGCAGTCTGATTCAATTAACAGTTCAAGAGGCCTCTGTTCATGGGAAGTCTTCACACCTGCTCTTACCACCAACAGTACAGGATATCGCCTTGACATGTAAATTAGGAGGGGAGGAGAGCTTCCTGCAGCCTGGAAGAAAGGAACGATAGCCTCTTTCAATTGAACAGGATATGCTGATTTGAGGTGTAATTGTCAACAGTTGCTCTGGCAGGAAAGCATGTGACATCTGACTCAGCCAGCTAGAGGCAGGCCAGACTGGGTTGTGGATTTCATATTGCACCAAATTTATGTTTGATCAAATTGCTTATAAAATATGGTATTAAGCTGACAGAAATGTACAATTTGGAGATTCTTAATATGAAAAATGTACCTACAATTTGAGATTAAACTCCACTCTGTGTGACGCTCTAATACCGAACCCCGCTATTTATTAATATTGCAGACACTGTGCTTACACTAGAGAATTGAAAACTTATTGTAATGTGCTCAGGGAGGGGGTGTACCTCTGTGTACATTTTGAGAAAAAACCAATGTTGCAAAAGCTACTAAAAAGCGCAAAATGTTGTCATTTCTGAACCCAAGCTCGCAGGAACATGGGGCTTGATAAGAGACCTGTCTTAGTTCATCCATCATGTGTACGTGTATTTTCAACAACTTGTGTATCTGGGAAATATGTGTTTTGGGTAAAATTGATTTTCTCAGTAAAAACAAAGGGGCGTTTCTTCAATAGATTGTAAAATGGTAGCACTGGATGACTCACAACTCTGTTCTCCAGTGAGAGCACAGAAAATCCTATAGCCTATCAGGATCCTCAAAGGGTTGGGCATAGAAAGTTAGCCTTCCCACCCACTTTCTAAAGACATAAAAGGAGTCATTGAGACCCAGGTAGGGAGATTCACTTCCCACTTCAAACTGATTTCTTCTGAAGCACTTTGACGGACGACTCCAGACCAGAACTTAGAATCCAGACTTCAAATCCAGAAGACTCCAGAACCAGAACTTAGAATCCAGACTTCAGAACTTGTAGCAGAGAGGCCTAGTCCACAAGCTGAATCCTACAGAGGCCTCAGAATCCAGCAACCTAACCAAACTATTCAACAGCCGGGCGAGCTGTTTCATTCTGGTGTAGTGCCGAGACAGGAGCCAGAGATCCAGAACCGAGACCAGACCAGACCAGATCGCTGTGAGCAGAACCAGTGCCAGAGACCGTCCCGTGGCGAGAGAACCGCATCCAACCTGACCAGATCTTGACGGCCTATTTCAAATTTATAGTGTGAGTACCCAGCCAGAACTGTGCATAGTCATCTATTAGTTTAAAATAAGCTTTCCCATCCAATTCAACCTGTCTAGAACTGCATAAGAAATCGTGTGTTCATTCTTTGACGTTAAAGCTGTGAAAGTGTCATTTGCCATTCTGAATCATTATTTAATTTCTGAAAATCTACCTCCACAAAATCGTCCGTATCTTTTTAACCATACGTGCTAGGAACTCGTTATAGTTCTTCCGTAATCGCGCTCCACGCACTCGGAAAAAGTGCAGCGAATTGCAATTTTAATCAAATTTCTCCACCTGTCAAAATCGCTGTCTTTTGCTTGCAACTGCTGAAATCCGTTTTCAACCTGATAATCCCTCATGAATCACTGATAGTGTTGACCTGAACCAATCTTAAGTAGCTATCACTTACCCTGAATCTCCTGTGGGGAATTAAAATCATTTTTAGCATATTTTCACTTCTTTGCAAATCACATTTAAAGTATTTTTGCATGTGTTTTAAAATCATCCCTGTTGCTCTAAGCTTGCTAGGTAACTAGAATTTGTATTGCATTTCATTATATTCCTGAAAATTGTCTGCTCCCCTTCCATCTCCTTATATTGCATAGGGGGGGAGTGAATTTCCACAAGGGAAAAAGTGATCATATTATCTCTTGTTGAAACCATATCAGTTTATTTCTGTGCTGCATTCTTTTCCATCATTGCATTTCCTTGAACCCATAAATGCATTCTCAGCTACTTTATCCTCTCTATACCAACTCCTAAGTAATTCAAGAAGTGTGGTAATGTAATATTATCCATTGTTGATGACTGTCATATTCATAAGTGTGCTATCAAATATTAATTTATTTATAAAAGTGTGATATATATCTTTTTTAATTTTTCAATAAATCTTGTAATTTGCAAAACAAACCTACTTCTTGGCTCAGTGAGGTCAGGGGGATTCAAAGAGAGGGGCGTTATATAAGGGTTTATCATCCAGATTATAACTTGTCATAAAAATATATAAATAAGGGCTTCCCTTGGGCATCCCAGACAAGGCATTGACTTAGTTGGAGTGCTGAATTGAAGTCCCTTAACAATGACAAGTCGCATAGTCACATAGTTTGATATGCTCTCCTGTGTGTGGATGGTTAATTATTTCACCCTTCGGTATATACCCCCAACTGCTGCAATTGAGGCAAGCAAATGTCCCATTCTTTCAGTTCTCCTTTTTTGTGTTGGGGGTCTTGTTCTGACAGGTATTTCTCCAAAGTTCCTGCTTTGCTGGTAGGCAAAAGTTGGAAAATCCCTGAACAAGTGTTCAACTTATTGATCACATGTGATCGTTCTCCAATTCTTTTTAATAATACTTTTTATTCTGTTTCTTTGTTTAGAAAAAAACAACGGTGGCTCTGTACTAGCTCTTCTTTCACCTTCAGTAGATCCTCTCTCTTCTGCTTTTCTATGCTTGTCCGAGCTGATTCCACCTCTTCTGCAGTATATCCATGGTGCAGATGGGCCTCTGATCACCTTAACCCAGTGTATGCCCACCATTTCAGAAGAGTGTGCATGTTTGTCCGTAAAGCAAGTTCATTTTACAAATGGCAGGGAGGGGCTACATGACGCGGTAGAGTCAATCTAACCCAAGTCTCTCTGAACCACACAAGTTTGCACATGTTATACATTTGCCAACAGTTAAGCACTCTCACATTTGTTATTACAAGTTGTCTCTCCCACAGAACCTATACAAAAGAAATCCAATCTTCTCTAATTCCCACATTCTCATTGGTCACATTTATTTAGCTTCCATCATCAGCACATATTCATAGCACACCTGCTTTTCAGAGTCTTCTGTGGTAGGTCATAGCAGCATCACATAGTTGCACATTTAAACACAAACATAACTCTTTACAAGTTCTAGCTGGTCAGGGACTTCTAACCTCAGACGTGATGCACATGTTTGCAAGAACACTTCAAACAATGTGAGGTGGGGAAAATAAACACGTTCCCTTTGAACTGCCACCAACTATCTCACCCACCCAGACTTGCTGGTGTCCTTGTTACACTCTAATCGAAACAACTACATATTCAACATGCATGACCTCTGGATACATCCTGAGAAAATAATCAAAACCCATAAAGTCTTGGTCAACGCTGCCCTTAGCTGTTCCTTCACCCCAGGTTTATTAATTATTCACAAACAGATGGTTGGGCTTCCCTGGATAATAAATAACAAGCTCCCATGCACTTAAAAGATTGAATCTCCTTCCCGCAATAGTGCCAAGTCATAAAAACCCCAGCCATGCCCAGAACTGACCATCTGATATTATCACAGCTGCTCATTGCCCTTCCGTAGCCTCTAACCTTGCTAAACTAGTTTCCCAGTCACACAGAGTTCATCTCACAGCACAGGTTTTAGAGCAACCTACATATTCACGAAGTTCCCCAAACTGTCCCAAACCTTATCCCTCAAGACCCCCATTGTATATATGTCTATTTATGTATGTTCAAGACTACCTTTCTCACACATGCATATGAAGCTCCTCATTACCTGGTTTCTAGGCACCACGTGGCACACCATACCCATGTTGTTTAAACTTGAATCAGCAGATTTGACATTTATCGTTCTATGAGCATGCAGATCCAAAATGTATCAACTTAAACAGAAACACGAAATATAACACATCTCCCATTATTATTAATGGTACTAAATACACATGAAATTGCAAAATCGCATCAATATTGCTTCGCTTCCAGTCACCAAGATGGCAGGCTCAATGAGAACACCTCTTTCTCATGGCGACCTTTATCAACCACCCCAACATTACCACAACCAGCTACTACTTTAACTAATACCTCAATATCTTGTTCTTCAAAACCATCATCTCAGGGAAATAAAACACTACAATCATCCCTCTCATTGGTCCCACCATGGGAAAACTCCTTCACTTGACATATCCAATTCAGCCACCCACCATTTCTGCAATCTACCTTCTGCTTCACACAATCATCCATTTTTGATGGAGGACAAATGACAGCTTCAGTCTGAGTACCCATGTGATATGAAATGGTAGTGATTCTAGCTTTGGACAGCCTCACATTTATCATGGCAGCTACTTTCGGTACCTGGTCAGAACAACATCGTAATAGCATTTGACAGCAACAAAAGATAACAAGAAAATTACAGACATTGGCATCAATAGCTTAATAGTCAGGCTCATCTAAGACGGCATTCAAGATAAAATAGGGTCATTTGTGATTCCTGTCTTATTCTCCATGACCACCCTAAGATTGTGCAAAGCGCCAATTGTTGTTTGAGTTCAGTTCTTTGAATCATTAGGTGGAAAAAATGTACAGCAAGTGCTCCCTATTTTTTGGCAGATTCCCCTCTCCATAGCTGCTATTAGGTCGAGGATATGTTGATTCTTCAAGGCGATGAGCCTCAAGGCCTGTAGTTATTATTTAATGGCACTAAAAGCTAACTCAGAAGAATTCACAAACAACAAGAGTTTGTACCGGGTCATTAGAGCTTTTGAAGATGTTGCTGAGGTGTAATTCGACCGCTTGGTCCACTGCAATGGTTCCTTCTTCCCACAACCAGACAAAGTCATTGGGGTGTCCATATTTAAT
This sequence comes from Ambystoma mexicanum, assembly GCF_040938575.1. Lineage (NCBI taxonomy): Eukaryota > Metazoa > Chordata > Amphibia > Caudata > Ambystomatidae > Ambystoma > Ambystoma mexicanum. Next base: position 946,763,242 of record NC_090922.1, read on the forward strand.
GATACAGGATATGCAAGGGCCACAGGGGGAAAAGGGGGTACAGATGTGGCTTTGCGCATCAGGGTGGGCAAGTATTAAGTATCGTTCAGAAATAACAAGGACAGGCACATGCAGCGTAGTGAGACTGCACACACCACGCCAGGCTAGAGGCAATTGTCTATAACTATATTTCCACAAGACCAAGATATATCAAGAAGGACAGCTGTACCTCAAGCTAAATCAGCAATGCAAAGTGTGAGGCAGCAGATCCCATTTGGTTTGACAGGCACCATGCCATCACCCTTGAAACACAGAGTAAAATGTCTAAGTGTCTGTACCTTAGCAAGTGTTTCTGGCCCCTTGAGCCATGTCAGATATTTTAAATACTTCTGCCATACATCTCCACATTCTTGGTTTACTTGTGCCACCAATTCTTCTGAGAATCCCCTCATCCCTCTGTCTCCACAACTCTTCACCCCTTGCTCCCATCAATTGTTTATTATGATGGTCCTTTTAATTTCAACTGGACTCTTTACATACAACTCACATACTTCAGCTCCTTATGATCGTAGCTGAACATTCTTTGTCAACAGGTAAAATAGATGCTGTGACTGATTGCCCTTGAGACTGCCCTCGGACACTGCACAAAGCTAGGTGCACTAGACACAATGCCTCGTCTAACTCTATCTCGTCTGGTATAAACACCTTAGGGACACCACAAAAATGGGGGATGAGAGAGCAGATGTAGCAAAATCCTACAGATTTCTCTCTCCCCACTCTCCTCATATGGCTATACCATACATTATCTGCTACAAAACCATACAAAACTATGTGCATCCATTATTGAATCTGAATTTGCATCATTATTGACCATCAAGATAGAATCACTATTTCTTAGTGACCTCAATAATATTTGATACAATTCTATAATAATAGATGCATTAATTCATACTGCTTGCCATCTTTGAACATAATAACAAGAAAAACAAGAAAGACATATGAGCAATTATCCTAATGTTCATTTTAAATCCAAAGTTTCCCTTTCTTCTATAAAATAACAGTTACTGGTCTATGTTCACTCCCCCCTTTTCTACTGGAAGGAACTGCAAATCCTTAGGGCATAGTTAACTTTGAGCCTGCTCCTTCCCCTGTGGAAGGACACTGGTATCCCGTCACATGTCACTAAGGCAGACCAAGTTTTTGCTGCCCTACACCTTCACAGCAGACAGAGTTGTGAAAATCACATGGGGTGGTCCATGGAAACGCTGCTATTCCAACATCTGACAGGCCTAAGATCAGGTTCCTCGGGAGCAATTTTGGTTGGTATAGATCATCTGATTCTTTGCTAATTTTTCCTGTAGACTGTTGATGAGAAGAAATAACCTGTGAAGATATCAATCTAACACTTTTGGTTAAAGCCCTACGACACTCCCTAAACTCCTCATCCAGGACCTCTGTTGTATGTATATCAATTTGTGTGTGCAGGTGAGTATAAGCTATGCCCAGTAAAAATCTAATTCGTACTAAGGTATTGATCTTTACCTGGCTGATTTATCAAATAAAATAGAATAATAGTACCAATTTGTATTCAAATCATTGCATACCTTGGATAATCAAACTTTAAGAACACCATTTAGCCTTACCAGTATTTCATTGGCCTGGGTGTGGTCCACTAAACACAGCCTATGCTTAATCCCCAAGAGTGAAGTAATCTCTGCCAAGAAGGCATTAAAGAAGTGGATCCCATTGTCAGACTCCAGAACTGCACAAATGTCCCCCCTTGGAAACACCACCCTCACCCAAAAATGTGCTGCAGACTTAGCATCAGGGTGTATGCAGGGCACAGCCTCGAGTCAATGCAAAAATGGGCAGACTATGACAATAAGATAGCAAAAATGTATACATGTTTTAATCATGTCAATGAAGTCTATGTGGAGCTTGTGGAATGGCCCCAAGGGCCTGAGCAAAATTCCTCTTATTTTCTTCATGGTGTTATCAGGATTACATTCTTTGAAAACTAAACAATTCCCTACCAATCTGCTTACCTGTATTTGGAGGTTTGGTATGAACCATTCCTTCTGGAGCTCTGCTGTAATTTGCCACTGAGAAGTGTGCAATGGGAGATGTAATTGCTCTAGAGCACGGGTGCACAACTGGCTTTGCTAGAGGGCTGAATACAATGTGCATGGCTTCTTGGTTGGATGGACTGTCTAAGGGGGTCCTGCTGCTTTTTGCACCAGAAAAATGTTCAAGAGGAAGTGAGAGAAAAGGTGCATTCTGGAAAGTACTTAATTAGTTATATATAATATATAATGTTTGATTTGTTAATGTTCAGATAAAATCCTGTAATAGTTCATAGAAGCATAGTGAAAACACTAAAGAGGCCTCTGGTTAATAATACCAGGATGCTGACAAAATAAGTCTGAAGTTGTACTGTTTGCTTAGCTGCAAATGGGTTTTATTTTGGGAGGCTTTTAAAAAAATGACATTGCAGTTTCACTTATCCAATACAGCGTTGCATTTCAACGGTCATAGTGTATAATAACTACAATACCAGCAATTTAATAAAATCATCTAGAAAAAAAACATTTGCTCTATCTAGCATTTGAGATGCTATCCCTTTAAAATGCAGTATTGTGTGCATTAGGAGAGTTTAGACATGTTTGAAAAAAGCCACAACCGCCTAACAAATTTGCGATTTATGTAGTTCAAGTTGACAAACACTTGCCATTCACTGTTTGTACCATGAAAAATATATTAGGCCTGGAATCTTGGACAATTTAAGCACTCTGGAATAGTGTTTGCACTTCAATTAATGTGGACAACAGCAGAGCATGCCATATGCAGAGTCAGAATAAATAGGAACTGCCTTCCCCTTACAAATTTCTAGTGCATCTAACAGTGTCACTAGTTCTGCCATTTGCGTGGAGTAATGCAAAGACAACCGTTTCTTCAGTCTGACCTGGTCTTCCCCATCTACAAAGCCCACAATGGCCACACCTGTATGCCTCTCACTGGTGTCCTGATTAATTGTCGAGGACCCATTAACAAAGAGTACCTCACCTCTCTCCAAGGCATTCTCCTTAACACCCGTCCTCTCTTCCTCTTCTCCCTCATACATTAAACAATCGTGGACAATATCATCTGGTTTCACTGATTTGGCTACAAATGTCATGGGATTATCTAGGTGAAACCATATAGAATGTATGGATGCATGTTTATAGAATATCTCCATACCCTGAGACTCTTTGGATTGTCAGAGTAGATTTGGATTTTACAAGATCCCAAAGACTGGATGCTCAATGTACAATGTCACCAGCCAACCCTTAGTAATTATTGAAGACTTCAGAATCGTAAAAATAACTTCCACTGAAGCTTGTTCAAAACGGACCTGTACTTGCATCACTGGGTCTAGGGGTCCACAATAGTATGATAAAGCTTCATGGCCTAGCAATGCTTGCAGGGCCAGGGGTGCTTTCATCACTTGTTCACTCGAGTGAGAAAACAGATTAAAAGGTCTCTTGTAATTTGGGATCACCAAGACTGGAGTGTTGTTGCTCGCAGACTTGAGTTCCTGAAAGCAAGTCACCATCTCCTCAGACCATTCTATTGGACCCTTCGCCTTTTGCGCTCCCTTAAGCCCCTGCAGTAAGGGCCTTGTGTAACTAGAGTAGTCAAAAATCTGTGACCTACAATAGTTACAGAGTCTCAATAACTGGTGCATGTGTTTCATCTTTACTGGTTGGGGCATATTCTGAAGTAAAATGGCTCTTTCTGGCATTACGTTCCACCCTGTGGGTGATGTCACTTGCTGAAAATATACTACCTCTGTCTGGCAGTATTGCAAGATTTATTTGTCCACTTTGTACCCCATCTCTGCAAGCAGGGTGAGGAGCGTTGTCGAATCTCCTCGGCACTGCTCTTCTGAAGTGCTACAGACCAACATATTGTCCACACACTGGATTAATGTACTGAACACATGTAAATTCCCCATATGCATTTGAACCACTCTATTGAAAACACTCAGCGATTCAGAGTACCACTGGGGCAACCTTGAGTAATCGAATCTCTGCCCACCATACGTAAACACTGTGATGTACTGATAATCAGGGTGTAAGGGGACAGAGAAAAATGCATTCTTTATATCAATCACTGTGAAGTGGGTTGACCCAGTACAGCTATTACAGAGAATGGTAGCAGGATGTGGCACCACCGGGAGCTACGCCTCAACAATATTATTGAGAGGGTGCAAATCCTAGACCATCCTCCAACTGAACCCCTTTGCTTTCTTCACAGGGTAGATGGCCATGTCACATGGGGACACAGAAGGCTGTATTATGCCTTGCTTCAAAAATGCCATAATGGTCTCATAAATCCCTTCCTCAGCTTCCTAGACATAGGGTACTGCTTAACCCATGGTAGTATTGTACAAGGCTTCATTTTATCTGCACTGCTCCAGCCCCAAATCATGAGGATTGCTGGTCCATATATGAACCAGCACCTTTTCTAAATATTCCTTCCAATATGGTGATGTATTTCTAATGATGAGCATGGTCTATGGTACTTCCCTTTGCTCTATTTCTATCTGGAAAGTCACCCCAATCTCAAAAACCATCCCTCCTGTGTCTTTGAACAATTGCTTGTTTGACAAATCACTTAGCGATAAGGTGGGATCGATGCACAGAACTTTGTACCACTCCCCGGCTTCTTCGTCAGTGCCTGAGAGAACCACCCTGTTCTTCTTGATGACTACTGCTTCTAGGAGATCCGTAACAATGGTGCCTGGTATTACCTCCTGCGGCTGGCAGGCCAAAAAAATATGTAATCAGTACCTGCCAAGTCTGATCTCTGATTCCCAGGACCCAACTCAACAAAACCTTTACTCCATAAAGAAACAAAGTGGAATGTGCAGGTATCCCCTTATCAAGCTATCACTACTGCATGCAAATGTGCTGCTTCTCTAAATGGATACAAACCTGAAATCGAGCATACCATATCTACCTCTGTGAAAGCAATTAACATGTGGAGTCTGCTGAGGAGATCTATGCCCAAGAGATTCACTGGGGTATCTGTGCAATAGATCAAAGGAGCACATACATTTTGTGTACCTACCTTAATACATAGATCCTTGTGTAAGGAACAATCAGGATAGGCCCAGAGAATCCCTGTGTGTCCATTGTTTTGTCTGACAAGGGGAACTCACCTTTCTGGATGCACGATTTTGTACCCCCTGTATCGACCATGAGTTAAAATGTTTGGTCACCTAACTGCACACCCATCCAGGGTTCCTCTTCTGGATAGACAGTGACAGACAGGACTGGACATATCAGAGATCCCCGTGGGCTGACCTCATCCAGGTACATATAAACACCAGACAGTAGAAAAGGATTCCCTAAAAAAATACTTGCTCCAATGTTCCTTGAGATAAAAGATTTTTCTCCCATGCCTGCTGTGGTTGCACAGAACCTGTGACATATGGCATGGTTGAGGGTTGCATCTGCTGGGAATCTACGTTAAAATACTGTGGCCTGCTCTGGCAATCTGGTGCCACGTATCCCATCCTTTCACATGACAAAAACTGGATTTCATACAACCCTCCATCATTATTTCCCATTATACCTAGGCCGCAATCCTTCGAACCTGCCAAATGACCAATTTCCTTGTGAAAATCCTCCCCTACACCCTCAGAAACCCTGCAATTTGCTTCACCCGTCTCTGTCCTCCACATCTTCTGATTTAACTGGATGTATGCAGCAGGACCATCATCTATTCTGCTCCATTGTGGATGTTCATGTCTAACTGAATTTACGGACACCCTGCTCACCTCCAGAGCTCATCTGACCATTCCCCCATTAAAGCCTTGATTACGCTTTTCATGTCCCCTATAGCCAACATCAAATATGGCAGTGTGTTTCTCTAATGCATAAATCCACTCCCCCCCTGCAGTAAGTGAAGGAAGCATTTTCATTCATTTATTCCGGTCCATGTGTGACCAGGGGACATAATATGCAGTTCCCCAACCCTTCTCTTTTATTTATTTGTATTGATTCATAAAATAACCTTTACAAAATCATTCCTATATTTATTTTTTACATGTCATAAATTATACATTTTGATTTAATCTTTTCACATCCCATCACAACGCATCGAAATTAATTAAAAGTACACACAATATCCACATAGAGTGGAACATGTACTGATAAAATACATATATATTGATAATACATGTAAAACTGATTCATACAATATGAAATCTAAAATCCAACCTATGCTCTAGCAAATCGTCTTGTAAAATTCATTTAGTGGGTTTCATGTTGTTGTCAATTACATATAGTTTTCATATTTATTTGCTTTGCTTTCCTGGAATTTGCTCAAGAGTTTCCATTACATTTTCACTTTTCAAGGTGTTCAGACGCTTTGATACAATTCCCCAGATTTTATCCAATGATATATGTACATGTTCTAGATCTGGATTTAGACAGAAGTTCCAAAAATCCTCACTTTTTTATTTCCTCATAGCTACCTACAAATTGACCTAATATTGTCATATAGGTTGGGTCCATCTTTAGGCACAACGTCAAAACATGTCTGGGAGTTTTGCTGTTTTCTTGAGATTTACAAATACGACACAGTCTCTGCAAAGGTGGGATATTGAAATGGGTGCAAAACCAGGATGTCTGGTCACCCTAACCATTCATTGCTAACACTGGGAGTTGGTTAATTCATAATTTCAGTATACAATTACGGACGGCTGGACTAGGACATTTCAAAAGGTAATGCTGGGTCTTTAGGTATTGATGGGCTATACCTAATGCATACTTGAAGTTATGCAATGACTGAAAGTGTGCGTAGTTTTTTACCCAGTCCCACTGTTCCGATGTATTCTTAAATATGACGTTCAGCCCTTCTTACTTGGTACCACATGTGGAATCTGGGGACCATTCCATATCAGAGAAGCACTCCTCAATTAATTCCCCAAAATTAGTAAAGGATCTTGTATCATAGTTCTCACCTATACATTGCCTGGCTTTTAAGGTCTACGAGTACCAATTCTAAACAAAGATAAGGCATAGGAGTGGTGGGAGGTAAACCCAGGAGCATCCTCCAGAATAAACCCTCCAAAACAGTAAGCCAAGATAGATCTTTGATTGATAGTGATTTTGGTCCATATAGGATAGCAGAAGTAAAGCTTTGTTTATAGAGCTTGAGGATCCCTTCTATTGAATAGCCGGCCGTCTGATTCGCAGATTTGTTTATCAGACAAATCAATTGTCTGGACTTTCTTTTTTTACTTTCAACGATAGCCCTATATGTCCCATCAGCAAACATCTCCATTCCCAAGTACGGGTAACTGTTCGCATATTCCACATTTTTCGAATCACATTGCACATTTATCCTGCCAATCTTGCTTCCTGATATGGCCATAATTATCATCTTATTCATATTAATTGTGAACTCATTTAAAATTGCATTGTCAGTCAGTGCCTTTAGTTTATTTTTGACACCGCTTATTGTCCAATCTAATAAAACAAGATCATCGGCATACAATAAACTTGCTATATGTCGGGATCCTAGCTTTAAAGAACATCCATCCTGTAATAACAGATTTAAGGGAAGATCTGCCAAGTAAAGGTTAAACAGAAGGGCGGCAAGGACACAGCCGTGCTTGACCCCCCTGTTCATCTATATTCAGTGTCCTCACATTACCAGAGTTGTTCAGTCGCACTTGAACACTGTTACCTTAATATAAATGGATTATAATTGCTAATAACCATTTAGGACAAACCCACATAGGTGACTTTTTCCATAGGTGGGCCCGATTCACGGTGTCAAATGCTGCACTGAAATCCACCCAAATTAAATACAGTGTGGGATTCCTCTTTTTTGCAGCCTCATGTATCAATGTGTCTATTAACCTAATATTGTTTGTGGTCACAGAGCCTGGAAGAAATCCAGTTTTTGTAAAGTGTAGGATATTGCTGCCCTTGACCCACTGCTGTCTACAATACAAAGGTAGAGAACAGTTTACCAGATGTATCCAGTAATGATAATAATCTATAGTTGGCTGGACTTTCATGAACACCGTTTTCATATATCGTTAGGAGGACAGACTTTATCCATGATTTTGGAACAGTTCTTTCTTTACAGACTTCGTCAAATAATATTTTCAATGTACTCACAAAGGCTCCAGGGACGACCTCAAATACTGCATTAGATAAGCCGTTAGGGCTAGGAGCTTGAGAGCATTTTAGGATCACAATAGCAGTGTGGATATCATCAACAATGGGAGATAACAACCATCTCCCGTTGTATCTATGTACCATCATTTCATCTCACTGGATCACACAATTGCTTGATATATATTCTTTCCATTTATGCCCAGGTATGGGATTGACCAACATAGAGTGTGTGTTCTACTTAGCCTTAGCCAACATTTGCCAGATTGATCACACTTTTCCACTGCATAAAACTGAAAACATCAATTGCCACTGCCCAATAAGGGTAGAAAACCACCTTCTTCTTAACCAACTTTTTGAAAAAAAATGTATTTGCCTTGTTTTTGCCTCAAGAATCAAATTAGGCCAGACCTCTCCTCAACTGACACCGCATTTCGCATTTAGCATTGCAAATTTCAACATCAAATATATTTGTATATTTTCCTTCATGGATGGTCGTCTGATATTGTCTAACTGATCTGGCATCTCGTACCAGTTTTTCTAAACATTTATCAATATAATCTACATGCTGTCACTTCCAAGAATCCTCTTCATAGTCAATCAAATCATTGATATATTTAGAGGCTTTACATATATTCCCAGGCGTCCAACATATCCTGCTAGCCCCATGATTAACTTCCAAATCAACCACATCATATAGACCACCTTGATTAATTTGCATATCAATGGTGAGTATCAGGACAGTATGGTCACTGAAGTCATTGCTGTGGACTCAAGCAACATCACTTTTCAGAGCACAAATGAGTACCAAAGAAGTAATCTAGTGTAGATATTTTCTTTCTAGCAGACCACGTATGTTGGCCCGGACAGTCCTCCGGTGTACGGTCATTGTACATCAGGAGACCCCACTCTTTGAGTGTGTCTAACCATATCTTTCCCTTATGGTTCCCTCTATGCTTAGACATTTGGCTCTCAGTTTTTCATGTCCCCTCCCAATAGCACAGATTCATGATCATCAGCAACTGCCTAAGAGGAGCAAATGTGGTCTATGGTCTCATAAATTTCATGAAGACATTCAACGTCTGGTTGTATATAGATATTAATATGCAGCATTGGGATCAAATCAACCATTTAATTCCCCACTATCTCAATAGTCAAAATGTTCTTAGTACTGGCTATCATTTTAGTGCTAAACAGGGGGATACTCTGCTTAACTCCCACTATTAGGCCACCCAAGGGTCATCCTTTTTAGCCTTTAATAACCAATTGCTGGGTTAAAGTAAATCTGTCAATATGGATATTTGCTGTGAACCAAGCTTCTTGTAAGAATATCACATCAATCTAGTCAAGTAAAGGCAGCAAGCCTTTAGGGTCAAGAAAATGGGTCAATCTGCAGGTGGTCCAAATAGCAAACTTTAAATATTTGTTTCTAACAGTTGGTGTGTGAGAAACTTCTTAAACAATTCCCACCAGTGGAATCTTCAACGGCAACCCCAGTGGGCACACCTACCCCCACACCTGCTCCCACCTACTTAGGTTTAGGGATCATCTCCAGATGTGGTTTCACTGCCTGTGGGATAGGGACATGTGTTGGACAATTGATTATATAACCCACATTTGAAATAGATTTTTCATGGTTACAGATCAAGGAGGACACTTCAACAGAAGTGCAATGCACCCAAACAAAGTTGCCTCCATGGATTTGTACAGGTTCAACAAAACTAAAGTCTACAGAGGATAATAATCTCAAAGCCAGAATGCTTTTACAGACTTTGAGAAGGTCGGACCTGTTACTACGATTGTCTGTAAATGTCAATGGGCCTCTGCTGAGGGTGAAGCTTTAAATTTCTTTTCCGTCTGATTTGGTACAGAATGCTGCCATACTAAGTCTGGACGAGCATCCAATTTCTCTTGACTAACAGCATCTGCCTTCAACAGGTCATGATCTGGTAATAAGTTAGTCGGTTCGCCCCTCACTGAAGCATGAGTGGGCACAGACTTTCCATGGTTTTGCCATTGGACTTCTGGATCATCAACCAACACCCAACTAGTCAAGGTACCAGTTGACTTCTGACCCCTACCTCGTTTCTTGGCAGGATTGTGCATATTATTCAAAGTCGAAATGTGCTCAGGCACTATAGATGTAGAATTAAGGGGATCGGCTGGTTGTATTTGATGGTTCGTAACCTGTTTTCTGTTCATTGCTTGTCTTTGTAATCAGGCACGTTTGGCCACACGTCTCGCTTTACGCATTTTGTACATTGAAAGCTCCACTTCAGCTTCATCTTGTATATTGGATGACACAGGTACACTAATTACATCAGGTTCGACACAGTCATGAGGCAGGTCGGTGTTTATCACAAGTTCCTCATGATCAGGACTTTTTGTATTTTTACCTTCTTGTGAAAATCGGTTATTTAAATCACCAAGTATAATCTCAAGTTTTTTAACCTCTTCAAGTATAACACTACGCAGTTTAAATGCAATCCTAACTGCAAACTGCAACACACCTTCTGACGTGTTAACATTATTGCTAAGATTGGTTGCATTACTTGTGCGTGTTCTGTTTGTGGAGGTTTCAGAATCATCCACATTTTCTCCTGTAGTTCTTGGACAAAAGTTAGGTGACATAGATAGCCATTGAGAATGAACTAGTTCAGCCTGAAAACTGGCTTGTGCACCCACACATGAAGATTCCACTAGAAGAGCTGAACTATAAGGCATGTCTCATGCCTAGAAACACTTGTGTACACGCGCATTATAAATGCCATATCATATCATAACTTCTACAAGATTACGAGTATGAATATCAGCTTTAGTAACACAGTTTGTCCCTGCACTTGTATTTTCTTGTTTCCAAAGTCTCCACGATCGGAGTAGGTATTACACACTTTGGAGCTGTACCTGTCAGCATGTAGCACATCTCTAATAGCGAGTTGCTGTCAATATCTCCATAATCGGTATTAGTAATGTTCAAAGGTAACATTTTGGTACCAGCAGCCTCCTTTGGCTCCTTGCTATTAACAGGTGTACAGGTCAGCTGGTAGAATGCAGTCATTTTGCCAGCACTCATCATAGTGGTTTGAACGCTTCAGCTTCCTACAGCCACAGTTCGAGTCTGCACACGGACTGTATCTGCACAGTGTGTATCTTTATTCCCTTACTTGGGGGGCAGTTTCTACCCCATTTTACCATTTCAGGGTTTCTGAATTCTGCATTTGGTGGAAACTTTCCCGGCATAATTTCAAAAGGTAAATACAAGTCTTTGTACACACTCAACTATAGTGCATAAAATATAAGCACAGAACAGGTGTGCAAACTCCTAGAGACACTGGTGTTTATTTTGAGTATTGCAAATATTTATGAGTTGGTTAAAGTCAAAATAGTACCTAGTTTGTAGTAAAACCGCAGCAGTAGTCAGGATCAGTGATAGCCACATGCAGCAAAGAGCAGTAGAAAAAAATAGAGCGAACAGATAAGAGCAGACGAAATGAGGCGTCAAAGAGCAAAGTGAGTTAAGGAGGCACAACCGAGGCAACTGTGACAACCCAACACAGTCTAAACAAAAGAGCAGCAGTGGCGGAGCAGCCAGTAATAAACTGCAAGTTTAAACGCAGCAACCACGCTTCCACATCGCACGCCCCACTCACAAACCACTTGCGACATATCACAGCAAATGTACTAGCTCTTGGCACTTGGCACCATCCGCTCTCTGCCGCTGCTTCTGTTTCTACTTCCAACTTCCGCTTGTCCAAAAGCAGTAACTTCACCAGCCTCTCAGCCTAGGCGCTAATCCCACTATTTTCCAGCCAGGTACTTCAAAGTGGTGCCACTTCTGATGCGGGTTTCTGAGATTGTGTTGGAGGAAAGGCCCTCATAACGTGGGGCAGCAAAGAACCATCAAGAATTAACAATACAAAGAGAGAACAGAGAACAGGAGAAACACAAACTCAGCCACTTCAGACAACTGCAAATCACAGCAAATTCCCCAACCCTTCCAGAGCAAAGGAAATTGAGTCACAGCTGATTTTACTGGGGCTTCCCCCATCTCTCCTCTTCTGCTCACTACGGCCACGAAAGTACCACAGTGTTTTTCTAAGACCCCATGGTGTACTCTGTGTCACTGCTACTGGAGTGGGAGGTGGGGCTGCTACACCATAATCTCCCTGCTCACCTGACTCCCATTTATCCTCATCTCCAACCCCTGTCATCACCTGCCCCAGCATGTCTATAGGCATCAAAGTATACTCAGCACTACCGTCGCGTGCTGGTTCCCATTCTCTCTGCTCGAATCCTGTACCCATAGCAATACTTCCATTCTCCAGGTCCACATTGACCTTCTTTTTAACTGACATATCTAATCCAACACACACTATTCCTTGCCTTCACCTTCCTTCCTCTATGTCCTTTGCCTGTCTATTCAATACTTCCTGCTCTTCACGTCTCTGCTGTGGTAGCAGCCCTACCTATTCTTCTGCTACCCTCAGTGTTTATTCCAATCTTTTCTGCTGCTGTATAACTACTGCCATTCACAGTCAATATGGTGGTAGAAGGCATAGCCTCCCCTTGTTTGCTCATTCTCAACCCTTTATCTAATCCTCTGTTGTCAGTCTCCCTCTCTCTCTCTCTCTCCTCCACCCTTAATTTCTCTTCGACCCTAGCAGTCGGGGGAGTAATTTCCTTTCCACTCAGTGTATTCCATTGGTTAGGAATTATAGCTGATGAGAGTGTTACCTTAGTCCATCTCGCAACCACTGGAGTGGACACAGGAGAAAATGGAGGTTCGAACTCAGAGTCTGTATACCCTTATGTGGGAGTGATAAAGGATAGCAGCCATATGGGGACAGTGCAAAATAATTTCCTGCAGCCTCCTTTCTCTGCCCTTCCTCTTTAACACTCTGGGCCTTCCCACGCTTCTCATACATTTCCACAGCTCTAAGATGTTAAACCACGTTTCTAACTTCAAACAATTATGCCTTGCAACTAAAAGAGTATACAGAGTTTTCCAAAATACACTTATCATAGGTGCCCTCATTAAGGCCAAGAATTTACAATGTTATCCTTAGTTTTCAGCAGCCATTCCTGATGGTACTATAAAATCTTTACCTTATAGCCAGTAAGTACCTGATATATGTTATACAATGAATTCTACATATTCCAAACCTAGTTCAACATTCAAAAGTATTACTTCAAAATATATAACTTTAAACACCGATGCTGATCCTGCGGCACAGAATTTCAACCCAAGGAACCTCTTTTTCCTGTTCCCAGTTTCTTAATCTTTCCCCACACTCACTCACTTTGCTTGCTTTCACTGCAATCACCTTGCTTAGCTATTCACTTTAATTACACTTCTCACTCTTGCACAAAAGACAGCATACTTATCCAAAAAACACACGCCAGGCCAATATCTCTGAGATATCTCCTTCACTCGAGCATAGAAGGAGCGCAATGTTTTTCACTACAATACAGCTGCTCTCACTCTCTTCATCAATAGTAAGGTATTCTCGACAACAATATCCTCTTTCCCTTACTACAATAAGATACCCTTCACTACTTTGACTAACCAAAAAATAGTGAGGTGAGGGCCCGTCCGCACAGGCAATAAAGAATGAAGGGTGCCAAGGGTATACTTCAGAAGGGTGTCTACGAGTGGACTTACTGTAAAATGCCACCTCAATCCTCGCTGAGGAATCCAGTCAACCAGACAAGCAAACTGAAGGTTATCAGGGCAACCCTCACAATGAAAGTGCTGGTGAAGATGCCACCTGACACCTCTAAAATAACAAACTAGATCAAAATATATACAGCTGGACGATGGTACCACACCTCCAGGGAACTGATAGGCCACTTACCAAAATGGTTCCTGAAAGACTGGTCCCCGCAGAGAAGTGCTGCAATTGAGTTTCGTGGACAGGAAACCCCCAATGTCTCAGAAGGCCTGGGGCCGACCCTGGTACGCCAAATGTGAGGATGGGCATTTGATCACCTTAACCCAAAGTAGGCACACCACTTAAGAAGAGAGTGTACCTTTGTCCGTAAAGCATGTTTATTGTACAAATCGCCGGAGTTGCTAGATGACGCTGTAAAGTCAAACTAACCTGAGTCTATCTGAACCACACACGTTTACACATTTTATACAATTGGCAACAGTTAAGCACTTCCACATAGTTTATTACAAGTCACCCCTCCCCACATGATTGGTCAAACCTATACAAAAGAAATCTAATCTTCTCTAATCGCCACATTCTCATTGGTCACATTTATTTAACTACCATCATCAGCTCATATTCATAGCACATCCCTTTTCCGGAGTCTTCTGTGGTAGGTCACAACGTCATCACATAGTTACACATTTAAACACAAACATAATTCATTACAAGTTCCATCTGGCCTGGCACTTCTAAACCTGGAAATGATGCACATGGTTTGCAAGAACACTTCAAACAATATGAAGAGAGGGAAAATGAAAACATTTCTTTTGAACTGGCAATAACTATCTCACCCACCCAGACTTGCTGGCATACTTGTAACACAGTAATCTAAATGACTACCAATTCAACATGCATACCCTCGGGACACAACCTGAGAAAATAATTGAAACCCATAAGGTTTTGGTCAACTCTGCCCTTAGGTTTCCCTTCAGCCCAGGTTTATTACTTAGTCTCAAACAGATGGCCGGACATCCGTGGATAATGAATAACAATCTCCCATGCACTAGATTGTATCTCCTTTCTGCAATAGTGTCAAGTGGTAAAACCCCAGCCCTGCCTGTAACTGACCAGCTGATATTATTGTAGCTGCTCATTGCCCTTCATCTCGCAACCCATGTTTTAGAGCAAACCTAAACTTTGAGAGAGTTTGCGGCACACAGATTTGATATATTCACCATGTACCCCAAACTGTCCCAAACATGTATCACTCAAGACCCCCATGTATGTATGTCCGGGATGATAGCTCCGGGAAACATGTTTGTCTTGGAAGGAAGACAACGCATATGAACACAGGTTCGAATCCCGGGATTGCACTTAGAAACTGGTCCCCGGTATTAAGTGCATTATTTAAGAACAATTGTAATTATGTATGTTCGAGATCACCATGGCCTTTTCACAGTGGTTTCTTCATGACAAATTTCCTTTCTCACACATGCATATGAAGCCCCTTGTTACCCAGTTTCTATGTGCTAAATGGCACACCTTACCCACATTGTTTATACTTGCCTCAGCAGTTTTGACATGTATCTTGCTACTCGCATGCATATCTAAAATGTATCAATTTACACACAAAGTAACACTAAAAGTAACAAATCTTCCATTCTTATTAACTATACTAAATAAATATGAATCTGCAACATTACATCAATAGCGCCGTTGCCCTAGTCACAAATATGGCGCGTGCAACTTGAACCCCTCTTTCTCATGGGGACCTTAATGGACCACCCCAACACAACATGATGGCTCGGAAAAGGCCTGTATGCCAGATCTCTGCCTCCGTAAGCCAACATTTACAGAGGCAGATGCAGTGGTGGAGCATGCCGAGGCCCTATTTGACAGCAGCAGTAAAACAACCCCTGCCCAGAGAAAGTCAGCTAATTGGGCCTACATACAGACATGGGTGACAGCAGTGGGAACTGTACCCCGTAGCATCAGGCACTGTCCGAGGCACAGGGAACCTAAAGGCAACCAGCCTCATAGCCAGACACAGGAGAGAGAGCGCTGTCAGAGGAGAAGGCACAGTGTAACCCCTTCACATCATGCTCAGGAAGGAGACGGCCAGTTCCATCCTCCAAATGATATGATAGTTTATTGATAGTTTATTTATATAACGCCTATACACAGTGTGTTTGAAAGCGCTTCAAGGCAAGGGAGGGAACAAGGGAAAATACAATGACATTCTTAATGGCCATGAACAGTAAGGATGTGAAATTAACTATCGTACTTGGCCTGACGACATTTCACATAGTGCAAGAGCTAGAACATAGAGAAGGAAGGGAGGGGGAGAGTGGGAAGGAAATGGAAACAGACAGGTGACTACCGTACTAGGCCTGATGAAATTTCTGGTAGAGCTGCAAAAAAACAAAAGGTCCGGGAGAGAGGTGCAGAAAGGGAGGGGAGGAACAAAACAAGTGACTATCATATTAGGCCTAACAACATTTCAGATAGTGCTGAGTAAGGGGGAGGCTGCGAGGAGACAGACAAGGTTGCTATCATACTAGGTCCAGGGACAATTCTGATTGAGTAAGTGCATAGAAGAAAGTAAGGGGAGGAGCGGAGGAGATAGGGAAAGGGAGAGAACAGAGAGTAAGCAATCAATAAGAGTGGAGAAGCAAGAGGGGAGAACAAATACCATTGCAAAGTCAAGATGAAGATGGGAACAGCATGATTCACGGCCACCATGATTGCAAGATGCAAAGGAAGTCCAGCATGAGAGCTGAGAAAGGGTGACACACCGTGAATCAATGAGGTCCATAAAAGTCAAATCCAGCGTTGGCCACAAGACGGTGATGGTGAAACCAGAATGTATCAGGACAGACCCCTGCAGAAGTAGGCTGGAGGGGGGAAGGGAGAGCAGGGTAGAAGAATCAAGCAAAACAGGCAACACCTGTGTGCGAGAAGGGGGGGGGTGGCACAAGGGAACATCACGGGGACCAGAGGGGTCGAGAATGCCCTGTTGGATAGAGGGAGTAAACACATGTTGGTGCATGCTTACCTGCTGTCTGAGCAGGGGGTCGGCCCTGGGTCCTACTGTTCCGAACAGGCCTAAACAGAGGGCATTGAGAGGATAGGGAGCATGGATGACGGAACTGGGACACAGCGATGGTGTTGAGCACATCTGACACCATGTACATGTGATTGTAGTGTCCAAAACCATGTGTCCCAGAGCAAAGATGCACAAAATGGACACAGGAATGATTCAACACATGTCAGTCACAGAAAATGGCCAGTGAGCACACACACACATGCCAGAGGAGGTGGATAAATGTAGCAATTCACATGCAATGTAGTTGAAACGTGCACGTCAACACATGGACACATGAGAAGCACCCATGTGTCTCAACGTAGTCCATGTCAGAAAGTTAAGCCCCACTGCACCCACAACAGCAAGCCACTTTTGCAGGTCAACCGGCAATGTGCACATTCGTGCACCGTGCACACCCTGAGCAAGCACTACCACCACCTACTATATTTAAGTTTATGTTTAAGTTTATATAGTGCTTTAATCCAAATCGCTTTACAATAAAACAACACGATACAATAATGAAGAAGAAAGTTAACAAACATGAGACAAACCAGCGTAATAATATGTAAAACAGTTTCCTTGGATATTGGAGATGTGGGAAAAGTGAGAAGGAAGGGGGAGAAAGGAAGGGAAACAAGATTCAATGATGTGAAATAATGTTGAGTGGATGTGTGAGGAAGGGGAGGGGAGGTATGAGGACAGGGGAGAAGGTAGGAGGTCAAGGGGGGAGTGGAGAAGAAGGGCTTTCAATGATGTGCGGAAAGGTGTGTGTGGGGGTGGAGAGGATAGAGAGAGGTAAGGAGTTCCAATGTAGGGGCCCAGGAGCTGAAAGGAGCAGAAGCGAGAAGCAGCACAAGGAGACGGGGGTACAGTAAGAAGAAAGAGGTCAGCGGAGCGAAGAGGGTGAGAGGGAGTGTAGAAGGAGAGGAGAGAAGAGAGATAGGGGGGAGCAAGTTCATGGAGAGATTTGAAGACCAAACAGGGAAATTGAACTTTAAGTTGGGAGGGGAAGGGAAGCCAGCTTAGTTGAGAAAGTGAGGAGGAAATAGAGTAGCGAGGGCCGAGGAGGCAGAGAGTACGTATAGAGGAGTGGTAGATGGACTTGATGGGGTGAGATGAGAGGCAGGGAGTCCAAAGAGGAGAGAGGAACAGTAGAAGAGACAGTAGAAGATGAGGGAAGAGATTACGAGTTTAGAAGCGTGGAAGGTGAGGGAAGACCTGATCTTGTAGATGTTGTAGAGATGGTGATGACAGGAACGAGAGGTGAGATAAATGTGATGGGAGAAGGAAAGGGAGGAGTCAAAGTGGGTGCCAAGATCGCAAGCAGAGGAGGAGATGGGGAGATAGGAAGGGAGAAAGTGGATAGAGGGGTAGGGGAAAGAGTGTTAGAAGGAAAGAAGAGGACTTCCGTTTTGTCTGTGTTGAGGGAGAGAAAATGGGATGACATCCAGTTTTTTATAGCTGTAAGGCAGGAAGATAGGGAGTGATGAAGGTCAGGAGAGAAAGAGGAGAAAGAGAGAAAGAGTTGGGCGTCATCAGTGTAGAAGTGGTGGGAAATGCCGAAGGAAGAGATGACGGGAGCGAGAAGGGAGGTATAAAGAGATAATAAAAAAGGGACTAGTACCGTGCCTTGGGGGACACCGTAGTCCAAGGGGATGCTGGATGAGGTGCGGCCACCACAGGCGACAGTGTAGGAACAATTGGAGAGGTAAGAAAAAAGCCAGGAGAGAACAGAGCCTTTGAAGCCAAAAGAGGAAAGAGTACCACCAAAGCCAATCACAGGAAATGTGCATCTCTGGGGCACACACAATGTCGCATGAGTGTAATCCAAGTCCACATGACATGTCTTCTAGATGAATATTAGCATGTAATTCTGTTTGAAAAAGGAACACAGTCCACGGCAGTGATATGGCCGGACCCTCCACTACAGGCACAGCATCTGCCTCCACTCCTGCACAGGTCAAACCCCTTGCCCACAGGAGCAGACAGCAGTGTAGGGCTGCTGGACCACCACCACCACCTTCCCCACCAACTCCACCACACCACCACCATATCCACCTAAGGCCACCATGGACACACCAGAAAATCCTGGGGATGACACACAAACAATGCAAACAAACATTCCGCAATGAAAGGACGTCGTACCATAACCACATGTCTCTGGTTAAATGGCTTAATTACTGTTCGTCAGCTGAACACAGAGTTAATTGTGCATTCTATATTGTAGAATAGAAAAAATGCAGGCATACGCCATTATTCAATTAGAGACTTCTGGGACTTGGCAGGACATGTTCTGACCTTTTACTTAGGTTTGAACGATTTGCTTTGGGCATGATCTCAACACTGCACCACATTGGTTAATGCAACATTTCATTTAATCAGCAAGAAATTGTCATCTGATTAACCTGAACTTGCTACTAGAATCATTTGCCAATTTGGCCAAAACTTTGAATCGATTGCGGGTTCAGAAAAATATTTTCTTCCAGGCTTACCCAGAGTCACCATGTCCTTCACACCAGTTCCGTTAAGCACATATACACAATCAGGAGTGAAGAGGCACTTCAGTGCATCAGATTTTAATGTATGCAGTTAGATGTGGCAGGCATTGGCTATCAGCCCCAACAATCACACATGGATCACACGGTCTTTAGCCGGCCAGCAGTCACTGTATGTCCAGGCGACCAGTAGCAGTAAGCACAGATTCACAATTAGTTGGACATAACTATCCGAGACACCTGAAAGCTGGGTACATGGGCAGTATTTACATTTCCTTTTGGGGTATGATCTTTCGAACGTACTGAGGCACATTGTTTATCTATTTCATATCTGATACCCACCCCATATCAGAGTTACTTTGACTTTAATCCATTCTTTTCAATCAGACTGGCCGTGAGGGAATAGGAAGATGTTATATAGTTTTACAAGCCAAAGGCAAAGGAAGGAGCCTGATGTACAAACTTAGAAAAGTACTTCCACGCAGCCGAACTCAGACACTAACCAAATATCATTTATTTCACATGGTACACGCTGACCTTCATTTATGAATGCAGCGTTGACTTTATAGAAACAATAGGCCCAGATCAATGGGGATCAACCCAGTTACCAGCGTTACTCTTGATATTCAGGATAAAAGTAAAAAACCTGTGGGTTGATTTCCTCTCTTTGCCTACATTTTCATGCCACCTTGTAGCAATCTATCTTTCATGACAAAAATGCGGTAGAACACATTTGCACATTAGAATATGGGAGTTGTAGGACTTTAGGAGAACTCTGGGAACAATCGAAAATAAAAAAAACTTTGGAGGAGATGTAATACTAGAGGCAGACAGACTCCTCTAATACCAACGCCTGCAATGGGTTAGGTAGCAGGATCTGAACTCAGTGATGTTGGACAAATTACATTCTTTGATAAGATCATATAGTGTGTGAAATCAACCAAAATGCTACTCTCCTCAATACATAACAAATTGATCATGAGAAAGGAATGTGTCCTACTACTATTTAATTTCCTCAATGTTTTCAAAGTACAAGCAAGACCTGATACGAAGTGTGGCTTTGAATGGCCAGATAACTCAATAGCATTCAAAGAAGTGAACGACCGTTCAAAACTATGAACAGACTAAATGTGTTATACACTTTGTACTGAGTGATGCAATGACTGTTGGTGGGACTGTTACATGGAGGGCTCTCACACACATGTGGAGATTGCCACATTGATGTCTTAATAGTATGAGATTAGCTCTGAAATCACAGAGATAGTCGGTTACCCAGTAGTGGATGATCATTTACGTGTATGGATGGGAACAATAAACACGTCTGATTGGAAATAGGATGGTAGTAGCAGCAGCAGACTACCTGTTCTATTAATACGTGCTATGAGATAGTGTATGTTATGAAAGATTTCTCTTTACTGCACCTTTCCTTCCATCGTTATGGAACCCCCAAACTAGTTGCTTTTATTTCTGAATCTGACCTGTACTTTTTGCAGTACAGTGAAGCCATACGCTTCACTGCACTGGGTTTTGCTCATATGTCACTTGGCTTTATTTGGCTTCAGCTTCAGGCTGTCAGTATTGGGAAACATTGTTTCCCTTAGTTGTGTTAATGTGTTACTACTTTTGGTTACTTGTGTATCACTTGCGGTCACTTTTTTATCATTGTACAATGCAGCTTACACTGCAGTACAATGGGGTACATGTCTGTTTTGCCGTAGACTAACAGTAAGAGGATTGTTTGTCACTCTGGATGTGATAACAGGATAAACTGGTGGCAGCAGTGACTTTCTCCCACTTTTTGGGTATTTTCGTTTTAGCCTTACCACTTTTACTGCCCACTCCTGGCACCTGCTTCCACTATTCTTCCAGCCATCCCACATATGCAGCCAATCAGTAAGACGGCAGGCTTGCCGGCCCTTCTTCCAAGGCCCAATCCTGGTCCCTGCTTCCATTATTCTTTCCTTCTAATGCCGCCTAGCAATGCAGCAGCGGTGAGCTGAGCCTGCACTTCTCCCCCGACATTGAGAGACCTCCGGAGACATCCACACCATTAATGGAGAAGATTTGAGCCCCTGAGGGCTTTGCTTGCACGCTCACATCACCACCTCATCAAAGATTTTTATTTTAATTTACATGCAAGACCATGCACAGCTTTCCTTTGAACATGAAAGCTAGAATCTTCTTCTTGATCTCCCGTTTTGCCCGATCCAGTGTGCCATCATCTTTATGTTCACCAAGCCAACCATTCGAAGATGGCGACCCGTATACCTTGCACTGGAGTGCTTGGTTCCCAATCACTCTGTGGCCCTGATTGGATGAGCCATCCCACATATGCAGCCTATCAGTAAGCCGGAAGGGCATGTCAGGCCTCCTTCCAAGGCCCACTCCTAAGGCAGCTGTCAGCTACCTGTCCGCTACAAGTATGCCATGGTCGCCTGTGACCCTATGTGCCCCCACCCCCTACCCATGGTCTCCTGTGTAGCTATGTGTCCCCCACCCCTTCGGTCGCCTGTGAAGCTATGTGTCCCCCACCCCTTCCCAATGGTCGCCTGTGAAGCAATGTGTCCCCCAACCCCGCCTCATGGTCACCTGTGAAGCTATATGTCCCCCCTCCACATGGTCACCTGTGAAGCTGTGAACCCCCCACTCCCTCCCCATGGTTGCTTGTGAAGCAATGTGTCCCCCACCCTTCCCCATGGTCACCTGTGAAGCTGTGTGGCCCCCACACCCTCCCCATGGTCACCTGTGAAGCTGTATGTCCCCATCCCCACCCCATAGTCGCCTGTGAAGCTGTCTGTCCCCCACCTCCTCCCCTTGGTCACCTGTGAAGCTGTGTGTACCCCACCCCGCCTAATGGTCGCCTGTGAAGCTATGTGCCCCCTTCCCACACCCCATGGTCGCCTGTGAAGCTGTGTGCCCCCCACACCCTCCCCATGGTCGTCTATAATTGTCTACCTGCATACTTTGCTTTGAGTCCCCTGTAACATGAGGTGCGGCCTGTAATGTGTTGGGCCCACTTGATTGACTGTAATGTGCTGCTCCTACTGATTTTACCTGCATCCTTTGCTTTGAGCCCCCCGTAAGATGAGGTGTGGCCTGTAATGTGTTGCACCCACTTGATTGACTGTAATTTGTTGCTCCTTCTGATTTTACCTGCATCCCTTCCTCTGAACCCCCCGTAACATGAGGTGCGGCCTGTAATGTGTTGCGCCCATCTGATTGACTTTAATATGCAGCATTTTGTGTGCCACCCAAATTGACTCTGCATTGTATGCTGCTGCCACCCTGCAACATGGTATTACCTGAAAAAAAATATATTATGTTCTTGAGAATTTGAAGTAGAAATTGTGTCTGTCAAACAGGCTCCACCGCTAACCTATACCAAAACGTGATGGCGTGGCAGTGTGAACACGTAATGGGGTTATTTCACTGGTCTAACCGTGAATACATATGCATGAAAGCATAACATGGTCTCAGTCGGAGAAAGGAAGTGTACAAAAACATGAAAGAGGTGTAGTGTGCACATCATGGGATCACAATATATAGTGGATTCAATGTATATAAGAAACGTAAACTAGTCATAGATTTCAGACACAACTGCATTCACATATTGAAATGGATGTTGGTACACAGACCAGTTCTCTTATCTCATGGTAAGATTAATCCTTATGACACCGTTCTTTTTGTTTCAACCTTGATATGACATGATATGATATGGCATTTGTAACGCGCCTATACACAAGTGTTTCAAGGCACCTTCTCTCCACGTAATTCCACATTACATTCAGTAAGATATCTAATAGTTGCAACAGTCATAAAAACGTAAAGCCAATATTCGGTGTCAAATTGATAACATGTAGTATGTCTATATCGATGAAAAAGAGAAGTATTGTGTTATCTGTGACCAGTTGTAACACAATGCTCATCTCCCTTATGTAGAAAGGATCACCAATAAAGTTAATGGGATAGAAACAAGAGCATATTATACTGAACAATGCAGAGCCTAGTCATTAGCCTATCTCCAAAATCTTTATAGAGAGGGATAACAATCCAACAAGTTTGTATGAAGGAATATAAACTACCCTTGATAATGTAGAGTTGATAATTCACTTAAATAAAGCATGCAAACCCCTGCTCTTCATTCATCCTTCCTGGTGAAGAGAGTCCAACAAATCGATCCAAAGACTTTCTTTTTGTTTCAACCTTCTCTCCATATCATAGCTCAGATTATTGTGCCAGATGTTGTTCACTATCTGGAATCCCAGCTGTGAAACTATATGTCTCGCTTCACTGAATTGTCGAGTTATCGCTGATCTTTCATTGATAGTCTTGATGTTTCAGCAATGCCTTTGCCTTTCTGGTAGTGTAGCCAACATAATATTTACCTCAAGGGCATTTAATTGTGCGTATATCATTAGTTGAATCACAATTAGAATTGCAGTTTCTGGCCTGATAGACGATGGAAAATAGTGTTACTTTTTGTTACATTGTAACATGGTACTGTGCCAGTCACACGCCTCGAATTCTCATCAACATCCCTTTTCTTAGTCTGTACAAACATGTCCCATACATTTTCAGTATGGTGGTATGCAAAGATTGGATGTTCCCAAAAAAGGGTACCCATTTTAGAATATTTTTGTAGTATACTCCAGAGTTTTAGTATAGACCTCTTTATTTTGTTGCTCTGAATAATATATTTAGAAATGGAGACCATCAATGGTACTGATTTAGTGAGGGCTAGTGCAAGTAAACCTTCTTGTCATAAGTCAAGGTGTTGCTGTAGGTGTTATCTAGTTCATCTCTGTTGTATCCCTGAGATGAGAACCTGTCAAGCACTACAGCCATTTGTGATTCACTTTCCTCTCTGCTGCGAACAATTTGTTTAACTCTTAAAAGTTGTCTGAAAGGGACACTCTTACAGTAGAAAAAGGATGAAAACTGAGCCTGTGTAATGAGTTGTTTCTATCAGTGTGTTTTCTGAAAATATTAATGCTGAATCTGTTGAATTTAGGTGTCACATGAACATCTAATAAAGGGATATGAGGGCTACCTATTTCGATAGTAAACTTTATGCGCTCATTGATGGAATTGAGTTATATACAAAAACTGTCCAGATCACATTTAAAGCCCCTCCAGATGCCAAAGATATCATTGCTAAATTTACCCCAAAAAGCAGCGGCAATTGGGCCAAATAGAGGTGATTCGAGGTTCCTGCCTCAGAATTGGTGTTTGATGATATGCCTTCTCTAGAAACCCTTGGTTCTCTAGTTGCCTCTATGTCAGTGTGAACTCAAAGTTCTTCTCTGGTCTCCATGTCTGTGTTTGTTCTATTCACTGGAAATGTTTTAAACTTTTCAGCTCAAGTATGTGCCTCATCATTCAAGTAGTCATACGTAACGCTATGAAATGTGTGTACCTTTTTATCTCTAATTCTTTTTGAATTATTCAAGATTTGCTTATAAATCCTCAAGGATCTTATTAAGTTCTGCCCACCCCCATGCTAGGGACAGTTCACCCTATAGTTTCTGTATGTCCGATTCTATGCTCCCTATCTGTTGTGAGAGTTCTTGAATGGTCAATAAGGTTGTGCCTGCCTCCCCAGTTAGACACCGGTCTTCTCTATCCCACCTCTTTCAATCATGCTCCTCCTCTGATCCGTTCAACTTTGTTATCTTCCTTTGCATTTCACTGTGTTGATTTCCTCACCCTGCTCCTTTGACGTTTCTATTTATCAATCGTCCTCCTGGTCTGCTCACCTCTTTCTATGATGACCTTGATGTCCTTTTCTCCTCTCTTCTTCTGCTGGATGGCCCATTCTTCATTCTAGGTGATTTTACTTATCATCTTGCATCCACGCATCGTGGTTGCCCTTTTCTCCCACTTCTGGATTCTTATCATATTATACAATATCCTTCTCCTCCCTCCAATTCCTCTGGCTCCTCGCTTGATCTCATTTTCGCTTCCCACACTTCATCTTCTACTATTTGATCCTCTCCCTTTCCTTCATCAGATAATTTTCTTCTCTATTCATCATTGCTTTCCTCTGTTCCTTCTATCCCTGATCCATCATCAACATTTCTACATAGCGACCTATGTCATTTTTACACATCTAACTTTCTTCATCATTTCTCTGCAAATGTTCCTTTTTTCTCCTGAGCTAGCAGTTAATTCAGTTTACACTGTGTTGTTTGCTTTTAATAACACTCTCTTAACTACTCTTTATCATCTCTATACTTCTAGTACTTTGGTCCATCTCATAAACCACCTCACCTCTGGCTTACTCCTGAACATCGAGTATTGATATTGATATTGATATTGATAACAAAACAATTATCTTACTAGGCCCAGTGGCATTGAGAACGCACAAGTGCATGGGAAAGGAAAAGGGGAAAAGTGCATGGAAGGGGGGAGAAGTGGAAAGTGCAGAGCAGAGGAGAAACAGATACATAATAATAAATACATAAAAAACATAAATAATAAAGGCAATAAACAATGGTAGTGCAGCCAGCAAGTGGCAAGTGCTGGGGTTAAGGCAGCAGACAGGGTATGTCTGATAAGTGCCCACAGAAAAGAAGGGGACTGCGGGACTGTATGGGTACAGATACAGACCCCAGTGCAAGGGGTGGCCCGGAGTCAGTGCAGGAGGGTGGCAGAGTGAGCAGGTACCTCGACCGGGAGGACAAAGGGTGGCCAGGTGCACGGTGCCAAGAGAGAAACAGATCAGCAGGGGTGAGGGGGGAGAAGGCAGAAGCAAAGAGGTAGGTCTTGTGGTGCTTCCAGAACCGGAGATGGTTCTCCTCAAGCTTCAGAGTGGTAGGGAGGCTGTTCCAAAGGGAGGCCCCAGCCGAAGACAAAGATCTACCCCCAGCTTGTTTCTTTGAAAAACTACTGAAATTGAGGATGTTAGAGGTAGAGGAGCTTGGAGCTCGATAGGGGAAATATTTACAGAGGGATAGTTGAAGGTATTTTGGACCCAGGCCCCAGAAAGCCTTGTGGACAATGCAGAGGGTTTTGAATGTAATCCTTGCATCCACTGGGAGCCAATGAAGGGATTTCAGAGCAGGAGAGATACGATCCCATGGCTTCAGGCCAAGGACAAGTTTCACAGTCCTGTTCTGGGTTAGTTGTAAAGGGCGGAGAGTAGAGGCAGGTCGATTTAGAAAGAGGCTGTTACAATAGTCCAACCTAGAGAGAACCAGAGCTTAGGAGACAATGAGCTTCTGGGGGAAGGAGAGGAAAGGCAGAGTACCTCTGAGGAGGTGCAGTAGGAAGTTTGACTTTTTTCAGACGTCAGAGATGTGGGCAGAGAAGGAAAGTGTGGGGTCAAAGATGACACTGAGGTTCTTAGCCTCACAGGTAGGGGTAGAAGTATGGTCGAGGGAGGCCGGCCAAAGATTGAGGGGAAAGCATGGTGAAGGTGTACCGATGAGGAGGATCTCAGTCTTGTTGGCATTTAGACAAAGATCTTGGCGGCACACCAATCTTGAATGGCAGTTAGGCAATCAGAGATGAGAGAAGGAGAGGAGGTGGCCGAGGTCAGCCTGAACACGAGTTGAGTGTCATCAGCGTAGCACTGGAAATTTGAGCAGAAAATTGCAATGTAGTGGGCGAGAGTTGCCAGGGAAGTACTATTATCATCTCTTTATCATGCCAAAGTGGAAAGAATCTAATCTTTCCTACAATCCCCAAGCACTTTCTTTACTGCACTCATCCTATTTTTCAACGTTGTACAATGCTAAAAACTCTGCTACTAAAATCATATAGTCTCTCTATCATCTAATCCTCACCGACTCTTCATTCGCTCTACCAACTTCTTACTTACCCTACACCTGACCCCTCTCTCAATTCCTTTCTTTCTGACTTCACTACCTATTTTACTGACAAGATTAATCATCCTCAGGCTTACTTTCAGTCCTCTTCCTCAGTGCACTTTCTACCACCCACTTCCCATCCTACTTCATCGTACACTCTTTCCTTTTTTACCACTCTAACTGGCTCGGACATGTCTAACTACATTGCCAGCACCCATTAATCAGCTTCTCTGTCAGATCCCAATCCTTCTTCATTGATTGCAAAAGTATTTCCATTCCTGAACCTTTATCTCACATCCTTATTTAATCTCTCTCTCACCTTCCTTCTTTAAACATCCAGTTATTCTTCAGTTCTCAAGAAACCCACACTTGACTCCTCTGCCGCTACTAATTTCAGCCATTTTTCTGTTCTACCCTACCCCTCCAAACTTGTAGAATGTATTGTATGCTTGCAACTCTCAACCTACCTTGATCACAACTCCCTTCTCTCTCCCTTTAAATCTTGGTTTTGCACTCTGCACACAATGGAATCTGCTTTACTTGCATTCACCGAGTCTCTGTCTCATTCTTCTTGATCTCTCGACTGCTTTTCACACAGTGGATAACTCTGTTTTTCTTCCTTCTCTGTCACTTCTGGGCATTTCTGGCCGTGCTTTAAAATATTTTCTCTCTTATAACGCTGATAATTCCTTCACTGTGTCATTGTTGGCTAAACCTATCACTCAAGTTCCCCTATCTTAATGGGGTTCCCCGAGGCTCAGTGCTCTTTTTCTCTCTATACTGCCTCACTTGCACAAATTATCAACAATTTTGGTCTCACCTATCACTTTCATGCAGAAGATACCCAGATTTAGCTTTCTTAGTCTACCTTCTCTGATCTCTTCATGATAACATCTCTAGTTGTGTACAATCAGTTCAATCCTGGATGCATTCTCAGGTTCCATCACTCCATCAAAACACAAATTCTCTATTTACCCTTCATCTATTCCTTACTACCCTTCTATTTCATCTTTTTATTTACCTATCCGATATTCCTCTTTCGACTTCTGCTCGTAACTAGGAGATCTTTTTCTTTTTCTTTCAAATTAAATTTTATTAATTTTTCCAGACGAAAAATAATATTACATAATTGTCTTTGGCCTCAAGTTAGAACCGTAATCTAGTCTTAGGTTAAGGATATTTACCTGAGATACTGTGCTTTAACAAATAATCAAACAATAATCAACATTTCCTGTTGGGCTGATCTTCCATTGTGCAAATGTTTGTGGTTACTCCAACCCACTCTCTTTTTGAGGCGAGGTGTTGTTCTTTCCACCTGATCACCAGGCAGGCTCTTGCCGCAAGCAGTAGTGGGGCTGCGAGTCCACCCACTCTTGACCCGGTGTTGCTACCCTGGAGATGCCATCAACCTGCTTTATCCAACCCAAGACCTTGTTCCAATACACCTGTACTCGAGGACATTACCACCACATGTGCCAGGATGTGGCTTTCATACCACATTGTCTCCAGCACGTATGACTAGTGGCCTGGAATATTTTAGATAGCCTGTAAGGATCGTATTGCCATCTGTGCAATAACTTGATAGCATGTAGTTTGTATTGTGTGGCAGTTGATACCTGCAAGGGTGTTTAGCACGTCTGGGCCCATGCGTGCTGGTCAAATTCACTGCCAAAGTCTAGTTCCCACTTTTGTTTAAGTTTCATGATTGGGTTTGTGTTAGGGTCTAACAGTGCTCGGTACGTGTGTGATCAAGCCCTTGGTCACAGCAACTGAGTCGAGGAGCTTCTCGAATGGTGTTGGGACTCTTTGGATTTTAATTCGCCATTATTTTCTGGATATCACACCCTTAAGTTGCAAATAAAGAAAAATGGAGATTGGTTTCAATTGGAGTGCTTCCTCGAGTTCTAGGACTGTAAGGAATACCCCACTTTTCCATAGCTGTTCCACCCTCTCCAGGACTGCTTCAAACCATGACTGGTATCTTGGATGATCGGGTATCTCTTTGCGTATCCCCTGGGACCATATATGACTCATCTGCGATGGCCATGTTGTAACACCTGCCATGTGCCCCCCCTCTCTCCAAATATCCCAGATAGTACCCAGTATGGGGTGCTCTCGGAGTCTGCGCAAGAGTTTGGACTGCGGAAGCCATAACTATTCCGACAACGTGGCCGGAGCCAGATCATCATTGTCCAGTAGGACTCACCGAAGATCTTTCCTATCCCTCAAATGGGGGATCAGCACCCACAATTGAACCGCCTGGTAATATAATTTCAAGTCTGGGAGGCCCACCCCACCTTTATCCTTCAGAAGTATAAGGACTTTGTATGATACTCTTGATTTCTTTCCATCCCAGAGAAAGCGTAGCATGGCACATTTCACTTCTTTAAAGAATTTGTCCAGAACTTTCAAGGGGAGGACCTGTAAAGGATACAGAAAGTGAGGGAGGCATACCATTTTGAGAACGTTTTGTCGCTCCAGCCAAGAGATTGAGAGGGGGCGCCATTTTGCTAGGTCCACATGAAATGCTGAAAGGAGCTGTGGGAAGTTATGTTTCATTGCAGTTCCTCATTAGGTTGAACCCCAAGTAGCGCAGTGTTGGGCCTCCCATCACCAGGCCTAGTTGCGAAAGTTCTCTGAAGGACTCTGGGGTGGGCTCATGCAGGGGGAACAGAATTGATTTTGACCGGTTTATTTTAAACCAGGATAAGGCGCAATAGGTCTCGATAAGGTGTATGGCCCGGGGTACTGAGGTTAATGGGGTCTGAATATGTAGAAAATGTGATCTGCGTATAGGGCTAGTTTGTATTCTCTGCCATGGATGCTTCTTAAAATAAATACCATGACAGTTCTAAAAAAGCAAGGACATTTTTGTCACATACAGTAAATTCAATAAATTGCATGCCTAAGGTTAAAAATAAATTAAATAAAGAATAGTCATTATATTCTTATATTTTTATATCACAACACCTGAATATGATCCATCATGTGAGGTGAATCGGAAGTAATGACACAATAAAACATACACAAGGCTATAGCAGACCCCCACGTGCATGTCAGCTACAGATCCATGCAACGCTGGGTGGTACCACTACTTGTTTTGATATTTCTCAAAATCTCTAATAAAAATAAACAGAAACATGTGTTGGAAATATTGCCATGCATATAGAAATATATGACTTGATCATAATCCAGTATAACAACATATAGAAAAAGTAGTTTGGGGAAAGAGAAGGCGACCTGTCAATCTATCTGAGTCTAAATAACAGTATATATTAATTAGGCATCTAAAGAGCATTAGTTTAATAAGAATGCCTCATTACACAGTAGGCGGTAAGGGTTTACCGGTACCGGTAAGGGCACCGGTACCGGAAAACCCTTACAGCCTTACTACGAGGTCCCTTTGCGGGACCCGACCTTGACAGCTGGTTTTACTATGGGGGCAAAATGGGAATGGGGAAGTGCCTTGGTGAATGGGGAATTACCGCCCCCGCTCACCTTGGATTAGGGCGGTAATTCTGCCATCCACCAAGGCGGACACGGTAAAATACCAGCGGCAACCATGGCGCTAATAGCGCCATGGTTACCACATACCGTGTAATGAGGCAATGTCTTTTTTTAAAATCTAAAACTGAGACATGTACTTTGTGCCCTGGTAGTAATGCTTGCTCATCTTCAATTAGCAGAAGTCTTGCAGGTCTTGCAGAAGTCCCTAGAGTTATTTTGCTAACTGTTGGTTAGGGCGGGATAGCCTTTTCAGTTGCTTACATTCGCAAAAGATGGAAACAGATGAGGGGTCGAAGGGAAATGATTGTATACTATCCATTAATTTACATCAGCTGTTGGTGTTTTATCAGTTTGTCTCTTGTGTGTGATTCTTTAATGCAGAAAAACAAAAAACATCAGGCTGGATGCAAATTCTTAAGTACAGTCCAGTGTTGGATGAATCGATTTACTAAATTAAGTTATATATGAATAGCTGTCATCTGAAATCATGAAACTTTCTAATTAAATGGACAAAGCATGAACGTGCTGATGTCACAACTGTATAGAGATACTCTCAAGCGGTCAATTGATACATTACATATTTGTGTCAATAAATATCCTGAATGCATCTCCTGAAGGGACCTCAACTGGATATTAGCATTCTCAACTACATGTGTCACAAAAGGGTTCATGGGACGAAATTCACAGTCAACCGTGTACCAACAGAGAAGACATATATTTCATGCCTCCAAAAAGACATATATTCCACGTCTCTCTTATTAACAAATATGAAATTAAATATATAGGTTCCTTTTGGCCCAATCAGAAAACATCTGGAAAAATATCCCTGAGAAATTAAAGTGTACGGTTATGCTCTCCCATTGCAAAAAATTCTCTAATTTCATAGATTTTGAGAGTTGATGATAGCTAGTCCCCAGTGCCTGGAGACTCCATGCGTGTGTACGTATTTATATATAACTCAATCAATCCATCAATCAATGAATCAAACAGTCAATCATATGCTAATGTGTCTATATGTTTCTACCCCTCCTCTGCAACAACGTTGTGCAAACTATTTTCAAAATGTCCCATAGGACACCTTGATTTCACAATGGAAGTTTAAGGTGACACAAAGGTCCTTGTGAGACTTGCTGGATGTCACAATCTTGCCACAACTCAAAACTAGGCCATTGATTTTGAGAGGTTAATCGGAAGACTAATAGGAGTCCTTGAAATTCTGAATTTGGACCTTTTATCCATAAATGGCCACATTCACTTATTTTTCCATAGTGGGTTTTGCATTGCCTTTAAATTGATGTTTCTGATATAAACGTTCTGAGTGGACATCGGTGAAATTGAGCTATGTCCTTGTCGCTTTGGGTAATTTCTGGTGTGTGTTTGAACATTTGTGAGATGATTTACCTTTCCATCCCACCCTAACAATATCGTGTGGCTTTTCCTTATTTTAATCCTACATGTCCTATGTCCAATTCACCCACTTCATTTTAAGCTCTGCCACGCTTAGATTGTCCCTTATTACTGCATTAGTGAGTATGTCTCTGTTTTTGTATGAAGGATTTGGTTATATTTGATTTTTGCGATTTCAGCATGTTGTTTTTCATCTGTTCATCATTATTACCTGGGACATTGGATAGGGTACTGTTTCAGCACACTGAGCATGACAGCAGTGTCCTTGTGGGTGAAATTGTGGATGTGTTATTGGATGATGAGGGTGAAGTGTGAGTTCTCCTGACTGGGTCCAGGATATTGAGGTGTGGCAAACGGCATGTGACAAAAGAGCCGCAAATCCTAAATGAGGATAACAAAAGAAGTAGGTTGGAACATGCCTTTCTGCATTCACAAATTGCTCTGTAATGTCCTGTAGCAGAGTAATGCTGCACAGATACCAGTATAGACTGGGCCAGATTACAAGTTTGGCGGTAGCCTTGCCGTTAAAAAAGGCAGGCTGCCGCCAAACTTGCAAATTATTCCGGCCCCTGGCAATGGAGAAATACAGCACCATTACGACCTTGTCAGACCCTGTATTTCCCCACTGCCAGGGGCCGGAAACTTTTAGTCCCCATTCCCATTGAGCCCAATAGGGCTCAATGGGAATGGGAGGCTGGATGCACCGGCACCATTCAGAATGGCGCTGGTGCATCCGACATGCTCTGCTCGCGGGTGCCGGTACGCCCGCCAGGCCCGATCTGGTGGGTGAAAAGGCACCCACAAGCAGAACTCTTAGTTTGCCGGACCAGTACCAGCAATCTTACCGGTACCGTAGTTACCGGACCGGCAAACTTGTTTTAGAAATGTGGTTTGCGTCCACCGTGAAAAGAGAGATTCGCTCATTGCTAAGTGTCCACGGTGAAAGAGAGATGTGCTCATTGCTAAGCATCCATGTGAAAGAGAGATTTGCTCATTGCTATGTGTCTACTGTGAAAGAGAGATGTGCTCATTGCTAAGCACCACTGTGAAAGAGAGATATTAGCAATGGGAATGGGAGGCTGGATGCACCGGCACCATTCAGAATGGCGCTGGTGCATCCTACATGCTCTGCTCGCGGGTGCCGGTACGCCCGCCAGGCCCGATCTGGTGAGTGAAAAGGCACCCACAAGCAGAACTCTTAGTTTGCCGGACCGGTACCAGCAATCTTACCGGTACCGTAGTTACCGGACCGGCAAACTTGTTTTAGAAATGTGGTTTGCGTCCACCATGAAAAGAGAGATTTGCTCATTGCTAAGTGTCCACGGTGAAAGAGAGATGTGCTCATTGCTAAGCATCCACGTGAAAGAGAGATTTGCTCATTGCTATGTGTCTACCGTGAAAGAGAGATGTGCTCATTGCTAAGCACCACTGTGAAAGAGAGATATGCTCATTGCTCAGTGTCCACAGTGAAAGAGAGATTTACTTATTGCTATGTGTCCACTGTGAAAGAGGGATGTGCTAATTGCTTAGCGTACCACCGTGAAAGAGAGATGTGGTCATTGCTAAGTGTCCACCGTGAAACAGAAATTTGCCCATTGCTAAGTGTTGACCGTGAAAGAGAGATGTGCTCATTGCTAAGCGTCCACCATGAAAATAGATTTGCTCATTGCTAAGCATCCGGGCTGATGATTTAAACACAGTGTGTGTCCTTACCCTCCTGCTCCCCTATCCTTCAAGAGTATCCTCTTGACTGTGCTGCTGAATGAACCCATCTACAGCAACCTGTGTCAGCAGCTATCCAAGTGACATTTGTGCATATTACTAGTTTTTATTTATCGAAATGACAATGCCACCAGCACATCTTGCCAATCTTGTGAATGCAATTGATCTCCAATACATTGCCAAGATAATGCCTTTCATTTATGAGGTCGTCAGTGGTTCTTTGTCATTCCATGAAGGTCAAAGCACCACCATGCTCTGTCCACAACCTACATGGACATGCTATTAAGTGCATGCCAGGTATACAGATGATTGATTGATTGATAACAAGTGTTCAATTTTGGTGAAGCTGTCGATGGGAACCAGTTTTCAATAAACTCCACAAATGACATTTTTTTACTGCATATACTCTACTGGGCAGACTCTATTTTGCTTTTATTTATTGCTATTTAACTATTTATTCATTATTCTGTTTACATAGTACAAGTTTATTTGGTCAATACACAAGTTTTACACTTGTAAAGTCATGTCAAACAGTATTTTCCTGGGCTTGTATCAAAATCAGTTTTGGGCACACTCGACTTCTGCAACATGAACGGATGAAAGCCGAGGCCCTATTGGGGTGAATGAGTTTAGTGTGCTGTTCAATGTAAGACATGAGCCTCTGAAACAGATGACAAATTTGAGAATGTTACCTTACAGTGCAGATTAAAGCATGCCACATAGCAGCGTTTCAACACATAGGCAGGGAGGCACACATCATCCCATCGTGCTAGTGGGATAAAGGATAGACTAGATGTCTGGGAATCCCTCACCCAACTGTGGCCAGGGGATCACAATTCAATTCACCCTGTAAGGGGTTTTGTGTTTGGGCTATTACCTAACTTGACGGTATTTTAGTATTGTGGTAAATTGGTGGTGAGCATATTCATAGCACTGCCCTATATGAGACAAAATGTCCCCCTTTTAAAATTAAACTCTGCTCTACGGTTGCCCATAAGCATGCATACCCGGACCTAATGCATTTAGCAGAAACAGAATATTGACATAGATTGTGCATAAATTGTGGCGATGACTTATCTACGACATCAGCCTATATTACTGAAATATCCTGTTCAGCTTCCATGCATCCATGAAGAATAATCACCAGAGACATGAAAAAATGGTTGCACCAACTTTGTTTTCATTACTGTAATTATTATTAGAGACCATGTCACTTATAAAAAGGAAACAAAAATACTACATTTCATAATGATACATCTGTTGACTCTTACCAAAGCATCGACACCACCGTGGTTATCTAAGAGACAAAATATAAACATGCATTGCACAACATTTTTTATTTTCTGTTACTTCACTGTGTGCGAAAGAAAACCAACAATGATTCAGTTGAAGTTAATGGTCTATTTCTGTCTATCTGGCCACAAAGATAATTCTCTCTCATTCCGCTCTCTCCTCAATTTTACCGCCACTTACATGGGATTCTGAAGTTTCTGTTCTTTATCTGTATGGCCCCTCTCTCACTGCTTATCTGCAATGAATTGTTACAAGCTCAGCACTGCCACTTCACGCCCCGAAAAAGGCCTTAGATTCCCGAGAGTCTTCAATGCCAGGTCAGCACAGCCTCTACACTCTCTCCCTTTCGGCAGCCTGCAGCAAGAAGTAGAAGAAGAGGCCACACCCTTCAGCTCACCCCTATTTATCTCCCTGCCTGTCAGTCAAAACTAAATCTGCCCTCTTTCTGACGTATTCAGCAATTTCTAGACTTCTGATCCCACAGTCCAATCACCTACGGGAGTTTGTATGTATCTCTTCTTGCTTCCTGTGCAAAGAACCCTCAGAATGCAAAAAGACATCCCATTCATCTTTTTGCAGTGCGCATTCTTTCCATGGAACGAAAAGAGAGAGAGAAAAAAAATAAAGCAGAATTTCCATCTGTGCTCACTGACATTGCATTGCAATGTTAATCAGGAGGACTAATTAGTAACTGGGGTATCATTTAATAAAGGTAAATAGTGTATTAATCTGGGTTATTTTCTTCAATGCAACATTACATAGATGGCAATTCATATATAGTAATTTTATCCATGTGCTCAGTGCACTCTGAACCTGCTGCCTTTTTTATTTTAACAATTGAAAACCTAGTTCACTGCCATATTAACTCAATGTGGCACTCTACCTGCACTACATAATTTGCTATCTCTATCTGACTTTCATTTACACTAACCCCACTGAAAGTGCTGTCATGTAATCACTAATCTGCTGTTCCCATCTGCACCCATTTTACTGGCTGCTTTTATTGAAATCACTGCCATAGAATCTTACATATCCTCCTTTTCCGACAGCTGTGACCACCCGTGATGTCATAGCGGGAGGAACAACAATCAATTAACTTCCCTGGAAGAGCTCAACATCAACCATCAGAGAAATAACAGTTGAAAATAATACCACAGCAATGAAGATAAACATACGTGTATCTCTCACTGAATAAATGTTTGAATGTAAAGTAAAATTAATTAAAATAAATAAAGTGTGTACATCAGTCCACATATGTATGTTCATATGTAATAAAATAAAATGTGTACACTCCCAAC
Organism: Ambystoma mexicanum; assembly: GCF_040938575.1. NCBI lineage: Eukaryota > Metazoa > Chordata > Amphibia > Caudata > Ambystomatidae > Ambystoma > Ambystoma mexicanum. The sequence continues at coordinate 946,799,670 of NC_090922.1, forward strand.
TGAAGGGTCCACATCCAAAAGTCCACATGTACCTGGACAGTCCATACTCCATAATATCACCATAGGTTTTGAATTACAGTCTCTACCTATATGTATGTATTTTATGGAGTAAGCATGTTTTTCATTGAAATATAATGTAATAGCGTGTATGCACAAAAAAAATGAAATAAAAATGTTAAAAAATAAAAAAAACCCATTGTCCGCAGTTCAAGTTAATTTTGATGGAATACAGCACAGTAATGAGCTCCATCAGCATCAATGAAAAACAGAACGAACTGAGGATGAACAACTCAAAATGAAGATTAAGTATGTTCAATTTCTGGTACCCAGGATCACGCCTCCGGAATGTCCTGTCCTTCATTCTTTACATCAATTTTGCGCGTAACGCCATCATCAGCGGAATTTCTCCGGTCTGGCAATCCATAGAGTCTCCTTCACAGATGTCATCTTATTTGGCACCTCAAGCTCTGTATCTTCACACCCATTCTTTGGTCTGGGGGCTTTCCGGGGCCTCCTCCCATGGTCTCTGATCCTGTGGCCTCCAATGGTCCATCGTCTCAAGGAACCGCCTTGCCCGGGTAATGTATTAGTAGTCTCTAAAGTGAATAGAAAAGAAACAGGTTAAGTACGTAGCATAAAACCATTGTCTATCCCTCTTTCACTACACAGCTTGAAAAGAAATCTTGTATGTTGTCCAAAACACCATGGCTCCCTGTATTTGCCACTTAGGATACCTGCAACCAAACACACATTATACAAAAACAAATTACATTTTACATTATGCTTCAAAACAATCCTCAGCAAACATCCCTGTTGCCATATCTCCTCGCTTACTTGAAACATATGCAGAAAAATCTATTTAAATATTATTATGATAACTCACTTTAATTTAACGCCTTTTCATGAAACAATGCACAATTGTTAAATGTTACATGCGGCACGGTTCACTTCTGCTTGCTCACCAGGCCAAATATTTGCTATGGACGGAATGCCCTTGAGTTACCTTACAGATTATTTCATATCATTGTGTCACATGTACCATAAATGAGTCCCTGTTTAATATGTCTGCTAGCAGCCAAACTTATTTGTTCATGATCCTACTATAGCTCCTTAAAACTAGGCATGTTTACCTTAATCACACTGTTAGTTCTATTCTCATTGTATTGATTATATTCAACTATTCTCAAATCGCTCAAGCCTTTTCACCTCATGTTTTGGGTGGCAGGGTTTCATTTGGTTGACATGAACAAATTGATCTGTCACCATCTCACTCTCCATCTTGATTATTTTATATACAAAAGGGGATATTTTGCTGCAAGAAATTTAGAATTTTTGTGCCTGTTCTTTCCAAAGTAGTATTTGTACACCTGATCACCTACTTTGTATTCCCTGACTGATGCCTTCTATCATAATATGTCTTTGCACAATCAGCAGCTCTCTCCAGATTCTGCTGCACAAATGCAAATGCATGCTGTAAGTGCTTCCGCAATTCCTCCACATATTTGTGAACTTTGGAGGCACTCACAAGTGTTTGTTTGTGTGTCTTGTACAATAAATGTTGTGGCAGTACCATCTTTCTTCCTGTCAATACTTCATGATGCCTGTTGCTTTAGCAGGAGTCGACCTAATGGCCATTAATACTAAAGGTAATTGTAGATCCCAACTGGAACCTGCCTCAGCTACACATTTCTTTAGTATATCTACTATAGATCTATTGCTCCTCTCCACATTTCCTGAAGAAGACGGCGTATAAAATAGGTGCAATGTCCTCTTTACCCCAATATCTGCCACACCTTGCTCATCAAGGCACTATGCAATGACTTTCCCTGTCTGATTCTATCCTCAGGGGTAACCTAAACCGTGAAAATATGTGATTTACCAATAATGTGGCTGCTGTTTGCTTACTACAGTCTAGTGCAAGAATGCACTCCACCCACTTGGACATTAGACATACCAGTGTTAACAAATATCTATTTCCCCATACCAATCTTTTTACAGGCCCAACATAGTCGATTTGCAAATGTGACCATGTAAGGGTTAAACCTCTTTTCTTTAATGGAGGTCTATGCATTGGTGAAGCAGGTTTAAATTGTGCACATACCAGGCACCCCAGGTGTATAGTTCCACATCTTGGGACATATGCAGCCAGTAAGCATAATCATTCAATGGGCCTCATTATGAGTTTGCCGTTGCAGATACAGTGGTACCAGTGAGCTTGCCGGAACCATTGTATCCAGACATGCAAACTCAGAGTTGTGCTGGCGGGTGCCTTTCATTCCGCCAGGTCTGACCTGGCGGAATGAAAGGCACCCACGAGCACAGTTTGCCTGTAGCACAGGCCCCGTAATGATTGGTGCCAGGGCTACAGGCATCCCCATTCCCATTGAGCCCTAGAGGGCTCAAATGGGAATAGGGAATCACCCGATTCTGGCACCCTTGAAAGGGCAATTACCGGGTCCGGTGGGGCAGGAATACCAGGGTAATTGCCCATTCGCGGGTGCCAGATTTTTTCAGAAGTTTGGAGGTAGCCTGCCTGTATTACAGGCATGGCTACCTCCAAACTTGTAATGAGGCCCAATATCTCTGAAGTTTTGTGCAAACCCCTTTGTCCTGCAGTTTTTGTGGCATGCGCGTGGTATAGCATTAGCCATCTGAATGAAAGAGGCACCATCCACTGCATCTGACCTGTTACAGATTCCCTAATTATCAAACTATCCTGTAGCTTAAATCTGTCTTTTTTCTTTAACAATACTCTCAGCTCTTCCTTTCCTTTGCAAAGTTTTCAGATAGAGGATTATGTTCTGGATTTATCAAATGATTATAAAAAATTACCTAACACTATGTCCTCATTTTGTGCTTTAATCAGGTCCTGGTCTGGCATATCATAACTCCATTGCACCACAGGTTGTTCAACCTCTTTTGGCGATTTGGAGCCTGTAACCGCATCGACCTGTATCTTGCCAATCAGGTGTTCAATGGGGAATAACTCTCACATTACAACCCCAATCCTGGCTAATTGATCTGCTTTGTCATTTCTCTCGTTATCCTCCCCTGGTGTCTTTAAATGTCCAGGCATTTTCCTCCAGCATATTAATAAACCATTCTTTGATACTAATTTATCTATAGCTTGGATAATTTTCCCATGTTTGAGAGGCTTTTTGTTATATGTGAGCATACCCTTCGCCTTCCAGCCAGGCAAATACTCCACGAAATTGTTTTGTGCATAATCAGAATCAGTCACTAGGACAATTTCTTTGAATTTATTTTCAACTGCAGTAGCAACTGCCTTATAAATGGCAGCTAATTCTGCAATCTGGCTACTCCTGGCTCCAATTCTCATTCCTATACTGGGAATGTCCTCATACCTTAACCAGACATTTCCTATCCCTGCCACCAGTTGTTTTTTCTATATGATACGTACATCCATCTACATACAGTGTTGGCAAATCTTTGCACACATTTTCATTAAAAGCTTTGTGTGGTGATTGTTCGAATCCACTCATAATAGGCTCTACTTCTATTTCATCAGAGGTACATTCAGCTGCACAATCATGCAGATCTGCTATCCCTTGAGCAATTGTGCTCTTTTTATTTTGTCCTGTCTTAATTTCACAGGGAATCCCTGTAATTCCAATGTCCCTGAAGTAATTCTGGACTGTGCCAGATTACCTGATCTAATCCTTTTACTTTGTAAAAATTGCAAAGGTTTCTGATTTGTTTCCATGATCACTTTTTCTGCCTGAATTAAGGGACGGAAATGCTGCAACGCCCCGACAGTGGTCAGAAGAGCATTTTCACATTCACTGAATTTAGTTTCAACCTGAGATAACGCCTTGCTCGAATAGGTGATCGTTTTATGATTTAAATCATGCCTTTGAGATAACACAGCTGACATACACTGCTGAGTGAATCCTATTTCTACAAAGAAATCTTGATTCTTAATGGGATAGGCCAAACATGGTGCATTTATGAGACATTCTTCCAATTTAGCTACTGCTTCAGATTGCTCTTTTTCCCATTTCAATGGTACACTCTGCTTCAGTAATTTAGTTAAGGGTGATCTCGGCATAATTCTCAATAAACTTCCAGGAATATCCGGTCATCCCTAGTAAACTTTTCAATCCCTTCAGGTTAGTAGGATTTTTCAATGTTGGTACTGCTTCCACCTTTTTCTTTTGTGGATTCAACCAATGCTCAGTCACTTCATGGCCTAAGAAATGTACTTTCTTTTTGTACCATTGTGCCTTCTGCAAGGATACGTTGGCTCCCGCTTTATGTAATTGGCCAAGCACATCTCCTTAGAATGACTCCTCAGGCTTTCATTTTTAATTAAAACATCATCTACGTAGACTATTGTTCCCCTTTCTGCCACATCTGGGAGTGCTTTTCTCAAAAATATATCAAATGCACTCCCACTATTGACATACCCAAATGGTTTTCTGGAGCAAGTGTATTTAGTTTTTTCAAATGAAAATGCAAACACATTTTGAACGTCTTCAGCCAATGGCACACACCAGCACCCAGATGTAAGGTCTAATGTGGTAAACACTTTTGGCCCATGAACATGTGCAAGGCCTTGATCAATAAATGGGAGCGGCCATCTAGACACTGGTACTCTCCTGTTTAATTCTCTCAAGTCTGCACACAGACGCCATTGACCATTTGGTTTTAATACCCCCAACATGGGAGTCTTTGAGGTACATTGAATGGGCCTGATAATTCCTGTGTGTTAAACATTTTGAATTATCTCTCCCAATGATTCCAGGCACGCCAATGGTAACCGATATTGACGCACAAATACCAGAACCCTACCATATCCCTCTGGTAATATGGCAACATGCAAATCAGTTAGGCCGTAATCATAAGCGCCCTTGGCAAAAACCTCTTTAAATTCCATCAATATTTTTCTCAACTCATCCTCTTTAATATCACATGCATCTGCTGCCAGAATTTGTTCCTCTACCATTTATGAACATTCTGGAAAATCCTCCAATGGAGGAACCTCTTTGATCTCTTCTAGCCGTGTGGCTGTATCTCTTTGTAGACTTGCTACCTTTAAATATTTTGGAATATCAGCCTCCACTTCAATAGGCTGATTTATTGCTTCATTTTCACTTAAATCAAATATTATGCAACTCTCCTCGTGACATCATATTGTCTCATTGGAATCATAAGGATACACAGACTGAATTTTGACTATCCCTTTCCTAGCCAGGACTACACTTTTTCATTGAGGAAATCCAACACGATAGACATTCTGTGCATGATGTAATTTCCCAAATAAAAATAATTTTGCGTCCCACTCACTATCCATACATTGTAACAGATAATTTTCGGGCCAATGCAAATTTTTAGCATGCATCTTCCTATGACTCTATTTCCAAAGTCTGTATCGTCCAGCCCAGAAACATGTTGGTTTTTAATTCTGAATTTCGGGATCTCCTCCCTTTCCATTATTCGCTGAAGTAGTTTCTAATTAATAAAACTCCTTTCCTGTTCAAGTGCTAACGTGGCTTTTATCATTTCAGAATGACCATTTATAACAATATGGATCCATGGCTGTTCATTGCCCATGTGTATTTCAGAAAGGGCTTTAATATGTTTTCCTGTGGTTATCTCAAGGATAACATTATGCTTGCACTCCTCTTCATTTAAATAAAAGCACAATGTATTTTCATCTATTTCAGTTTGCCATTTTTTCCTAGGATCCAAATGAATCTCCATGGATTGTGTCTCTTTTTCACTTCACATTTCACCCTGACATATCAGGATGACAGTGACGCTAGGCACACAGCCATTTTGAAGATACATCTCCACTGCATCATTTGATTTTAGCAACAGTTTGGCATTCGTTTACACTGTTGTTTTGTGACTTTACTTTCTTAGGCCTTAATGGTCTTTTTTTTGTTAGAGACCACAGAACTCCATTTACCCCATCAATGAGGGCCGACAACCTCTTCGGCCAATCCGTTCCCATCAAGAACGGGATTTCACTGATATATGTGATCAACACTTCCTGTCTCATCCTGTGTTTTCCTATCTTTATGTCAACCTCAGTGACACCTTTGATATGTATCTCGTCACCATCGAAGTTATATACTTGCTCTTCATTTTGTCTCACTTTGAAGTGATTTTGTGGGTATCTCACTTCATTGAGACTTTTTACCAACTCTTTGGACATAATCGTGGCCTGTGCACCTGTGTCAATCATTGCAAATATATTGCACTTTTCCTCCACAGTAATGGGAGCATAATACCTGTCCTCAACTTCTTCCATACATACAAAAAGTGAGAATTTCTGCTGATTTCAGGATCGCTTTTCTCAGGCCCTTCTCACTTTTTGCCAAGCACAGAGGCAAGTGAAAAGATATCTTTCCCTCCTCCTTGCTCACTTTATTTCGGAAATCTTTGTCTATCTCTCCATGTTCAGTAGTCATCTGGAGTGTAGCCACTATTCGCCCCTCTGTTCGGGGACCATCAGTGTTCACACTGCATTTCTTTGACTGAACATTCTTACAACAATCATGTGGTGGCTTGACATTTTCTTGCCCAGAATATTTGTTTACATCTTGTTGGGTTACTGTTCTTGGGATATGTGTGGCTCAAAGTACTCCTCAAGTGACTTGCCTGTACCCTCCTTTTTAACACTCATTTTTTCTGTTTGCATTTTATAGGTATTTTGGATATGTAAGGAGGATGTTTTAACAAACAAACATACTCCTTTACCAATCATTTAACCATGGCAAGTGATATCTTTTTTGAATCTGTCTCTTTGCTCTTTTGGAGTTTCTTGTTCATTTTCACCTTTCTCTTTTTCGATTGCCCATACTTCGATAGTTTGATTCAACGCTAAATTAAACCAAACTTCCTTTTTATGTGCGGTTGCATCCCCTGCCTCATTATCATTTGTGGTCAGCTTCATGTTTAAATTAGCAAGCAATTCAGGAACGTTACACACAACTGGTTCATGGGATTCTGTACTTCTGCGAACTTCTGCCTCCTCATTTGATGGCTGTTTCTGAACTGCACAGAGTTTTCCTATTTGTTCAGACAACATTTTAACTTGGGCCTCTACACATTGAAATCTGTCCATTTCTCTGGAATCTTCTCTTTGCGGCCTAGGCCAGTACTGGTTATTTTCACCCTGGTTGAATCTATTCTGGTATCCCTTAGGATATTGATTTCTATTTGAGTTTTTTCTGAACTCATGATTCATGGGAGGTGGGGAGTGTGGGGTATCCATTCTTTGGTTGTGATCCACTGGTGGTGGTAATTGATGATAGTGGCACGGGACATAGTTCATGGTTTGTCTTTTATTTTGTGGGAACTGTCCCCTATGCTGATTTCCATTTTCAATTAACCGATCCACATATCAAGGTCTGTCCTGATTGCCATATAGCATATTATTGGGTTAAAATCATCTCTGCGCCCCCAATGTCTGGTATGGACCATTGTTTCTTTGATCTTGATTTTGTCTTTGATTGTTATATATGCCTGACATATCGGGCCGGTATCCCACCATAGGTCTGTCTCCCAAATACCTATGACTAATGTAACTCTCTCTATTGCTCGGATCATGTGATTGAAACATCAGTGTTTGGGATGCAGCCTCTGTGGTGTGCTTCTCTGATCAGATGTCATATTATTTCTGACCTGAGTTTGGGCTGATTCAAGTGGCATTTTTGCAGATCTTATTTCCATTACCTTTGGTGAGGAGTCTTTAAATTTTGATGTTGTCTCTTTAAATCTATCTCCCTCTCCACTCTGACAGTATATGACTTCATGTAGTTTAATTCCTTGTTCTACAATCATTGCAGTGACTTCTTGCGATCAAATTCACAAATTAACTGTGATATAATGTCTTTTTGTAGACCATAAAAGTAGGCAGTCTTAAATTTGGTCGAATTAGGATTAAAAGATACATCAAAGCGGGGGAATGCTCTTTTTAATTATTGGAAAAATTGGCGAGGTGATACATTTGGCTTCACCGTCATGGTATACGCAGCCTTTTTTTGTATCCTGCAGTGACTGATATGGTGAAAAATGATGTTTAATCTCTTTTTCAAATTCTGCCCATGACATACTTTCTTGTTCATGTAAACCTCTGATAATGCTCGCTGTAGCAGCATCAGGAGTTAGATGAAAGTACTGTCTATATTGTTCCCTGGGTATTTAGAGAGCTTTAAATATATTATGCACTGTTTCCAAGTCTATGCAACAATCACCTCCCTTTTTGAATGGCTTAATCAAGGCCTTAATCGATTTCATTATTTTGATAGGGCTACTTGGCACTATACTTGGAGTTGCATTATACCATTGTTCATTCCTTTTCTCAGTTGTGTGCATTACAACCAGGCCCAGCCACCGGTATAGCCACTGGGACATTATTCTCTTGTGTAGAAATGGGGCTCACCTCAATCCCATTTAATGTGGTTCCTTGTTGCTTTTCCTAAGATTTGAAATTACATATTTGCTGTTCCAAATCTTTGCACTTTTTATGGAGCCAGTCTTCCTCCTGACACAGGTAAGTATTTTCATCACCCATTTTATTAATGACAACCTGCCTTTGACTTATTTGCATTTGGCAATGATCAAATTCCCTGTCCCTTTTGTCCTTTTCTTGGAACATTTTAGCCATCTCTTGTTCAATAGCTTGGAACTCGCTTTCTTTCTCCATATTGTCCCTCTGGAGAATTTGCATCTCCAAAATAACATCCTCTTTACCTTGCCTGATATCGCTTACCAACCCTTGAAGCATTTTAACTCTTGCTCGCCCTCTTCAAACTGTCTCCTTTTCTGTGACAGTTGTGTTTCCAATTCTTTGCATTTAGATTACATTTCTTTCTGACATGACTCTAACTCCGATTTTAGATTTTTCTTCTGCTCATTGGCTTCATCTAATTTGATTTGTAATCTTCTAATTATCTCAGCATCATTTTCCTGCAATCGTAAAGATCGATTTAAAATGAACCAGGTTTTGGCACAGAGCCTTATTAAGCAGTCTTTTTCAGCATTTTTATCTGCAGCTCTAAACAATCACAAAAGGCATACCGGAATTATACTGCCTTCCTCAAAAATATTATTTAATGGTTCTTTCTGCACCTCTGCACAAATGCGGTCACATCAAAGGATGGCATTGTCTGATGACCACGCCCCATGCGCATATAACTTTGCCTCCAGGTATTTCACCAGTTCAGGAAATGTGGCTTAAATTTGAGACATAATAATACAGTGTGCAGCACTACACTAACCTCACAGAATTAGTTCTCTTTAAATACACGAATTGCTGTGTGGAACACACTTACCATGCCCAGTAGCTGCTTTACAGTCTGTTCCCACAGGGCCAATGCACCAAATCATGTAAGGGGTTTTGTTTTTGGGCTATACCTAACTTGGTGGTATTTTAGTATGTGGTAAATTGGTGGTGAGCAAATTCATAGCGCTGCCCTATACGATGAGACAAACTTTCCCCCTTTTATAATTACACTCTGCTCTAGGGTTGACCGTAAGCATGCATACCCAGACCTAATGCATTTAGCAGAAACAGAATATTGCCATAGACTGTGCATAAATCGTGCCGCTGACTTATGTACAACATCATCCTATATTATTGAAAATCCTGTTCAGTTCCATGCACAGCTGAACACACTCACACAACACATCAGCTTTCTGGCTTGTTTTTATATTTCTCCTTTTGTTTCTTACTTTACCTTCGGTGGTAGATATATCACCACCGTGGTGTAGTCACTAAGTGCTTCCTAATTACCTTCCCTCCCCTAAAGAATAATCACTAGAGACATGAAATATGGTTGCACCAACTCTGTTTTCATTACTGTAATTATTATTAGAGATCATGTCACTTATAAAAAAGGAAACAAAATATTACATTTCATAATAATACACCTGTTGACTCTTACCAAAGCATCGACACCGCCGTGGTTATCTAAGAGACAAAATATAAACATGCAATTCACAACATGTTTTCATTATCTGTTAGTTCACAGTGAAGCTAATGGTCTATTTCTGTCTATCTGGCCACAAAGATAATTCTCTATCATTCAGCGCTCTACTCAATTTTACTGCCACTTACATGGGATTCTGAAGTTTCTGTTCTTTATCTGTATGACCCCTCTCTCACTCCTGCTTATCTGCGATGAAGTGTTACCAGCTCTGCACTGCCACTTCGCGCCCCCGTAAACGGACTTGGATTCCCGGCTGTCTTCTATGCCAGGTCAGCACAGCCTCTGAGCTCTCTCCCTTTTGGCAGCCAGCAGCAAGAAGTAGAAGAAGAGCCCACACCCTTCAGGTCACCCCTATTTATCTCCCCTGCCTGTCAGTCAAAACTAAATCTGCCCTCTTTCTGACGTATTTTAGAAACATCTAGACTTTTGATCCTACTGTCCAATCACGTAGGGGAGTTTGTATGTATCTCTTCTTGCTTCTTGTGCAGACAAAGAACCCTCAGAATGCAAAAAGACAGCCCATTCATCTTTTTACAGTGCACATTCTTTCCATGGAACAAAAAGAGATAGAAAAAAAAATAAAGCAGAATTTCCATCCGTGCTCACTGAGATTGCATTGCAGTGTTAATCAGGAGAACTAACTAGCTGACGGGGTATCATTTAGTAAAGCTAGTTTGTTAATTCATCGGGGTTATTTTCTTCAATGCAACATTACACAGATGGCAATTCATATATAGTAATTTTATCCATGTGCTCAGTGCACGCTGAACCTGCTGCCTTTTTGCAATCATTTTTTTTTACCATTGCAACTTAGTTCACTGCCATAATGACTCAATGTGCCACTCTACCCGCACTACATAATTTGCTATCTCTATTTGACTTTCATTTACACTAACCCCACTAAAAGTGCTGTCCTGTAATAACTGATCTGCTGTTCCCATCTGCACCCATTTTACTGGCTGCTTTTATTGAAATCACTGCCATAGGCTCTTACAAGCCTGATGGTCTTCACACAGTTGTACATTTGCTTTTTGACTCATACATAAGGTTATGGCAAACTGTATGTGTTCAACTATTTTACCAGACAGATATAAACATGTTGCTCCATTCCATTCAATGGATAGACGAAAACTAAAGTTTGAGTATGGCATGTTGTTCATAGTTTTGGTGAACTGACTGAGGCTAACGTTGCTCTGGCACCTGTTCTAAAAAGTATGCTAAGAGATACTGTGAAGAACAATGCACTCTATTCCCATTGTACACTTACAATTGAATTATGGGTACCACTTTCACAAATCATGGTTTACTAGTGGCCTGCTGCCCCCCACCCCGAGTCTGACCTTCTCATTAGCTAACCCCAACACAGCTGTGAAGACATCTTATAGTCCTTAATGCTTGGATTGATAGGATGAAACGCTCTATAGCAGAGACTTTACTGTGGACTGAGACGAGGCTTAGGGCCACATCAGAAGGAAAGTTATATGACCTTGCTGTATATTTGTCTTTTTCTGGTTTAGGAAACATGGTCAATTTTCATGAAATTTAGACTGAATATCTTCGAGGTGCTGGGGTCTAAAGTCAAATTGGAGAATAAGGACAGGATGTGCTAATATTGTATAAATGAGTCAAAAAAGAAACACTTAGGCAGCTTCTCAATGACTCTGAAGGCCTACAGAACTGTAGTAGTTAACATTACATGAGATTCAGAGGCTCTATTAGGTTTTTAATTAGTAAATGCTTTGGGAGCATTGTATGAATAGATATTTAGAGCCTGATTTGCAGAATCGTGTTCCTACGGGTTTGTGCCATTGTAAAATGCTTCTGTGAATCAGGCCCAAAGTATATTTGAGTATTGCACTGACACTCTTTTATTAGTAGTAATTCATATTTATAATGGGTGAAGTATTTTAATCACTCATAATGACTTTAAATTTAGTGTAATTGTATCATTATTATTACGTTCAATTTGATGGAAGTACGCAAATTGTCGGACACCATAATAATCAGTATAGTCAGAAAATAAATAAATATTGCACAACAAATAACAGCTTCTCTCTCGCACACACCACTGTATCGCAAGAAATAAAACAATACAAGAAAAATGAAATAGAACAAGTCGTCTGAACAGTTCCATTTTGATAAAGCTGTGTTGTTTAAGTCGTGCAGTAATTAAAAGGTGCAACCCTGATTCAAGAAAGTGAAAGAACAGCATTGTTCACCATTGTACTGTGATATTTCCCTTTGATGTCAATCCATGGAATTACTTGCCGCTTTAATCATACATATGCTTCAACCAAATATTGTCTAACTCTCTATTTTCTGGGTTTTATTGTTGCAGATAGAAAGAAGAACAAACAGAGCAAACAAGAATGCAATACACAATAAGGTTAATTCCTATTTAAGCAATCAGGGGTGTGAGATTTGAAGTCAGTTTTCCGGCCATGGCAGCTACCTCTTATCAATGCAATGACCACGCAGAAGGACGAAATAATCTCGTGCACAGCCAAATATGGAACTACACACCTTTGCATGGACCGTAGAGTAATGTGTATGCCGTAATGTGGGGAATGAGGAGCTGCTATTAGTTTAACATTAGGCCTGTTGGCCATGGCGAAACAAAATGCATTCTGATGGGTCTTCTTGGCGAGACAACCTGGCTTACATCTTGGCAAAGGATGCATCGAATGTCAGAAAATAGAGCACATGTTAATGGCAAGTAATGTTGCACAAGGGAGCGTACAATCAAGTGTCCAAACTCCAGGATGATCATATGTGGCGCTCGTTTGATATTTGTGAGCTTTGCAGATGGTGTGGAGCACCTATGACTAAAATCGTCTCACATGTCAGCCATTAATGCCATCATTTTCTGGAGGCATTTTGTTTCAATCTTGGCTGAATTGTAGTGTCCTATTCCAACTCAAAATGATTAAGGGGTCGATTCATGGAACAAACGTGTGCCGAAAATCCCAGCGCAAGCAGGCGCAAGGTTGCGCAAGCGTGAGAAATCAAGCACACGTGTGCGATACAAGGAAGGCGCTGCGCTAGTTTCCCGCTGGTCATGTGCCAAATCCATGCATGTCGCACACGGGCACACACGTCATCAAATGGCGTGCGCTACGCGCACAGCAAAAGCGCACATAGCGCGGTGCACACAACAAAAGTGGGCGGAACAGTGGGCGTAACACACGGAATGGGGAACAACGCGTGAAAAAGAAGGCGTAACTGGGGAAGTACTGCAGGGAACAACACGGAACGCCCACACGCAGGCGAACAACCCATATTCATGGATTCGAATACGGGAAACCCGCGCACGGCAAAAGACGCGCACAGGCATCAATGCGTCTGCCACACGAAGGCAGGTGGAAGCGTCCCCGTGCACAGTATAAAAGTTCACGCAAACAACAAACATGTATATACAGCTACGATGAATGCCCCGTTTGTCGCAGCACTGATCGTGGGACATCGCAGGAGGAGGAGAATAGCCGGGGCATGCATTTTCTCACCACGGACAAGCCTTTTTGGGATGCCTGACGACCAGGTCTACGGCAGGTATAGGTTTCCACCCCATATCATCCTAGACCTGGTCAGGGAGTGGGAAGATGACCTTACATCCCCCACCCTTTGCTCCCAAGCATTGAGCCCCTTGGAGAAGGTGCTCAATGTCCAGCAGTTTTTGGCCACTGGGTCATTTCAGCAGACCACTGCCATAGTGGGGGGGGGGGTCTCATAGGTCATGCAGTCACGCTGCCTAAACCAGGTCTTGGCAATCATGACAGCGCGCCCCTCAGTCCACAGGCACATATACATGCCCAGAACACCCGCAGAAAGGCAGGCCGTTGTCCTGGATTTTTACAGGGTGGCACACTTCCCCAAACTGCTCGGTGCCATAGATTGCACCCATGTGGCCCTACATCCACCTAGGGCCACTGACCGCATCTACCGAAACCGCAAGCATTGGCATTCCATCAACGTACAGGTGGTATGCGATGCAAAGGGAATCATCACCTCTGTCTATGCAAACTACCCTGGCTCCACCCATAACAGTTTCATATACAGAATGTCCGCCCTGAGCCGGGCCCTGGAAGCTGGGCAGCATGTGACACATGGCTCCTAGGTGAGTACAAATGCCTGTGCACATGCATGCAAGTCACACACAGACAAATACCCAAACCCTAATAATCTCAACTATTATCACCTCCCCAGGGGACAGTGCCTACACTCTGAGCAACCACATGATGACGCCAATCCGGAACCCCACCACACCACCCCAGGTAAGATACAACGTGGCCCATATTGCAACCAGGGCCATAGCGGAGCGCACATTCGGAGTGCTCAAGTCACGCTTCCACTCCCTTGACCGCTCTGGCGGGCAGCTACTCTATGCACCCCCAGTAGTGTGCAGGATCATTGTGGCAGCATGTGTCCTGCACAATGTTGCAACACGGCAGGGCGTACCGGTGGACATGGGGGTGCCCCCACATCTCCAACCACAGGCACAGGCGCTGCCCATGGGAGGGGATAGGGCACGTGGCGAGGAAGCCCGGACCCAGCTTGTGGCCACATTTTTCACCTAAACTCCCACCCCTGTGGAGTGCACACAGGCCTGGCACATACCAGGTGACAATTGATGATGACAAAGAGACAGTCAACTGTCACAACCTTACCACCCTGAGATTGTTGCCATGGAAGTGCCACATTGTGCGCATCCCTAGCTACTTAAACACAAGCTATCCTGTGTGACCAAAAGGCACACATATGATATACGATATGATATGGCATTTGTAACGCGCCTATACACAAGTGTTGCAAGGCGCGATGAGGCAGGGAGGGGGGAACAAGGGAAGACAGACAACGATCCTACTAGGCCAGGTGTCATTTAGATCACGCAAGTGCAGGGGTAGGTGGAAGGGAAAAGTGCAAGGGGAAGGGGAGGGGGGAGTGCAGTACAGGGTAAGTAGAATAAAAAATAAATAAATAGGCCAGCTGGTGGCAAGTGCAAAGGTAAGTGCAGACAAGTGCTGGGAAGGGGGGGCTGTAGGGATACAGAGGCAGTCCCGCAGTGCAGGGGTTGCCAGGGAGGCAGTGCAAGTGGAGAGTGGCTGGGCCAGGGACCGAGGTCGGTGAGAGTGGCCCAGTTGCAGATTCAGTGCAGTTTCAGTGAAGAAATTATCAAGGGAGAGGGAGAGAGAATGCAGAAGCAAAGAGGAAGGTGTTGAGGTGCTTCCTGAACCGGAGATGGTTCTCCTCAGGTTTCAGGGAGGCAGGAAGGCTGTTCCAGAGGGAGACCCCTGCCGCGGAGAGAGATCTACCCCCAGCTCGTTGCTTCGAGAAGCGGCTGACCCTGACATGCAAGGTGTGAATCACACACACCTGCAAAACAGGCCATGACCATCACTGTTATGTCACTCAAACCCTCCCAAACCACAACATGACATGGCAAGCAATAGCCATACACCAACACAGTATCAATAAGGTACGCATTGCCATGTGAAAAATGTAAATTGGCATCAGACAATGATGTCTGACATGAAATCAGATGAAATGACTGACCAACAACCTCCCACCCAAAATAAGTAATTCCCAAATGCATCACAAAAGTAGTAGCCGCAACATAACAAAGAATGCCTGTCTACATGCACATTGTGCATTGCAAAATCAACACTGCAGCTTCTGTGTGCTGTGTCCAACTCCTGCAACACACTGCTCAGCGCACAGCACAGTGAACAGCCATTGTGTGTGATGCACACCCTGAGCATCACATCTAAGCGACAAACCACATCAAAAAGAAAAATAGGCATGTACATGATCCATAATTGGTCACAGAACATGTGCTGCAGGAACACAGTGGGCAGCAGAAGGCAAACAGAGTGTACATGTGGATATCGAAGGGTGGTTGTACATGTAGTGCATCATAGTGCGAGTGTGCAGGTCAGCAAGGACATGCACTCAACATATGCATGTGCAATCAATTGACCATCAGTGTCCTCTACACATCACATGTGAACATTCACCATGTGTACACCCCAGCATGTCAAACCACAACTATCCCCTCACACCTGAAAGGTAAACACAACACATGAACATGCATTGATCAGCAGAACACATCATGTACATAGGATACCACAATTACAATGTCAGGGTTCCCATCAAACTGCAGGGCAAGGCAACTATCAACAACAAAACACCCCCCCCCCGCCCCTCACAAATGACCATGACCCACTGAACAACTGCACCTGTGTCATTAAGCCTTCAACCCTCAATTTCACCTGGCCACAGGATCACCCTTCCCCTTCGTCACCATCTCCCACCTTGTGTGTTAAAAGTTGCCTGCACCCTCAGAGTCCACCTTCATTTGCAAAGACACAAAAACCAAGGCAGAAAAACGAACCAGAACAGCCTCCAATAGATGACTTAAAGTAGTAGAACCTCACAAAGTCCAAGTACTACCACAATGATGTAACAACCAAGGTAGCACAGTAAAACAATGTCACAACAGGATGTGAACCATGTGTGGTACATAACATAGAATGATGCACCACGAACGGATGTGTACTGTCACTGCTCCCGTGTACGGGCGCGGGAGTGGCACGAACCAACCACCCCCACTGTGGCCTGGGTGCCTGCAAGGTCAAACTCACACAGGCCTCTGAGACCCTGGTGGGGAAGGAGGGTCAGGGATATGCAGTTGGGACAGCCGTTGGCATACTGGATAACTGGAATGAGGGGCAGGAGAGGGGAGTAGGAATGACACGTGAAAGTAGGGAATGCACTAAAATGGAGTACTTGCATTAACACATACACAATCATAACAAACTTGTACATCATTGTCAGGGCCTTCCGGAGTCCAGGCGCAGGAGTGGCACGAACCAACCACCCCCTCTAGGGTTTTGGCACCTGCAAGCTTGGGGCTTACACAGGCATCCGCAACCCCAGCGAGGAAAGAGGGTTAGGGAACGTTGGTTGGATAGGTACGGGAAGCAGGAACACCGGGTAGAGGGTACAGGGTTTAGAATTGGATAGGACTCGGGATGATTATGGAAAAAAAAACATACCAAATTGAATTACACATTCATCCATGCATCAGTGCACCCCCCAGCAAGCCTATGTAGAGCAGTTTGAAAGAAAAACAACAAGACACTCTGCTCTGGTTTTGAGTGCTGGCCTCCTGCCTGCGCACTCTCAGGTCCGGTTACAGGAGCACTTCAATGCTGCAAAGAGAGCCACAGTTATTATCTGTGTGTGCCCATAACACACAAACATACCGCCAAATATGCCCCATAGCAACAAACTACTCTACAAACAGACAATCTGGTGGGGATCCTTCATACCCATACGTAACATTCCCCCTGTGATGGTTCATACACAGTCAATGCAGTAAGTCAGGCGCCGGTGGGTGCGTGGCAAATGGAACACCAATGTGTCACAATTCACACAACATGCAATGTTCCCTGGGTAAGCAGACAGACGCATATAGCAAGGTATGACTTCAGAAAAAGTCGTGTCCCACCATGACCGAAAAAAAAATAGGCAGTGAATGTTTCAAAATGTACATGGAAATGAAATGCACTGCACCCGAGTCTGTCCCTTGCTGTATGTCCCTGTGAGCTGCTCCTTTCCATGTCTCGGAAGGCTACATGGGTGATACAAGTGCCTCAATGGCCCATGGTGGACCGGAGGGTATGTGCCACTGCCCCTGCAGGTGCCCCAGACAACCTTACAATCAACTAGCCATCAGTCCATCAACACATCTGAGCTGTATTGTGTGCTTCAACACCAATATTCGTCCAAGCTCAACGTCAGTGCTGCTACTAAGCCTGCATGTGCAACTGGCCTGGTGGAAGCTTTGCTGTGTTGTGGCCCCCCTTTGCTGCTCACCTTGCCTGGAGTTCCTTAAAACACATCAGCAGTTCAAGGATGTTTGTCTGCAATCCCTGTGCCTCTGCTTGCGCACACATGTGCATGTGGGCACCAACAAACGTGTCCAGAATCCCGACGTCCAATGGGCCATGTCTGCTGGCAAAGGTGGTTTGGAGGCTCATCCCCCTGCAGAAAGGGCATGAAACACATGATTAATGCTTTAGAGTCATCTGTGTGTGTCTCTTCCGGCATCTCATTACTGGACCATGTCAGAGATGTACATCAGAAATCACACCATCAGTCCGTCTTTCACATCCAAAGTGTGGAACACACTATCTACGGCATGAATTGCAACAAGCACGTGTACAGTCAAGATAAGAAATATACTACACAATACATAGCAATGAATGTACACATTAATCATGAAACACCCCATCTAGCAAAAGCAGAACAGTGGTCAATAACACCGCAATCATCCCCACTAGGGGTGTTAACACAAGTTACACAGCACCAGACATGCCACAGATATGACAGTCCAAAGCCCTTGTGTAATAGGCTGTTACACCAAACCATCCTTGCGAGCCCATGGATAAGGGAAGCAGGAGTGGCATATGTGAGTCAAGGACCCCAAGCAGCAAACACATACACAAGACAAGCCTGAAGGGCCCAGCTGGAACAGACAGTGGATACTTTCAAAAGCCACAAAGCACCGCAATGTCACATGAAAGCACAATAGACAAGCAATTTTAGACTATATTAACTAATTACACTAACTATGAAAAACCTACTTAACTAACTAAACTAAAATTAAAATCAAAAATGGCCACATACGACCTGGGGGGTGGGGAGGCACCCAGGAGGGGGGAGGTACAGGGCGCTGCTCAACACCCACATGCGATGATGCTGAGCCAAAAAAAAAACTCCATGGGCTCAACGCCTGCACAACCCGACCTATGTGGGAGATAGATGGTCGTCCGAGTCTGGCTCATCCTGGAAAGGAGGACGTGGCACAGTTGCCTGGCCACGCCTAGCCGCAGCTTGCCCCTCGACGGCAGCAAGTCTGCCAGACCGGTGAGCCTGGTTCTGTGTGGTGATGTGACGTAGGTCTGCATGCAGAACCTCACGTGATACACGTGCTTCCTCTTGCAAGGTAGCACGTGTAACACGGAGTTCCTCCTGCAAGGCCTGGCTGGACAACAACTGCACGTCCCGGCAAGCCTGTAGCTCAGCCGAGATGGTACGCTCAAGCTGTGCAAACCTCTCCATTTGAGGGAAGCATACTCCTCCCTCAGGGCATCCATGTGCGCCTCTGCGTGAGCAGCAATTGCTTGATGCAGAGACGACATTTCAGCCTGGCGTGCCCTGTCTGAGGCCGCCATGCCCAGCCTGAGCGAGCGGGCCGTGGACCGTGCCACCTGCTGCTGGAGAAGCACCTGCCTAGCAGGGGGGAGCACAGATCGGGCCACACGCTCCATGCTCTCAGCGATGTTCTCCATTGCTGCCCCCTGCCTTTCTGAATTGGCAGTCATGTCTTGCTCCCACTCAGTATACTGCAGTTGCGCGTGGCGACCGCGTTGCTGGGCTTGACCCCTGCCGGACCCAAGGACCAGGTGTCCTCGCTGTGTTGGCACCGCCCGCGGCTGCACGACTACATGCCCCCGTCGACGTGATGTCCCAGGCACATCAGTGACTGGTGTGGAGGGTGACCCTGCGTCCCGATCCACCACGGGTGGAGGTACCAAGGCTGTCTGACCCCTCAGTGCAGGTGTCGCGGACAGAGGAGTGTCCACACGACATGGACGTCAGAGTCGTCATCAGGGCTGGACTCATAGGCAGCCTGAGACAAGATGGACTGTAGCACTTGGGGGTTTTCGTGGCCTACCACCCCACGACCCCCACTTGTGCCGGGTTGATGTAGTGGTAACAACCCTGTGTCTGGCATGACAACACCATCCTCCGCCTCCATTGCGTCATCATCTGAAAAATAGAGAGAAAAAAGGTCACTACACATGTCAGAAGCACACAACACACACACACACACCGACAACAAACACATCAGGCAGACATGTGACACACAAAATAGAACCTGGCATGCATGCTGGGTCAACTTTGAATTGCTTCTGTGATCAGACCTGTTGAAAGGTGGTAGTTTGCATAGAAGTGGGTCTATGCAGTGCAGCAAATGTGTATGTCACTCACTACCTACATGTACAAGGACTCCATGGTGTGTGTCAGGAAATGTGAAGGCAGTGCAAGGTCAAATTCAGGCATCACGTGCAATGTGCATTCAATGGGTAGTATATCTACAAGCAAAGCACCCCTCCACCCAAGTGCAAAAGCAGGGATGCCTAGCATGGTATCAAAAGGCTGACCATAGACCTGTGCATTGACAGGCAGTGTTGACTGGCATCAACAGCTTAATGTGATTCAAGTGACAACACTGCAAATGATGATGGGACAGTAAGCAGGACACATGATGAAAACCTACATGTGAAGAAGACACTGCAACAGTCGGACAGAGTCATTGGCCATTAAAGAGGCTGAGGCCTGTGACCCACACAGATTGTCAGACACTAAACATGTGTGCAACGCAGTACTGAGCCACAGTTGACATGGGAAGGCTGATGAAATGCCATGCAATGTATGTCACCCAGGACTTATATTACAGTGATCATCCAGTCAAGGACACATAGGGGCATGCGTGCAATGCACATGGAGCATGAATGGGCCCTCATGTCCCTGCGGGGCATCTGACCTATGCATAGCACAAGTGAGATAACCTGCATCAAGTACTAAGGCTGTACCACACAGCACATGTGTGGCAGATTGTCCGCTGGAAGTTAGCATGTACACAGGACGCATGAACAGGAAAGTACCCAATGGCAAGATTGAAGCAGACCAGTGCAAAGGTGAAACTGGGGTGCAGAGTGGCAGAGGTGGGGCAAGGGAGCATGCCTACATGGAGTACCGGCATGCAGGCAGAGGACACATGCACGTCAGTCATGCTATGACATTGTGCCTGGGCTGAGAGGAAGGTCACCCCACGTCACATGCAGAAGGGCCAGTGAGCTGGAACATAGACCGGAGGGGTATACTGGTAACCAGCATGTGAGTAGGGTGCAATAGTGGTGATGCGGACAGTCCCCGTCTGCTCCACATGTCCACAATCCAGCAGAGCAGACATGCATCACGGAAGCATTGCATTACTTGCACATCAGAACCATGTACACGTCACAACCATGCACAACACATCCCACAAGTAAAACGCGCATGTCCTCAACAAACACGCATCAACACTCACTGGACTGGGCATCAAAGTCCAGCATCTCTCCCACTCCTTCGACCGATTCAGGTGGTATGAACTCTGCAACGAGTGACTCATACGGATTGAGCTCTTCCTCCTCTGGTGCAGGCCCACCGCCAGTCACCAGAGTCAAGTTGTAATTTGAGGCACGCTTAGCCTTAACGCTGCGTTTGACGTCATTCCAATGATTTTTGCACTCTTGCACCATGCGCACCTCATGGCTGAATGAACTGACATGTTCCGCAACTTGCTTCCAGTTGGTGTCACGGTGGGCAGCCGTAGTCTGACCATTGGCACCCACTAGCATGTCACGGCTGTGGCTCCGCACGTAGTCCACGAGGGAGTCCAGTTCCTGCTTGCAGAAAGGCTTCTTCCTCGACGTGCAGGTGGTTGTGGCTGTGTGTGGGGTCCCAGCCTGTGCTGCAGGTGCAATCTTCCTCCTCTTGGACTGTGGCGCAGACCCTGGCTGGCTAATGCCGCCCTGACCAGTATGGCCAGTGGGTTCGGTGGATTGAGCCAAGGGAGTGGCAGGTGGAGGGATGACCAAAGGCCTGACTTGTGTCAGTGGCAGCTGGGTGCCCTCTAATGGACCCAGCGCAGCAACATCCGCTGTGGCAGGGTCATTGACCGCAATGGTCCTGGTTGGCAGACTCACAACTGGGGTGTTGTTGGGTGCATCTTCCCCTGCACTTGCCAACACCCGGCTGTTCGGGGCAGCAGATGCCATAACTGCCACAGGGACACGTGTCTCAGTCAGAGCAGCCCTGCATGCCCCTACGGTTTCCCTCCTGGCCTGTTGGAAAGCTTTCAAGGGCTCATCAAGTGCCAACGCAGCCTGCGCTGGCAGACCCTGAGCCTGGGTGGCGGTGTCCACAGCTGCACCTGAGCTACCACTACCCTTGGGCCCGTGGCAGTCGATGGAATGGACTGCCGGGTTACACGAGTGCCAGTGCCAGATGCAGAAGCTGCATCTCCCGGAACCACAGGGGGTGGTGGCATGACTGCACCGACACATGGCACAACATTGTGCTCAAGTGGCGCACCCCTGCCTCTTCTCCCTCTGTGGCCGCCCTGGACACCCTGGTCACCACGGCCACATCCCTGACCACTCCCGCCACGAGGAGTACGCCAAGCTGAGGCGCCCCTCACTTTTGCTGTCCTCCCAACCATGGCACAGATGTAGTAGTGCCGGCACAGATGGAGTAGTGCCAATGGGAGGTGTACAGCACAATTGACCTGGGCAATTGGGGTGAAGGAGGTGGGAAGCAAGATGTTAACAGCCCCCCTGCACCTGCAAGGCTGTATGTGACCCCGGTGATGTAGTGACGGGTCACGCAATGCTCAGGCACCCCAAAACTGCAGTAAAACCGTGCACACAACCCTGCAGCCTAAGTGCGTGGAATCAACCTCCCACAGTACGCGGTGGCTCCCAGTAACACCAATAATGCGTACGCGTGGGACACGCAGGCTACTATGACCTCGAAAATGGGTGCCATACACAGGGGCAACCACAGTGGGAAAAATAGCGTGTGCTACTCACCGTCTGACTAGCGCGATGCAGAAAAACACGCGTAGCCAATACCCCCGCCAAAAGAAGAGATACGTCCTTGATAGCTGTGAAGTTGTGATGGCGCGCGAAACAACAGGAAGCAGCAACACAGGTCGGTCTCCACAAAAGGCACGTACAGCGAACTGCTGCCCCCGCTCACCTTTAACCCGTGCTGAGGGAAATGCCCTCACGCGTCACGTCACAGAGGCGCTTACGCTTGAAGGGCCTTTGGTCCAATGAAAGCACGTAAGAGTGCTGACACGCTTACGCGCTAGGGGCCTTTCCTCGAATCACACGCTGACGTGCACATTTTTCACGTGCCAAATCACTCCGTATCAAGCTGGCCACGCGAAAACACAAAGAAGACCACGCTCCTGCCCAAAAGGCTGAATCACTGCCCCCCAGAGCCCCGAGTACGCTCCCACCTGACATCTGCTGCTGCCTGACTGCCTGCTGCCCACGTGCCCTGCTATTTGTTGCCTGCACATCAGCCAGGGGTGCAGTTGCTGTGACCCCCCTGCTGGAACTGAAGACTCCCGACTGGGATACCATTGCTCCACAGCCCAGCCCCAGGACCCAGTTGCCCACCCACTCCTACCTCTGGGGTTGCCATGTCAGGCACTACACCATCTAGCACCACTGGCAACCACCAGCCAGAGAGGCAGAGGGCCACCAGCTTCACTGCCACCGAAGTTAGTGTCCTGGTGGAGCAAGTCCTGGGGCAGTATGATGCGCTCTTCGGAACAAGACGCACCAACAAGGAAGGACGGACTCGGATCTGATCGGACATCGTGACTGCCATCAACACGGAGGGGGTGGCAGTCCGTGACTTCCAACATGTCAAGAAGCGCTGGGAGGACTTCAGGTCCAGGACCCTCAACAAGGCCCGGTGCCTCTTGAAGGCAGTGGATGCTAAGGGGCGCCGGGGCCACCTGTCGGAACATCAGATGGGGGTCCTGGAACGCATATGCCCAGCGCTCCACGTCCAGGTCCTTGAGAGGCAGACCCGTCTGGAGTCGAGCGGTAAGTGTACATGCATACTGATTGGAAGCTATGCGTGTGGTGGTGTGCCAGTAGTGTGCAGGTTGTACATGTGGTTTTCTAGGGCCATGTATGGATGTGTATATACAGGGCTGTGAGGCTGACACATGCAAGTCCTTTCATGTGTGAGACACATGGATGGTGTATGTGTGGGTAAGCATGCAAGCCAAATGCAGATGTGTGAGCACACATGTTTGGATTACTGTGTATGTCAGTTGGCATGGTTGTGGTGTCACACATGGATGTTGGTTCCAGCTTCATGTATCTGCACCGTGTACATGTGCATGTATGTCTATTTGACAAGGGTGCAACAGTGATGCAACATGGATGCATGTGACATTGATATGTGGAAGACTGATTGGCAGATGTGACATGGATGGCGATCTCAACACTGCGACAGTTGGCGGAGGTGTACACATGCATGTAAGTGTGGTGGCGTGTGTGCATGTGTAGGGCACTCCCTGTGTTTAATGTGATGTCTGGCTCACCTTTGGCTGCTCATGCTGTTGTATGTGTATGGATGGTGCTGGCTGTTGCAATATGGCTGTGGAATAGCTCATGTGTGTGAGTCGAAATGACATGTGTGTTGGGGATTGTGATGCCATGTCTGAAGTTTGACAATGCCACTCATGTACAACTGTCATGTGTGTATGAGTCCATTGTACAGTGCCCTGATGCCTGTGTTTTATTTCTCCCTGTCTGCAGCGTCAACTGATGAAGAGGGCGGAGAAGGTGCTGTGGAGCACAGCGGCAGGGATGGCGTTCCATGCGAGGTGACCTGCAGTCTTTTCATGAGGAGACTGCACGTCTTCTCGCATGGCTCGTTGACCGCGGTGACCCACTGGGACAGCTCACCAGGGCCGGATTCCTCCATTTCCTGGACCTTGTTCTGACCCCCTCCTCAACTGAACCCCCTATGCCCCAGTCGTCCTCCATGCCATCTTCCCACCCATGTATCACCTGGGTGCCCTGTGGTGCTGCCTCTGACCCTGCGGCCAGGCTGGTGGACAACAGATCCCTGCCACAGTCGGGAGTCAGACGTCCAGCAGGGGTGGCCACCTCAACAAATGCACCCCAGCTGGAGGAGGCTGTGCAGGCAGCAGGAGCCAGGGCACAGGCAGCAGCACAGCAGCAGCAGCAACAAGGTGGGAGCCATGATGGCTCGGGGCCTTCATCATCGGAGGGGCAGGCATCGGCCGGAGGGCGGAAGAGGCACGGCTCACGATGGTCAGGGCGGGCCGAGTGCCTCGAGGCCATTCGCAGGGACCTGGAGTTCCAGATGTCATTGTCCCTGCAAACCCTCGGGGCCATGGAAGAGGATCGCCTCCGGGACATCAAGCAGGAGTTAGATGATGCCCTGGCCTGGGACATCAACATGTGAGCCGTTGGACTTGCCTGCTCCCCTTGTAAATAGTTATTTGGTTAGTATTAGGTTTCCTTTGATTTTTTCTTTATTTTGGACCTTTTGGACAATGGACCACATTTTTGTATATATTTTTATTAGGTAGGAGTTTTCGATAAGTTTCATTTCTTCAGTTGGGATCATGACCCTGGATTGTTCATCTGTATATAGTTAACTGTTGGATTCTACTTTTTTGTTTGGATCTCCCCATGGAGCAATGGTTTTCACTTTTGTTTTGCCCTTGGATTTCATTTTTGGAACTGTGACTTTGGACACTTTTCCTTTGGATTATGATTTGTTGTTTTTCATTATTTTACAGACATGCAGCTTTTTTTTTTTTTTAATTTCCATTGTCGTTTGTTTGATTTTAATTCCATTCATGTTGCTTTTAATACATTTTTTTCTTCCAACTTCGATGTGTGGTATTATCTCATTGGTTTCATGCATGTCATGATATGGGTTTTGAGATTCACTTGCACACATTGCGTGTGTGTGAGGGACATGTCTTAATTTACATACTTGCCATTGGGGTTGTGTCATGTAATTGGCATTTCTATGTGGGTGGATGAAATACTTGGGTGGGTGTTTGGCATGTGGAGGCTGGCCATAAGGGCCAGGGATCGAGATTGTGATTACATGTTGGCTGGGGGACATGTGTCATGGGCTGCTGGCAGCCCGCACTGCTGGGGGGTGGAGGTGCAGGGGACATGTGTCGGGGCCTGTTGGCAGGTGCCCCACACTGCTGGGGGGTGGGGGTGCAAGGGGACCTTAGTGGGACATGAGTGGGTGCCTGCTGGCAGGTGCCCCACACTGCTGGGGGGTGGGTGTGCAAGGGGACATGAGTGGGGGCCTGCTGGCAGGTGCCCCTCAGTGCTGAGGGTGCAAGGGGACATGAGTGGGGGCCTGCTGGCAGGTGCCCCTCACTGCTGGGGGTGAAAGGGGACATGAGTGGGGGCCTGTTGGCAGGTGCCCCATACTGCTGGGGGGTGGGTGTGCAAGGGGACATGAGTGGGGGCCTGCTGGCAGGTGCCCTGCACTGCTGGGGGGTGGGGGTGCAGGGGGACATGAGTGGGACATGATTGGGGGCCTGCTGGCAGGTGCCCCACACTGCTGGGGGGTGGGGGAGCAAGTGTCATGATGCCCGCTCCCGGGGAGCTGGTTCAAGCCCTACGTCCCCGAAAGCGGACATCCAGTCCCCAAGGAAGGACCCAGCAACCCCATATAGGGGCCCTTTGGACAGTGTCCTGGCGCCTATGGCGCCAGGCTCATAAAAGACATCAGTCCTGGCGCCATAGGCGCCAGGCTCATTATGGGAGTGCTTGGGTGCACTTACCTGATGCAGACCATGCTGCAGGATCCCGGCCTCCTTAAGGCCTGAAAGGAACTATTTTACCGGTGGGACTAATTTACCATACGGGCGTGGTCGGGGAAGGATACATACCTGATTGGAGGAAGGATACATACCTGGACCTTCTTCCAAGGCTATTTAAACCCCACCCGAACAGCCACACGTGCTTCGCGTTGTTCTGCATCTAGCAGCTGGACGCTCACCGTGTCTGCTCCTGCATCCTGACTTCTGCCACGCCTGCCAGCATCCTGGATCACCTGCAAAGGAAGAGAAGAAGAGAACAGAAGAAGGAAAAGTCCTTACCTGCTAAAACCGCATCCCGGAGACATCTCGCTGACAATCCTGAAAAGGAAGACTTTAATTTAAAAGCTCATCGCATCGATTGCTGCAGCGCCGCATTCCACTCACCTTTACAGGGTGCCTCCCTGTTCAGCAGCGATCATCCGGATTCGCAGTCACGCCCCAGCGCCTAGGGAGAAAAAGACCAGAACAAAAGGTGAGAGAGAGAAGGGAATAAGGAAAGCTAAATCTCCATGTTAAGACTTACCTGTTGATTCATTCCCTCTTCATTTCGGGTCCGCGCCGCATCCTGGCATTTCCGGACCCCGGCCCATAAGGGGAAAAAAGACATCAGCGTTAATGAGCGAATGAAAAGACATTACCAAAAAACGCTCATTAAAGACTTACCTGATTTCTACAAGGATTTCACCTCTCATCTCGGGTCGGTGCCTGTTCCCCGGCGTTCCGTACCCCGGCCCCTATGAGGAAAAAGACACTGGCATTAGTACATTAATGCATGGACACAAGGGGAACCTCTTATCAAAAAACGTACCTGGGAGCCAAGCAAGTTTGGTTCTCACCAATCCGAAAATCCAGTGAAGTAACTGGATACCAACGCGCCCCTGCATCAGAAGCAGGATGGAGAGCTCGTACTTCCAGATCCTAAGAAGGATACTTCTGCGAGCCAGACAAGCCAGATTTGGGGGCCCGGTCCAGTCCGTCTTCCGAACCCTGCGCATCACCTTAGAAGAGGTCACAGCAGCGCGAACCAGGCCAGCGCCTCCGTGGGAGTCAGGTGAGCGTAACTGAACGCGAAGCCTTCCTACAAATTCCCACCCAGGCGCTATGGAAAGTTCTGAGACTGATCAGTTGGCCCAATTACTGGGGAATTACGGGCCGAGGTACATGCCGCTCGTCAAGAGACTAATGCCCTCAGGAGGGAATTAATAATATCAAAGGAAAGAACTGTTGACTTGGCCAGACAGCTTTTGCAAGGTCAAGCTGGGCAAACCCCTCTACCCGGTTCCGGAGGGAACCCTGCTCCTGTGGTCTCCAGTAACCCTGTGCAGATTAATCTACCTGGAAACATGCCGCTGGCCCCACCCGAACGCTTTGCTGGGGACCCCAAACGATTCGCCGTATTCTTGAATCAGTGTCGTTTGCACTTCCTATGCAGACCTGGGGCCTTCCCTAATGATCAGACCAAGGTAGCCTTTGTATTGTCATATCTCAGAGGATGCGCTGCCGATTGGTCAGTTCCACTGGTTACTCAAGATGACCCGATTCTCTGTGATTTTCAAAGGTTTCAAGCAAGCATGGAAAGGTTATTTGCTTGACACTCTCAGGGGCAGGCTCTGGATGAAGAACTTCTATCACTGCGACAGGGCAATCAGGACCTCCTATCCTATATTGCAACCTTTAATAGACTAATTGTGGAAACGGGATGGCCAGAGGATAAAAGAGTCACTTTGTTTTATCGAGGCCTTCGCGGAGAACTTAAAGATGTTTTGGCCCAAGTTGTAAATCCGCCCCAAGAATGCACAGAGTATATAGACTTAGTGGTCCAATTGGATCACAGACTTCAAAACAGAAAAGCAGATCGGTCCAGGTTTGAGACCCGGGTGTTGGTCAAGACCCATGCTAATCCCAAGGGAGTTGATGTCTCTGAGCCTATGCAAATTGGAGGGGTTAAAGGACCCTTAACTCAAAAGGAACGTGAAAGGAGGCAGCAGTTAAAAGTATGTCTTTATTGTGGGAATTCTGGACACTTTCTACGAGATTGCCTGGCAAAACCGCCCCGAAAGGCGGTAGGAGCCGCTGATAAAAACCATGAAGACTCTGTTTCGGGAAACGACTCCGCCCGACAAGTGTAGGGGTCCGCTTGCCGAGCTTGAAAACTAACTCTCAGACCTCGCATTTCATTGTGCCAATGGTTCTCGTAGATCCAGAACAGCCTAAGCGGTTGCATGCAATGAAGGCATACATCGATAGTGGGGCTATTGGAAACTATGTGGATCGTGAATTGGTCTCTAGGATTAACCTCCCTCTCCGTCCTAAAACCAGCAACGATGTCATCACCACAGTCGATGAAACTGAAATTGCCTCTGGAACGGTAACACATTCCACTACTGAGGTGACTCTTATTGGTCCCGACGGCCATCGGGAGGGTGTTGTGTTTGATGTAATCAAGGCTCCACAGTTTCAGGTTATTCTTGGAATCCCTTGGTTAGAGACACATAATCCTCGAATTGATTGGCGAGCTAAGAGAATAACCTTCCCGGATTGTACACAAACCTGCTACCCAGAAAACCTGAAGATTAATCTAGCATCTGTAACCTCTGCCTCCATGCAACTACCTCCGGAATACCAAGACTTTCAGGACGTCTTCCAAAAGGAACAGGCCAACACGTTACCTCCTCACAGATCGTACGATTGCCAAATCGATCTGGTGCCCGGTGCACAACCCCCTTGTAGCAGGATTTATGCCCTTACCGAACCTGAGAATCTGCATTTGAGACAATATTTGGATCAATACCTAGCTAATGGTTTTATTCGCCCGTCAAAGTACCCAGCATCCTCGGCTTTGTTCTTCGTGCCCAAAACAGAAGGCGACCTTAGAACTTGTATCGATTACCGCGCATTGAACCAGATAACGGTTAAAAACTGTTATCCTCTGCCTCTGATCCCTGAACTCCTTGACCAGGTGAAGGACGCTTGCATATACACCAATTTAGATCTCTGAGGGGCTTATCATCTGGTACGAGTTAAAGAAGGCGACGAATGGAAAACTGCCTTCCGTACTAAATACGGATTATTCGAGTACCAGGTGATGCCTTTCGGATTGTGTAACGCGCCGGCTGCCTTCCAATACTTCATGAATGATGTCCTTCGGGAACTCATCGATGTTTGTGTTGTCGTATATATCGATGACATTCTGGTGTACTCCTCTTCGGAATCTGATCACAGAAAACATGTCAGGGCAGTACTTGAAAAACTGCGCCAACACAAACTATTTGCTAAATTGGAGAAATGTGTTTTCCATACCACAGAAGTCGAGTTTCTAGGTTTCATCCTGACACCCAAAGGAGTCCGAATAGACTCAAGAAAAGTGGATGCCATCCTCAAATGGCCATCACCTAGCTCTGTAAAAGGGGTTCAAAGCATGCTCGGCTTTGCCAATTTCGATCGCAGGTTTATCCCGGAATTTTCACGCGTGGTACAACCCATTACTGCACTCTTGAGGAAAAATAAACGTTTTGAATGGTCTGAAGAAGCCGAGCAAGCCTTTCAGGATTTAAAAGCTAAGTTTACCTCTGCACCTATATTGAAACACCCCCGTCCAGATCTCCCTTATGTCGTCGAGACTGACGCATCCAGCCTAGGCATGGGAGCTGTCCTGTCCCAAAGAGATCCCGAAACCAACCAACTGCATCCCGTAGCATTTTGGTCCAGAAAATTCTCGGCACCCGAGGTTAATTATGCAATCACGGACAAACAACTGTTGGCCATTAAGTCCGCTTTTAAAGCCTGGCGGCGTTATCTGCTTGGCGCTCGACATACCATCACAGTGATCACTGATCACAGGAATTTACAGTATTTGAAAACCGCCATGGCTCAGTCATCACGGCAGCTCCGATGGGCTTTGTTTTTCGCTGAATTTGATTTCGTGATTACCTATCGACCTGGCTGCAAGAATGGCAAAGCAGACACCTTATTCCGAATTGGAATGGGAGAATCTGATACAAACTCAGAACCAGTACCAATAATTCCCGAACAGAGGATTCTAGGCATGACTTTGTTACAGACGCTTGAAGACATTCAAGCCAGAGTGAAACAACTCCTGGACCCTAAAACCTTACGGGAATGGATACAAAAGGGATCAGACTTTACCATAGATAATGGTTTACCTTATTTCCAAGGACGCTTATTCCTGCCATATAAGGAATTACACAAACTAGTTATTTCCGGTTATCATGATACATTAATAGAGGGACACCCCGGTATTGCCAAGACAGAGGAAAAGGTGAAACGACAATTTTGGTGGCCCTCTTGGCGAAAAGATGTTAAATCTTTTGTGATGTCCTGTGGTGTTTGCACCCAAAATAAAAGTCAAAAGAAAAGACCAGCCGGTCTCCTTCAACCTCTAGACATACCACCAGCACCCTGGCACACCCTATCAATGGATTTTATTACGGACCTGCCTCCTTGTTCGGGGTACAATACTATTCTGGTAATTGTGGATTTGTTTTCCAAAATGGCCCACTTTATTCCTTTGAAAGGTTTACCTTCAGCTTCTGTCCTAGCCAAAGAATTCCTCGCAAATATTGTTCGGCTACATGGATTCCCATCTATACTAATCTCTGACCGGGGAAGCCAATTCATTTCCCACTTTTGGCGCAAATGTTGTCAAATGGCGCAGATCGACGTAAGATTATCGACCAGTCACCACCCTCAGACCGATGGTCAGACCGAGAGGACAAATCAGACCCTTGAACATTACTTACGGTGTATGTTACAGCAATCTGAAAGCAACTGGAAAGACATTCTTTGGATAGCCGAATACGCATATAATAATTTGGTACACTCTGGAACTGGCCACAGTCCTTTTTATACTTTGTTTGGGCATCACCCTCGAACCTCAAACCTTGACTCACCTCAGAACCTCAGAATGCCTGCAGTAGAACATCTGCATTCTACAATTACCCAAGCCTTCAAAGAGGCAACTACGCATTTACAACAAGCCAAGAGAAAATACAAGGAGAATTCTGATCTACATCGGAGTGAAGCACCTCCGTATCAGATTGGGGATCAAGTGTGGTTAGCTACCAGACATTTACCACTCAAAGGGCCTCGAACTTTTAACCCAAAATATCTGGGACCTTATTCTATTACGGCAATAATTAACCCAGTGGCTGTTAAACTTGATTTACCAGCTAGTATGCGAATTCACCCTGTTTTTCATGTGTCACTTCTGAAACCAGTGGTACCCGGAACCCGACTACTCATCCTCCAGAACCTATTCTAATAGATGGGGAGCCCGAATCCGAAGTGAAGAACATTTTAGACTCAAAAATGTTTAGGTCAAAACTGTTCTACCTAATTGATTGGAAGGGGTACGGACCGCAGGAGAGGTCGTGGGAACCCAGCGACCATGTGCATGCACCTCGATTAGTCAGGAAATTCCACCGACTCTTCCCAGACAAACCAAATCCCCCGGAGGGAACAACCTTGGGAGGGGCCTTGGGGGGGAGTGCTGTCATGATGCCCGCTCCCGGGGAGCCGGTTCAAGCCCTGCGTCCCTGAAAGCGGACATCCAGTCCCCAAGGAAGGACCCAGCAACCCCATATAGGGGCCCTTTGGACAGTGTCCTGGCGCCTATGGGGCCAGGCTCATAAAAGACATCAGTCCTGGCACCATAGGCGCCAGGCTCATTATGGGAGTGCTTGGGTGCACTTACCTGATGCAGACCATGCTGCAGGATCCCGGCCTCCTTGAGGCCTGAAAGGAACTACTTTACCAGTGGGACTAATTTACCATCCGGGTGTGGTCGGGGAAGGATACATACCTGAGTGGAGGAAGGATACATACCTGGAACTTCTTCCAAGGCTATTTAAACCCCACCCGAACAGCCACACGTGCTTCGCGTTGTTCTGCATCTAGCAGCTGGACGCTCCCCGTGTCTGCTCCTGCATCCTGACTTCTGCAACGCCTGCCAGCATCCTGGATCACCTGCAAAGGAAGAGAAGAAGAGAACAGAAGAAGGAAAAGTCCTTACCTGCTAAAACCGCATCCCGGAGACATCTCGCTGACAATCCTGAAAAGGAAGACTTTAATTTAAAAGCTCATTGCATCGATCACTGCAGCGCCGCATTCCACTCACCTTTACAGGGCGCCTCCATGTTCAGCAACGATCATCCGGATTTGCAGTCACGCCCCAACGCCTAGGGAGAAAAAGACCAGAACTAAAGGTGAGAGAGAGAAGGGAATAAGGAAAGCTAAATCTCCATGTTAAGAGTTACCTGTTGATTCATTCCCTCTTTATTTCGGGTCCGCGCCGCATCCTGGCATTTCCGGACCCCGGCCCCTAAGGGGAAAAAAAGACATCAGCGTTAATGAGCGAATGAAAAGACATTACCAAAAAACTCTCATTAAAGACTTACCTGATTTCTACAAGGATTTCACCTCTCATCTCGGGTCGGTGCCTGTTCCCCGGCGTTCCGTACCCCGGCCCCTATGGGGAAAAAGACACTGGCATTAGTACATTAATGCATGGACACAAGGGGAACCTCTTATCAAAAAACTTACCTGGAAGCCAAGCAAGTTTGGTTCTCACCAATCCGAAAATCCAGTGAAGTAACTGGATACCAACGCGCCCCTGCATCAGAAGCAGGATGGAGAGCTCGTCCTTCCAGATCCTAAGAAGGATACTTCTGCGAGCCAGACAAGCCAGATTTGGGGGCCCGGTCCAGTCCGTCTTCCGAACCCTGCGCATCACCTTAGAAGAGGTCACAGCAACGCGAACCAGGCCAGCGCCTCTGTGGGAGTCAGGTGAACGTTACAGCAAGGGGACATGAGTGAGGGCCTGCAGGCAGGTGCCCCTGACTGCTGGGGGGTGGGGCTGCTGGGGGACATGTATTGGGGCCTGTTGGCAGGTGCCCCGCACTGCTGGGGGGTGGGGGTGCAAGGGGACATTAGTGGGACATGAGTGGGTGCCTGCTGGCAGGTTCCCCGCACTGCTGGGGGGTGGGGGTGCAAGGGGACATGAGTTGGGGCCTGCTGGCAGGTCCCCCTCAGTGCTGGGGGTGCAAGGGGACATGATTGGGGGCCTGTTCGCAGGCGCCCCACACTGCTGGGGGGTGGGTGTGCAAGGGGACATGAGTGGGGGCCTGCTGGCAGGTGCCCTGCACTGCTGGGGGGTGGGGCTGCAGGGGGACATGAGTGGGACATGAGTGGGGGCCTGCTGGCAGGTGTCCCACACTGCTGGGGGGTGGGGGTGCAAGGGGACAGGAGTGGGGGCCTGTAGGCAGGTGCCCCTGACTGCTGGGGGGTGGGGGTGCTGGGGGACATGTGTCGGGGCCTGTTGGCAGGTGCCCCGCACTGCTGGGTGGTGGGAGTGCAAGGGGGTAATGCGTTGGTGATCACTAGTGCAAGGTGACATGTGGCTTGGCTGGGGGGGGCATGCCCATGGTGGATGGGCTGCCTGCGGGACATGCCCAGGGGTGCAGGGTAGTCCCCTGTGGTGTGGTCTGCCTGCAGGGGCCGTGGAGGGTGTAGAGGGAACACCTGGGAGGACCCACACTGCCAATTCACGTTTAGGAATCCCCAGCACCCCCGAAATACTTGTACACCACTCGCACAGGGCCTATCCCATGTGGAACTTCCCCACACCCCAGAAATACACGTACCCTGCTGAAATCGCGTGGTAAACTTGCCCGCACCCCAGGAATACACTTACCCTGCTGCAATCACGTGTTAATCTTCCCCGCAACCCAGAAATACACGTACCCTGCTGAAATCGCGTGTTAAACTTGCCCGCACCCCAGAAATGCACGTACCCTGCTGAAATTGCGTGTTAAACTTGCCCGCACCCCAGAAATACACGTACCCTGCTGCAATCGCGTGTTGAAATTTACTGCGCACCCCAGAAATACACGTACCCTGCTGAAATCGCGTGTTAAACTTCCCCGCACCCCAGAAATACATGTACCCTGCTGAAATCGCGTGTTAAACTTGCCCGCACCCTAGAAATACACGTACCCTGCTGAAATCGCCTGTTAGACTTCCCCGCACCCCAGGAATGCACGTACCTTGCCGAAATCGCGGGTGAAACTTGCCGCGAACCCCAGGAATACACGTTCCCCGCTTGCTGTGTGCTGTGTTGCGGCCCTGTATACTGGTCCAGGGTTAGCGCAGCCCTTTGCGCTGGATTGGGGATTTTGATGGCTTTTCCTTGCGCCAGGGGCGTTCTTGGGGGCGTTACTGGCGCTGCTGCAGGGTCGCTGCGCCACTCTGCACTGCGGCTACTTTTGGTGGCTAAAGTCCATGAATACGCTGTGTGCCGAAATGGATTTTGGCGCATGTGGCTGGCGCAGACTATCGCACGCGGACACTGTGCACCAGCCGCGTGCGCCACTTGTGCGCTTAATTCTATGAATTACCCCCTTATTAATGTCTTAAGCAATGCAAGGGAAACCGTATATTTACATGTGTAGGTTGGCAATTACTCATGCAATATCATATGCATTGGTCTCGGGAGGATAGCTCTGTGGCAACGTGCTCACCATGGAAACAAAACGACACGAAGCACCACAGAAACATCTGAGTATTAAGCACGTTATAAATAACCTATCATATAATATGCATACATTATCCCACGCATAATCACATGGTTAGTACAAATGACATGGTTCACTGTCACCCCCAATTTCTTTAGCGCAGCACACAACTTTTTTTCAGATGACTTACATATCATTTTCCTTGGGACATTAAATGAATGCTTCTCCAATAATGTTGCATCAGGAAACTGGCAAAGGAGCGGCCAATTGTGGCATATCATACATTGCAAAATGTAATGATTGGTAATCATGAGATAACAACACAGCCAATCCTCTTCTACACTACCACTCCAAAGACTGTGGACCTGCAAGTATGGAAAGCACACAGTAAAAATGGATGCTCGCATTCTAAGCGCAGCTTTTTCGGTAGCATTCCAAAAACTGCATTTGTGTAAAATAGGAAATCTACTATCAGTAGGATAATGAATAAGGGCGTGAAAGCTACAAATAAGCTGCAGACTGGCAACAATCGCAGACAGACTGTCTTTGTTAGTGTGAGAATCCAGCCAAGACAGAAGGCCAAAGCACAGGCCTGTCTGTGCCCATGACGAGTCTCCCGAGGACTTGTTAGAGGGGTCTTAGTCCCAATCTGCTTTGGGAGTGTAGTATGCCAGTTGGCATTCAAACACAGAGTGATTTTCTGTGGCTAAGGCAGTTCCAACTGGCATCAACAAGAGAAGTCACGGCGTCGTCCTTTACTTGAGGTGCACAAGCAACATCCTGTCAGTGGATATTGTACCTGGCAAGTGCAAGCCAATTCTCCAAGCCACCCTTGGTGCAGAGGCACGGCTTTGTAGTGCAAGCTGCCTTCTAGCACACCAGATGAATTGCAACAACACTGCACGTATTCACTGGAGTCCTTCTGCCAGGCAAATGATTCGCTGGCTCCCAGTCTTACTGTCACTGCCAATTTTAGGAGAAAAATGTCGGTGCGTTTTTGATTGTTAGTGTTTAATTATTAATGTGGTGAATAATGTGATCACCATCATGATACACACAGAAAACATATTTAAATGTACACTTGCATTGCAACCCACTGGCACACGCAAAACAATATAACACTGCTGTTCCGTTCAACAAACGCCAAGACAGTTCATATGTGCAACATGTACATGATTAACTAAATTTGATTTACACAAACATATATACTTATATTAAAATACCACCTCGCCTGAACAGCCTTGAGATTTCTCAATAATGTGTATTGCCTCTAGATTTGACCTACCAAATACACACTTTAGCTCGCATTACAGTCAATATGTCAACTTTAAAATAAACAAAAAAACTATGTAAATCCCCATTGCACACACGTTGTCAGGGTAATTTTGTAATGGGAGGTGCGCGATATGGACAACCAAAGTCAAGTTGAATGCGTTTAAGCCTACATGTCGCGCTCCAGCCTAGTTTCGTGTGGTTCTAAGGCGTAGAAGGGGCACGCAGTTAACATCTCTTCTATTTAAATAAATGGATCCCTGTGGAATGCGACACCATTTAGCACCCACCATAGAGCAGGAGGATGCCCCAGAACTGTTTTGGTAAATGCTGTCTGCAAACGGTTATTGAGACGTTTTCTGAAGTCGCAGCTTGCAACCGTGCAATAAAGGCAATCTTGAATTGCGTTACCCTTCTTCGGTTTTACACTGCACCTTACAAACGTTGAAATTTCATGCTCAGGACCTGACAGCATATAGGTGCTTACGTTGGTGGTCCCGTTTAAGAGAGTAAGGAACCTTTCTCCATTTTTTTGTATGTACTGGGGGTCGGCCTCCAGCCGTCACACACGCATACAGTCACACGCACCCATGCATGCAAGGAAGACACGCCGGAGACGTGTGATGGCTCCGCTCTCTTCCGCGATCTGCCAGGCACCGCCTTTATTGAACTAACGCGCATGCGCGAGCCCCGTAGCTGCTCGCACATGCGTACTTCGTGTACGCAGTACACAATATCCCTCCTTTTCCCCGAAAACAAACACTTAACACTTCCTTGCAGAAACAACAACAATTAACAACGGACTGCAGAAGTACAACCTGGTTCCTTCTTTGGATTTGCAACAACACCTTTCCCCGCCTATGGTGCAGGGTCCATGATGAAGTCTCTGAACCTCTGGGGAAGTCGTCGTCCGGCCCTGCTCGGGTACCGTGGTGCCCCCTCACCAGGGGCCTCCGATGTCTCGTGATCTGCAGTTGGGGTAGCTTCTTTCACCCTTGTCTCTTCCCCTTGTTCCGGGACTTGTTCTGCTGTCGCCTCGTCACTAGCGACCTTGATGCGCTTAAAAAATGACACGTTTCTGGTGACGGTTCCTCTGGCATTGGCCGCGGTGACCATTGTACCTTTCACATGTGTTACCCCTAGTGGTTGGGTCTCGTACTTTGTCGACAGCTTTCCTTCTGCTCTTCTGTTTCGTACCAACACGGTATCCCCAACCGCAATCTGTTTTTCTGGCAGTCTCCTCCGCGCTGTTTCATTCTCGTTTCTCCATGACCTTTCTAGTTGTACTTGGTCATTGTCGATCACTCCTGGTGTCTCCCCTCTGACTCCGGTATGAGTCCTCTTGGGATCCTCTTGAAAAGTGCCTCCGCAGGGGCTATTCCAGTTGATCGATGCGGTGTTGTGCGATACTCCCGGAGAAAGTCGAACAAATTCCGTCAGAGGTCTTCACCTCCATTTTCGGATATGCGAAACACCTTGTTTAGTGTCCGCATGAAGCGCTCCACTTCTCCATTGGCTTTTGGCCATAGTGGGGTGACCTTTCGGTGTTTTATGCCTCTCTCTTCGCAGTATCAAGCAAACGATTGTCCTTGGAAAGGTGACCCATTGTCGGAACATAACTCGAGGGGAAACCCATGGGTAGCATATATCTTGTCCAAGGCCAGGGTGGTGTGGTCAGTGGCCTGGGACTCGACCAGTTCCACCTCTGGATATCAGGACCATTGGTCAGTCACTTCTAGGAAGTGTAGTCCTCTTCCGGTAGAGCCAAAATCGGCATGTACTGTCCCCCAGGGTGAATCGCTCCTTGCCATGGTCTGAATCGGGGGTCCCTTCTCCGCTGGGCTCGTTGCTTGGCACGGGATGCATGCCCTTAAGTACTCTTCCACTCTCTTTTCCAATTCGGGGAACCAAACTTTGAGTCTGAGACGTGCCTTCATTCTGGTCATCCCTTGGTGTCCTTGTGTGCCAACTGAAGGACCTTCGGCACGATTGACCTGGGGATCACAATCCGGTGCCCTCTCAGCAGGAGACCATCGGCAGTCACTGACAGTTCCTGTCGTGCACCCCAGAGCAATTGCAAGTCCCTTTGCGCTTCTGCGTTTCCTCGGGCATTGTTCAGAAGGAGCTCCCGCCATGCTCCTGCGGCTACCGCACCTTTCACTCTCAGAAACGCCTCATCCGAGTTCGATTCGTTGGCAATTTCTTGTCTTGTCAAAGCAATCGGAAGCGCCGACACGACGACCATGGGAATGGTGTCCATACAGTTTGCAACCTCTGTAGTGTCTCTGGGTCTTCCTGCGCCAGGGTGGCGAGACAAATAGTCTGCAGGGTTATGCGTACCTGGGCGGTATACCAGCTTCACCCCGTACTCTATGAGGGATAGCATCCACCTCTCTATCCGAGGTTGCGGTTTGGATGAAGCGCATGCCAGGATGGGCAGTAGGGGCTTGTGGTCCGTCACCACAACAACAGGTTTCCCCAGAATATATAATCTAAAATGTTTACAGCCCCATAGTATTGCGAGGGCTTCGCGTTCAATTTGAGAATATCTTCTCTCTGTGTCTGTAAGAGCCTTGCTGGCGTATGCAACGGGTCGCATGGATCCCTGTTGATCCGCCTGCACGAGAACCGCCCCAAGTCCCACTGGACTGGCGTCCACTATGATTTCGGACTCCCAGGCTGGGTTGAAATACGCCATGGTGTCTTGTTCAGACAGGGCATCCTTGATGGCCGTGAATGCTCTCTGTTCCTTGCCAGTCCACGTCCATGCCACTTCGTTCCTCGTGAGTGCTCTCAGGGGTTCAGAGAGAGATGCTAAGTCTTGAATAAACCGCCCACAGTAGTTCATCATCCCTACGAAACTGCGGACCTCTGCCGAGGACGTGGGAGGTGACGCCTCTCGAATGTCTCTCACCTTCTCAGGATCTGGGGATATGCCTCCCGCATGGAAGACAAATCCAAAAAATTCCAGGCTGTCCTTCAAGAATTCGCACTTTTCTTGGTGCAGCGTCAGGCCGAGGTTGTGGAGCCTGTGAAAAGTGCTTTCCAGACGCTTGATATGCTTTGCTTCAGATTTGGCAAAGACTAGGATATCGTCTGACATGTTTATTACCCCTTTTAGTCCGGACAGAGCCCCTCTGATGGCATTTTGGAAGACTTCTGCCGCCGAGGAAATTCCAAAACTGAGCCTTTTATATTGATACAGTCCTTCGTGTGTTGTAAAGGTTGTAATATATCTAGACTCTCGGTGGAGCTCCAACTGGTGATAACCCGCTCTCAGGTCTAGTTTAGAAAAAAAATGTGCACCCTAAAGTTCTCCCACAATGTCGTCCAGAGTGGGAGTGAGATGACGTTGTCTTTTTATGGCCAGATTAGGAAGTCTCATGTCTACGCAAATGCGTACAGCCCCAGGCTGTTTGGGCTTTGGGGCCACTACAATGCTACATTGCTTTCTGGGAATCGTAGTTCTGGAAAAAGTTAAACTTCCCATTACAAATACACGCCTGCCTACACAGCTCAGCTTGTAGGGTGTTACTGGCCATGTCTGCTTGTAAGGTAAGTGCCCCTTATGGCATTGGTCCAGCTGGTCATCCGGATTCGCAGTCACGCCCCAGCGCCTAGGGAGAAAAAGACCAGAACAAAAGGTGAGAGAGAGAAGGGAATAAGGAAAGCTAAATCTCCATGTTAAGACTTACCTGTTGATTAATTCCCTCTTCATTTTGGGTCCGCGCCGCATCCTGGCATTTCCGGACCCCGGCCCCTAAGGGGAAAAAAAGACATCAGCGTTAATGAGCGAATGAAAAGACATTACCAAAAAACGCTCATTAAAGACTTACCTGATTTCTACAAGGATTTCACCTCTCATCTCGGGTCGGTGCCTGTTCCCCGGCATTCCGTACCCCGGCCCCTATGGGGAAAAAGACACTGGCATTAGTACATTAATGCATGGACACAAGGGGAACCTCTTATCAAAAAACTTACCTGGAAGCCAAGCAAGTTTGGTTCTCACCAATCTGAAAATCCAGTGAAGTAACTGGATACCAACGCGCCCCTGCATCAGAAACAGGATGGAGAGCTCGTCCTTCCAGATTCTAAGAAGGATACTTCTGCGAGCCAGACAAGCCAGATTTGGGGGCCCGGTCCAGTCCGTCTTCCGAACCCTGCGCATCACCTTAGAAGAGGTCACAGCAGCGCGAACCAGGCCAGCGCCTCCGTGGGAGTCAGGTGAGCGTAACAGCAAGGGGACATGAGTGAGGGCCTGCAGGCAGGTGCCCCTGACTGCTGGGGGGTGGGGCTGCTGGGGGACATGTATTGGGGCCTGTTGGCAGGTGCCCCGCACTGCTGGGGGGTGGGGGTGCAAGGGGACATTAGTGGGACATGAGTGGGTGCCTGCTGGCAGGTTCCCCGCACTGCTGGGGGGTGGGGGTGCAAGGGGACATGAGTTGGGGCCTGCTGGCAGGTCCCCCTCAGTGCTGGGGGTGCAAGGGGACATGATTGGGGGCCTGTTCGCAGGCGCCCCACACTGCTGGGGGGTGGGTGTGCAAGGGGACATGAGTGGGGGCCTGCTGGCAGGTGCCCTGCACTGCTGGGGGGTGGGGCTGCAGGGGGACATGAGTGGGACATGAGTGGGGGCCTGCTGGCAGGTGTCCCACACTGCTGGGGGGTGGGGGTGCAAGGGGACAGGAGTGGGGGCCTGTAGGCAGGTGCCCCTGACTGCTGGGGGGTGGGGGTGCTGGGGGACATGTGTCGGGGCCTGTTGGCAGGTGCCCCGCACTGCTGGGTGGTGGGAGTGCAAGGGGGTAATGCGTTGGTGATCACTAGTGCAAGGTGACATGTGGCTTGGCTGGGAGGGGCATGCCCATGGTGGATGGGCTGCCTGCGGGACATGCCCAGGGGTGCAGGGTAGTCCCCTGTGGTGTGGTCTGCCTGCAGGGGCCGTGGAGGGTGTAGAGGGAACACCTGGGAGGACCCACACTGCCAATTCACGTTTAGGAATCCCCAGCACCCCCGAAATACTTGTACCCCACTCGCACAGGGCCTATCCCATGTGGAACTTCCCCACACCCCAGAAATACACGTACCCTGCTGAAATCGCGTGGTAAACTTGCCCGCACCCCAGGAATACACTTACCCTGCTGCAATCACGTGTTAATCTTCCCCGCAACCCAGAAATACACGTACCCTGCTGAAATCGCGTGTTAAACTTGCCCGCACCCCAGAAATGCATGTACCCTGCTGAAATTGCGTGTTAAACTTGCCCGCACCCCAGAAATACACGTACCCTGCTGCAATCGCGTGTTGAAATTTACCGCGCACCCCAGAAATACACGTACCCTGCTGAAATCGCGTGTTAAACTTGCCCGCACCCTAGAAATACACGTACCCTGCTGAAATCGCCTGTTAGACTTCCCCGCACCCCAGGAATGCACGTACCTTGCCGAAATCGCGGGTGAAACTTCCCGCGAACCCCAGGAATACACGTTCCCCGCTTGCTGTGTGCTGTGTTGCGGCCCTGTATACTGGTCCAGGGTTAGCGCAGCCCTTTGCGCTGGATTGGGGATTTTGATGGCTTTTCCTTGCGCCAGGGGCGTTCTCGGGGGCGTTACTGGCGCTGCTGCAGGGTCGCTGCGCCACTCTGCACTGCGGCTACTTTTGGTGGCTAAAGTCCATGAATACGCTGTGTGCCGAAATGGATTTTGGCGCATGTGGCTGGCGCAGACTATCGCACGCGGACACTGTGCACCAGCCGCGTGCGCCACTTGTGCGCTTAATTCTATGAATTACCCCCTTATTAATGTCTTAAGCAATGCAAGGGAAACCGTATATTTACATGTGTAGGTTGGCAATTACTCATGCAATATCATATGCATTGGTCTCGGGAGGATAGCTCTGTGGCAACGTGCTCACCATGGAAACAAAACGACACGAAGCACCACAGAAACATCTGAGTATTAAGCACGTTATAAATAACCTATCATATAATATGCATACATTATCCCACGCATAATCACATGGTTAGTACAAATGACATGGTTCACTGTCACCCCCAAACTCTTTAGCGCAGCACACAACTTTTTTTCAGATGACTTACATATTATTTTCCTTGGGACATTAAATGAATGCTTCTCCAATAATGTTGCATCAGGAAACTGGCAAAGGAGCGGCCAATTGTGGCATGTCATACATTGCAAAATGTACTGATTGGTAATCATGAGATAACAACACAGCCAATCCTCTTCTACACTACCACTCCAAAGACTGTGGACCTGCAAGTATGGAAAGCACACAGTAAAAATGGATGCTCGCATTCTAAGCGCAGCTTTTTCGGTAGCATTCCAAAAACTGCATTTGTGTAAAATAGGAAATCTACTATCAGTAGGATAATGAATAAGGGCGTGAAAGCTACAAATAAGCTGCAGACTGGCAACAATCGCAGACAGACTGTCTTTGTTAGTGTGAGAATCCAGCCAAGACAGAAGGCCAAAGCACAGGCCTGTCTGTGCCCATGACGAGTCTCCCGAGGACTTGTTAGAGGGGTCTTAGTCCCAATCTGCTTTGGGAGTGTAGTATGCCAGTTGGCATTCAAACACAGAGTGATTTTCTGTGGCTAAGGCAGTTCCACCTGGCATCAACAAGAGAAGTCACGGCGTCGTCCTTTACTTGAGGTGCACAAGCAACATCCTGTCAGTGGATATTGTACCTGGCAAGTGCAAGCCAATTCTCCAAGCCACCCTTGGTGCAGAGGCACGGCTTTGTAGTGCAAGCTGCCTTCTAGCACACCAGATGAATTGCAACAACACTGCACGTATTCACTGGAGTCCTTCTGCCAGGCAAATGATTCGCTGGCTCCCAGTCTTACTGACACTGCCAATTTTAGGAGAAAAATGTCGGTGCGTGTTTGATTGTTAATGTTTATTTATTAATGTGGTGAATAATGTGATCACCATCATGATACACACAGAAAACATATTTAAATGTACACTTGCATTGCAACCCACTGGCACACGCAAAACAATATAACACTGCTGTTCCGTTCAACAAACGCCAAGACAGTTCATATGTGCAACATGTACATGATTAACTAAATTTGATTTACACAAACATATATACTTATATTAAAATACCACCTCGCCTGAACAGC
This sequence comes from Ambystoma mexicanum, assembly GCF_040938575.1. NCBI lineage: Eukaryota > Metazoa > Chordata > Amphibia > Caudata > Ambystomatidae > Ambystoma > Ambystoma mexicanum. The sequence continues at coordinate 946,843,101 of NC_090922.1, forward strand.
CTTGAGATTTCTCAATAATGTGTATTGCCTCTAGATTTGACCTACCAAATACACACTTTAGCTCGCATTACAGTCAATATGTCAACTTTAAAATAAAAAAAAACTATGTAAATCCCCCATTGCACACACGTTGTCAGGGTAATTTTGTAATGGGAGGTGCGCGATATGGACAACCAAAGTCAAGTTGAATGCGTTTAAGCCTACATGTCGCGCTCCAGCCTAGTTTCGTGTGGTTCTAAGGCGTAGAAGGGGCACGCAGTTAACATATCTTCTATTTAAATAAATGGATCCCTGTGGAATGCGACACCATTTAGCACCCACCATAGAGCAGGAGGATGCCCCAGAACTGTTTTGGTAAATGCTGTCTGCAAACGGTTATTGAGACGTTTTCTCAAGTCGCAGCGTGCAACCGTGCAATAAAGGCAATCTTGAATTGCGTTACACTTCTTCGGTTTTACACTGCACCTTACAAACGTTGAAATTTCATGCTCAGCATATAGGTGCTTACGTTGGTGGTCCCGTTTAAGAGAGTAAGGAACCTTTCTCCATTTTTTTTTATGTACTGGGGGTCGGCCTCCAGCCGTCACACACGCATACAGTCACACGCACCCATGCATGCAAGGAAGACACGTCGGAGACGTGTGATGGCTCCGCTCTCTTCCGCGATCTGCCGGGCACCGCCTTTATTGAACTAACGCGCATGCGCGAGCCCCGTAGCTGCTCGCACATGCGTACTTCGTGTACGCAGTACACAACATCCCTCCTTTTCCCCGGAAACAAACACTTAACACTTCCTTGCAGAAACAACAACAATTAACAACGGACTGCAGAAGTACAACCTGGTTCCTTCTTTGGATTTGCAACAACACCTTTCCCCGCCTATGGTGCAGGGTCCATGATGAAGTCTCTGAACCTCTGGGGAAGTCGTCGTCCGGCCCTGCTCGGGTACCGTGGTGCCCCGTCACCAGGGGCCTCCGATGTCTCGTGATCTGCAGTTGGGGTAGCTTCTTCCACCCTTGTCTCTTCCCCTTGTTCCGGGACTTGTTCTGCTGTCGCCTCGTCACTAGCGGCCTTGATGCGCTTAAAAAACGACACGTTTCTGGTGACGGTTCCTCTGGCATTGGCCGCGGTGGCCATTGTACCTTTCACATGTGTTACCCCTAGTGGTTGGGTCTCGTACTTTGTCGACAGCTTTCCTTCTACTCTTCTGTTTCGTACCAACACGGTATCCCCAACCGCAATCTGTTTTTCTGGCAGTCTCCTCCGTGCTGTTTCATTCTCGTTTCTCCATGACCTTTCTAGTTGTACTTGGTCATTGTCGATCACTCCTGGTTGTCTCCCCTCTGACTCCGGTATGAGTCCTCTTGGGATCCTCTTGAAAAGTGCCTCCGCAGGGGCTATTCCAGTTGATCGATGCGGTGTTGTGCGATACTCCCGGAGAAAGTCGAACAAATTCCGTCGGAGGTCTTCACCTCCATTTTCGGATATGCGAAACACCTTGTTTAGTGTCCGCATGAAGCGCTCCACTTCTCCATTGGCTCTTGGCCATAGTGGGGTGACCTTTCGGTGTTTTATGCCTCTCTCTTCGCAGTATCGAGCAAACGATTGTCCTTGGAAAGGTGACCCATTGTCGGAACATAACTCGAGGGGAAACCCATGGGTAGCAAATATCTTGTCCAAGGCCAGGGTGGTGTGGTCAGTGGCCTGGGACTCGACCAGTTCCACCTCTGGATATCGGGACCATTGGTCAGTCACTTCTAGGAAGTGTAGTCTTCTTCCGGTAGAGCCAAAATCGGCATGTACTGTCCCCCAGGGTGAATCGCTCCTTGCCATGGTCTGAATCGGGGGTCCCTTCTCCGCTGGGCTTGTTGCTTGGCACGGGATGCATGCCCTTAAGTACTCTTCCACTCTCTTTTCCAATTCGGGGAACCAAACTTTGAGTCTGAGACGTGCCTTCATTCTGGTCATCCCTTGGTGTCCTTGTGTGCCAACTGAAGGACCTTCGGCACGAGTGACCTGGGGATCACAATCCGGTGCCCTCTCAGCAGGAGACCATCGGCAGTCACTGACAGTTCCTGTCGTGCACCCCAGAGCAATTGCAAGTCCCTTTGCGCTTCTGCGTTTCTTCGGGCATTGTTCAGAAGGAGCTCCCGCCATGCTCCTGTGGCTACCGCACCTTTCACTCTCAGAAACGCCTCATCCGAGTTCGATTCGTTGGCAATTTCTTGTCTTGTCAAAGCAATGGGAAGCGCCGACTCGACGACCATGTGAATGGTGTCCATACAGTTTGCAACCTCTGTAGTGTCTCTGGGTCTTCCTGCGCCAGGACGGCGAGACAAATAGTCTGCAGGGTTATGCGTACCTGGGCGGTATACCAGCTTCACCCCGTACTCCATGAGGGATAGCATCCACCTCTCTATCCGAGGTGGCGGTTTGGATGAAGCGCATGCCAGGATGGGCAGTAGGGGCTTGTGGTCCGTCACCACAACAACAGGTTTCCCCAGAATATATAATCTAAAATGTTTACAGCCCCATAGTATTGCGAGGGCTTCGCGTTCAATTTGAGAATATCTTCTCTCTGTGTCTGTAAGAGCCTTGCTGGCGTATGCAACGGGTCGCATGGATCCCTGTTGATCCGCCTGCACGAGAACTGCCCCAAGTCCCACTGGACTGGCGTCCACTATGATTTCGGACTCCCAGGCTGGGTTGAAATACTCCATGGTGTCTTGTTCAGACAGGGCATCCTTGATGGCCGTGAATGCTCTCTGTTCCTTGCCAGTCCACGTCCATGCCACTTCGTTCCTCGTGAGTGCTCTCAGGGGTTCAGAGAGAGATGCTAAGTCTTGAATAAACCGCCCTCAGTAGTTCATCATCCCTACGAAACTGCGGACTTCTGCCGAGGACGTGGGAGGTGACGCCTCTCGAATGTCTCTCACCTTCTCAGGATCTGGGGATATGCCTCCCGCATGGAAGACAAATCCAAAAAATTCCAGGCTGTCCTTCAAGAATTCGCACTTTTCTTGGTGCAGCGTCAGGCCGAGGTTGTGGAGCCTGTGAAAAGTGCTTTCCAGACGCTTGATATGCTTTGCTTCAGATTTGGCAAAGACTAGGATATCGTCTGACATGTTTATTACCCCTTTTAGTCCGGACAGAGCCCCTCTGATGGCATTTTGGAAGACTTCTGCCGCCGAGGAAATTCCAAAACTGAGCCTTTTATATTGATACAGTCCTTCGTGTGTTGTAAAGGTTGTAATATATCTCGACTCTCGGTGGAGCTCCAACTGGTGATAACCCGCTCTCAGGTCTAGTTTCGAAAAAAAATGTGCACACTAAAGTTCTCCCACAATGTCATCCAGAGTGGGAGTGAGATGACGTTGTCTTTTTATGGCCAGATTAGGAAGTCTCATGTCTACGCAAATGCGTACAGCCCCAGGCTGTTTGGGCTTTGGGGCCACTACAATAGGAGAGACCCACGGGGTGGGCCCTTCCACCTTTTCGATGATATCTCGTTCCACTAAGTCTTGCAGCTCCTTTTCCACCTGAGCCCTCAGATGAAACGGTATACGACGATGTTTCAGAGCCGTTGGTCTGACAGACTCATCGATGTGGAGCCTTATTGGCTCAGCCTTCAGTTTCCCTATGCCCCTGAAGAGCTTCTCAAAGTGTGTCAGCAGGCTGTCCAGATCTGTGTGATACACAGCAAAAGTGAAATGAACCAGGTCGAGTGCTTCAGATGCTGCGCAGCTTAAAAGAGAGTGCGGACTGACGTTGGTTACAAAAAACCTCGCTTTGATGCTGTTTTGGCCATGGGTCACTGGGGCTACAAATACCCCTTGGATGGGTAGCGGAGTATCTTCACCAAAAGCGCATATCTGGGCTTTGGAGGGCGACAGTGTTGGTGGGCCTGCCAGTGCGTTGTAATGTCTGTCCGCCAGTACGCAGACTGACGCTCCCATGTCAATGAGGACTGGGGTGGGAATCTCTCCAATGTCCACAGTACATATGGGTCTTCGTCTAGTACCAGGGCCATTTGCGATGCTGGAAATGAAGAAAATTTCTTCATCCTCTTCTTCCGCTTCTTCGACAATGTGTAGGTCGTGCACGTCCTGTTCAAGAAGAGAAGAGCCAACAGGTAGACTCTGCCACAGTTGGGAGACTGTGGCCCCTTGCCGTGCGAGCGCCACCTCTACCGGCCCTCTCTGGTCCTCTGCTTGCTGCTACGGGCATGGTGGCCCTACACATCCTTGCGTCATGCCCCGGTATCCCACACCTGCCGCATGTTCGTGATTTGGCTGAGCATTCGCCCCTGTGTGGGAGGTCATATCCACAATAGGAGCACGACTGAGGGGTACCTGAAGTCGTGGGTCCTTCTCCCTTCTTCGGTGTCCATCTGGCCTTCCCAGGTGTGAACCGCCCGACTGCTAGAGACTCCTCCTCATTCTTGGGATGCGTGGCTGCGTCCATTTTCGATCCTCTGGCCTCCGCCAGCTCATACGCTCTTCCCATGTCCAGGATTTGCCAGAGGGTCAGCCCTGGTTCCCTCAGGACTTGCCTCCTAAGTTTTCCTGAGCAGCAACCTTGCAGCAGTTGGTTGCGGACCATTTCCTCTTCGTTGACCCACCTGCAGGAGCTCGCTAGGTGTCTCAACCCGGCACAAAACTGGTCCAGTGACTCTTCGCTTCGTTGTTTTTCTGCCCCATGACAAACCTGTCAAAATCAACATTGGCTAATGGTAGGAAGTGATCCCGAAGTGCTTGCTTGACAGTGTCATACGTCGCCACTGGAATGTCAAGGGAGTCATATATTTTCTGGACTTCAGTGCCTGCGGAGTACATCATGATGGCGATCTTTGCCTCGTCTTCAGTCTCCCCCGAGGCTCTGAACATCATTTCCAGTCTTTTGTCCCATGTGAACCATTTTGGGCCAAGTTTTGATGGGGGCCTCGTAGTATCAAATTCGGGCGTGGGAGCCAGAGTGGTGCGCACTCTGCATGGTATTGGGGCAATGGCGCCCTCATCATCTGTTTCCTCACCCATCACGATAGGTACTCACAGTATTGTCTTGGCAGGTTGATGGGTGATCCGACTCCCAACTGTGGCAGAGTCTACCTGTTGGCTCTTCTGCCACTTTCTGTGTCACAGCCCTGGTTCAGCTGGGCTGTGGAGTGCCCAAAAATTGCTGCAACTGCTTGCAACGGGCAGATGGCGCACGAGCACCCGGAACGGGCCGCAACCACTGCATGTGTCGTAGTGAGTGAGCACTCAAAATGGCCGCCGGCTGTTAGAGCGGGTCCGCGACTGCGGAGTTGTGCTTCGTTTCGCCGGTGTCGTCGGAAACAGGAAGAACAGCTCCGATCCCACCTTCGTCGCCAATTTTGTATGTACTGGGGGTCGGCCTCCAGCCGTCACACACGCATACAGCCACACGCACCCTTGCATGCAAGGAAGACACGCCGGAGACGTGTGATGGCTCCGGTCTCTGGCGCGATCTGCCGGGCACCGCCTTTATTGAACTAACGCGCATGCGCGAGCCCCGTAGCTGCTCGCGCATGCGTACTTCGTGTACGCAGTACACAACACATTGGATTAACAGGGACAATATTCAACTCATGGTAATTGAGGCTTTTCCTGCCTACCTTGCCAACTGCTGCCAGCTGGACCAATGCCATAAGGGGCACTTACCTTACAAGCAGACATGGCCAGTAACACCCTACAAGCTGAGCTGTGTAGGCAGGCGTGTATTTGTAATGGGAAGTTTAACTTTTTCCAGAACTACGATTCCCAGAAAGCAATGTAGCATTAGGTTAAAAAGGCGAGATACGCTATTGAGGGCCCTCTTAACATGAGACTAGTCAGCAGCTACATTATATTCCCCTCCGGGACACGTTGCACCTTGTCCCTCGGCCTCTCTCCCTCTCATCACAATGTTTTGGGCTGCTCTTTTCTAATGCTGCTGTCCAAAGAGCCTCATGCTTCCTGGAAGAGGCGCCTCACCACAAGCAGCAGCAGCAGTCACAGAGCCACGTCAGGATATCTATGGCTCTGTGGCCTCAAACCGGGCACCAATTCAGCGTCACCTGCACAGTCCACCAGAGCTTCTGACACAAACGCCATATTGCTACCCCCGCCAGGAAAACAGCCAAGGGTGAACAGCTGCTGTCTGCCCCCAGTGGCAAATAACAGTACAGAATGCGAGCATGCACAGCACTGGCAAACCCTCCCTAACTACCAGCCTCACTAGCAGGCACCCTGTCTGCCAGCTATCTGTGTACTAGAGCCACTTGGAATAGCTAGGAGAGTAATAATGGGCCACATCACAAGTTTGGCTGTGCAGGGAAAAAAGGGGCCGTCATTCTGTTATAACCACTTTTCTCAGACTGCCAAACTACAAGTTTGGTGGTGGGGTGGCTGGAATTACCTGCAGCTCCGAGCTGCCGGTAGTTCCGGTACCCTACCACCAACAAATGGCAGCATTACCGGCACCTTTGCCACATGGGAACCAGCCACGCCTGCTACCAGTTTGGCAGAAGTCTTTCTGCATAAATAAACTTAGAGAGACATCTCACATACACCAGCTGCTCCAAAGCCAGCCATAGCCGTGAGATCACTGAAACCCAAGGAAAGGAGAGGAAACCCATAGGATGTGCAGCTGCAAATGCTTTCCCCTGCTCTTTGATGCACATCAGTGTTGTATTTATTTTGTGGCACTTGACTGTAATATTTTTTTCCAGGTATTGTTTATAAACCTTTATGTAGGTATGAGTAAAATGTAGCCATTTTTTAACAACTATCTTTTTATTTAAATACACTACTGTGCTAAATATCCCAAAAAGAACACAGCACACACACTCTGTAATTTCCCGCACAAATGGTGTTTGAGTAGTCCAACTGTGCGGAAATAGCCAAGTTGATAACCCTGGACGGGAGGGCGTTGACACACAGACAGAGGATGGATGGTTGAGCTGGCAAAGAGAGGAGCACTACACCAGTAAAGTATGAAACCATTTGCTTTCCAACAAGGCTCCAGATAGGCAAATCATTGCAAAACGCCCAGTCATTGCTTTAAGCGGCCCACTGGCACAAATAATATTATTTTCTAATGCAGCAAATGTATGTCTGAAGTGGCGTGGAAGCATAAAGTGGCAGTCGGCAGAGAAACTCTGACTCTGTGCAGTGCTGTGCTGAAAGTGTACCAGTAGTTAAGCTGTATGTTCCATTGAAGCTCCGCTTTCAGTAATTACAACTCCAGACAGCCACGGAACGGACCACTAAGGGGAGCTGAAAGTGGCAGTTGTCATGGGGAAGTCGGCCCTGCAGACATGAACCACGGGGAGCCAGAAGTGTATGCTTATCCCTTTATTCAACTTTAGATCGAACTAAAACTTTCCCTTCCCTTGTACCTCCTCTTCTTCCCCGCAACCTCATGTGGTCACGTGGCTAGCCCTTAAAGGGACTTAGCTGTTTCCTGCTCCTCAACAACTCCCCCTTGCTTATCAAAACTGTTCTCAGGCTCACATTTTCTCAATCAGCCGTGATGGCCTCTTCACCATTCGATGCAGTCTTCCAGGTGATTGGTGGTTCTCGTCTGGTCTTTCGTCCACTTCCTCTTGATCCTCGTTCAGTATATACTCCCTGTCTTTCTGTTCTTCTTCTCCTTGTGTCGGCTCAGGGGTTTCCGGTTTGGATGTGTGGAGTCAGCAGAAGAATAAGGCGTTCCGAGTTATTTCACATCCATCTCCTGTTGTGGTGACCATCAACCCTTTGACTTCGCTCACAAGGAATGGTTCTGGGTCATATCTCGAGTCTGTCTTTCTCTGTTGTTTTTGCCATTCCAGGACAGACTCTCCAATTCGTAGTCACTATTCCTTCGCCCCTCTTTGCTGGTCTGCCCATTCCTTGGCTTTCCTTTTCTTATCGGCATCTTGTTCTCTTGTCTCTGCATCTTGCTCCACAGTGTAGTCCTCCAGTTGTATTAAGCGCGTTTGGGGTTTGTTTCATATCAGTATCTCTATTGGTGTCTTCCCTGTGGCTTCGTGCGGTGTGTTCCAGCATTTGACACACTGCTGGTGGAAGGGCTGATTGATCAAGAAGAGCCTTCTGTCTGCGTCGCTTGATGGTGGACATGAATCGCTCCACCATCCCGTTGGCCTGTGGCCACAGCGGGGTGATTCGTTGCTCCTGAAACCCTAGGTGAGCCTCAAACTTCCGGAACTGTTGTCCCTGGAATGGGGGCCCATTGTCTGTCTTCATGATGTTTGGCACTCCCCATTTGCTGAATAAATCATCTATTACTCCCACTATGTGATGGAAAGTTGTGGACTGCACCTGTTTGGTTATTGTGAATCTCAAGTATTCGTCCATTGCTTCTAGTAGGTGACCCCCTTCTTCTAAGGGTCCATAGAAGTCCATTGCCACTCGTTGCCAGGGTCGTTATGGTAGTGACACGATCTGCAAGGGACATTGGGGTGCATTTTCTGCAGCTTTCTGACAGGCTTGGCAGTGTGTTAAGATGTCCTCAACCACCACGTCCATATATTGGAACCATACTTGGTTGCGTAGTATCTTTTTCCTTTTTGCGACCCCTCGAAGTCCTTTGTGTGCCATATTTAGTATTGTCTTTCTCAGGCATTTGGGGACTACTAATCGACTTCCTTGCAGTGGGATGCCTTATAGAGTGGTGGTTAGTTCTCCTTGTATTTTGGCCATCCTTTCTAGCTTTCTGTCCACCTCCCCGATCTCAAATGGCTCCTTACAGTAATTCTTCCACCTGTTAGTGTTGGTGAGTTGCACTGCTGCTTTTATGGTGTGGTCTGCTCTGCTTTTGGCAGCGAATAGTGTGATGGTGAGCGTCAGTAGAAGTGCATTCTCTGACAGATACCTGATGGAATGCTCAACATCCTTTGCCATTGTCTCGTCTCCTTGCCCTTCCAGATGCCAATAGGTAATCCGCTGGGTTTATGTTACCTCCAGGTTAGTGGATGATGTGGAAGTCATACTCCTGGAGCCTGATGCCCCATCTATCAATGCATTGAGATATTTTGGTTTTCGGGTTCCCAAAGCTAGAGATGAGCGCTTGGTGGTCAGTTATGAGCACGCATGTCTGTCCGAAGACAAAGTGGTAGAATTTTTCCCATGCCCATACGGCCACCAAGCTTTCTCGATCCGCTTTGGAGTATGCTTGTTCAGTAGAAGATAGGGCTCTGCTCGTATATGCAGCTCAGTGCCTCCTCAGCTGTCCGTCAGGTTCGGTTTGGGCGAGTATGGCACCAAGGCCCGACGGGCTGGTGTTCACTGTTATCTCAGTGACCCTCTCTGGGTCGAAGTTCGCTAGTCTGTCCTTGTTGACAAGCTCTGCCTTTATTGCATGGAATGCCTCTTGGCAAGGCTTGTCCCACTCGAATGGTGTGTCTTTTTTGAGTAGTTGGCTGAGGAGGTTTGTGAGTGTGGCATAGTTAGGAAGATAGCGGGCACAGTATCCTGCTAGACCCAGGAATGATTGTAGTTTAGCGACTCCTGTTGGGAGAGTCAGGTCAACTATCGCACTGATCTTCTTGGGGTCTGCCTTTATTCCTTGGTCTGCGAAAATGTGCCGAAAGAATATGAGGCTGTCTGTGTTGATGTCGCATTTGGACTCGTTTAGGGTAAGGCCTGCTTTTTGTAGGATTTCACACACTCATGTTAGGGCTTGATCCTGTTGTTCTTGAGAGGTGCTGAATACAAGTATATCATCACTGTAATTAAGAATGTTGGGTACTGGTGCAATTAGTCTGCAGAAAGTCTCCTGAAATATTTGTGCAGCAGAGAATATTCCAAAGTTAAGCCACTTCTAGTGGAAGAGACCTTCATGTGTTGCGAATGTGGTGTTTGGTCTAGAATCGGGGCGAAAGACAAGCTGGTGGTACCCCTGGTTGGGGTCTCGTTTCGGTTGGCCTGGTACAGTCTGACTGTCATGTCCTCGATATTTGGACCTGGGTGCCTTTCTTTTTGGATAGTCGCATTTGGTATGCGCAGTCGGCCATTTTTCTTCAGGACGACAACTACTGGTGACACCCATGGTGTTGGGCCACCTACTCTTTTGATAATGACATTATCTAAGAGGAGTTTTAACTCTTCACTCACTTGTGCTTGTAGGTGAAACCCAACACGGCATGAGTGCTGGGGTACTGGTGTTACCCTCGGGGCAATGTGAAGGGAGATCACAGAGTCTTTGAGCATACACACCCTTTCAAATAGCACTGGGAACAAGGTTTTGATTGTGTCGAGAGACATCTTTTGGTGTGACATTGTGTTCAATTTGTGAGCCCCATTGGGAGACCTTGGAAAACCTCTGATTGATCATAATGAATATCTATCAGAGCGAGGGCCTTTGCTGTGCAGTAACTTGGTAGGCATCGTCCTGTCGCAGGGCTTTGTATGACGTGGAATGGTCGTAGGTACCCTCTGGCCCTTGTGATACAGGTTGCATTGAAACTGTCCTGTGGACTGAAGTGGGTGTGCTGTGCCCATTGGAATATTTGAGCTTGGAACAGGCGCAGTGGGTAGACGTCTCTAATTGCTTGGTATAGTGTCTCGTTCATAACTTTTACGGATGCTCCCATGTCTACGATGAACTGATGGTTCAGTCCTCTGATCTGGACAGTGACGTTCATAGCTGCACTTCCGTCTATTGCCATTCAGATCAATCTCACATACTCTCTGCTATATCTGTCTTGTGGACTGTACCTTCTTAGGTCTTGTCTCTCATCTTCCTGATCTACGGGTGGGTTTTCATATGGATCCTACAGATGGCTGGATTGTTGATTTAGAAATTGGTCCATACCGTAGTTGCTTTTATGGGTTTCATATTGGCGGGTGTAGTGCCCTGCTGGGCTGAGTGGGTAATCGTAATCTTCTGAGTATTGTGGTGGTAATTGTAGCACTAGGTCTTCCATCGCTCTTACCAATCCGGTCTGGGGTAGGAATGTCACTGTGTTTCTTTCCGGCTTTATCCTCTGAGTATATTTATCTGGGTGTGTCATGTAGGGGAGTCCTTGGGTTTGTTCTTGCCGTCTCATTGCCCCGGGAGGTATGGGTGGCCTGTAGTTCTGGAGTGTGGGGTTCTTCTCTCGGCACATCGCTTGGAAATGTTTTTTCTGGCTGTACCTCATGCGCATCTGTCCTATAGTTGGGCATTTCCCCCTGTGAGGGTATCCCCTTGGGGTCATTGGTGTGAGTTTCTCGGTCCGGGTCTGAATGGTGGCCTTGGGTCCCGGCACTCGTGGTCCACATAGTCTGTATCACTGTGACGCTGTCACCTTTCCGAGGGTTTTCAATGGACGCTGCTTGCACATCTACTCTCTTGTAAAACCTGACTAAATCTATGATCTCTGTTAGTGAGAGAGGTTTTTTTAGAAGGTATTTCTTGAACGTTGAAGATGTGCACCCTTCTAGTATCCTGACTCTAATTGGCTCGTCGTTGGAAAAATATGCGAAATCGCAGTGGGTTTCCTGGGGGAGTTCTGCCCATTGATTAAAGGAGTCCTAATTCAGTTGGATAATTAGCTTTCTGTTAACAGCTGCTTACATCAGAGCATATGTGGTATTGTCTTGCGTCAGAATGGTTTTTAGGATACCTTTGATTTCTTTTCTAGTCAGGTTGGCAGAGATGTCCGCTTTGTTGGGTGAGTCCGGATCTCCTTTGGCCCTTATGAAGACTTTGAATTCTTCCATCCACTCTTCCGTTCTTTGTCCCTGATCATGGTGTGGTTGCAACACAAAAGGGCTGGGCCCTCTGAGGAATGTAGCCCTTGATGTGGTTCCCACCAAGGGGCTTACTGGTGCTCTGGCCCCTGTGCATTGTGCACCATGGTGTCTTAATATTTCTACCTATGGGCCTGGTTGTTGTCGTGGTGTTTGTCCCTTCTTAGCTGTCGCCAGTTGGTAGTGTCTCAGTTACAGGCCATGATGCACAGTGGACATTTATTTTTGTTCTCCTGCTGGGGTTTGTTGTATAGTTTGTGCTCTTTTCACCCACTGCTTTCCCTCTGCGGATGTCCATTGTATCCTGCGTAGTGCTACCTTCCTCTTATTTCTGTCCTTTCTATTGTGTTTGATAACCTCCCTTTTATGTCCCTTTGATGTGCTTCTTCCGCCATCCTCGCGGTATCGGTATGCCTGCTTTCTCATGGCTGTTTCTGGCCTATTTCCCAGTCTGTTGTCTGTTCAGCGCATGTGCAAGCATCTGTTCTCAACTTCCTTCCGATGCAGCGATTAACTACTCTGCATTCTCTGGGTCCTTTACACACCATGTGTGTGAGTGGTTGTTCTCTTCTGTCTTTTCCACCACTGCTCCTTCGCTGCTGGTGTCGCCGTGCTCCAGATCCCCTTTCCCACTGCGGTGTCGTGCCACTTCGCCTGGCTGTTACTCTGTGGCAGCTTTCACTGGTCCATCTCCTCAGGTCATAAAGATGCGGGATGCTCCTCTCACCCACTGCCCCAGGGTGTGGGGATGTGCTGGCTCATGTTCTCCTCATCGCCAGTTGTTATGGGGGAAGTTGACCCTGCGGCCATGAACAATGCAGAGCCAGAAGTGTATGTTATGCCCTTTATTCTCATTTACAACAAACTAAAAAAGTTCCCTTCCCTTGTCCCTCCCATGGTCATGTGGCTTGCCCTTAAAGATACTTAACTGTTTCCTGCTCTACAACAGCAGTCAGCAGACAGCAGGAAAACATTGGACGGGGCGCTGATATTTTATCAATACAAAGTCACAATATGCTTCAGAGGAATTTACCGACCTTAAAGGAAGTTAGAAAGTCATTGTGTTGGATCTTTGTTGTTATCGTTTGAGAAATGAAAGTGGCTGGCTGGCTCTGAAGAAATCACCAACATCAGCCCTGTCTGCTAAACAGTGACTGAGGGTTATTCCCTTGGAGTTGTTATTTTTTCAATTTATTTCATTTTTTTTATAAATGAATTGGTTTATTGCAAACCTTTAAAATACAATGCTCACATTTAAACTCTCATTTTAAACCTCTTAAAACCCTTTCCAATTCACATTAAAATTAAACTTAATTTACAATTACAGCAGCCCTCTATGATGTTTGTTCCATCATTTCTTAGAGCGAGTCCAAAAAGCTCCGACATTAGCCCGCAGGAAGCCGAGCAATGATGACATACAAAAAGAATGTCAGAGCTATGATCAACTTTCGGTCTGTTTCATCGAAAAGGACTTGCCACCAATCTTCCAAACTTAAACTTGTTCTTGCCATACTAAATTTCCCCAGGTGATTAGCTTGTTCGGAGCAGAGTGCAGTACATGATAATGTGAGATGTTTAAGTGTTTCTACGTTACGCAGTCTGCACAATTTCATATGAACATCGTCTTTCACCCATAAATTAGTTTCTTCTCTGGTTTGGATTAGGTTCAAACGAAATTTCATGTATAACTTCCTGCGACTTTGTAAGGACATTTTATCAAGTAGTTTTAGATTTCGTTTACTCCTCTTTTTTGACTTGGAACGTTTTTCATTATGCCATGTTTTCGACATTGTTCACCCGTTAGTATCCAGTCTTGTCTCCACAACTTTTTCTAAGATAGTTAGAGTTGGTCTGTAGTGTAGTCAAATCTATATTCAGTGCTTCCAACAATTTTTAGACCGGTCAACCAACATGGACAAGACACAGGATCCCTTCATGTCTTTTGGGTGATGCAGAATTTCAAATTGAGGGCAAGGCAAATCCATTGTCATTTTCCGATAAAAATTAAGCGTAAGCCAGAAAACTCTGGCATTGATTGAAATCAGACTAAGTTCATATCTGATGCATGCTATTGGGGTGCCACTGGGCAAACTCAATACTCGCGACCCAAACATTTTTCAACAGTGTTGCATAGCTCAAAAAATGCACATTCTGTGCTGTGAATAAAAGCAGGGACAGCCTTTTGCTTATAAAAGGCCAGCACTGGTAAGAGTGAAAATCTACCATATTTTTTAATCAGCCAAGCCTCCTGGATTGACAATTTCTTACATTTTGTTTTGATGTTATTTGCCCATGGTGCATCATTTATATTCAAATTGAATAGAGTTCCCAGGTATTTAATCTGAGGTGTAATGGAACACATTTTGGCACCCAGATACCATTGACATTTTTGTGATTTTGTGCGTCGTTTCCTCGTTGTTGTTGTAACACTATGATCTCTGATTTGGTTGTGTTCACAAAAAGCGCATTGTTTTTAACATAATTTTCAATTGCATGTAGTCTACGTTGGAGTCCAATTGGTGTGGTATCTACTTGAATGAGGTAATCTGCATACAGCAGATGAGCAATATGGAGACCATCGATTTCCGGGAGAAATTATGCAACATCTTTAAGGCTCTGGTCAATATCCAATATGAATAGATTGACGATAATAGCGGCCAAGGGGCAACCTTGTTTAACCCCGCAAAAGGTTTGAATTGCAGATGAAAGCCTTCCAAGCCAATCAAGCCCAATTCTTACGATGGTATTTGTGTGAAGCTCCTTGATGGCTAAGAAAAGGCTAGGTGGACAATTGCATTTGATCAATTTGTTCCATAATGTCTCACGATCAATGCTATCAAAGGCATGCAATAGATCTATCGAGTCAATATAGATCTTGCCGCCCATTAGTAGAGAATCCATTTTTTAAAAGTTGACAATCAAAAGATTCAGACTACAGCCCAGACCCTTTATGAACCCAGTTTGTCTGATATCTATATGTTTACCAGTCACCATCCACCTTTGCAAGTTCCGTTGTAGAATAGTCGCATATATCTTCCCCAAGACATCCAATAATGCAATCGAACGATAATGGCTTGGGTCGGCCCTGTTGTCATGATCTCTGCTTCCAAAAGGTCAGGGTTTTCCCAACTCCCTTGGAAGCAGGTCCATAACCCAGGTTCCGAGGGCCAACCAGTCCCAATTGGGACCTTTTGGACCCAGTCCTGGCGCCAGTGGCACCAGGCTCATAAATGTGCCCAGTCCCAGCGCTGGAAGCGCCGGGCTCATGATGCTTGGGTGGACTTACCTGCAGCAGACCATGCTGCTTACTTGCCTGCCAGCTGAGCCTCTGATCCTCTTCTGTTTGGAACTACTTTTCCTGTTGGGTGGGGCAGGAGCCACTCCCTAGATTCAGAACACTGGAACTCTTCTGGAAAGCAGGAACTCTTTTCTTACCTAGGCGTGGCTGTGGAAGGAGACACCTAAGCACTACAGGAGGCTATTTAAACCACACCCGGTGGATGAATCTTGCTTTGCGTTATTCTGCATCCTCTGCAGCAGAACGCTCATCGTGTCTTCTGCATCGGATCCTGGGCCTAAGGAAAAAGGCTTACCATCCTGAATCCAGTCTTCAGCAACACCTATAAAGACAAGAAAGAACAGGTTAGCATTCCGGCATCTGAAAGACAAAGGCTTACCTACTCTTCGTGCACTCCGGAGGTCTTCACACTGCATTCCGGCATCTGAAAGACAAAAGCTTACCGACTCTTTGCACGCTCCGGAGGCCTTCGGCGCTGCATCATGCATCTGAAAGACAAAACAAGGTGCGTTTAAAGACATTGGGGAACTTTGATACTCACGTGCCATTACTCCTTTCCACATCAACCCCAGTGGGTATTCCGGCACCCTGCAGCCGCTCCGAACTCGTACCTGCAAAATAAAAGACAGTTAGAGCACATCGTGAAGCAGGCAACAAGCGCTTACTTAAGTGCTTCCAAGCGCTTCTATTCATCATACGGACTCCATCTTCAACTCACTTCAGCCCGTCATCCGCCATCGCCGGAACCTGCAAAACAAGAGACATCATTGCTAAAGACTTTAAAGACAATAGAATTACTCGAAACTTACCGTTCGTGCAGTAAACGACGGACAGCAGTCCTCTGAAGTCAAGAGGCCTGCGCTACCGATCCAGTGAAGAAACTGGTTACAGCACCCTGCCCCGAGGCAGATGGAGAGCTCGGCATTCACTTACCTAAGGTGAGAGCGTTAACCTTTGGGGGTCTACAGGAGAGCAAAAAAGGGAAGAGATAGGGACACCCCAATAACCCCAGTTCATTAATCCCATATTTTCTGTCTGCAGACATCTTACTCTTGAAGTCAGGCATACAGTGCACAGAGGTCCAGCCCAAAGAGCCAACCGGGTGCTACACATCACCTTTGAAGATACGGTAGTCGTCCAGTCAAGACCGGCGCCTCTGCGAGAATCAGGTGAGCGTTACAGAACGCAAAGCCTACCGCAAAACTCTCGCCCAGGCGCTATGGAAAGCTCGGATACTGACCATCTAGCCCGGTTACTTGGGGAACTAAGGGCAGAAGTGCATGCAGCTCGTCAGGAAACGAATGCTCTAAGAAGGGAACTAATTATTTCCAAGGAGAGAACAGACGGTCTTGCTAGACAATTGCTACAGTCACAAGCCGGACAAACCCCGTTACCCGCATCAGGGGCAAATCTTCCTTCAACATCCTCTATGAATCCAGTGCAGATCAACCTACCTGGGAATGTACCTCTGGCTCCGCCCGAACGATTTTCTGGTGACCCAAAGAGGTTTGCAGTATTTATCAATCAGTGCCGGTTGCACTTCTTATGCCGGCCAGCAGCCTTTCCAACTGATCAAGCTAAAGTAGCTTTTGTACTTTCGTACCTTAGTGGCAATGCGGTAGACTGGTCGATCCCTCTAGTTAATCAAGATGATCCGGTTCTCCATGATTTTCAAGCCTTTCAGCTTAGTATGGAAGAACTGTTCGCAAGACATTCACAGGGGCAGGCCTTGGACAATGAGCTTCTTTTGTTGCGACAGGGTAATCAAGACCTTTTGGCTTATATTGCATCTTTCAATAGACTAATAGTGGAAACTCAATGGCCTGAGGACAAAAGGATTACGCTGTTTTACAGAGGTCTACGTGGAGAGCTCAAAGACGTTTTAGCCCAAGTAGTGAATCCCCCACAAGACTGTTCGGATTATATAGACTTGGTCGTTCAAATAGATCATAGACTGCAGAACAGGAAGGCCGACCGTTCCAAGTTTGATGCTCGAGTATTTTCCAAACCGCCAACTCCTTCCAAAGGAGTAGACTCCGGGGAACCCATGCAAATCGGGGGTCTGAAAGGTCCTCTAACACAAAAGGAGCGGGAAAGGAGAAAACAGTTGCAATTATGTCTATATTGCGGAAACTCAGGGCACTTTCTTCGAGACTGTCCGGTGAAACCTGCCAAGAAGGCAGTAGGAGCTGCAGTTACCAAAGTTACAAACTCTGAGCAGGGAAACGACCTCGCCCGACAAGAATAGAGGTCCTCTTGCCGAGCGTGAAAACCAGTTCCGTGACCTCGCATTTCGTGATACCTATGGTCCTCATTAGCCCTGATAATCCGGATCGATTACATGCAATTGAAGCTTACGTCGACAGCGGTGCCATCGGCAATTATGTGGATCATGAAATGGTTTTGAGGATGAATCTAACTCTTTGTCCCAAGGCTGTAGAGGACGTCATTACTACAGTGGATGGTACGGAGATAGCCTCCGGGCCAGTAACGCATACCACTCAAGAGGTGACGCTAGTAAGTCAAGATGGACACCATGAGAAGATCGTGTTTGATGTGATCAAGGCCCCTCAGTTTCAGATTATTCTAGGAATACCTTGGTTAGAGAAACACAATCCTCTGATCGATTGGCGAGCAAGAACGGTCCAGTTTCCAGAATGTGTCTCTACTTGTCACCCTCCACCTGGTGTTGCACTGGCAGCAATTTCTTCAGAGACTCCCCTGTTACCTCCCGAATACCTTGAATACCAAGATGTTTTTCGGAAGGATCAGGCTAACACTCTACCTCCTCATAGGTCTTATGACTGCCAGATAGACCTGATACCTGGATCTACTCCTCCTTGTAGTAGAATTTATGCCCTCACCGAGCCTGAGAACCTTCACCTTCGACAATACCTGGATCAATACCTGGCGAATGGGTTTATTCGTCCTTCCAAGTCCCCTGCTTCTTCAGCTTTGTTCTTCATTCCAAAAAAGGAAGGCGACCTTAGAACTTGTATCGATTATCGCTCCCTGAACCAGATCACCGTTAAGAATAGATATCCGTTACCTTTGATCCCTGAACTCCTGGACCAAGTCAGAAAAGCATGCATATATACAAAGCTGGATCTTAGAGGAGCTTACCACTTGGTACGAGTAAAAGAGGGCGATGAATGGAAGACTGCCTTCCGCACCAAGTATGGGCTATTTGAATATCAGGTCATGCCCTTCGGACTTTGCAATGCCCCGGCCGCCTTTCAATATTTTATGAACGATGTCCTCAGAGAGCTCATAGATGTGTGTGTTGTTGTTTACATTGACGACATCCTCGTTTATTCTTCATCGGAATCTGAACATCGGAAACACTTGAAAATGGTCCTCGAAAGATTGCGTCAACACAAACTTTTCGCTAAGTTGGAAAAATGTGTTTTCAACGTGACTGAAGTTGAATTCTTGGGATTCATATTATCACCTGGCGGAGTACGTATGGATTCAAAGAAGGTCGATGCAGTTCTCAAATGGCCATCACCATCCTCCGTAAAAGGTGTGCAAAGCATGTTAGGCTTCGCTAACTTTTACCGCAGGTTTATCCCCGAATTCTCTCGAATAGTCCAGCCCATCACTGCCTTGTTAAAGAAAAACAAACGTTTTGAATGGTCTACCGAGGCGGAACAAGCTTTCCAGGATTTGAAGACTAAATTTATCTCTGCACCAATCTTAAAACACCCTCGCCCCGAACTCCCCTACATCGTGGAAACTGATGCTTCAAGCCTTGCCATGGGGGCAGTTCTATCACAAAAGGACCCGGTAACCAATCAGTTGCATCCCGTGGCATTTTGGTCCCGCAAGTTCTCGCCTCCTGAAATCAATTACACGATTACTGACAAGGAACTTCTGGCTATCAAGTCTGCCTTTAAGGCTTGGCGGCATTATCTGCTGGGGGCCCGACACACCGTTACTGTGATACGGATCACCGAAACCTGCAATATTTGAAAACCGCAAAAGCCCAATCCTCTAGACAACTCCGTTGGGCATTATTCTTTGCCGAGTTTGACTTCATAATTACCTATCGACCTGGTACAAAGAACGGTAAAGCTGATGCCCTTTCTCGGATGGGAGTGGAAGAACACTTGATCAACCCTAAACCTGTACCAATCATTCCCGAACAAAGAATTCTGGGTGTAATGCCACAGAATCCATAGAGGAAGTTAAGGATAAAGCCCGGCAACTTGTAACTCCAGCAGACATACAGAATTGGCATCTGCAGGGAAAGGACTTTGCAGTAAAGGACAACTTATTGTATTTCCAAGAACGATTATACCTACCCAGCACAGATTTACAGAAAAAAGTAATCTCCTGTTATCACGATTCTTTAATGGAAGGTCATCCCGGTATGGCCAAGACCTCAGAAAAGGTCAAGCGCTACTTCTGGTGGCCGTCTTGGAAAAAAGATATTAGAGACTTTATAATGTCTTGTGGAGTATGCGCCCAAAACAAGAGTCAAAAGGAAAGACCAGCAGGCCTCTTACGCCCTATTGACATCCCACCTCGCCCTTGGCATACGCTTTCTATGGACTTCATCACCGATCTACCTCCATGCTCCGGATACAATACGATTCTAGTAATCGTGGACTTATTCTCCAAGATGGCGCATTTCATTCCGCTCAAAGGCTTGCCAACATCAGCAACTCTGGCCCGAGAATTTCTCGAAAACATCGTCCGTCTACACGGTTTTCCTTCGGTTCTAATTTCGGATCGAGGTAGTCAATTTATTTCTCATTTTTGGCGAAGTTGCTGTAGGTCGGCTCAAATTGATGTGAGACTATCGACCAGTCACCACCCTCAGACCGACGGACAAACCGAGAGGACCAATCAAACTCTGGAACAGTATTTACGCTGCATGCTGCAACAAACTGAAAAAACTTGGAAAGACATCCTTTGGATAGCCGAATATGCCTACAATAACTCTGTCCATTCGGGAACTGGGAAAACACCGTTTTTTCTTTTGTACGGCAGTCACCCTCGAACCTCAGAGTTGGATCCCCTCCAAGATCTTGAAACACCAGCAGTAGACTACCTGCATTCTACAATCACCCAAGCCTTTAAGGAAGCTGTTTCTCACCTTCAAAGGGCTAAAGAACAATACAAGAAAGGAGCAGATCAACATCGGAAGGAAGCCCCTCAATATCAAGTAGGGGACCAAGTCTGGTTATCCACCATATATCTACCTCTAAAAGGGCCACGCACATTCAACCCAAGATACCTTGGTCCCTATTCCATCACTACCAGAATAAACCCAGTAGCGGTCAAGTTGGACTTGCCCCCTCACATGAAGATACATCCGGTCTTCCACGTCTCTCTTTTAAAACCCGTGCAACCTCAAACCCGACTAACTAAATCTCCAAAACCCATCCTAGTTGATGGAGAACTCGAGTTTGAAGTCAAAAGCATTCTGGACTCCAAGATCTCCAAATCTAAACTATTTTACCTAATTGACTGGAAAGGCTACGGCCCCCAAGAGAGATCCTGGGAACCTGCTGAATATGTCCACGCTCCTCGCCTAATCAAAAGATTTCACCGAACATTTCCTGACAAGCCAAAACCCCCGGAGAAGCCCAGTTTGGGAGGGGCCTTGAGGGGAGGTACTGTCATGATCTCTGCTTCCAAAAGGTCAGGGTTTTCCCAACTCCCTTGGAAGCAGGTCCATAACCCAGGTTCCGAGGGCCAACCAGTCCCAATTGGGACCTTTTGGACCCAGTCCTGGCACCAGTGGCACCAGGCTCATAAATGTGCCCAGTCCCAGCGCTGGAAGCGCCGGGCTCATGATGCTTGGGTGGACTTACCTGCAGCAGACCATGCTGCTTACTTGCCTGCCAGCTGAGCCTCTGATCCTCTTCTGTTTGGAACTACTTTTCCTGTTGGGTGGGGCAGCAGCCACTCCCTAGATTCAGAACACTGGAACTCTTCTGGAAAGCAGGAACTCTTTTCTTACCTAGGCGTGGCTGTGGAAGGAGACACCTAAGCACTACAGGAGGCTATTTAAACCACACCCGGTGGATGAATCTTGCTTTGCGTTATTCTGCATCCTCTGCAGCAGAACGCTCATCGTGTCTTCTGCATCGGATCCTGGGCCTAAGGAAAAAGGCTTACCATCCTGAATCCAGTCTTTAGCAACACCTATAAAGACAAGAAAGAACAGGTTAGCATTCCGGCATCTGAAAGACAAAGGCTTACCTACTCTTCGTGCGCTCCGGAGGTCTTCACACTGCATTCCGGCATCTGAAAGACAAAAGCTTACCGACTCTTTGCACGCTCCGGAGGCCTTCGGCGCTGCATCATGCATCTGAAAGACAAAACAAGGTGCGTTTAAAGACATTGGGGAACTTTGATACTCACGTGCCATTACTCCTTTCCACATCAACCCCAGTGGGTATTCCGGCACCCTGCAGCCGCTCCGAACTCGTACCTGCAAAATAAAAGACAGTTAGAGCACATCGTGAAGCAGGCAACAAGCGCTTACTTAAGTGCTTCCAAGCGCTTCTATTCATCATACGGACTCCATCTTCAACTCACTTCAGCCCGTCATCCGCCATCGCCGGAACCTGCAAAACAAGAGACATCATTGCTAAAGACTTTAAAGACAATAGAATTACTCGAAACTTACCGTTCGTGCAGTAAACGACGGACAGCAGTCCTCTGAAGTCAAGAGGCCTGCGCTACCGATCCAGTGAAGAAACTGGTTACAGCACCCTGCCCCGAGGCAGATGGAGAGCTCGGCATTCACTTACCTAAGGTGAGAGCGTTAACCTTTGGGGGTCTACAGGAGAGCAAAAAAGGGAAGAGATAGGGACACCCCAATAACCCCAGTTCATTAATCCCATATTTTCTGTCTGCAGACATCTTACTCTTGAAGTCAGGCATACAGTGCACAGAGGTCCAGCCCAAAGAGCCAACCGGGTGCTACACATCACCTTTGAAGATACGGTAGTCGTCCAGTCAAGACCGGCGCCTCTGCGAGAATCAGGTGAGCGTTACACCTGTTGCCCTTTTTAAATAAGGGCACAATAATGAAGTTGGAGTTGTAGCGTTAGAGGCGATTATTGTAAAGAGCTGATGACAAAATTCCGCCCATTCCTCTGGATTTCTCTTCAAAGTGAAATTGGTCAGGCCATCCAGCCCGAGGCCCTTGATACGCTCAACTTTTTGATAATTTCTAAGATCTCAGCTTTCTCAAAATATATATCCCACTGATTCAGATCTTGAAAGAAGAGTTGGGTAGTTTCAGATTTCTTACTGTATAGTTGTGTATAATGACATATCCAGTCAACTTCAGATAACATGTTGTCTTGAAATGCCTCTTGGGATTCACTAAGATTGTTGATAATACTCCAAAAGTCTGGAGTGTTCTTATCTGCCAATTTCGACATCATACTCTCTGTGTCTTGTTGGAAAATGTGTGCTTTATGCGTTTTCAGCCAATTTTTATATGACTGTTGTATTTTTATTTTTCAGGATGAGTCAGTAATAGGTTCCCTGTAGCACTGTCGAACCTCCATTCTCATTCTACGTTTACGTTTAATCACATCTAAATCAAAGGTGTGGGTCCGTTTAAATGTTGGATACCGCAGTCCTTGATTGTTTTCCTTAAACCCAGGCCTGGCTGCTGACCATTACCTCCTGGGGAATTATTGAACATGAAAAATCGACATTTGAAAAAAAGAAGAAAAAGAAAAATAGAGAACATTTGCATACTATTGTTGGAAAGGACTGTTTTATTTGGCATTTTCATCGTGCAGCCATGTTTTTAGCTTTTTAATACCTGGAGCTGCATTGCCATTTTGAAAGTACTAGTTTTTTCCTCCTATTGCTGCTTATTTGACTGTTTTTGGCTCTTCCAAGATGGCCGCCGAGGTTCTATTTGTTGTGCGGACAGGCTGTGCTGAATCACCTCTCCCTGTGCTGCACTCCCATTGGTTGCTGAGTGTTTTCTTCCATCCAATCAGGGACCGGCAGGCTTCAGCCGGCCCTCTCAGAAAGGCCCACTTCCAAGGCCCCTGTCTGCTACCTGTCCACTTCCAGAACGCTAATTGGGGTCCTCCCTGCACCTTAACCACAATGATGCGGCCACCTCTCTCCTCTAAGAAATCCGGACTGCCTTGACTTTGCCACCTAAAGAAATATGGGTTAGTTCCCTCCTTATGTACTCACTTCTACTGCCTTTGACTATCACTGTTCTTTCTGCTTGTTGCTCCCATGTTGTCATCTTGCTGCGCAGTGCTTGCCAACATCCGATTCCAAGATTGAAAAAGTCAAATCTTGCTGTTTTTGCTTTGCTCTTAAAAGTCAAATCTTGCTGCCCAGTGCGAAATTCTCTGTATTTTGCTTGTATACTGTTTCTTCTCTGCAACTTGCCAGCCTAGTGACCACACCACTCTCTTTTGTCTCACACCTACCTGCCTTACCCCCCCAGTAGCTCCATCCTCTCCTTACCTCCACCCCAATGGCCCTTTCTGTTTCTCCTATCTTCTCCAACTGCTTCTCTATTGACTATCCTTCCCTTCTCACTAAGTCTGGTAGGAAGAAGTTCAAAAAGGATATCTTGGCCTCTAATCCTGGTCTTCCTATCGTCGACACCTACTCCAATGCTTCCGCCAGACAGACCCTTACCGATATCCTCTTTGTCGTTCCTTCGCCAGATCTGTGGACTCCTCATATGGTCTCTGTGCTCTGCCCTATCTCCTTCTCTCCCATTAATGGTGGCACTCGCTGGGAGGTTCTCATGGCTTCCTTCGACTCCTCTAAAGTCATAATTAATGTCTACCTAAATGGCACTGTCATGGTCCAAGGCCCTCAGGCCAATCTCCTCCTCTTTGATAGGCGCTTCCCTCGCCTCATCAATTTCCTCTCATCTCCTGCTGTCCCCTCCTCTCCCCCCTTGGCTACCTTGGCCTCTCTCTCCTCCTCTGCCCCTCCTAGGGCTGTTTCTCCTCCACAGGGCGTACCTCCGATCTGTACCCCTCCCCGGAAGGTCTTTAATGCTGGCATCCTTCTTCATATTGCCACTCTTAACTCT
Source organism: Ambystoma mexicanum (assembly GCF_040938575.1). Lineage (NCBI taxonomy): Eukaryota > Metazoa > Chordata > Amphibia > Caudata > Ambystomatidae > Ambystoma > Ambystoma mexicanum. The sequence goes on from NC_090922.1 coordinate 946,867,189, forward strand.
TGCTCTGCCATCAAACACTCCTCTGACATCTGCCACCTCCTTGAAGAACTAGACCTTGATATCCTTGGTCTTACTGAGACATGGTTCACAGCCAGCTCTGTTACGAGCTTTGACACTCTCCGGAGTGGATTCCTGCCTCTATCATTCCCACTCAGACCTACTTCTCTTTTGAATGCCTTGTCTGTAGGCTTTCTCTCTCGCCTACCCATTCCCTTACTGTGGTTACCATCTACCGGCCTCCTGGTCAAATCACCTAATTTCTCTCTGAGTGGGCAGACCCTTCCTCCTCCCTCCTGGCCTCTACCACTCAACTCCTCCTCCTCGGTGACCTAAATATACATTTAGACTCTCCTTGCTCCTCCTCTGTACTCTTCCATGACCTCTGCGACTCCCTCTCCCTGTCCATCCTCCCCTCTGGCCCGACTCACTCTGCAGGGCACACATTCAATGTCTTAATCTCCTCTGACCTCCCCCTCTCCATCCCTCTGACCACTCCTCTCTCCTGGAGCGATCACTCCCTCCTCTCATCTCATCCCTCCCTCTCTTCCCCCCAAGCCAAGCCTACCCCAACACTGCCACCTACCTTCTCGGACATCCGGCCCATTAAGCGTGTGTCAGTTGAGGCTTTTGCCGCAACTTTCTCCCCCCCTTCCACCTTTGGCTGTCTCTCATCCAATTTCTGATACGCTTGATGTTCTTGCCCCTGTCATGAGGATCCGCTCGAAGTCCAAAGCCAAGTGCAATTCCTGGTATGACTCTGACCTAGCTACACTTAAACGTAAGTGTAGGGCAGCTGAGAGGAAATGGAGGACTTCCTGTTCATCCTCTGACAAACTGGCCTGTCGCCTGCTACAAAGACAATACCGACTCTCTGTCCTCACCAAGAAGAGAGTCCACATTCAAGCTAGTGTCTCTGCGGCATCAAACAACTCGGTCGAACTCCTTAAAATCTGCAAGGAGCTGGCCAACCCTGCTGCAGTCTCTACCCCTCCTGTTGCCTCCCAGGCTCTTTGCAATGCCCTTGCCTCTCACTTCATTTAAAAAACCCAGGACATACTGTCCACCCTCTCCACCCACACTCCTCCTCTTCCCTCTCCATCTGTGCTTGCTGACCCTCCTTTAGCCACCCTTCCACCATCCTTCTCGTCCTTTCCTCTTTTCACCCCTGACGAGGTTGCTAGACAAGTCCGATCTGTGAAAGCCTCTTAAAAACAGGTTCATCCCTGTTCCTCTAAAACCATCAAGGACCACATTGACACCCTTGCTCTGGGCCTTGCTGATTTTTGCAACCACTCCTTTGCCTCTGGATCCTTCCCCTCCCCTCTGAAGCACTCCTCTGTGCATCCTCTTCTCAAGAAACCCACAGCTGATCCTTCTTGTCCAGCTAACTATCGCCCAATTTCCATTACTCCCTTTCTTGGCAAACTCCTGGAAAGGTTGGCCATCTCTCAGCTTAACCTTCATTCCAATTCTGTTGGCTGTCTCCATGACCACCAGTCTGGCTTCAGAGCTGCCAGAACCATGGAAACTGCTCTCCTAAACATCCGTGAAGATCTGCTCACCAACCTTGACTCTAACATTCCCTCTGTCCTCATCCTCCTCAATCTCTCTTCTGCCTTCGACACGGTGAACCATACCATCCTGCTCAACCGTCTCCGTGAAAACCTGGGTATCACTGATCAGGCTCTGGCCTGGCTGACCTCTTTCCTCACAGATCGACCCTCCCAGGTCCAACTTGGGTCCTTCCTTTCATCTATCTTCCTCTCTACCTGTGGTGTTCCCCAGGGGTCTAACCTCTCGCCCTGGCTTTTCAACCAATACCTGGCAACTCTCGCCCACTGCATTGCCATTTTCTGCTCAAATTTCCAGTGCTACGCTGATGACACTCAACTCATTTTCAGGCTGCCCTCAGCCACCTCCTCTCCCTCTCTCATCTCTGATTGCCTAACTGCCATTCAAGATTGGTGTGCTGCCAATGATCTTTGTCTGAATGCCAGCAAGACGGAGATCCTCCTCATTGACCTTCACCATCCTTTCCTCTCACTCTCTGGCCGGCCTCCCTTGGCCCTCCTCCTACCCCCACCTGCGAGGCTAAGAACCTCGTGGTCATCTTTGACTCCACCCTTTGCTTCTCCGCCCACATCTCTGAGGTCTCTCAAAAGTCAAATTTCTGACTGCACCTCCTCAGAGGTACTCTGCCTTTCCTCTCTTTCCCCCAGAAGCTCATGGTATCTTAAGCTCTGGTTCTCTCTAGCTTTGACCATTGTAACAGCCTCTTTCTAAATCTACCTGCCTCTACTCTCCGCCCTCTGCAACTAATCCAGAACAGGACTGCAGGACTTGTCCTTGGCCTCAAGCCCTGGGATCATATCTCTCCAGCTCTGGAATCTCTTCACTGGCTCCCAGAGGATGCAAGGATTACATTCAAAACCATCTGCATTGTCCACAAGGCTTTCTGGGGACTGGGTCCATAATACCTTCAGCTATCCCTCCGCAAATACCTCCCCTCTCGAGCTCTTCGCTCCACTACCTCCAACTCACTCAAGGTCAGTTGTTTTTCTAAGAAACGAGCTGGGGGTAGATCTCTGTCTTCGGCTGGGCCTCCCTCTGGAACAGCCTCCCTGCCACTCTAAAACTTGAGGAGAACCATCTCCGGTTCCGGAAGCACCTCAAGAACTTCCTCTTTTCTTCTGCCTTCGCTCCCCCTCTCCCCTGCTGATCTGTTCTCTCTTGGCACCGTGCAACTGGCCACCCTCTGTCTTTTGGGCCCAGGTACCTGCTCATCCTGTCACCCTCCCGCACTGCCTCCGGGCCACCCCTTGCACTGGGGTCTGTATCTGTACCCATACAGCCCCCCCTTTTTCTTCCTGCACTTATCAGACCTACCCTGTCTGCTGCCTTAAACCTAGCACTTGCAAATTGCTGGCTGCATTACCACTGTTTGTTGCCTTTATTATTTATGTATTGTTATTTATCTGTTTCTCCTCTGCTTCGCACTTTCCACCTCTCCCCCCTTCCATGCACTTTTCCCCTCCCCCCTCTCCCATGCACTTGCGCATTCTCAATGTCACTGGGCCTAGTAAGATCGCTGTTTTGTTCTCCCTGTTCCCCTCCCTTGCCTTGTCACACTCTGAAACACTTGTGTACGAGCGCGATAGAAATAAAATATCAATCAATCAATCAATCAAAACTGTTTTAATAGATGCTGATATTCAATTTGATTCGGTTCCATCAAAAAGGCCTGATTTAAGGCTGTTACCTCCTTATTATCAAGTCGTAAACGAATTTGATTGGATTACACAGATACATTTTGGTTCCAAAGAGGGTAGTCTTTAGTCATTGCACTAATTTCCAGTTTTAATAAATTGTGAAAACTCTCTTTTTTGTCAACCATGTGAAGTGATTGAACACGACCATGCAAGGACTCCGAAGCATAGAAATAGTCTACATTAGATTTCTGATTCAGACTTTTCCATGTTATTTTTGCAGGGACATCTCCATTGGTGCATCCATTCAACATGGACATATTCCTGGAAGACATTTCACCTATCCACAACGATGTGTTGTTTTGGTTATGCGGTTTATTGTTTAAAGGCTTTGTTTGTGTCTTCAGGCAATCGATATTTAAATCGCCACATAACAAAATATTGGGTAGTAATTTTGTATTGATAATGGTGTCAATAAGCATCGAGACTTCATCAGTGAAGTCTGTTGTACCAATTGCTTTAGGATGCCAATAGACATTGATGATGTTAATTGTAACTTGTAATCTTTTCATCAAGTCTTCGATTTGAACAGTTATCAATTGATTGTAAGGCAATATATTTCTTGACTCTATTATTTTATACCCAGACCTTATTCTTATCAGAGTCAATAATCCTACCATTGGTCTACCCATTTTCTTTTGGATTGCTGGATTTATAGTGAATTCAAATTCATCACAGACAGGGCACTGTGATAGTCAGGTCTCCTGCAAACACACAATATCCAAGCTAATGAGCCAAGAGTGTTGAAATAAGTGTGAAAAGACTTGAAAGCTCCATGACGCTATAACCAGAGAACTTTTGGTTTTAGAATTTCGGTGTTAACTTTGAGAATGAGTGACCAGAGACTTTGCCAAACAGTTCCATTCATTAAAGTCAGCACAGCCATATCCGGCACTGCCTTGCATGTTAGAATCCTTGATGGGAGGTAAGATAAATACATTCTGGTGTTGGATTTCTTCCTTGTCAATTTTTTTCCCTGATGCAGTTACCAAAGCCGATGGACAAATCTTCTCACCAAGAGTGGGCGCCCTATCATCATAATTAGGTCATGAAGGATGTTGAGTCAAGTCAACCCTCAGCACTGCAGGGTTGCTTAGGATTGAATTAGTCACCTCTTGCTCACTTTTCTCTTCACAGATGTCAAAACCCATCAATAGAAGGACCGGGACAGTTTCCAGTATAATGTTTCGAACAATCTTTGAGTCAATATGTAATTACACTCCATCATTTTGAGGTTCTTTGTGAAATTCGATAGTTCTTATGTCTTGTGTTTCAATTGTGCTGAGAGTCGGAACATGATGACATAGGCACACTACATTGTTTCAATTTAGCGGTAAGCCATCATTGGTGGTTAAAATGCATTCTAGAATGAGGCGATAATTAGAAACCGGCTTCTTGAGGACAGGTGGCTTTGTTTATTCCCTCAGAGTTATGCGCAGGCCTCATGCTAGGCTCATTAGTTAGAAGTTTTGAAAGAAAGTGTGACTTATTGCCTGCCTCTGGAACATTAAAGATAATAGGATCATTTAGTGTTGAGTCACAGGGTAACTCGTGGTCATTTCTATGGCAGATAGTTTCCGAAGACCTGAGTTAGCCATTTTTTTCCATCTTTCCCCCAAGGTAGTACATTTCGGGCTTTCAGTCATTACTTTTACGGCATCCTTATTATCATTTAGGCACACAATGATACAAGACCTTGTAGATTGCTTCGAATTGAACACAGCATGATTAGGGGGAGTATCTTCTCCCGAAACCACAACTGCAGTAGTCAAGTTGTCCTTGTCCAGAACTATTGGTAGAATCTAAGGTTCTTTGTCGTGATCATAAGTTAAGAGATCCAGGAGGTTAACTGAAGCTTCTGGAGAGCTAATAGAAGTAACTTCAGGCACCTCACAAGAGGCAACCTTAGTCTGAACATCAATTCTTTCAGATTTTTTCTGGATCGCTGTGTCGGTGTTTAAAGTAAAGCTTACTGATTTTATGTACCGCAAAAACTTTCGAGAGCCATTCGAGATACACGCTTTTGATTTTTTTCTGTTGACTTTGTTTAGCACTCAACTGTTTTACATTATGTTTTATTTTGGCATTAAATATCGAGAAGAATTCGTCATGAGAGCCAGGTGCTTTGACAACAAATTATTCCAGTTCGAATTGATGGTACCTGCACATCAACATTTGCTCCATTTAGAGTGTGATTAGTACTTTTTAAGCCAGTAGAGTATGAGCACATTTCTTCAACCAATTCAATAGCTACTTCAGGAATCACTCCACATGCTTCGCTTGACAGGTTAGTTTCCACACTAATCGCACCACAGGCTAGCAGTACTTTCGTGTTAGTTTCCTTGTTGCAGCTGGTTTAGGGAGAGCTACAAGAGTTGAATTTGAAGGATATTTGTCTAAAGGTGTTGCACCTAACACAGAATTGGCCGCAGTGTAGTTTTTTTTTTAACTTCGGAGTCTTTTAGTCTCTCATCAGTTGTGATGTTAGTACATTGGTCAATTTTATTAGATAAGTCTCCCAGTGATTGATTAATGTAGATCTTCCACATTGTCCTGCACTTGTTCATATAGTTTTAAGAACGGTGAAATGGTTATGGACATGGAGGACATCAGAATTGGTAGCAACTCTTGAATCATTTTTTTAATGAATTCTTCTTGATTCAAGTCCCGAGTATTTCAACTGGGAATGGTTTTGGAGTAGGTACGTCAGATCTTTGGAAAATCTCGCTCCATAATAGGAGATTCCGAGGAATCTTCATCATATGAAAGATCTGTTGGTTGCTTCTGTGCATTAGTTGGATTAGAGGACACAGCACAAGTACTGCCAGAAACATTTGGGTTATGCTTCCAAATTTTTTCAGAAAGTGGCGGTTGTTTTGACTATTTCCAACTTTCAGCTGAGAGCAGTAAACCTCCATAGATCTGCTGTCCTCAACCCTTCTTCGTTTAGATACACCAACTAAACCTCTGCATTCAGGCTGAGGAGAAGTTATGGTTTTAGGGGTCATAACAGTCGAATTGTTTGCAAAATCTGATAGGCTTGCTGTTTTTTGTTTAATAGCAGTTCGTGCACTATTCATTTCCTCCAGGTCGTGTAAAAAAATGTTAACAATTTCAATTGAGTTACGCATGTCTGAGAACTGATGTAATTCAGTTGTTTTTCTCGAGTCCTTGTCTATTGGAATTGAGTGTGTGAACGCTTCAGTTGTTAACAACAAAACCTCAGATAAGCTAAGCTGATCAGCCAATCCAATAATAAGTTCACACAAGTCTGTGGAGGCAAGGTCTTCAGTTTCGATAGGCGTTAGCACAGAGGTGACAGCTGGTAAAGACAGAAGAGGATTTGGCTCACAGCTGCCCAGTTGTTGAAGAAGAGGGGCCGCTAAAGCGAGCTGCTGACATGCCTCCGTAGAGTTTCCATAACGTTCCGAGCAAGAACGCCCAACCTTGGGGGCTCAAAGTAAGACACCAAGCTCTCAGCCTCGCCACCCAACTGGGTTACGTTGCAATTATTGATGTTGTTATCGTCACTATAAGTAACAGATGAGAAGCGTAAATTTGAGTTCAAAATTGGACAAAAGCATTTGGTGAAGTCTCCCGGTGCAGCTCCATCAGGAAAAGCACAGTTTCTGCCCCCCTCAGCCACAATGTTCAGGCTAATAGTTTCACAAGGCATAGTCCCAATTTCAACATGGGAGGATTTGCATAGACTTACTTGAGAAGCCGGTCCCGACTGCTTGCACCCACTTGATTGCTGCTCCTCCCTTATGGTTCCATGACGCATTTGCAGGCGTGTTGTCGGGTAAAACATAATCATTTCTTTGCGACGGACAACTGCAGAAGCGGAAGTCAAGTCATTAAATGAAGCCATGATTGAGATTAAAAATTGGATTGGCCCCCTCCACAGAGCTCCACAAGCTCCAAGACTCATAAGACTTGGCTAGACTTCGCGTCCGCTCCGCCGAGAGTCTTGAACAGTCAGCAGCAGTAGCTGCACCTTGATGTTATGGAGATGAAAGAAACACTCAGTTATCCTCGCTCAGTAATGCTCACAAGACTCAGCTAGACTCTGCGTCCCTCCACAGAGAGTTTAGTGTCTTGAACAGTCAGCAGCAGTAGCTCTGCCTTGATGGTATGGAGATGAAAAAAACACTCAGTAATCCTCGCTCAGTAACGCTCACAGACTTGGCTAGACTCCACATCCACTCCGTGGAGAGTCTAGATTCTAGAGTTTAGTGTCTTGAACAGTCAGCAGCAGTAGCTCCGCCTTGATGGTATGGAGATGAAAAAAACACTCAGTAATCCTCGCTCAGTAACGCTCACAAGACTTAGCTAGACTCTGCATCCGCTCCACGGAGAGTCTAGAGTCTTGAACAGTCAGCAGTAGTAGCTATGCATTGATGGTATGGAGATGTAAAAAACACTCAGTACTCCTCGCTCAGTAACGCTTTTTAGCTTTCCTGGCACACCCGAGTAAACCTCTCGCTTTCTTGTATTGAGACACTAAACGCTGGCAAACTTTAGTGTGGTGTTGGCCTGGTGGGATGAAGCAGGATGAAGCAGGCACATAATTGCAGTGACTGTCGGACACTGTCCTTCGATTCTTCAAGGCTGAGGCAGCGTGTTTGCTTTGATCTTGGTGTTTTTGGAAAAGAGGCATGCGATTTTAGTACACCATCAAATTTAACAAGGAAACAGCATGCAATGGGTATGATTGAACTTCATTTTTAATTAACATGGACACTGAGATCGCTTGAGAAGTGACTGTAGGGTAATCCCTTTGAACTGCCTAACTCTCCATACATAATTAAGAAACTTTGGGACGTTACTCTTTCAGAATTGTCTTGCACCATTGAAGAAAGTAATGCACTACAACAGTGATTGAAAGGCATTATCTCATGGGGCCGGTCTCCTTAGCTTTTTTGAGTACTCTCTCATTTTCAGCATTAGTAGAGACTTGAGACACACACACACCGCTTGTAAACAGGAAAAGAGCTGTTGGCCGCACTTTGTGCACACTGAAACAGTTTGTATGGTTTGGAAGTTTTGTGACTTCCTGGTCCTCCGCCCATACAGTGCATTTAGGTGGCAACTTGAGGCTTATTTGTGTGTGTTAATAGCTTCTCTCTGGTGATGTCACTAGTTTGATAATGAGAGGAAAAGCTAAGAGATACAATTTGCAGAGTTCTGAACCAACTCTTCTTGACAAAGAAGTAACTCAAAATGTAAGGACTAAAAGAATGAAGGTGAAGCATGGAAATCAGGACAAGATAACAACATGATACTGCCTGCTAATTCCATGCCCCCAGAGCCCCACTTCCCGAGAACCCTCTTTGCCCACTATACATCACTTGCTGCTCCTCTGGCGTTTATCCATTACTGCCCAGGCACCAGAGTGCCCTAAAATGCAACAACTCAACAAGCCCAGGCCATATGCAGCTCAACAGATGCCCCTGCCAGCTACCACAGTGAAACAGAGGCCCACAACTGGCTCCCTCTTGCCCCATATACATCAGCACCAGTTAATAGCTTCCTACCTTCATGAGCAAGAAAGACCCCGATACAGATAGGGCCACTGGCCCCCTACCACTTCAGTCTCTGGCCTCTGCAGCCAAGCTGTACGCATGTCGGTAGGTGCACCAGCAGCGTGCCCCTCACCCCATAGCTTCTGGTATCCCGCAATAGCACACTGAGAGAAGTGCACCGCCCTACCCTCCCTCGCCAATCGGCTGAAAGAAATTGCCTGCTTAGAATGGGTATCCAGCTCCTACCAACTGTGAGCCCAAGCCACTCCTTCCATGGGTCAGCCACTACAATTAACGCACGCCTTCCACCCATCATGAGGGGTTTCAGCCAATTGACTTTGATAACTGCACCCGAGAGCCCATCTCAGCCGCATGCCAAATTTGAAAAAAGGTTTAGAATGCCTATGACTTATAATGTTAGAAATGCCCCCCACAATGGCAAATGTGTTAATAATGTAAGTATGCCTGTGATTTCAAATGTTACGAATGCACCCATCTATGCCAAATCTATTAATAATGTTACAATATACCCCCATCAGCTTCAATATTGTGAAAAATGTTTCCAGCGTGTATGATACCAGTACCATACAAGCTCCCTTGATGCCTAGCTCAGGAATGAAAGTATTATCACCTCCATCTACCTCCAAAAGCACCTCAGCCCACACTAATCGCTCCAAAAATTGATGATCGCCACTGAGCGCTAAGGATTTGGATTATGCTTGCACTAGCTGCACAAAGATGGTCCTGATTCCCCTGAACACCTTGGATGCTAATACTGTCTAAGCCCTTCCTAGATGCTGCAAAAATAATCTCAGCACATCACAGGTTTCCCTAGATTTGGCCTCTACACATCTGAACACTCACCTACCCATAAATAAGGCTAACTTTCCTAATTTAGCACATAGCAACACCCCAGCCACCTCAGGCTCTGACCCAGCCTTCGCTAACGCTAGTGCCCCTAAAACTCGCCAGACCTCTGCCAGCCCCCTCTCAGCCACTCCTCAAACCAACCCTCCCAACCTCACACACAGGGTCACTCTAGCCTGCATGTTCTAAACTAGGCTCCCCATGAACTGCGCCTGCTTCCTCCCGGCACATGCCCTGGACATCAACAATCTACTCACCTCACACAACCTCGTTGCCCTAGCTATCTCTGAAACCTGGTTCCACGGCGCATCCGTCCCTGCCCTCTCACTAGCCCTACCCACGGTCTACATGATTTATCGGAAAGACCGCCCCAATGCCAGAGAAGGGTGGTGGCCCTTGTGATCAAATAGTCCTAACCTATCAGGCAGGTTAACACCTCTCTCAAAGGGAATGGGGATATATTTTCCCATAAACTGACCACTTCTCCCACCTGCACGATCACACTCCAAAATGTCTACTGCCCTCCCGGCCCCATGTCCAGCTTCCACGAGAATCTCCTCCACCTTCTGGGAGACAACATCAAAAATTTGTCCATGATCATCCTAATGGGTTACCTAAATTTGGGCCTCAATGATCCTGAATTCTCAGGCGAAGTCACTCTCCAAAGTCCTGGGAACCTTAGGCTTCAGGCTCTGCATCAATAATCCTACCATTACAAAGGATGCACTTTGGTCTGGATTGCTGACTTGAACTGTATGTCCTCAATTATCACCAGCACCTTATGCCCGTGGTCAGATCATCATATCATCCACTTCTCCATCCCCAACCCCAAGAAACACAAGCCTTCAACCATACCACTGCCACCTGCATGCTGGCTAAAGAGAACTTACTGCCCTTTTTGGGCATCCCAAATCTTAATCCTCCCTTCTCCAAGGATCCCAACATCCATGCAGAACTGCATTCCACCACATTAGCTGAGAAAGTAGCCTCCATTGCCCCACTAACGGCTTGGAGAGCGAAACACAACAGATATTCCAACTCATGGTTTAGACCTCAGACACAAGAAACAGCTTGACCAATCAACCTGGCAAAAACAAACTTCGACTCCATGTATAATTATTTGGGCAAAATCCACATTCTTCAATGCAGGAATTGCCAACGTGAAGTCAGAAACAAGGGAGATTTTCACTATCTTCAGGAAACTAGTGACCCCAGCCTCCCCCTCAGTCCCTCACCGAAGACGAAGCCTGGTGTACAAACATACAAACTGCTATGCTCAACAAAATCGACATGCTAAATTAAAGAATCCAACCATTCAGAGTAGCCTGAACGAACCCCACTATGACAGAGCCACACCACCATTGTGGAACCATCAACCCCTGATATCCCTCAGTTCTAATTCAAGGAGGTCACTGAACCAGAAGTACTCTCTATCCTGAAAAACCTTAAACCTTCTAAATGCAGAAGTGATGTCTATCCTGCCATGATCATCAGGACTGCTCTGAAATCCTTGCACCATTCATCTAGTGCCCAGATTTAAACTAGCCACTATTGGAGGTTCCAGCTTCCCAGTCAAGGCAGCGCAGTTATGCAACTCCCTACCTCTTGCACTTAGATCTGACCAAACCTTCAACAACTTCAGAAAGAACACCATAAAATGGTTCACTGAGAATGCGACATAACAACTGTCCACCCCTTGCACGTCCATTTGTATTTCATGTGATACATAATGTCCTGTTATAATGCTTGTTCAGACTTGCTATACTGTTCGCTCGCTATAGAGTTGATTGTTTGGCTGCACTTTATCTGCACTTGCACTTGCCTTACCCTGCAGATTCAAGAAATGTCCACCATGCTTACCTTGTAGCTTGTAACTTGTAACGTGTAACGTCTCTAACTAAGCTGTAAACCTCCTTGTTTTCTTACAAACAAAACAAACATCAATTCCTTTATCAACGGCCTACTTCACCTATGGATTGGTCTCGTTCAGACTCAAGGAAGCCTGGGTACATCCCCTTGTAAAAAAGTTCCCCACAATCCTTATAATTACAACCCCATCACGACATTCTCATACTTACTGAACATTCTAGATAGAGCTGCATATCTGCAGGTCCAACATTTCTTAGAAATCAACCACATACTGGGCATATGCCACTGCTGGACTTGAACAGATGGGCGAGATCAGGGACAGGGTTAAGCCGGCCTGGCTCCTTCTTCTGGATCTGTCAGCCACATTCAACATAGTGGATCGCACCTCAATACCTCTGTCCACTTTTCTCATGAAGAAACAACATTGATCACCTCATTCCTTGAGGGCAGAGCGAAGAGTGTTTTTGCACGGCATGCATATGCTGCTCCAACCCCCATCCCGTGTGGGTTTCCGCAAGGCCCTTTCATGTACCCCAACATTATATAGTATATTCTGTAGACCTATGTTTGACATTGTGGAATACATGTTAATGTTAAAGGACATTTGTACCGTGCACTATCACCACTGGAGTGGTCCCCTGGCGCTCTGGTGGCTCTGAAAGAGGAGGGGAGGTTGAGTTAGTGGGAGGAGGCAGGAAAAGTGCAAGAGAGCAGTGATGTGCTGTTGGCGGCCTCAGCCCGGTGGGTCCGTTGGCTGGGCCTGGGGTGTTTGTGGCCGGTAGTCGTCGTGTAATGTTGTGCAAGACTATGTGTGTTTTTGTTTTGTTGTTGAAATCTAGTGACGTTTGTGCGGTTTGTTGTGCTGTAGATTTTGGTTGTGTTTGGTTTGGAGTTTGGGAGGTGTATGCAGAAAGGGAAATGGTTAGTAGGGTTGGTTAGTTTGCGTCTCTATCCTGAATTCAGGCGCTCGGCATGTGCAGTCTCCCCTGGTGCGGCTCTGTCCTGATCTGGGTCTGACTAGCATACAAGTTTCCTTACTCCTATGGACCCCACCTCTAAAATGCTCTCTCATAGCTCCCCTTATCCTCCCTTCATACTCCTGTGGCCAGTGCACCTGCCAATGTCAACCTCTCAGGTAGAGTGGTGATTGCCAATATCTCGGCAATTCCACACCACTGTGGTACCTGGTGGTAACTAAGGGACGGGCAAAAGTGTTGGTGGGATTGTCTTGGGGAGTTGGCTCAGTCTTCGTGCGTGCCGCCTGTGTTCTAGTCTGTCTGGTGTCTTCCATCCAGGTGCCGTGGGAGCGACCTTCTCGGGTCGGGGATGTCTGTGTCCTTTCCGGATTAGTCATCCTTTTTCCGGTTTCGGCTTCCAGATTTAGTCTGGTGTTGAAGAGCCAGGTTTTTAGTGATTTCCTGAATTTTAGGTGATCTTCATTGTTTCTTATTTCTTTTGGGATGTTGTTCCAGGTTTTTGCGCTAAGTTGTAGAAGGAGGTGCCTCCAAGTTTTTTCTTAAGGTATGGTTTGAGTTCCAGGCAGATTTCGTTGCTTGATCCGAGGGGTCTTGTTGGTTTGTAGACTGTTATTTTCTTTTGAAGGAATTCTGCTCCTTGTCCGCTGATTGCCCTGTGCGTTATGCACATTGTTTTGAAGGTGATGCGATGTTTTACTGGGAGCCAGTGTAGTGTTTTTAGGGCTGGAGTGATGTGGTCTCTTCTGGATAGTTTGAGGAGTAGAAGGAATGGAATGTTTAAAGGTAACACGTAAATGGATTTTAAAGGGTTGGGTTGAAAGGATAAATATTGACAATAGAGACACTTATTTTTCAAAGGAAACTCATTCAGTTTTATATTACAGGCGGGGAGAAAGAGAACCCTATATGTACCGGGAGAATTGGCGGCACTCAAATCTATGAGCAGAGAGAAGGGTCAAGGGACCTAACCAGATGCCCATAGACAAATGTGTCTGCTGTGCAGTTTTGACAGTGGACAAACTCCTGTGAAAACTCCCATATCGTTGAATGGTGTAAGCGGCATAAGCAGTGAAAGTCCCAGGAACTTGCTGCAAAGCATGCCTAAAAAGAGGACAAATACGACCGGACAGACGATTTATGGAGTCCAAACCAAGATGATTCGGGCATCAGCATAGCTTACATCAACTAAGCCAATGACACCCAAGTTCTCCTACCTCTCACAGGCAACTATGCAGAAGACTCCAAGACCCTCAATGTGGCTTATTCCACCATCCGGGCCTGGATGGTGGCAAACTGTCTCTGCCTCAACAGGGATAACACTGAAATCCTGCTGTTTGGGCCCCAGGCTGTACTAAAAAAATGTAATGATCAATACGCAGCATTTGATATTGACAACATACAGATCCCTGTTTCGTCCTCAGCCAAGACCCTATGGGTGCACCTGGATGCCACCCTCTCACTGTCATGCCAGGGTAACTTCATAGTTTCTCCCACAGCCTGTGCAACTGATCTACTGAAAATGAACACATCACTGCAGCCGTAAGAGCAGCCCATTGGCTGCCCAACAGGGAGTGTGTTCTGTTCAAAACACTGACCATCAATCACAAGTGCCTCTCCAACACAGCCCCTCCTTATCTCTGCCAGATAGTTGCTAGAGCCTGCTCCTCCAGTCCCACTAGAACACTGTATGCCCATCGATTCTTACTACCTAAAGTCATACGTTCCAAAGAAGGAGCCGTGAGATTCCCCTTCATTGCAGACAAATAGTGGAACTCCCTGACTCCCACCCTGAGAGCAGAACCATCCTATTGGGTTTTCCATTAAGCCTTCAAATCCTGGCTGTTCGAATGAGCTAGGTCTGGAATGATCCTATTGCTCAATATCAATTAATGTATATACTATCCACATGTACTCTGCACTACCTGCTTATCATGATATGACTGAACATATGTAACTGCTGCCTGAAACAGCATTGCAATGCTCCCGGACAGCTTGTGCATGTTATAAATGAAATAAATACAAACACATGAATAAATAAATAATAGTTAGCTTATGATGTGTTGCTGCTAGTGAGTAAGCTTCGTTATTCTCAGGGGTCTTTAACTTAATCCAATTACTATAGGCTTTTCGTTTAATTAATTTCAATCTATGAATCTCCAGCACGTGCCATGTTTTCAACTTCTTTTTAACTGGGTTACAGGATTTCTGTGCCACTATAGAACCCACAGCTTTTTATAGAGTTGTCTGATATGGCAGAGCTAAATCTCCAGCTGTTTCAAAACTATCCAAGTTATGTGCCAATGGGGCAAGGATCAGATACATCGCTTTAGTAGAGAGTTCCCACATATTCCTAGAAAAAATAGTGGTTCTTACCGCTTTGAGTTGTGAGCAGCTTATGTAAGACCAAGAGGAACCAAATTAAACTATAGTCAGACCATAGGAAGGGGGCAAAATCTACCTCCATGGTCTGTATATTCAAACTGGCCAATCAATCAAGGATATTGCCTTTAACATGTATTTGTTCGCGCACATGGCAGATGAAACCCAAATCTTGCAAAGCGTGCTCAACAAATATGGCAATAGATTCTAAATTGTCCACTTTCCAGAGATTAAAAACACCAAAGACAATACATCTTGTAGTCTGTTTAAGCAAGGGAAGGAGCATGTCCATGAGTTGCATCTGGAATGCTTGCATGCGTATAGGAGGTCTATATATTAATATTAAAACAAGCTTAAATGTGGTGTTAGCATCAACTGATAATTTCACATGAACAGCGTCACACCCTGTGGTTCTCAAAATCCCAACCTCAGGAATATCCAAAGATGATCTACAAATCATAGCTACCTTCCCCCTTTCCCTTCCAATTTATCTATTCAAAAGATCTTATAGTATGTTGCCATGGCTAGGGAAAGGGAAGGGCTGGCTGCTCTATGCAACCAGGTTTCAGTGATTGCAAGTATAGCCATCTGATTGTGTATTCATTAATACACATTGTAACACCTTGTTTGCACCCAATTGAGCCTTCAGATTGGAGTCTGCTGCTATGGACTGCATACACTGAGCTCCCCCTTACAGTTCTTAAATAATTCCTGGGGAACACCTGCCCCTTTTGTGCTCTTGGAAGACATGCCCTTTCTGGGCAAGTCAGAAGAATGAAACTATTCTCTGCCATCTTGTTATAGCACTGGGCTACAGATGGTTCGGATAAACAAGGACTTGTATATACACAATCCAGAGGCAGAGCGGTCCCCCCTGAGAGTATGAATTCCTGCATATTTTGTGACATATTATTAACAACCCTCTCCTGAGGGGAGATGTTCATATTGTTTCCTCCTGATATATAACCGTCTGAACCCACAGTACTACCGTGCTCTAATATATTAGAATCCACTAAACTGTGATTAACTTCACAGCAGAGATGGGGAAGATGTCCTATTTGTAGCTGGTGGGTTTGAGAGCTATGAGGATGTTGGTGAGGTCTTCTGGGGTAACATTTCTCAATTCAGCCCATCTTCTGTAGGCTGGTATTGATGGTCGGTCTGTGGTGTCTTTGGAGCTCTGAATGTGTTACCTTATCTTATAAAATATGTCTATGAAGAGGTTGTTAATGGGGTTTCATTTGTCAGTGCATTGTGGTATTGCATGGTCTGACATGGGGTTGATGCAGATTTTCATGGATTGGAAGTTTGCACTGCTCTTATTGGATGATTCAATGGTGGTTATTGTGTATTAGGTTTATTTGATTGTGGTCATGAATATCCTGTATCATTTAGCAACCAGCTAAATGGGGGGGTGTTCAAAGTGTTGAGATCTCAAATCTGGTGTGAGTGTCTCCTGTACTTTTCGTATCTGCTTATGGCACCCTGGTTGTTAATGCGTTCATCTAGGTACCAAGGCTTAGAGGGAACATGTTTATTGAGTCAAAGTTCCAGAGGTGCATGGGTGGTGGTGTTCTCAGTTATGGTGTGGTTGAGTGCACTGATGTACGTATCAACATTCTCTGAGAAGGCAGATGTGAAGGCCAAGATGATGAGTTTCTAGAACAAACCTTAACAAACCTTATAATCCCTACACATCCTGTACTTTCTTTTGCAGACTTGTTCAAGCAACTCTGATTCACACCACGAGCAAAGGCTGCTGAATTAAACAAACCCTGATCGAACGGTACATGAAATAGTTTGCTTTGGTTCAATCAGGAAATGTTGAACTCCAAGCGATATTGAAAACACCTCAAGATCAATTGACGGAGGATTTTGCAGAATTTTCTCGATTGTAACAGGGTCTCACTGCATAGAAAATGCCTAATGTTAAGGCCAACAATAGATTTCTCCAGAAGAATCTAGTTACAACATAAATCGACTAAAACCATTGTTTGAGGTAATTCATGACTTCCAGTCTCCTACCTCTACTAGAAGTGGTTTAATTCCATTGACTGTTAAGACAAAGGAAGACACTGAAGATGTTCTTGTTTCTGCCCTCTTCCCTGCATTCTGCCACTGTTCTATTAGGAATATTACCTTTATTGCTCATGTTTGTCATTTTCCTAGTAGACGTTCTAAAAGAAAATAATCAAGGCAAACCCGGAAAAAATCCACACAAACCTTTGAACAATTTAATGACAATTATAGTAGCAACAATACAAATTATATTTCATACAAACCAATAGTTTCCATCATAGTGACTGCATAGTCTGCGGATCATATATCATTGTTACATCCCATTGTAATTTAAACAGAGGAAGTGTCTAGATATTGATTTTGACAATTGACAATCGACTACAATAATGAGTGCCCGGTGTCTATGTGACAAGCACTGTGCAGTGTAACAAGTTGACATGACTGTGTTTCGGCCTTTATCCTATTGTGATGGCTGTAGATAGGATAGCCTTCATCAGGACGAGGCATTGCGGTCTGCGCTCAAAAGAACTCTCCTGTGATGTGTTTCTAAAAAGGCTTAGTGTGGGTTCATGTCCTGGGTATTAGTGTTTTAACAAAAAGCTGAAGCAGTGTCACCAGAAGGGGAGACTTACCATGCCTAAATTCTTCTGACACATAGAATTGAACGTGGTGTCACAGCACTGATGGCGGAAATGATGATCCACTGTGAATATTTGCAGAATTGGACTGGGTTAGTACCAAGTCAGGATCTATAAATGAAGAAATGCCATTGCAATGAGGCCTCCAGAGAATGTAGAATGCCCCCCCTCTCTGTGAAATTAAAAATAGAGGGGCACAGAATGTACCCCACCAATGATTGTTCCACCTCAAACTACGTTTGGTTCAAGCACCAAATAGAAGACGGGTCCTGTTAGTACTGTCAGTACTCTCAGATGCAGCCGGTGAGCACAGTGTTTGGGTGCAGCCGCTCACTATTCCTACTCAAACATAATTCACCATGTGCAAGTTTTATGGCTATCTGGGTGTCCCCACAAGTCAACAACGTGAACTACAGTGTTCAAGACATAAACATCGTAATGGAAGAATTAGTAAGCCATCCCCAGATCACTGTTGCGACTTCTGCCTGGTTACTGTTGCTGAACCGACCACGCTGCTGAGCTCAGGATTGTATTTGTTGGGCATAATGGCAACCACTCGTTTGAAGGGCGTCTTGGATTGTGCACAGGGGGCAGCCATCTTGAGTGTACTGTTACGCCTAGTGCAACTGGCATTGGGCTCATGGGACGGCCACGATAATGTAGTTCAATTTCCGTTTCTACATGATATACTACAATGGTATTTTGAGTATGTGCGTCATGACTACTGGTATATTCGTCCAGTTGTGACCAGAGTGGTGTCTTTCAATATATTCCATTGGCAGACCCTCTGTTTCATGACTTATAATGTTGGTCTCTGTTTCACATTCATTTTATCAGAGTGCATTATTAGTGGTAAGTCACTCAATCAATTTTCGGATGGATTATTTTAATACCATCTATATGTGTTGGTCTGAAATTCGGGTTGGCAGCTGACATATGGCTTTAGAAGATGGAATGCATCTTCTATGAGGGAATTGCACATGTCGACTGAGTTTAAAGTTTGCTGTTTGTTTTCTAAATGTCTTCAGGACCTTGCAATTGCTTACTTGTCCCTCCTTTTGTTGTCATGATTGTGACACATTACATGTCTTAGTGGTTCGTTTGACTAAGAGTAAGACAACAGGAGACAGGGATTTTTCTCTACATGGTTTACATCTGTGAAATTGTCACCTGTTATCGATTCACTTAGATCCCGGCATGATTGTTCTTTTTGAGGATGGGATTGAAGAACCATCCTTTTTATCTTAGCCCTGATTACATGCTTATCTTCCATATCTGTGCTCTAGAGGCAATTTAGTTTTCTTGGTCATAATATGTCATCAGTGCAATTAAAGCATAAATCAATTCCAATGCCTCCACTGTTTATTTTTTATTTCATTCAGCAGTGATAGCCATTAAAGCCTCAAAGTACCAAAGGGCTACATGCAGGGATATTTGACGCCTGTAAAGCTCCAGAAAAGAAAGGCAAGATGGAAGAAAAGTGATAGACTGGAGAAAGATGTACAATATGCAGAAGATTGGTTCAGAAATGCAGACACTGGAGAATGCAAGAGAGAAACTGGAGTTTGAGGTGAAAACAAGTCCCAGTGAAAGGGTAGATCATGCTCAAACCTGGCTCAGAAGTAACTATCTTCATCAAGGGCAGAAGAGAGAAAGGTTTGTGGTGCACAGGATTCATTGTTAGAACAGTGAGTTAATATTTGCCAGAATATGTGAAGGTCAGAGGGTAGCTATGAACATTCCATCAAAGATGAACACATACATTGAAGACTTTTTAAAAGAAACCTTACACAAATGAGATGGTAGACACAACAAAAATGATACATTAATATCTGGAGCATATATACATGAAAAAGAAACAGCTTTGTGTGACAGAATCAGGGGCATGAAACTGTCAAGAGGTGGGGGGAAGTGTTACCCTTCTTAGCCTGGAGAAGGAGACTTTGCAAAGCAAAACTCAACGCATGGGAGCTGGAGTTGGTGTGTTCACTGATCCCCCACAAATTCCTCCTTTGCCAATTATGACATCACTAATGCCACTGATAGATACGCATTGCCTCTCCACCAAGTCAGTCACCACACTTCTCTTTTTGTTTTTTCAGAACTGCCACTCCCAGAATCCCCCTGCACAGAAGGAAAGCACAGACTGGATCCAAACAACCAGAGTGCCAGAAATACTGCAATTGCAGAAGACTTTGAACTGTGAACACTATCCAACAACAGCAACCACATTATAGATGCAGACTATTCACCCTCTGAGCAGGAACATTAACTATCAGCCCACAGCAGATAGGGGGATATAAGATCGGAAGGCACACTTACTTCACCATGTAGAACTAGCATCTTGGTAGTCAAGAGTTCCGTAGGAGGAACCTGGGTTAGGTAGAATGACAGCATCTCAGGTAAGCCGGTTTAGAGCAAGGTAATTAAAAAATTGATGAATTCATCTTTTATAAGAAACTTAATACTTTAGCCCAGTCTCTAAGAACAGGACCTGGATTCAAACCTGTGTTGATCTGCGCTGTCTTGTTTCTAAGACAAACATGTTGCCCATGAGATATTCTCCTGGCCAAAGTAGCAAAGAGACAGCAGGGCTTACCATGCTATAGGAACTAATTGGAGCTAAATATGCCTGTGCTTTGTCGGGAATGCCAGTGGAGTTGAAAGAGAGAGGGGCAGCCCTAGCACCTCTTTTCCAAACAGCCGGTGCCGCTGTTTATAGGACTGCTGAAAAAAAAAACATCCATATTCTGTGATTATGTCAACAAAACCCTTGCAAGTTCTTTGAAGACTGTGTGGTTTACTCAGGCCATCTGTCCCACATTATCAAAGCATGATTAGCTGTGAAGAGGTCTACCGGGCAATTGGGAGATTAAACAGTTGGAAGAGAGCAGGATCTGTTTATCTTCTGAGCAAATTTCAGAACGTTCTAGTGCTGGAAGAGAACGCTGTCAACCTGCTACAGGGCACAATCTGCCTCCAGTGAAACTCAACCATAAGCATTCTGCTAAAATTTCATAAACCATCAATGCACTATGGGAGATAGAGAACAATCAGCCTGCTGACTTCAGATAATAAAGAGCTAGGGAAGACGCTGTCCTGACAACTGGAAGCAGTTCTACTTAAGTTGATCAATGAGAACCAATGCAAATTTGTCAAAGGACGACATGTGATGGGCAACTTGATAAGGCTCCTCCATGATATGTTTAATGGTAAACAATGTAAAGACTCAGTGGTGCAATAGTCCCTTGATGCAGAAAATTCATGTGTCCATTTTGAGTGGATAAAACTGTTTGAGTTCATGGACAATAAGAGTTCTGTTGAGAGATTCACTGGACTGACCAAACTGCTACATACTTACCCAACAAAATACATTATGATTTTTGGCTTGGCTTTTAATCTGTTTTGAACCAATTAGAGAGATATGACTAGGGTGTCCCCGACAGCCACTGCTGTTCATCATATCCATGAAGCCTCTGGTGACAAGACTGTGGGCTAAATACGAGATGAAGGACTCTCCTGTGTAGGGTTGCGGTAGAATCTGTAGATGTACATGGCTGATCTGATGCTTGTTATTAAAAATGGATCTACATCACTGAGGTCAGCCCTGACATGGGGTTGATGCAGATTTCAGTGACTAGAGATTGAACTGATCCAATTTGGAAATTTGCTTGGAGTACAAAGAGACTACAATACCTTGGTGTATAGCTGTAAGCAGATGTTGCTGGCTACATGAGATACAACATGTATAGGACTTTGGAGATGTTGAAGGACAATAATCTAGCTATCTTTTGGGAGAAGAATCAACTTGATCAAAATAGTCCTGGCACTCAAACTGAACAACTACCTATCCATGTCGTCCCGCTCATTTCTGGGACAATATTAAAAGTATTTTTTGCAAAAATGTGCTTAGGATGGTAAAGCAGCCAAACTCATTGTCAAATGACTGCAAATGCCTGATATCCAACTCGATTTTACCTACCGTAATTTGGGACTTGTCATCTGGCTTTCGCATCCTGACACACAGGTGGTTGACTGATGAGGGATAGTTTAGCAAAAGACAGATGGCAATGACCGCACTGCTTGCAAGTTAAGAAAATAGTGTTGGTGAATATTTGCAGACTATGCAGCATCTATATTCATGTGCTCCTCACAGCTTCAATCTGGAACAACCCACCTGTGAAAGTGAATGCAAAAATGCTGTTGTGGCCTAATTGGTTCCTTGAAATGGTGAGACTTATGGAGGAGCTTGGTGATAAAAGCCAATGGCTGACCTAATGATGGCATTCAGCATTGCCAATTGCACCGTCAGAAAATACTTCAATCACTGAAGTGACCTAACTAGGGTGAACTTAGAAGAGTATCCTGTGGACCTATGCATGAGGTCAAAGATGACTTGAGACGATCATCAAGGAAAGCACATGGAGCTTCTATGATATAAGTTGTAGTTCAATGGTGCTCATCATATTACCACTTGTAGTAAACGCAATTGCCATCAGCATTATATCTGCTTGGAGTAGCTCAATGCCTGCCATCACAATGTCCAATGTTGTGACACCCTGTCAGGTAATTTTGTAACCAGTCAATAAAATGCAAGGGAGCTCATCCCACTTCCAGGCTACTCTATGAGGTTGGGTGATCCCACTCCGAGATGGCCAACGGTGCCCAAAACATGCAACTAAGAATGTGGGCAGAAGCCAACAAGAAAGGAGAAGTAGATACTGGCAACTCTGATCTGCAGACTTGTAGAGGCAGTGTGATGCTGGATCTGTTCCAGCTAGATAGACTGAGATCATCGGAACATTGTGTGTATAAACATCCGGATCATTATATGTGGTGAATAACCTGAACAGCGTATATTTTGAGACCATCGCTGATAGTGTGGCCACCAACATGTTTAAAAGAAGGCAATCTTGGGGTTGAACTTTAGGAACTTTAGTCAGAAAGAAAAAATGTGGACAGTCTTTGTTGCCATACAACTGAAGACATGACCTACAGATCATGTGCAGAATTCTGGTGAAGAGCCAGCAATGATTATGCTGGGCTAGCTCTTGACAAGGTTCTGCTTAGAGTTTCCGGTATGGAGCGAAAAGGTAGTTTTCACTTTACCAATTGTAAAAAAGATCACTTTAGAAAGACCACACTGAGAGCGCTCAGAGCGGTCTTCTAAAATGAACTGTCACACCCTGCTGCACAGGAGTGTGCGCAGAGGCTGACATACATGGCGGGCCTGCAAGAGGATTCACAGGTATAGCAGGTGAATGGCTTTGTGGGTGTTGGTGTTTGTGTGTGTGTGTCCGTATGCCTGTCTTGTGTGGTGCGGAGAAGGGTAATGTTTTGTTGGGGGAGTGAGGGTAAATGTGACTGAATGTGTGTGTGTTTGTGGTGGGGAATTGAGGGCAGAATACCTGGGGTTGAGGGAGGTGGGGGGATGCAGGGCTGATGCAAAGAGGGGTTTGGGGGGTAAAACCCTCCTACTTCCAAGATATCCTGACTTGCACAGGAGAGGGTGGGCGAAGGGGGAGTGGGAGAACGGTTTGACTGGAAGGTTGGGCTGGTGGAATGTGATATTTCTGATTTTTGAGGGCCACCCAAAATAGGCCAAAATAAATTGGTCTTTTTGGAATACAACCTTAAAAAAAAGAAGGGATATCACATAGAACCGAGTTTCCAGATGTCCTATCTTGCAGAGGAAGAGAGATCAGCAGTTAATTGATAGACTTCCTTTGCATCAGCAAGACGGGGGAGGAAAATGTCTGATCTTTTGCACCATTCGCTGCACACCACACCTCACATCAACCCTGGTCAAGGAAGTAAACCAACTGCTGGGATTAAGGAACTTACAACATTGAAACTCAATGCAAGTTGGACAGAAATAAACCTGTAATACGGCCATAGTAACCATCACATCCACAGCTACTCAAGATCATCCGCATTACATTGTGCCTCTTTTTTCAGGTATTCCTCAGGTCTCAATGCTGGCTCTATCAGGACTACCATTGCCAGTACTGTGCTTTATCTGGATCAAATCTTCTGCAGCACACCCAGAAAAGTTGAGCCAAAGCCCTTGGCCCCTCACCCACATTTTTGTAATGCGGTATGTGACAACAGCCAAGGCATGCTGGTCAGGTAGCATGAATGTTGCTTTGTGTTCTCTGCCCCAAACTGTATTCTTTACCTCAGATTTGTAACATTCACGCTCATTCCTTTATGATGCGACAGTAAAGATCTGACACCTGAGGACAAAGGCATTGAAGAAGTTCACAATGCCAGAAAACATGTTCTCTTGTAATGTAAACGTAGATCGGTATAAGTCTCACCTCCTGGTTGACCAATGAGGAAGTGTGGGATCAAACATTGAATTTAATGCAAGCTCGTTATTGCTTTTGGGGGGAGCACTGTCTATGGAGTGTGGGTACAGACATGTTGAGCTCTAGTGAGATCCTAGGCCCATGGTGACTCCACAGTTGACCCTAACCCTAATGGATCAGTACCGCCGGTTGGTCTTATCTAGACAACCTCGGTTTTCACTAAAATAGTGTTACCCATGATCTATTTAAACCATACCTCTGCCTGGACTGTCATTTATTTGCAGTAATATTGTATTATGCTCTTGATAAACACTTAACCACAGCCCTAGATTTTTCCACCATGTCGTCCAATAGGTGAGACGTAGTGTAGAGAGCCCTGTTTATCTACCTCTATAAAAAGTACCCGCATGTTACCATATTTAATAGGATCATTTGTTTATATCATTTGTTTTAATAATGTATTGATACATATTTATCTGGAGCTAACTTGATCTCAAAATGGTTGTGGACTAAACGCAGGGCCAATGGTACTAAGGTAAGGAGCTCCGTTTATTCCTCAATATTTGTATTTAGTTGTGTTTCGGGGTTGTGAGAGGTTAGTTATTCTAAACAAAATGGAGCATATGTAAATTGCGGAAATGCATGCTGTTTTTGAAGATTATAATAATTTTCATGCGTCAGATTCGTTTTGGACATCATATTGTATTTGTTATTCTGATCTTTTAATATTTTCCAATAAACCAATCTAAAGTTAAACATTATTTTTCATGTATATCATTTATAGTAGTACATGTCCGAGTCTGAATCATTTTGGATGGGTGTATGCTTTAAATCGATTTTGAATTTCCTTTCCTGTATTATCTTCGTGTACATTCTTTAACTGTCATAAATTATATAAGGGAGACATAATAACCTCAATTTTAAAGGTTCAGGTTCAATATTGTCTATGATGTCTGTTCAGCATGCAGCCTGTCGTGCCTTTATATGCAAAGTAGACATTATTTTTAAAAATAAATGTTTTTACCAGGGTAGAGTTGCAAGTGAAATGTGGGATTTATGGAATGATAAAAGGGTGAGATGTATAGCTTCTAAAGACAAGGGGCCTCGTTCCGAGTAGGGCGGTAAGGGTTAATGGTCACCTGTAACGAGACCGGTGCCGTTAAACCCTTACCGCCCTACTACGAGTTCCCTTTGCGGGTCCTTCCTTAACGCCTGCTTCTTGAAGGAGTTAAGGACGGGACCCGCAAAGGGACTTTAGTGCTAATAACGGTACCGTAATTTACGGTACCGTTATTAGCGCCTTCCCCATTCCCATTGAGCCCTATGGGGGCTCAAATGGGAATGGGGAAGGGCCCTGGTGAATGGGGAATTACCGGTCCCTCCAACCTTGGAATGGACTGGTAATTACTCCATTCACCAGGGCGGAGTCGGAACAATTTTGCAGGCAGCCATGCCGCAAATAGCGGCGTGGTTACCTCCAAAGTTGGAATGAGGCCCAAGAACTAATACGCCATAGCCCTCATTACAACACTGGCGCTAAACCATGGTGCTATTAGCACCATGGTTGCTGCCGGTATTGTAACAAGTCCGTCATGGTGAAATGGGGAAGTACCACCCCATTCCAAGGTTGGCGGGGCGGTACTTCCCCATTTCACCATGGCCCTTCCCCATTCCCATAATGCCCCATAGGGCATAATGGGAATGGGGAAGGCGGTAATTAAGGTAAAACCAGCCGTTAAGGTAGAGAGCCGCAAAGGGACCTCGTAATTAGGCGGTAAGGGGTTAATGGCCTGCCACCTTTTACAGCGCTGTTAACCCCTTACCACCTGGGCCGTAATGAGGGCCATTGTTTAATAATTAATACATACATGAATATAAATAACTTCATGACAAGTTATCATACAATGTTATGTCATATATTCCTACATCTATATGGACTGTATAGATAATATCTGACAATGACATAGCCTTGTCCATGAGGGAGCCCTGCAATCCTGACAGATGGATTAAGGTACAAGGAGAGGTTAGCTGACTGAGAATTATTCACATGGAACACTTGAGGGTCTTTGGTAGTTATGGATTTTAAGAATTATTCAAAAGTGAGAATGAGCCTGTACCAAATGTAATTAGAAAAGCCCCCCACAATAATTCCCCTGCTAAGTCACTGGAGTAGGAGGGAACTGGGAAGTGTATTACATCAGGGAAAGTACATTTCAACTAGAATAGCTCGTTATTTTAGTGTGAAATGTGACAGTCCAATATTTAAAGTCAAGTGCGATTTACCTTCTTGTAGAAAACTTTTTCTGCACAAAGTAATTGGGCTGATCAATTATAACTCACAGACTACAAATAGGATATTGTGGGTTGATAGTGTTGGTTATATCCTGATTTCACTATTTTTGAAGTGGAGTCAGAATAAATTGAAATTAGTACAAATACGCATTTTAGCGCTGTGTGCGCGAGTTAGATCGTTTAGCATATCTGTGCAGCTAAAGCTCCATTCTTTGTAAATTAAATCAAATTAAATTGGATAGATGCTGTTTTCACATGTTTATGTCCCATAGCCTAATGGAGAATTAACTGATAACCTACAACCTGTGAAAGCCAAAGATACTTAAAAGCAACATTGAGAGTATGTAGCTGTTTCACTTCCATTCCCATAGAAAATGATGCCAATGTGAATTACATTATCTCTTCTCTCTTGATATTACACAGTAGGAGAATGGTTTTGCACCCATGGGATCCAAATTGTGAAGAGAAATGGGAGGGGTACTCCTCATTGTTTTAAACATCATAAATCAAGTTCCTATGTTGGCTGGGTGAACCAAAACCCTGTATGTTCTAAACTCATAGCACTGCTTCTCTAACCCAAACATACAGCATTACATTCAGCTCCTTATAGTGTGCATTTAAACTGCATGCGCCTACTTTCATCACTCTGCATCATATTTTCAAAGGAGGAATTGATTCCTATAGAATGATAACAATATTGGCATTCAAGCAACATTCTCTAGCCCCAATACTTACTTTTGATACTGGAGAAAATAAAATTGGGAATTGATAATAAGGAAAGTAAAGTAATGTAATAACTGCTCAGATCATTTGTATACACTGGACAGTAAACAGTCAAGCAATAATTAACTAAAACGGTGCATAGCAGTTAGATCATTATATTAGAATTAAAACAAATTATAGCTAGAAATATCACTAATAACACTTGTATGTGACTGCATGTGTGCATGTTTTCTTAGAGAGGTGTCACATGAAGCCAACTCTAATTGTGTCAATAAAGTATCAAAGTTTATTTATCCTTGTGTTGTGAATTTCCATGGATGAAGTAAGGAGACCACTCCTGATTTTCTTTAGTTTAAATACATTTGAGTATAACAACAGCCTGTTTCGTGTCCCAGAATTGTGGTGTGGGAGTGCATACCAGGGAATGTTAGATTTGGGATGACCATTTAGTGAAAAGAGCAACATATCAACAAATATATCAGCAATATAATAGGATAGGTCTGTAAATAAGAGGGCATGGCATTTCATATGCAGTATTTTTAGTGACTCTGGTGCTGCCTCGATCACTGCTAAAATTAAAGGGAGCCAGAAGGCATCCCTATCCTCCAGTAAAAGTTAGCCTTGTTTTATAAGGTGGTTTAGCTTGATTATCTTGTATAGTTTCAGCGATAGTTTGGTTTGGCTAATAATGTTAAGGTGGTCAAGGATTCTGGGAATTATGCATGAAGTATTCCTATCTTCTGCTTCTGTACTTTGATATACCATACACTTGGTGTACCAGAGAGAGACCTGGTTTAAAGCCTCATTTACAGGCATTACAATATGGCTGTCATCTTGCCAAGAGTTGATGTTTTTTAAAGCATATATTTGTGAAATTCATGTTCCAGACTCTGTTCGTTTTATCAGTCAAAAATACATTTTGTCAGCTTATGTTCCATTCTTGTATATTGGAACAATATCACTATTTGACCAGCATTTCAGGGTTCCAAATAATTCAAAGAAGATATGTTATATTTTTTAGGAGCTTTGTTACTCCTCTGAGTAGAACATAAAGAATGAGTTTAGGACTATACTTGATCGTTTTCAGTTTTACAATACTTACGGAAACTTTGATCATTTTTATAATGAATCAGCTCGTATTTGCTTGAGGTACGCCTGAGTGATTTCTGTTGACACTTTGGTCAGTGTCTTATGATGGAATCTTGAGGACTTCCTAGACCTTGTTAAATCTATCTGTGTAGTGATATATCAAATTGTCCTTTGAAATTATGGACTCCTGCATGGCCCCCAGGCAAACATCCTCCTAGGTTTTGGACTAATTATTTGTGATGCTTTAGCAAATTCCCACAATTACTGATAAGTAATTATAGGATGTTCTCGATTATAAGTACCTTATACCTATTTTGGTTCATCAGCATTCTCTTGTCCCGTTCAAATAGTGTATTTAGGTCTGTCTTCTTCCATGTAAATGTTATGTCAAACCTTATTATTAATTTGCCTTTTGCACTGGTCAATATTTTGAACCTTGCCTGAATTATGTGTGCTGCTCTTGAACTAGCTTAATTTACTATTTCGGATTAATTTCACACTCTGATGAAGATGAGACCCCAGAGGCATTAAATTCTATGATTTTTTTGTCATAAATAGTAACAACTAGTAGGCATCTTGTAAAGTCACGATTAGGCTCCTTTGTGTGAGATATGACTAACCATAAACATTATGATTCATATATTAGTGGAACTCAAAACATTTTTTGGAAATTGGAAATACTGACACTCATTTATTGCTACCATTGTTTGAATATGAAATGTAGAATTGTTTTAATTGTTTTAATATCATGTGACTTTTCAATTTCATTTGTTGTACCTTAAAGATGTATGCATAGCATGCAAAGGGTTTATTTCAAGCCCACTTCAGGGGGTAACTCACTGATTTAGTCTGTTCTTAAACACCTCAACTCAGCCTTTAATCCTTCTGGGTTTGATAAATGAGTACCAACACAGGTTAGGTGATATTGTATGTATATTTGTTCTATATAAAGCACTTAAGCGTAAGTGCTATATAATAACACATCATTATAATTTGTTCTTGGACATCTGCTTGCATTCACAGTAATTTGGTAATATGGGCCTATACACGCTGATATTATAGATACATATTGTGATCCATTCATTTATGAAATGTCTGTCACATTATAGTGATATCGTAACCATATGTTGCATACTGTACTTATGAACAATGCTATGTGATGCCACTTTCTATTTTGTCAAGAGTTCTCATGATGCTAATAGCCCTGCCAGCCATTTCCACTCTTCTTCAGAACCCTCTTCCCCAGTCTTTGATTTCGGCACACCTTTAGGGCAGAGTATAGCTGGCTCCTGCCCCCTTCTCGTGTCAGCCGCTGTGCCACTGAGACAGACCCTCTCGTTGTTGTGACCTAAATTCCATTTTCCACCCTGGGACATTATTCACAGTCTTGCTTGGGTCTAACTACAGCCCGAGTGTTCAACACTACTGGGTCAATTAGGTCAAAGCCCACAAGTCTCAATCTCTGTGCTTTTTCTAATAGTAAGTGCTTAATAAGTAAGCTAGATAGATGGATGATCACTCTGTCCATTGTATCATCTTCTGGACATTCAATGGTAACTAATCGTCCCTTGTCAACAATCTGAGAGCAGGTAAATGATGGAATAGCCTGATTATGTTTGCTCTGTTCATGATCAACCGTCTCACGATTATCAAAGGCGATATTACATAGCTATCATGTTTAGGAGATTTAGTGGTCAGTCCATGTTCTTGCCAGTTTGTCTGTAGTCGTTTCGTGGGGTAGCTGGTAATTGCTCGAGCACCAATGCTTACATTTCCTGCTCCTCTGATGGTCGGTGATCTTGTGTTATAGTTGTTATTGGTTCTCCTTACATTAGGGTTGGCCCTGCCATCTTTTTCTGGGCTTAAACGTGTCCCTTGGTGGTCTTGTGTGGTGATTGTTTCTCATGAAGCTGTTTGCCCAAGGTCCCCAGCTGATCGAATTTAGGGATTAGCACATTTAAGCCACCTACATCCATCCCACTGACAGCAGGGTGCTTGGACGATTGCTCTTTATTGGTTTGGTTTAAGGACACTGGTCCTACCGGTTGCCTGGTTCAGCAAGGTTTCCGGGTTGACTCCCTTTCATCTTCGCTTTCCGAAGAGGCCAGACCACTGTGGATTCCTCGTTTTTTGAATGAGTTTTCGTCAGATTGCTCTGACCCTGTGATTGTGTAGGTGGACAGGTTCATCAGATAGGTCGCCGTTATATCTAATGTAATCGAGATGTTAATGGGTTCAGGAGTCATTGCGCGGGCCTCTGATGGGTTTGTCGTTTTTACTGTCGTCATTGGGTTTATTACTTTCTTTGTCATCTGGTTGATGGAGCTAAACTCTTAATATTTTTGAGTTGAGGTAGTTTCACTGTTGCTCCTTTTTTCTTATAAACATCTTTTTTGTCGTGGGGTCTAACCTTCTCTAACAATCATGGTGGATTCCCTGTATAGCTCATGGAGGCTTTCAAGAAAATAACACACATCTGTTTTGTTGGATTAATTATATTTGTCTCAGATGGTGTACACGCCTGACCCGAGGTTGTTTCCTTGGCATTCGTCATTTCATCTGAGGTCTTTGTGGTACCCGATTGTCTCGTTATTGGACGTCTCAAGTTGTCCTCTTTTCCCGTACTAGGGAAGCGATGGTTACGTTTGTTGGCCGACACCAACTGGGGTAGACTTCCATGCTTGTGCCTGTCATGTAGACCAATTTTTGTGAACTCTCCATTGTCTGTGAGATTCTGTGCCTCGACTGTCGAGTCTGTTTGTGATGCCTATAAGGACTGGATTTTCGTTGATGGTGTGACTTCTGTGTCTCGACTGTTGAGTCTGTTTGTGATGCCTATGAGGACAGGATTTTTGTGGATGGTGTGACTTGTGGATTGAACTCTGCCACCTAAAAAGCTCTGGACTGATGGTTTTTCTTTGATAAGTGGGTCCAGAATTGTGTGTAGTAAAGTGGACACCTTTGCTATAATGGTGTCCAGGTCATGTTGAATTCCTGTAACAAAACCATCGATGTAAAGCATCTTTCAACACAACATGGCATGCACCGTAGTTGGGTCTTTCATCTGTTCTCCTAGTTGTTCATAAAGTTTCATCACAGGTGCCAATATGGAGGTCAGGTCGAAATCACAAAGAAATCTGCTTCTTTTTTTGTATTGTCTGAGGTTCCTACTTTCGGAGCTTCTAGGTTATTTTCAGTAGTTTGTGTCATTTTTGAATCGTGGTTGAGTTGATTTATGGCGCTTTTTTAAAAGACTGTTTAGTTAAAATATAATTCTCATTGAAATGCACTGTAAGATCTCCTGTTTCATCATTTCGTGGCATCATACTCAAGTCCTGGATTATTGGGGGAGTCACAGGCCCCTCCCCTGTAGAGGGAATTGTTTTTATGTTTGATTTGCTTTTCTTCAGAACTTCCATTGTGGGGGGCTGGTACTGATCGTGCGCATCCCCCTCCTCCATTACTGACAAAGTTTCCAACAGGAGTTTGTCAGAAATTCCGCTGTCAAAGCTATGGTGGGCCTGTCCCAAGAATTATTTTAGTTGCTGGGCTGGTCTCCGGGTCCACTCAAGTTTCCCAAGTTCCAATGCACCTGGGGCTCCCCCAATTGTGTTTGGAATAGAATTTAAGTAGGGGAACACTTGCCCAGACGGGATGCATTGTGGCCTTAAACCCGAGGGTTTCAAAATGTTTGCCTGCTTGGGTTGAGTTTGTACTCCACGTTGGTCATTATAGTTTGTGTTATACTTTCTTTTCAGATGCTATGCAATTTGTGAATTTGCATGACTCTCTGCCCTCCTTAAGTACTTGGCCGTTACTTAAACAATATTGCTGCTTGCCAATAGAGGATTTCTCTAAGCAAGGCAGGATCTTGGGTGTGTTAGGTGGTTCGCAGATAACTGCCGCAGGTGCTGCTGAAAATTATGCTGAGCATGCCATTCCCAGTAGCGTTAATGACTCGGGCTTAATGGCGAATCCTCCCAGGTCAAATTCTTCCCTCAAATAAGGTGAAGTCGTCGAGTTAGGAGCAGATCCCTAAACTACTGTCCCACACTCTGCCACTGTCCTTTTCAGTTTGAGACACTGAGCTCCTTCCTCTTTATCAGTGATGGTGATGGAATCGCTCCCCCACCACTGTCCTTGCTGCTCTGTGGCAGCACCTTGTTCGCTTTGTCCTCTATACACTTCGAATGTTCAATCTGTAAACGAAGGAGGGTGATAGGGGCCAGGCCTGGGAGGCAAATGGGAAAACATTTCTGTGTCAGCATCACTGCTGTTCGTAGTGTTATCTGAGGCGATTTTGGTTAGGTCAGCTTCAACTTCGAGACCTGTGGCAAGTTCAGATTCGGGGCACCCATGTGAGCTAGCAGTCCTTAACTTTGCTCACTCGGTGCCTAGATCACTTCCACTTCCACTTTTGCCCTCCACACCTTCCATGACTAACGTTTGATCAGCTGTTACGGGCTGAGCTATCGAGGGGGTGACCTCCCTGTAAGTTTCCGCGAAGTTTCCTCGAAGTTCGAGCGGCTGATGAATCAGTGTTCTGAGCTTATGCTGGAGTTGGCTGCAGGCTGCTCGGATTGCTCTGCACTGCAAATGCTCCACCTCGCCTCTCCTGAAATGAAGCAGTAACAGTAAAAAGACTCAGACTCAGTCTATTTTGCATCTGGACATGTTATCTCTTTTCTTTCTCTCTCTCTCTCTCTCTCTCTCTCTCTCTCTCATTGTCTTCTGTGTGTGGCATCTCTAATTTCCCTCAAATGATGTCCCTCCACTTTCTCCGTCCCATGTCATATCCCACCTCATTTTCTTCCACCCTGACTGCCTTTTCTCCCCATCTGTTATGTCTCTTTTGTCTGTCCCTATGTAGTATCTGCCTGCATTGAGTGCACCATTGCACGCAATGGAATGTTGTGATGTCAGAAGGAAATCTACGGGTCATCAGTGTTCCAATATTGTCAGTTGGGACTTCAGGATGGGAGAATTTATCTGAGAGGATGCTTACTGTTTAGCTCCTGCCTCCCTTCACCCAACTAGCCTCGAAACATATAATAAAGCAACTTACTTTTGTATACTTCTGACTCCAGCGTCATATCTGTTTCCTGGTGACTTCCAGTATCCTCCAATACTACAAGTGGCGACGAGGATGGGATCAGAAGGCAGCGGCTGGTCCCAGAGGATGTACTGATGAAGGCCTGCTGGTCCCTAATATGTGGAGGATGTACTGGAGAAAGGCTGCTGATCCTGATGTGAAGAGGATATATTTAATTATGGCTATGATCCACGAGATGCCAGGAGAAATTACGGCAGAGCCAGCCAGCTGCCCATATTGAGTGTTTCCAGCAGCCCCATATTCTATAAAGGATCCTGATGAGGTCTGCATCAAGGTATAAGCCCTGCTGTGCTTAAGTGCAGGCAGCCAGAAGATGGCGTTCCGTTCTGTGCACATATTTCGGGCAGCTGAGAGATTTGCTGACTGCTGCTTATAAAGTACTGTAATTCATATGTGGCCGTTGCGGCAAGGGATATTTGAGTGCTGCATTTGAGTGCTGCGTAGGAGTGTTCTTTGCAGCAGTAGTGTCTGGCAGAGCTGTTTTTGCTCTGTGCCGCCCAATCATATGGAATATGCATGAAGTGATTGCTCTTGTGTAGCAGCGGTTATATCATCACTGTGATAGTGGTTGTGGAGATCTGCACTTGACAGTGACTCTGTGTCAAATGATGACCTTGTGGAACTCTTTTTCGCAGGGATTAGGTACGATAAGGAGCATTCCGATTCTGTTATGAAGTCTCTCTGTAACATTTTCCTGCTCATACGTCATGGAGAGATACATTATAGGAATGGCCTGCATCACGATGGATGCAAGCTGTGATGTACGCGGAAGAACTACTACAAAGGAAGTATCAATTTGTGATGCGATGATGAGAGCAGATGATTCCCGACACTGATCCTAGAGGGAAAGTTGATAAATGGCTGAAGCTATTTTAGCAGCGAATATAACATGTTCCGTGACCCTAAGAAGTCAAGTTTTGTCGGTGACTTACTTATGATGCCAATTTGTGTGTTGAACCTCACTACTTTTATGTTATGGTGAGAATGTCTACTGCTTGCAGAAACAGTGTACAGGGATTGGGGGCACCAGAAACGTTTCCCGTTCTGTGCATCATAAGGTATTATTTTAATAGTTTTTCCATCCCCAGTCAAAAAGGAAGATCATCCTGGAATCATTCTGGAGTCATCCGATGACTCCATTCTAAAGTCATCCATGGATAGTTCAGGAAGATCATCCAAAGTATTCACACAGGCCAAAATATTTAATGATATGTTGACTCTAGAGTTATCACAGAAACTACTCCAGGATGAGTTTGGATTACTTCCAGTGATGATCTTGGATTACTCCAGGATGACTCCATGACAACTTCAGGATGAGTGGGGATTACTCTAGGATGACTCCATGACAACTTCAGGATGAGTTGGATTTCTCCAGGATGACTTCGGATTACTCTAGGATGACTCCATGACAACTTCAGGATGACTCCACGACAACTTCAGGATGACTCCACGACAACTTCAGGATGAGTTTGGATTACTCTAGGATGACTCTACGACAACTCCAGGATGACTCCACGACAACTTCAGGATGAGATTGGATTACTCTAGGATGACCCCATGACAACTCCAGGATGACTTCATGATAACATTAGGATGGGATTTAAATTGTAAATGATTATTGCAGACCACTCCAGGATGAGTTTAAATGATTTCAAGATGGTTCCAAAAGATTTAGGAAAAGGGGTTGGATTACCACAGGATGTATCGCTTTTAAGTAACATTGGTGGCATTACTTTACAATGACTCTAGTTAGACTTCTGGATAGTGTACTGGAAAAAGAAAATCTTGCAGCTGTCACTTTTCATCTTTGCTAGAGCACCCGTTAACCAAGTTCGTCGATTTAGTGCACACAACTACAACCCCCATATCACAAACCAACTCCCCCATTTCAATTCTCACCTCTAGACAACATGGCCTCACACCCCATAAAAGTCCCACAGTTCCAAAGCACTACACCAAAATACACACTTCCAGCTACCTAAACAGCATCTGTTAAAGGTCTACCAGCATTACAGACTTCCGCCAGTCACTTCACCCAATAACCCTAAGAGCAGCTAATTATTACCGAGTTCATATTGTGATAGTAAAATTCTGCAGCTATAAATTGTTGATATTTTAATATTGTATTGCTCTGGCTATAAGATATCTTCAATCAAACATAGGCTCAGAAAGTGTACAACTTTTTTATTCAACAAATTCAGTTTAACGGCATAGCTCCATAAGAATAAATAGGTTTACAAAAATACAAACAAACAATCATTGATCCTGCATTTCAAAAGGTGGAGTCTTTTTTAGGCCTCTTCTGGCATTGCAAATTTTGGTAGCAAGCTTCCTCCTTATTACTCGGCAGTCCATAGTAGGCCAGCTGTTAGCCTTGCAGACAGATCTCAAAAATTCTACAAAAAATAAAAAAATAAAAAGGATATATGAATAAAAATGGACACCCGAATAGGGACTGTTAAATTCCTTATTGCAGAATACATACCAGATTAACTAAATGTTAAAATGTCAACTTACAATTGCGTCACTACATTTAAATGCATGTGTACACAAAGGATGAAACAGGCTTAAAAGATAGATTTGAGCTGAAAATGAATAATGGTTTTCTGTGGCTGCAGAAGATTTATGGTCTTTAGTGGAGCAATATTGATTTATATCACACATTTAGAAATAGAATGCATAAGTGGAAATGTCTACTGTAGCTGAAAATGGCCTATGAATGGTATATGAAGTAACACCTGCAATCTAAAGACCACATATCCCCACATAATTCCATGACCTCACATCCTACATGCCGATGTTTGGTTTGTGTAAGAGAACAGAACACACATTCAAGCGGTAGTCTTGACAAATCACACACAATGAGACAAAACCCTCATAGTCTTGCCCAACACCACATGGCAGCTACCAACCCAAAAACACCTATGCTCGGCGAACAGTGTTCCTGAGTTTAACCACAGCAAGTAAGGCCAGCACACAGGTGTGAGAACAGAGAGTAAGCTCACCTCTAAAATAGATTTGGAGTACTTTCAAGAAGGGAGACCTTCGACCAGAAGAGCAGCACATAATGGAAGGAGAAACTATGGACGCAAAGTAGCATGTGGAAAGAAAGCATCAAGAAGTATTAGGCCACACGGTGGGGTGGAGAGAAAGTGTAACAGTGATGTGAGTGTGAAAGGTTAAGAATGAGAGGCATGGCCAGATGGGGTTCTAGGAAGGAGTGTGACAACATGTAGGGTTGAGCGAGAGACCTGTGCATACTAGGAGCGGCAATTAAAACTCTGCTCTATTCCAGCAACATAATTGCATGAACATGAACAGGTAGCCAATCCCAGTGTTTGGTTTCCGCATTGTAAACACATTCCTGGATCGCTCTCCCAGGCCTGCCTTTAATCTGCCCCCGCCCCGGAAAGCTCTGAGGGGGATGGGGGGGCGGGGGGCAGGGGCCCCAGCCCCCGGGATGAGTTGATATTATCGACAGCAGCAACGTGAGAGAAATCATGGCTTATTACCACCCTCCTGTCACGCCATGGCATATGAGCAGGCCCTGGGCTGGGAAGCAGGGTCCAAGCAGCACAGGAGAGTCTATGCAGGTCAGAGACAAGAGAGGAGGAGTGTCAGAGTAGGGCTAGGAAAGCAGGGTCCAAAAAAAGTAGGGTCCTGAGGATTCGAGCAGGACAGAGACAAGAGGATCTGTGCATGTATGGAGCAGGAGCGTGAGAGCAGGGTTGACAAAGGGGGTGTAGCACGAGTTGTAAAACATGCATTGGCAATGCCAACAGTTTGCCTTTTGTGTAGTAAGGCACTTGCAGTCTCTTCCGTAGTGGTATTAACTGACCATTGATAGTAACATGTGCAAAATGGTGTGAGTGGCTGGGCATCTAATAGCAATACCTGGCAGAGGCCTAATCCTTACACAAAAGCCCAAAGTGTTGGCTTTGCCAATGTTTATTTATAATAGGAGTTCAGTGAAGGACACGCACAGTGCTTATAAATCAGGTGGCTGAAGGCAGACCTGGTTAAGGAGGGTTTGCAAATCCAATTAAGTCATTAACTCCCAGAAGACTGCTTTGAAAAAACACTGGCAGGCACCTTGACTGCAAAGTTTGATGGTAAGGCTTGATCAAAGCGAACGCAAGAGAGTTCCCATGGGGTGGTGTTTTGGGCTGGGAGGGGCAGGAACTGGGTGGGAATGACCATAGAGTTTAGCATGGCCATGCGTAGCCAATGGGTGGGCAAATAACCAAACACCTACAGGCTGTGTGTCCCTCCTCATATGCCACTTCTCCCTATCTGTGCTCTAATGCAATAGTTTTAGTTCATAGATGGTGCTAAAGCGCCACCTAATAGCCCAAACTAAAAAGTGTGGGACTCATTAACATATACAATGGGAAGTGATGTCCCAGGAGGTTAATATATCAAAATTACACCCATGCACTCTGGGGGCCACTGGACAGTCCAGCATTCGCTCCCAAATGGCACTGTTGCTGACATGTTTCCCCCTAGGATTCACGGAATCCTTCACCCACAAGATCATGCACTTTCCCAGACAAGCCTCGTTGCGCTCTCAAGGGAATTATAAGCAGTGCTGGTCATTGGGCCGGCTCTCGCCGGATCCGAGATCCGGCACCAGATGTGAAGCCGGATCTCGTGATCCGGCGAGAGTCAGCCACCCAAACACCAAACCCATGCTGTCCAGCTGGGTTTTGAGGAAAGAATTTTTTTTTTTTTAAATAACTCCCGCAATGCCATGGCGTAGGGGGGCGGAGCAGCTCATTGCCGCCATGAGCGCTCTTCTGGCTTTGCCCCCCTATGTATACACAACAGCAGGACACCATAACAGGCCTTCTTAAGGAAGGCTGTCCTGCACTATCACTACGAGTTCTTCATGCAGGCACCATAGCCGGGCCCGCAAAGGTGGGGGCTGTGCTGCTTGGAGCAATCTGCTCCGAGCAGCCCAGCCCCCACCCTCGTGGGCCCAGCAGATCTGCCCTGTGCGACAGTGCACACAGACAGGGCCGGCCTTAGCACCCGCAGCGCCCTGGGCGAAACAAAATTTGGCACCCCCATCCCCAAAAAAGAATACACACGCCAATCTTGAAACACCTAGGCAACACAAACACCACACCATCCACACACATTAAAAGCAAAGGCCCCTACACAACATGCACACACCATCCACATGCATGCAGTCACCATACACACACATTAAAAGCAAAGGCCCCTACACAACATGCGCCCACCATCCACATGCATACAGTCACCATCCACACACATTAAAAGCAAAGGCCCCTGCACAACAAGTGCACACAATCCACATGCATGCAGTCACCATCCACACACATTAAAAGCAAAGGCTACACAAAATGCTCACACCATCCACATGCATGCAGTCTCCATCCACTAACATTAAAAGCAAAGCCCCCTACACAACATGCGCACACCATCCACATGCATGCAGTCACCATCCACACACATTAAAAGCAAAGGCCCCTACACAACATGCGCCCACCATCCACATGCATACAGTCACCATCCACACACATTAAAAGCAAAGGCCCCTACACAACATGCGCCCACCATCCACATGCATACAGTCACCATCCACACACATTAAAAGCAAAGGCCCCTGCACAACATGCGCACACCATCCACATGCATACAGTCACCATCCACACACATTAAAAGCAAAGGCCCCTGCACAACATGCGCACACCATCCACATGCATGCAGTCACCATCCACACACATTAAAAGCAAAGGCCCCTGCACAACATGCGCACACCATCCACATACATACATTAAAAGAAAAGCCCCCTAACAACACACGCACATCATCCCCACATACATTAAAAGAAAAGTCCCCTACACAACGCACGCACATCATCCACACACATACATTAAAAGAAAATCCCCCTACACAACACACGCAAATCATCCACACACATACATTAAAAGAAAAGCCCCCTACACAACGCACGCATATCATCCACACACATACATTAAAAGAAAAGCCCCCTACACAACGCACGCATATCATCCACACACATGCATTAAAAGAAAATCCCCCTACACAACACACGCATATCATCCACACACATACATTAAAAGCAGCACGTGCTCGCACAGGGCATTGCTTTTAATGCAAAATGCAGGGTTCCTATGTCTTTATTTTAAAATGAAACCGCTCCAGAACGGTTTCATTTTAAAATAGTGTAGGATGAAGTTCAAACTTGCACTTTCAGTTCACTGCACGTTTCCCCAAACAGCAGGCACATGTGTTTTGGGGTTTGTACTGTGCGTGAGGGGGGGGGGGGTGGCGGGGGGCTTGTGGGGTGAGGTAATATATTTTGGGTGCACCAGCACCATGGAAGTGGTTTAAAGTGGAATTGATATATAGCTTGAAAAAGAAGTAGCATGAAAGAAATGCTGGTGAAATTCCCAACCTTCCTCTCAAAATACATTACATAGATATTCAAATAAACAACATTTTAAATGGATTGGGGGGGGAAACTTTGGGATAAATGCTGGACATTAAAATCAACGCATGTAGCATTTAAAATGGATTGAAAGAGAACGTTCCCTGGCTTCAACGACCTCCAACTCCCTCACGCCCTAAGAGCCATATGCCAAAGAAAAACGGTCAGGGACCCATCTTAGACCCGTCTCCCCATGCTGGGGGTCCACTGAAGACCACCAGGCCTGGAGTGCCCCAGATCCCATCTGCCTATCTCCTTAGCAACTGCCGCTGTGCAGGAATTCGGGACCCATCTGTACCCAGCCCCGTCTCCCCAGAGCCACATTAAGTACATGCGCTGTTGACTTTCCCATGGAGAGCGCCAATTCCGCTGGCCTCGCAATTGCCACGCAGAATCAAGGTCCGAAATTACAGATGGAAAAATGCTGCTATGCAGGGCCCAGCCAAGTGCATTCTCCCAATACATTCGGCGTCTCATGGAGCCCACAGGCCTGGGCGCCCCTCACCCTGGCCTGCACCCTCTCCGCTCCCGTCCCATGCATGCACGTACCCCATCCTGGCCCCCTGTGAGATGCCTGCGGCGAGCGGCCCTCAGGCCTGCGGCGATGAAGAATGTCAGCGTTCCTCGGATCGAAATACAATTCCATTTTACTTTGAGAATGTATCCATACACCATGCACCTAACAAGGCGCTTCGTTCACTTTCACATGCCTTTCACATAATAGGAAGCAGAAAAATACATTGCAATTAAAATACATCAACAATATGCTACAAATAAAATGCGTGTATAATTTCAGATGAAAATTGCCACCCCCAGCCAGCATTACCACGTTGCTTAATCCTTGAGGTGTGTCGGTTTCACAGCACCCCTAACTTTGGCAATACAGTACGTGCTAAAAAGTGCCATACAGCTCGATCCTCGAGGACCATGGCGGCCATATGCCATGCATTGTGGCTACTTCTGTTTGGGAGGATGTACTTACCAGGACAAAGAGGAAACAGCCACGAGGACGACGACGACGAAGACGAAGATCCAGATGCTGCAGAATTCCAAAACCGAAAGAACAAACAAAGCCACCAGCAGCTAAATATACCTGCCGGTGCATGGCATGGAGTCCTCCTTCCTTCATGATTGTCTTCATCAGCTACATCATCACAGTGCGTCATACGTAAAAAAAAACGTCCCCACGTCATGACGCCTTAAGGCATTTCAAAAAAGTGTCGGCAAACTTTTAAACAAACACACAATACTCTCGGGTATCAAATGGACTTTATCTATGTGCTAAGGAAAGCAACATAAGGCCTTCCTTCACCAGATGCTCCTTTTCCGTTTCCAGCCAGCTTATCAGGTGAGTGTGCATCCTGCAGCTCTGTTTCTATGCATTTTGCACGCAATTGAAAAATTCTGTTATTTGCTGCAGCAACTTGATCAGGCAGCTGCGTTTGGCTTTTTTGGGGGGTTTCATGTTTTTTTTAATGCGGGATATATTTAAATCAAATGTGGCTTAATTGGCAATATCGGATCCCTGCTGGAACTTTCCCAGGGTGCATGATCTTTATCATTCATGCCACCTGCCCATTAAATGCTGTCACCAATCAACCTCACACAAACGTTATCTCTATGGTACATGCTGGGAATGTTACATGCCTTGTAGAATGGTATGTAAATGTGTGTTTACACTGTACCATCACTATAGTAGTGTATTTATTTAGTTTATATGTAATGCGCTGGGACAGCGCACAAGGGCATGGAAGGGTGCTGGGTGCCGGCAAAGGATTCTCACCCAGGGGGTGCATGCTATGTTTAGGCCTCATGGCTTCCATTTTAGCCCAACATAGTCTCAAGCGTTCCCCTTGCCACGATGGGGATTTTGAGGGTGCTGGGTGCCTGTTTTTGACTGGGATGGCAAAGGATTCTCACCCAGGGGGTGCATGCTATGTTTAGGCCTCATGGCTTTCATTTTGGCCCAACATAGTCTCAAGCGTTCCCCTTGCCACGATGGGGATTTTGAGGGTGCTGGGTGCCTGTTTTTGACTGGGATGGCAAATGATTCTCACCCAGGGGGTGCATGCTATGTTTAGGCCTCATGGCCTCCATGTTAGCCCAACATAGTCTCGAGCGTTCCCCTTGCCACGATGGGGATTTTGAGGGTGCTGGGTGCCTGTTTTTGACTGGGATGGCAAATGATTCTCACCCAGGGGGTGCATGCTATGTTTAGGCCTCATGGCTTCCATTTTAGCCCAACATAGTCTCGAGCATTCCCCTTGCCACGATGGGGATTTTGAGGGTGCTGGGTGCTTGTTTTTGACTGGGATGCCAAAGGATTCTTCCTAGGGCCAAATATGTGTTGGGGACATGTGTGACCAGATTTTGGGGGCCGGTGAATCCAACTTAAATTTCCTTTGTCACCTTTTGAGTGTGGTCTGCATACCTGTCTTTTCCTTCTATGTGTAAGGGAAGGGCCTGGTAGACTAATTGCCCCTTTCTGTTGAGATGTTATGGTTAGTGGTCTATATCATTAAGTGGCAGACCTGGTGAACTAGGTCTGGTAAGTGCATATTTTCTGGAGACCCTGTGTTAGCTCCTATACATAATGGGGTGTTCATATGAAATAATGTACTCACCTGTAATGTTGAGATTAATTTATATCTAAACGTTTATATAAAGACTATATTTTTAACCAAACTATATTGTGTGGGCAATCTTTTCTTTTGTACTTGTGGTGGTTGACATTTGGTGAGTCAGTTTAACTTGAGAGACTTTGCTTGTGGTTACCAGCAGAATGGAGGACACACTTTATCTACATACCAGGAGCTTTGATGTATTTTCTGTATGTACATAGACAGGGCAGTATGAATGTGGATTGGGCAATATGACAAAGTGAGTCTATTATCATTCATATATGATAAGCTTGACTTTTTATGTCCAGTGAAAGCATTTCACATAACTTGTACTGAAGTAATTGAATTTTTGGCAGAAGTGAAAGAATAGCGCTATATATGCAATTTTTCTTTTTTTGAAAAATTTTGGTTGGACAAGATTTCATTTTGGAATCATTGAAGTAACCCTGTTTCAGTCGCTTATCTTGCCAGCTCACATTGCCTTCGGGAAGTGTATAGACTGCCAGTCGAAGCCTTATTCAAACATATGATTGGGATTACTCCAAGTTTGTAGTAGTGTGGGGCCTGAGTAATCATTTTAGACCGTACTCCTCGCTGTACTCATGCAGAACAGTAGTCATTGTGTGATAGGCACCAATGTAAAATGAGTTCACTGATTACTGTCTAACAAATGTTAAGGTTGGATAATTGTGGCTTAATTTGGGCTCCATGGCAAGTTCTACCAATATGTGTCTTGAATCACATGGATTTGGTTTGGAAGGGTGCATGACTAATTAAAATGACTATTTTTGACTGTAGAATGTACTTAGCGGTGCATTCCCATACATATGCGTTAGTCACTTATTACTGCAAGAAAACTATTTCTGTGGCATGTATGCTTTTTAAGTGTGATTCCTGGTCAATGGTTTAGCACTTTTACCTTGGGTGTTGCAATTTAAATGATCATATCCATATTATGCTTTTTACATGCAATTAAAACTAATGCCAAACAGATGTGCTTAGCAAAGCATTAAAAAATCATTCAGCACAAGTGCAACTAAGCAAAAGCTGAAAGACTATCCGTATTAGACCGCAAATCATCCTACAAACTCTGTGATTAATCAGTAAGCCATCCCCAAATCATCAAGAACAAACATGTTTCATGACGATGCTCTTGACAGTAGGTCATCCCAGAATCATCCCCAAATCATCAGGGACAAACATGCTTGTCAAGTAATCAGCAGGTCATCCCAGAATCACCTGGGGCAAACCTGTCAATGCTCTTGAAGTAATCGGCAGGTCATCCCAGAATCATCCCCAAATCATCATGGTGATGCTCTTGAAGT
The DNA here is from genome assembly GCF_040938575.1 of Ambystoma mexicanum. Taxonomy (NCBI): domain Eukaryota; kingdom Metazoa; phylum Chordata; class Amphibia; order Caudata; family Ambystomatidae; genus Ambystoma; species Ambystoma mexicanum. Next base: position 946,910,681 of record NC_090922.1, read on the forward strand.
AATCGGCAAGTCATCCTAAAATCATCAGGAACAAAGAGTTTTCTAAAATAGGGATGACGTTAGCATCATCAGCAAGTCATCCTAAGCTCATCCCCAAATCATCATGGTGATGCTCTTGAAGTAATCGGCAAGTCATCCTAAAATCATCAGGAACAAAGAGTTTGCTAAAATAGGGATGATGTTAGCATCATCAGCAAGTCATCCTAAGCTCATCCCCAAATCATCACCCACCATTCTGAGACATTTGCTGATGACTTTAACAGCATGATGACTCTTCTGATGATGTGGGAATGACTTCTAATGTAGTTCGATGATCATCGGATGACTCCAGGATGGTCTCTAAAGTCATCCTTTTTGACCTGGGATTCGCCGACACGTTCAAGTCTACGTGTAATTCATGGACTTTGATTAATTAATAGTGTTTGTCAGTGAATTGAAAAACGCAAATTCCCATGTTCAGAGGAGAATGGAGTAACGGTTATATGGCATTTGTTCTTTTAGTTTTTATTCTAGGATGCCATGTACTTTATTGTCTTGAGGTCTATACAGGTGGAGAAGCAGTCTTTGTTAGGATGTTTGTGCTGTGATTTCAATCTTGGCCTGAGGATGGATGTTTTGCTTTTGTGTGTCTGTGCCTGGATGGGAAGGCGCAGGGTGGATATGATGATGTTTGGGTGTTGCGTACATTAGTTCAATCTTTGTGTGCATTAGTTCAATCTATTCCAATGTGTTATAAAGAGAGATGTACCGGTATGTTATTATCTATTACATAAATCCATTAAATGAAATAGAAATCTAAATAAAAAGCAAACAGCATGTTTGTATCTTATTTGTTTAACATTTTCCTAGGTTGTGATGTTATGCACTGCACCTATGGACTCATTGTGCCAATATATGTATTCATCATATTTTCTGGCTTGGATATTACTATGGGTTGTTTTATGAGCAATGATACATGATGAAATATTATACATATATAGATGCATATTTGAAATATTTGTGAAATGCACTGATAATACCAATTTATGTTTAAAGATGGGTGCTCGTTGTAATTTATGAGTAGTGGCTGTACTTTTTTGAAGTGCGAAGTGCCATGAAGTAGCCCAGATAAGTGATTATTGTCTAGTGGGTCGAATGCTGTATGTGATGATAGGGCAGGCCCACATATGATATGTATGTGAAGCCGAATGATATATGTAATGTAATGAATTGATAGAGTGCACAGGTTACATTGATAGAGTGCGCAGTTTGTCAGAATAACAGTGAACAGAGTCAGAGTTAGCAGTGTTCTGCAGTGTGTGCTATTCTGAGTGATACTGAGGTAAATACACATATATATCTTCAATGGAATTCACAGATTTGCCAACATTATTAAGGTTTTACAAGAATTGTTGACACCTTTCAGCATGGCAAATGTAACATATGAAGATATGAAATGAAGATATGAAATGCATGTACGACAGCTGCTGTATAGAGTGAAACAGGAATGGAAGGATCTGCCCGATCATCAATGCTACAATGTTGTGCACTGTTAGCATTAACTGTGTTCATGAAATGTGTTCATAGTGGACGATGAGCGTATGGTTATTGTTTCTGGTTAGAGTTTATGATTTGCCAGTTTGCGATTCAAGAGGCACAGATGAATATTAAATGCCCAGATGAATATGGGATGCCCTGTTGACATTTGTGATGCCTGGATGAGTTACATGAGAGAGATTCATGATGCCCAGATGAATATTGGAAGCCTAGTAGACATCTGTGATGCCGGGATGAGTTACATGATGCCCAGATGAATATTGGATGCCCGGATGGCTTTTGTGATGTCCGGATGAGATTTATGATGCCCAGATGAATGTTGGATGCCCGGATGGCTTTTGTGATGTCCGGATGAGATTTATGATGCCCAGATGAATGTTGGATGCCCAGATGAATGTTGGATGCCCAGATGAATATTGGATGCCCGGTTGATATTTGTGATGTCTGGATGAGTTACATGATGCCCAGATGAATATTGGATGCCCGGATTACTTTTGTGATGTCCGGATGAGATTTATGATGCCCAGATGAATGTTGGATGCCCAGATGAATGTTGGATGCCCAGATGAATATTGGATGTCAGGTGAATATTGGATGCCCGATGAGATTTTTTATATGAGATTGTGGAATATTCTGAGAGTTTGTGATTGTGGCATGGTTTTGGGTAGTTTTGCATTAAGTGTGCCTGCTTTGCAAATCCTGTTTGTGTGTTTCCATTGGAAAGATAGGGGATGTGTAGTATCTGCCTGCACTGTGTGCACCATTGCAGGTAGTGGAATGTTGTGATGTCAGCTGGAACTCTACGGGTCATCAGAGTTCCAACATTGTCTTACTGTTTAGCTCCTGGCTCCCTTCACCCAACTAGCCCTGAAACTTATAATAAAGCAACTTACTTTTGTATACTTCTGATTCCAACGTCATACCTGTTTCCTGGTGAGTTCCAGTATCCTCCAATACTACACCATACCATACTGGATCTTTCCACCACCCACACTTCTTTTCACTACCAACACTGTCACTGCTCTCTCTCACAATTATGTTGTTTCTCCTCTCTATCTCCAGTTCTATGTTTCCTCACTCTCCTTACCTTGCTGGATGGCTTATCTCCTTCCTGTCTATTTAATTCCTTCCAATGATGTCTCTAATTTTGATCTTTGTATGTCCCTTCTATCTCCTTCCCTTTATGTCTCCTTTCTGTCCCCTCCACTCTTCTATATTGATTATTTTCACATCACATTATTTTGTCTCCCCTCTTCCTCATTACGTATGTCCACCTCCCCTTTTGCTTCTTTTCCTTCACTAAAGAAAGAGTTCAGCATTGTAACTGACTCTTATTTGTCTTGCACTGCCCAACAACTCTCAAGACAAGCCAATTGCAGGAGAGGGATAGCAAGACTCCAGTTAATTGATCAACAATACCACCTGATTCAATGTGAAAAATACAAAGTGCAGGCTATACACGTCAAACACAGAAAAAGGCCTCTTTGCTTATTACCTAGAAATGTGTCTTCCTGATATTGCATCACACCTTGCATGCATTGAACTTTGTGGTACTGTACAAGCAGTAGGTGATCACTCCTTCAGTTGTATGCATGCCTCTTTTCTGGTATTGTGCCAGGGCCACCCAATGGGGTGAGCAACACAGTTTGAGGGCAGCTGTGCAAGGACCTCTTTACCTAGCCCAGAGACCCCTAGTGGGGCAAGCCACACCATCTGAAGACCACTGACCTGTGGCTTTTTAGCAACTCTGTCCATATTATGTAATTTGAAAGGCCCTAAAACAGAATTGCTTAAGGTATATTCCTCTCTTGCCTTCTATTCTAATGTTGTGGTGAAAAGTTGGTGTTCTACAGTCCCTTAGGTTTCACACTGAGGTATATGCCTATGAATGATATGATATGATAGTTTATTTATATAGTGCCTATACACAATGTGTTTCAAAGCGCTTCAATGCAAGAAAGGGAACAAGGGAAAATACAATGCCATTCTTACAGGCCATGAACAGTAAGGATGCAAAATTAATTATTGTACTTGGCCTAATGACATTTCAGATAGTGCAAGAGCTAAGACATAGATAAGGAAGGGAGGGGGAGAGTGGGAAGGAAATGGAAACAGAAAGGCGACTACCATACTCGGCCTGACAACATTTCTGGTAGAGCCGGAGAAAAACAAAAGGTGAGGGAGAGGGGTGCAGAAAGGGAAGGGAGGAACAAAGTAAGCGACTATTGTACTAGGCCTGACAACGTTTCAGATAGTGCTGTGGTCTGGAGGGCAGTAAGGGGATGGGGGAGCGACAGACGAGGTTGCTATCATACTAGGTCCAGGGCCAATTCTGATAGAGTAAGTGCATAGAAGAAAGTAAGGGGAGGAGGGGAGGAGATAGGAAAAGGGAGAGTGGAGGCGACAAGAGAACAGAGAGTAAGTTGTCAAAAAGAGTGGAGAAGAAAGAGGAGAGAGTGAATACAATTGCAGAAGTCAGTAGTAACACATAATGTTGCAAGCCAGGATACAAAATGAAGATGGGAACAGCATGATTCAGGGCCACCATGAGTACAAGATGAAAAGGAAGTCCAGCATAAGAATCGAGAAATGGTGACATACCGTGAATCAATGAAGTTCATAAAAGTAAAATCCAGCATAGGCCACAAGACAGTGATGGTGAAACCAGAATGTATCAGGACAGACTCCTGTGTGTGGGAAAGGGGGGGCACAAGGGAACAACACAGGGGGACCATATAGGGTGGGGATGGCCTGTGAGGAGAGAGGGTATAAACACATGTTGGTGCATGCTGACCTGCTGTCTTAGCAGGGGGTCGGACCCTGGGTCCCCCTGGTCTGAACAGATCCAAACAGGAATTGCCCTTTCTTTGACTGCCCTTCACTTTGGACGCCCGGGCGAGAGACTCGGCCTGATGACATTTCAGATAGTTCAAGAGCCCTGCAAATTTACACGGCCCCTGAGAATAGCGCAGTGCCCCTACCGATTCTTTAGGTAGTTGGATGACTTCTTAACACTGCCTTATTTTTTGACAAAACACAGCATTTTCTATGATCCTTAATGTTGTTTTGCATTTGTGTACTTAAAACATTCTGGGTGGGAGATCTCACTTGGACCATTTTGTTAATTGTGTCCACCCTACTGTTTGTTTCAAGTAGCACAGTATGTTTTCTGGATTGTTTCCATTTTGTATACTTTATAGCGCGAGACAGATGTTTAACTAATTGCTGGTAGCAATAAAATGTTTGTTTCCTCTTGACAATTGGCAGGATTTCCTTTGTATTTCCTTACCCATGCAGTCACCTTATTAGGTTTTGGATAGATGTCGTATTTTTGGGGTGGGTTTGTGCTTCTTACTCTCACTTGTCCTTTCATCAACTACTTTCTGGATGTGGACTGTGGATGTAATAGCAGTGACAGATCTACCCCTTGCTCCTATTAATAGCTACTTTAGGGCAATAAAGATTCTCCTCTCTCCTTTCTCATTTCTCTGAAATTATTGCATTGGTTATCACTTATAGGGACAGATCAGATGTGGACTCCTAAGGTTTGCACTTTGATTAGTCGTCTCTCTGCGATATGATGTGATATTTTATTTGGAGCACGCCTATACTCACGTGTTTCAAGGTACGACGAGGCAAGGGGGTGTACAAGCGGGGACAAGAGAATGGGCCTCATTACACGGTAGGCGGTAAGGGATTACCGGCACCGGTAAGGGCACCGGTGCCGGTAATCCCTTACCACCCTACTACGAGGCCCCTTAGCGGGTCCCTCCTCTAATGCCTGGTTTTACCAGGTGTTATGGAAGGCACCTGCCAAGGGACTTCAGAGCTAATAACGGTACCGCAAATTGCGGTAGCGTTATTAGCTCCTTCCCCATTCCCATTTGGGCCCTATGGGGGCTCAAATGGGAATGTGGAATGGTTCCCGGAATGGGGACTTACCGGGTCCTCCAGGGTCGGAATGACCGGTAAGTCCCTATTACGGGAATACAGACCAGGAATGCGGTAAGGGGGTAGTCATGGCGCTAAAAGCGCCGTGGCTACCGCCTACCGTGTAATGAGGCCCAATGTATTTTTTTAAAAATCATTTATTTTTTCAGGCTTATTCTGCCTATTTGGCTTGAGTGTTTCATACATGAATAGTGGTATATCAGCTCATTGTCTCTATTTTCCTGTTTTGAATCTCCTTGAATGTTAGCCTCTCTGGGAGGTAGGCAGGCTGTATGCTACTGTTGGGGCAGAAAGACGCCAGCATAATGTGTACTCCAACGTTCATAGCTTTCTCAAGAATTTATAATAGTGGACATGGGCAGCTTTTCTTTCCACACGAGCTAAAATATTATTTTGCTCTCCATTTAGAATTGGTAAAGTTTCATCTGATAAATGGTATTTGGTCTTGCTCATGTTCAATTAATTAGGGAGTATCACATTAAAAAATATGTAGAGTGTGCTGTTATATTTGTGTAATCTTTAATGATTTTTCTTTCCTAATTTATTATGCAGCATGTTAGATTCCTGGGGGGACATGATGTGTTTGTGGGTGCTTTCCAGCAGGTGTACTTCCTGGAGTTCGGTCAATACAGTTTCCCTCACTGATTTGCCCCTTTGCTGTGGCTCTTGCAAGCGAGAATCTGTTTTACTTTTTTGTTTAGCCTGTTCCTTTAGAATTATGATGTGTCGCTGAAGTCGCTACTACTTACTTTTTTTTCATAATCTTTTCTGTTTTTTTCTTGCTATGTATTTGAATGGCATTTCCATCACATGTTCCCAAGTCACTTCATTCTACTGTTTTCCTTTTCATCAATGAAGCACCCTGGGGCCCTCCCTTCTATCACTTGCATGTTTGTTTGAAATATCAGTGATCTATCACAGAGCTTCTTATTGCAGGGTTACGTTGTTTTTTTTTGATGACTGGGGTTCCCCTGTAAATTGAGTTATCTGCTCATGACCTAACGTTGTTGTCTCTAATCTGCCAGTGGAGTTGTCACTTTTTAATTGAGGCATTAGATATTTTGTTACTTTCGGTTTTCTTCTTTCTTGTCATTACAGTTTTGAATCAGGATGGAGTCAGCTATCCTATGATCACCATGGCTACCATCCCCTTATTCACCAATGGCTTTGTTATTTTCACGGTCTTCTATCCGCTGGGATTCCATCATGCCTCATAAATGGCTTCAAGCCTTCTTCTGCCAGTGATCGTGTCTATCGTTGATGCATCCCCTAGATGGGTAACTGGTGAAGAATATGTTTAATAAGGTACTGTAGCTGGCCACCATAATGTGCTTCTTCTGTTTGTGGGCTTCAGTGCATGGTGTCCTTAAGCACTCATTTTTAACTTGTTCTCTGATGTATTCCTACACAAAAAGGTGACCGTGGTTGGGCCCCAGTTGCTTTATTACTGTGCTGAGTTCCTTATTTGGGAACATTTATTTATTTATTTTAACCTTTTTTATTGGCATTTGTATATGAACAGTTATGCATATATCAATTGCATCTTTTTCTTCAGTACACTGCATACACTTATATAATAGTTACATGCCATTTAACAACACACTTAACACAATAAAAAACACAAACGTCCTTCACTCAATAGGCAAAAACGAGCATCTTCTTATTTGGGAATATTTATGATGTGTTTAGGTATAAACTCTTGAAAATGCATTGTCTCAAGTGCGCACCGCCTGCCATGTGGAAGTATAGATCTTGAACTTGGAGCTATATTTGAGCATGTTATATATATTACCGGTATAAGGTCAAAAAGTAGTTTGATTTTTACTGATACAAAAAAAGATAAATTTAGAAAGACCGCTCTGTGGCCACACACAGCGGTATTTCTATATCAAACTGTCATGCCCCTGCTGCACATGAGTGTGCACAGGGGCAGACATGCACAGGAGTACAGGTAAGAGTTGAGGTAAGTCTAAGTGTTGATTTGTGTGCATGTTTTTATGTGTGTCTGAGTTGCTTGTTTGTGTTTTTGGGAACAAGGATTTCTGGGGTGGGAAGGGAAGCAGCGATGGGTGAAGAAGAGTGGTTCGGGGGTTGGAACCCCCAATTTAGAACTAATCTGGCCAGAGAGGGTGGGGTCCAAGGCAAGGCGATATTTCTGCTTTTTGCAGACCGAATAAATTGGTCCTTTTGTTAGGTGGACTTCAAAAAGTGAAAATATGACAAGCACATGTTGGATTGCTACCTTCAGCTCTTACTTAACCAGGTATTTGTCTGGCCATTCCGTAACTGTGCAGTACGTGGCTGTCCATGCATTCAATGTGATTTTAATTGTGGGCTAATTTTGATGTTTTGAGACCTTTTATGGATTTGCTGGTTCCAGTTTTTTGATGTTCGAAAACATTGAATCTGTCTTCAATGCTTGCTGGGTTATTCCTAGAGTGGTCTTCACGCTAATTCACATTAATATAGATTTACTTCTACTATGGCTTTGCTTAATTGTTTCTTTGCTACAAGTTTAAACTGAAGGGTCTGCTAGCTGCCAGATTGTCAAGACTGTTCTCTTGTCCTCTGGTTGTGTTTCTAACAGTAACATATGTGAGCAGTTATGATTGTGTGAAATCTACATAATTACTGTCTTGTTGTTTGTAAGCATCTCTCGTTGTCCCTCTCTTTCACTTTCAACCCTTTTCCTTCCTTAAGATGGTCTATCTTCAGCATTGCTAGGGCTTTTGCATGTTAGCTTCACTGATATGCATGTATTTGACTTAGGCATCACTCTGGGATGTAATGCTGGGTATTTTTTTCTGTCCTTTGATGATGTTTGTTCCAGATTGTAGCAGAGTGTTGTGTATTGTCATAGTTCTATTGTTTGCACTGACTTTGAACACTCAGTGTACATAATGAGATCCCATATTTGGGTTCCATCTTTAACTGGCGATGGACTCATGTTAGTGCCCTGAAAATGGGTTTGGTGGTTGTCTCTGACATAGCATACTCTAGAAGGCCATGCACAGCAAGGTTCAGATTCTGTGATGATACAGGAGTAAGGCAAAGATTTGGGCAGGTGAATAGCTCAGATATGACTAAGACATGCTTATATTAAATACAGTACATCATAAATCAGGTACATTGCACAAATTTGGGATGTCGGGTTGGGCTGTCTGGGTAGGTTAGAACTGGTTAAATAGCCAGGTTTTCAGTGACTTTTGAATTGCTGGTGGGAGACTTTGTTCTTGATGATTGTCGGGAGGGCATTCCAATGTTTGGGGGCTAGAACTTTGAAGCGGCTGCCCCCCCGCTCTCGAGCTTTCGAATCGTGGGATTTCCAGGAGTGAGTTGTTGCTTGATCTAAGGGGTCTGGTAAACAGTTTTTTCATAACTGTATTGTTGAGGTATTTCGGGGAAGTGTTGGCGATGCATCTATGTGTAATGCATAAGGTTTTAAATATGATTCTCGCTTTGATGGGTAACCAATGGTTGTCTCTCCTGGTTCTTGGACTTTTTTTATTCCTAATGCTGCTCAAAGGGCTTTGTTCTGCATGAATTGTAGTTTGGTCAAATTGGTGTTAGACGTGCCTAGGAGGAGTACATAGCAATAGTCTAGCTTTGAGAATATGAGAGCTCTCGCTAGGGTGATACAGTTTTTAGGAGTGTGGAATTTGCGGCTTAGGGAGATAAGCTTGGCTGTGTAGGACGTAGGGCTGTACCGAATAGCATATTTAGTATTTGTTTGAATACCGAATAGTTTGGCAACTATTTGGCCAAAGCCGAATAGTTGCTTTATTTAACACATCAAGTTCCAAACTTCAAAAAACACACTTATTAAAATTAAAATAAAGCACCATTTTAAATGCATACTTTTATTTCTCTTCATTGTAATTAATGTACCATCTTTATTTAAAGTATAAAAGCCAGAAATAAAGCAGATTTAACCAAAATGAAGGGACCAAATGTACAGAAGATTGTTGCATATTCAGTGCCAGTTAAAGTAGGAGGCTTCAGAAATTCGAAAGGACAGCCTTTGTAAATCAGATGCATTGCATTCTTTATCCAGTTGCAAAGTCAATCTGGTTGGTTTCGAAACTTCTTTGCAGCTCACATAGAAATGTATAAAATGGTTCATGTCGGCTCATGCAAGAGGAAATCTGAAATGCGTGATCTCCATCTCACAACTATTCACCCCACCCAAACAAATGCTGCTCACTTTTCACCTGTCCTAGCCACTCTTTCCCGTCAATACACAAACATATGCAATTTATAATTTCCCGATAAAATATCAGATAATGTTAAACTCAGGACTCAAGTCCTTAAAAAAAGAAAAGGGGGGATTATGACGTACCTAATGGGAAGTGACATGACAGGAACTGAAAGGATCTATGCACATTTCTTTCAATTAGTTTTTTTTCCAACTGAAAAAAGTGCACATTGCATATAAACATTTGCCAAAAGAAAATATGTTCCTGTATTGTTGCAGGCTAAGTATAAAAGATGAGCACCTTTTTTGTTTAAGAATCTGTAACAAAACATGCCCTAAAGAGCAGATTACAATTTAAGTTATTTTTCAGCTGTGTGATAGCAATTTGTCTGGTCTAATTCTATTCAGTTTTGCAAACTGAAATATCTATATTTGCCTTTCTGGGTCCATGCTGCATTGTATTCAAATGAGAATGTCAAAGTATCAGGCAAGAGCCGAATAGTTCAAAACTATTTGGCTGGAGCCGAATAGCTTTTTTTCAGCTGGAATTCGGCAGAATACTTACTCGAATACGAAGTTCCGTAAACCCCCACTCGGAAGTGGCTGAGGAGAGGGCGTTTACTAGTTTTATCTTCGTTAGGTTGGCGTCATTGAGGCAGAGGCTGTTGTGGGCCATCCAGTTTTAAATTAGTGCATAGATTCGGTCAATAAGCAATGAATCCTGCTTGTGGTCGCCCGATAGGGGAATGAGGATCTGGGTGTCATCTGCTAGTTCGTGTAGATCACACCCGTGGCATCCACTGCTGAAAATAGCAGCTTGGTATAGGCATTCTAAAGGGTGGGGGATAGGCAACATCCTTGAGGAACACCGATAGGGACTGGTATGGGGTTCACTGATTCTTTGCCAATAGAGACTTTTGATGTCCTGTCGGCTCAGAAGGATTTAACCGAGTTGGTGGCATCATTAGAGAAATTGAAGTTATTGGAAAGAGTGGCCCAGAGTTTGGCGTGATCGACTAAGTCGAACGCAGCAGAGAGATCTAGCAACATTAGGAGACACAGTTTGCCTGATTCCCTGGTGGCATCCATTTGTATTTTAAATCCAGGAGTGCTGTTTCAGTGCTGTGGTTTAGGCAAAATCCTGATTGTCGGGCACCCAGTAGTTGGTGTTGTTATAGGTGGTTTTGAACTTGGGTGTATGCTATTTTGTCTATTATTTTCAGTGGGAAAGGGACCGTTGTTATTGGACGGTAGTTTGTGGGGATAGAGGGGTCTAGTGTTGGCTTTTTTAAGAGGGGAGTCACCCAAGCTTTTTTAAGGCTAGTGGGGACCATATTGGAATTGAAGGAAGCATTGATGAATTCGGTGATAATGGGGGTAAGCGTGGGGGCATAGAGTTTTACTAAGTGGGGGGGATTGTTCTTCTTTACAGCTCAATGCTTTTAGTTTGGCTATAGTGTCTAGTACAGCCTTTTGTGAGACAGGGGTGAAATGGAATGGTTTGCTGGGATTGGCAATTTGAGAGTCCTCTAGCATGATGGGAGAGGTTTTGCCTGCAAGGATTCATTTTTTGTTAGCAATTTTATTTTGTAGAAGTATTTTGGAGGCAACTTGGATTGTAGTACACCACGTTTTACTGGCGCTGACGGGTGATGTGTCTTGACAGGGATTCTCTAACGGTCTGAGTAAGGAAAATAGCTCCTTGGAGTTAGAAGAGGCATTGATGAGCCGCAGATTGAATGTGTTAGCTTTGTGGGATATTATGGCTTTTTAGCAGATTTTGTTGGGATCATTGAATGCCATTGCTCAGTCTAGGGTATTCGTTTTTTTGTGAAGGTGCTCTAATGCTCTTTTGGTGCATCTCAGGGAGACTAGTTCCTCGCTGAACCAGAAACTAGAGCGTTTGTCTGTCCCCCGCGTTTTGGTTGTAATGGGAGCTAGTGAGTCAATGGTGGAAGAGAGGCCTTTTTGGTAGCACTCTGCCATGTAAGTAGGGTTGTTGCTCTCTGGGGTGGTGGAAGCAAGTGCTTCTCTTAGTACAGGAGAGAGATTGTCAGCTGTACGTTTTTTGATATTTCTAGTATCATAGGCATTTGTTTCTTTTTTTCACGGTGGGATCTGTGGACTTGTTATTAAGGGTGAAGCTAATGATGTGGTGGTCAGACCAATCGCTGGGGAGGATAGAGTCAATAGAAATTTGAGCATTGAGTCCAGTATTCTGCCTTTATCATGCAAGGGGACATTAACTAGTTGTGCAAAACCCATATCTTGCATGGCTGCATGGAGTGATGTGGCTGCATGATCAAGGGGGTCATTGCAGCCTAGGTTTAGGTCTCCTAGTATAATACATTTGGAGTTTGGTTTGATGTTGGGGGTGAGCAGTAGAGGAGTTTGTATCCATGTATTTCTTCAATAGGGCAGGCTCTGATTTGCAGTGTAGTTTTGGCTATTAAGGCAAATCCACCTCCTTGGGTGTTTGTCCTGTTGGTCCTGAGTATAGTGAATCCTGGGGCGATGGCGAGTGCTAGCAATGAGCCTGAAGCAGGGTGTAACCAAGTTTCAGTGACTGCTAGGATGTCTAGTTGTTGGTCAATGATGAGGTTGTGGATTTCAATAGTGTGTGCGCCGAGTGAGTGTGCATTGATGAGTGCACCTTTAAGGTTAGGTGAGGGGTCGGGGGGAGTTCGCCTAGTTTTAGTGTGGGTAGTAAGGCTTTGGTGATTTTGGGTGATTTGGCTGAGGCTGTAGATGATCTTTTGTGAAGGTGGGTGGTGGGAAATTGGGAGGAGGTGGGTAGGAAAGGCGTGGGGCAGGGGATGGGTTGATGGCGCTGGCAATGAAGTCTGGCTAGTCCATTGTCGTGCTTAATGAATGTCCCTTCTGAGCAGGGTATGGAATTGTGAATAATGCAAAAAGGGAACACAATGGTAGATACGAGGCCTAGCATAGTGGGTAAGGATAAGTTGAGTAGGGGGGGTAGGTGAGGCCCCGTTGGAAGGCAGGAGTAGTGCTGTGTTATGGGACAGTGGGCAATGGGTTTGTACCTATGTTTGGGGTGCGTATCTCTTGAGATCGCAGATGGGTGAGATCACAACCGTTGAGCTTGCAGCCAGGTAGACGGACACAGTCGTAAGCCATTAAGATGCAGCTTGGGGCAGTGTGGCGTTGAGCGTCTCATTTAGAAATACTTGTGGATGGCGTACACTGGACTCGCACAATGGGCAAAACAGGCACAAAATACAGATCAGATGGCGAGCAATTTCAAATAGTGGGGCAGTGATTAAGCAATAGAAGTGCGGGGCATTCACTGGATTCGCACAATGGCCAAAACAGGCACAAAATACAATTCAGATGGCAAACAATTTGAAATAGTGGGGCAGTGATTAAGCAATAGAAGTAGAGGGCGGTCACTGGATCCGCACAATGGGCAAAACAGGCACAAAATACAAATCATATGGCGAGCAATTTGAAATAGTGGGACATTGATTAAGAAATAGAAGTAGAGGGCGTTCACTGGATCCGCACAATGGGCAAAACAGGCACAAAATACAAATCAGATGGCGAACAATTTGAAATAGTGGGACATTGATTAAGAAATAGAAGTGGGGGCGTTCACTTGATTCACACAGTGGGCAAAATAGGCACAAGATACAAATCAGATGGAGAGCAATTTGAAATAGTGGGGCAGTGATTAAGCAATAGAAGTGGGGGCGTTCATTGGATTCGCACAATGGGCAAATCAGGCACAAAATACAATTCAGGTGTCGAGCAATTTGAAATAGTGGGGCAGTGATTAAGCAATAGGTTTACCCGATAGGCAAACAGGTACAGTCACAGCATAGCTAAAAGTACAATTTGAGCTGAAAGGGGCACTGAGCAATGGACAATAGCAAAGTTAGTAGGGGGAGGTGGTGCTGTACGTGGGCATGGTTGGGAAATATGGCAGGTACAGTACACAATAAGTGATTAGAGCAGAAACGCATGTTGTAGATGGCAGATGTTGCAAGCGTGGCTAAAAACACAACTCATACCATCTGCTATGCTGAGTGCTTGGCATAGTACATTCAGTGACGATGTAGGTGGACAATATGGGGCACAAAGTAATTGCATCAGTAAAAAGTGTCAGCACTATGGAGATCAAGTCATGGTGCGATGCTGGGCTTGTTTAGAGGCTAGGGAGTTAAAGCTGAAGATGCAAACGCGTGGACAGTGCAGCATCAGTGGTAGCACAGTGGGAGTCCTGAGATTATGCTATCTTGCATGGTGTGTGGAGGTCCTTTGGGTAGGGATCTTTTGTTGTCGTTGAGCTGGTGAGAAATGGACAGCGTTTCGGGCCTCTAGGCCCCGACATGCTTGAAACAATCCAGGGCAATGCAAGGGGGAGAAATGTGCAAACCTCACATATAGGCATAACTATTGAAGTCCTAGTTCCCTTCTTATAAGGAATTGACATCTGAATGTAGTGCCCAGCTCTAAGTGTTCTCTTCTTGTTGTAGGATGTTATAACTGGGAGACATCCAATTCAGGGTAATGTTCTACCCACCCCAAACCAGGCGTACATAATTTTTATATATTGAGTTAAGTTTGTTTTATGAACCGAGGTCCCCCAATTTAATATTATTGATTCCCAACAGCCTACATGCCCTTTCAGGACAAGAAACACTTAGGGTTGCACAGAAGGTCTATCGATCTATCTTCTATATATACACAAGTCACAATGTTTTTGTTGTGGGATTGGTGGCAAAGCGTTGTTCCTTATACAATTACACACTGTTTCATCAACCTGCATCAAAATGTGCATAGTTACATGTTAGGACTTTCCGGACATTACTGGCTACATGACATTTGGACATCCACCCCTTTCTCCAAATTTCAGCACAAGTAAAAATGTGTTTGTGGGTTTGTTGTCAAGGAGTCCCCCCTTCTCACCTGAGTCCGTTCTTTACTGGTGTCCTTGGTCGATGCCTTCTTGCGGACGGACCGGGTCTTGAATAAGGCTGCCCGAGTCTCTTCCGACTCCAGAGTGCGTTCAAGTTCCGGGACATGGAATCCAGAATCCGCGAAGTAGGAAAAAACACGATAGCACACGAGTCCAGGAGGTAAGTAGAAGGGGAAAGTAAGGAAGGGATTAGCGGGATTGGAACAAAGGAATAATACCGCGAGCTACGGAGCACACGTCTGGTCACTACTTCGTAATAGCATTGAGACGCGTGGAGCCGCGGAAGGCGTGGTCTATTAATAGAAAAGGCTACGTCCAGCGCATGGGGCGAGAAGGGGTTTGACGCTGGACGGCCATGTTGGGAGAATTAGTGAGTGTAAGCCCGTTGTGACAATGACCAGGAAGCCCAAAAGGGGCGCACTCTGCGGTTCATGACAGCAAGCCTCCTCCGAAGACCCTCCCTCCAGGTTTGCCCGGGGGGATGAGGTGAAATCTCCTGAGCAGTCGAGGGGCCTTGATGTTTGACATAGGCTCCCAGGTTCTTTCACTAGGGGGATATCCCTTCCATTCAACCAGGTATTGAAGCTGGCCCCGTCTATACCTGGAATCACAAATCCGGGATACCTCGTATTCCAGTTGATTATTGACCAGTATAGGAGGTGGTCTGCAGGATTTCCGGGAGGATGGATAGTAGGGTCTCAGTAAAGATGTGTGAAAAACTGGGTGTATTTTCTTCCAGGAGTCTGGTAATTTGATCCGGTATGAAACGGGATTTATGATTTCTTTGATGGGAAATGGACCATAGTATAGAGGGGGCCAATTCATTAAGCCGTAGATGTCGGGGTAGTAATTTTGAGGACAACCAGACTTGGTCACCGATTGCATAAGAGGGCCCTGGTCTTCTTTTGGAATCAGCGTATTTCTTGGTCTGTGTTCTGGCCTTCTCTAATAATTCCTTGGCCTCCTTGTGTATTTTGACAAGGGTTTCGATCCAGAAGTCAACTGTAGGCACTGGTGTAGATTGAGGAAGAACAGAAGTAAGACCGATGGATGGAACCCTTGACTACAATAAAAGGGGCTAGTCTTAAGTGCTGAATGGCCGGAATTGTTGTAGGCGAATTCAGCCACGGGAATCAGAAGTGACCAGTCATCCTGGACCTTGGTGGCGAAGCATCGAAGATACTGTTCCAGGGTTTGATGGACACGTTCTGTGGCTCTGTTGGTTTGAGGGTGATGTCCTGAAGAAAGGGCACGTTGAATTCCTAAAAGTTGACAGAGATGTTTCCAGAATTGTGAGATGTATTGAGGTCCTCGATCCGATATGATCTTGGAAGGGAGTCCATGCAAACGGAATATGTGTTCCAGGAAGATTCCTGCTAGCTCGGTGGAGGATGGTAGTTTACGCAGGGGCGTAAAATGAGCCATATGAGTGAACAAGTGTATGGTAACCATGATGGTAGTATATCCACGGGAAGGTGGTAGTTCCACAATGAAGTCTGTTACAATAATCTCCCATGTCCTTGTTGGCAGTGTAGGTTGCAGTAGAAGGACCGCCGGTCTCTTGTTATCATGTTTATTTTGACTACAGACAACACAGACTTGGATGTACTGTCGTACATCGAAGCTCATCTTATGCCACCAGAATTGTCTTTGTATAAGGCGGAGGGTATTGGTGACGCCACAATGTCTGGAGTGGAGGGTATCATGACAGAGGTTTATTATTCTGTGTTGTAGTCTTTTTGTAGGAATGACCAGTGACTTGTCCTTGAACAAATATCCTTCCTGGGCCCTTAGATTCCATTGATTTTTCTTGGACATATCCTTCCACAGATCAGACGATTGGGTTTGAGCTTGGATTTCTTCTAGGAGCTTGACTGCTTGAGCTGGCGGAAAACATCTGAGGATATGCCTTGTCTTCAGTGGGCTCGTAGTCCGGTCGTCGAGATAAGGCGTCAGCAATTAGGTTTTGTGATCCTGGAACATGAGTGATGTGGAACTGATACTGGGCGTAGAAGTAGGCCCAACGCGCCTGATGACTATTCCTATACTCCAAAGACTGTAGAATCTGGAGGTTCCGGTGATCCGTACTGACCTAGACTGGATGTTTAGCTCCCAGAAGTAAATGTCGCCACTCAGTGAAGGCTTGGAAGATGGCTAACAATTCTTTCTCCAGGACTGAATAGTGTGTTTCACTAGGAGTCAGGGTTCGTGAAAGATAAGCAATAGGGTGTTCCAGTGTATCTCCTAATTCTTGCTTCAAGACCGCAACCATGGCGTAATTAGAGGCATCCGTTTCTACTAGAAAGGGTCAACTAGTATCGGGTTGGGCCAAGATAGGAGCTTGTGTAAACTCTGTCTTCAAGCGCTGAAACGCTGTATCTTGCAGTGTAGACCAGAGGAAGGGAGTGTCCTTCTTCAGGAGAGCAACGATCGGCTGTACTATCTCGGTGAAATTAGATATGAACTTCCGATAGAAATTGGCAAGCCCCAGGAAGGATTGAACTTGTTTCACGGAGGTGGGAGCAGGCCAGGTCAGAATGGCCTTTACCTTTGAAGGGTCCATACCTATTCCCTCTGGACTAAGGATAAATCCTAAGTAGTGAACAGAGGTAACATTAAACAAGCATTTTTCGGGTTTGGCGAAGAGTTTGTGTTCTCAGAGTCTCTGTAACACTGCCTTCACATGCTCTTCATGTTGTAGAGGGTCCTTGGAAAAAAACAATATGTCATCCAGATATACAATGACGAAGAGAAACAACATATCAGAAAACATCCTATTCATAAAACGTTGGAAAATTGCCGGGGCGTTAGCTAATCCAAATGGCATGACTAGATATTCATAATGGCCAAAAGGTGTTCTGAAGGCGGTTTTCCATTCATCCCCTTCCCAGATACGGATCAAATGATAGGCACCCCGAAGATCCAACTTGGTGAATATTACTGCGCCTTCCACCGCTTCCAGGATATCCGAAATCAAGGGTAGTGGGTACTGATCCTTGAGGGTGCATTGATTTAGGCCGCGATAATCGAGACATGGTCTGAGTTCCTTGGTATCCTTCTTGGGAACAAAGAATAGTGAAGCACCAGCTGGAGATTTTGAAGGTCTTATGGTGCCATTTTCGAGGTTGGTATTCAGGTATTCTCTGAGGGCCTTTTTCTCGGGTTCGGAAAGGATGAACATCCTGCCGTAGGGAATCACTGCTGAGGGTTCTGTGTCTATTGTGCAGTCGTCAGGTCTGTGTGGGGGTTGGGCCTGGACGATGGCAGTCGAAAACACGTCAGCGTATCCTTGATAGGCCTCAGGAACTTGTATGATATTAGATACCATGAGAGGTGTCTGTTGCTCTCTTGTTAGTTCCTTTGGGAGTGTTAACAATGATTCCAGGAATAGGCAGTGAGACATGCAAAACTCTGAGCCTAGGAAAAGAGAACCCGCTGTCCAGTTGATATACGGATTGTGTTCTGTAGCCAGGGCATGCCCAAAACCATGGGGTAATGAGCTGACTTAATGATGTCAAACCTAATCAGCTCCTGATGGTGATTTATTGAAAGCTGGATCTCCTTGGTCTGCAGGCTTATGGGCCCTGACGCGAGGGATCTTCCATCGATGGCTTCCACAGGTTGCATGGTGCCTCGTGTCTCCTACGGAATCCGATGTTTAGCAACCCACTCTTGATCAATGAATATTCCCATAGCTCCGCAGTCTACCAAGGCCAAAATGGAATAGGTCTTATTCTTGGAGGGTGATAAGAAGGCTTGTAATATCACCAAATTGTTTTGTCCAGGAGAGTTCAAGGATGGAATTGATGTGGATCAAACATCTCTCTCTCGAAGCTCTGCTCCATCTAGGATCGGGAGCTGGTGTTTCCCGAACGCCAAGGGGGTGCTAGAGGACATTCCCTAACCAAATGTTTATCTGAGGCACAATACAATACATGCACAACCCCGTATGAATCCTTCTCATCCTCTCTTGCGGAGATACGGGTCCACGAAAAGCTCCAATCTGCATGGGTTCTAGTTCCGTGACTGGGCTTGGTGTCCGTTCTGACGGTACTCTCAAAGAACACCTTGGAAGAATTTCCCCTGGATTTTTTCTTTTCTGCCTTCCTTTCCTGGATACGGAAGTCTATTTGCATGGCAAGATCCATTAGTGCCTGGAATGAGTTTGGTCGCGCCACTCTGGCCAGCTCATCCTTAATCTCATAATTCAATCCTCTCCTGAACAGGGTAAAACTCGCCTCAGAGGACCAGTCAGCTTCCTTAGCCAGTTGTTTAAATCGGGTCACATACGTGAGCATATCCTGGGAACCTTGCTGAAAGTCTAACAGGCGTTCCTGTGCGCTGTAGACCTGCTAAGGGCGGTCAAACATGTTTTTAAGGGCCTGTATGAACCCATCATAGTCGTCCAATAGGGCATCACCAGAGTTAACGAGGGGAGTAGCCCAGGTTAGGCATTCCCGGAAAGCTGAGAGATTATGAAACCCACCTTGGCACTGGGGGTCGAAAAGTAATAGGGCTTGAAGGTAAAGTGGACCAAACACGAATCCAGGAATGCACAAAGGGTTTTTGCTGAGCCATCGTATTTGTCCACGATGCTGCCCAGTAAGACACTTTCTTTTGTAGCAGAATCCCGGGATAGGACCAATTGTTTAAGAGCGGCGTTCTCTGCCTTTAGATTCTGTACCTCAGTAGACAATTCTTGTCCTGCACGGCAGCCTCCATATCAATATCAAGTTTGGTTGGGTGGCGTCTCAAACTGTCAAGGAGTTCCCACCTTCTCACCTGAGTCCGTTCTTTACTGGTATCCTTGGTCGATGCCTTCTTGCGGACGGACCGGATCTTGAATGAGGCTGCCCGAGTCTTTTCCGACTCCAGAGTGCGTTCAATTTCCGGGACGCGGAATCCAGGAATCCGGGAAGTAGGAAAAAGCACGATAGCACACGAGTTCAGGAGGTAAGTAGAAGGGGAAAGAGGAAGGGATTAGCGCGGGATTGGAACAAAGGAATAATACAGGAGCTACGGAGCACACGTCTGGTCGCTACTTCGCAATAGCATTGAGACGCGCGGAGCCGCGGAAGGCGTGGTCTATTAATAGAAAAGGACGGCCATGTTGGGAGTATTAGTGAGTGTAAGCCCATTGTGACAAGGACCAGGAAGCCCAAAAGGGGATCACTCTGCGGTTCATGACATTTGTGGCATGGCAAATCATGTCCCTTATACAATTCCACACTGTTTCACCAATAAGCACCTGTTAGGACCCTCTGGACATTACTAGCTACATGACATTTGGACACCCCACCCCTTTCCCTGGATTTCAGCCTCTTCACACATGAGACAGTGGCTTGAAATCAGTGTAACATCAATGTAGCCGTAGAAGGACTGGCCCCGACACGAGGAATGAAACTCGAGGTCCAGTCCCTAGGATGCATGTTTTCCATGATATTTGCACCGCAAGGCACTGTAATGCACTATACAACTCCAGGGTGAGGCGACAGGTGGGGAGAGGGGAGGGAGCACAGAAGGTCCCAGTAGGAAGCAGCACACTAACTCTCGCCTCCCTCCTATTTCTGCTCCGGGGTATGTAAGTCAGCGACACATGTTCATTCTTAGTGCAGTTTACTTCAGGGTATAAAGCACATCAAGGAAAAAGCGAATTGGAACAGCAACCTACAGTATCAGTGTTATCATTTCTGTCTAAAGAACCAGTTCGGAGAACGGGTGCTCCTGCTAGTATTTATACACCAATCTGCACCAAATTGCGCACAGTTACCTGTTTGGACCCTCTGGACAATACTGGCTACATGACAATTTGATACCCCTCCCTTTCCCCAGATTTAAGTGCAAGTCAAAATTTGTTTGTGGGTTTGTGGATTGGCGAAGCTTTGTTCCTCATACAATTCCATACCTTTTCACCCCAACCCTTTCCCTTGTTTTCAGCAAAACTCTGAATATGTTTGTAGGTTTGTGGCTTGCAAAGCCTTGTTCTTTCTACAATTCCACACCGTCTCACCAATCTGCACCACATTTTGGATAGTTACCTGTTAGGACCCTCCAGACATGAATGGATACATAACATTTGGACATCCCACCCCTTTCCTTGGATTTCAGCACCTTCACACATGAGAGATTTACCTGAAATCGGTGAAATATCAATGTGATCGAAGAAGGACCGGTCTCGACATGAGGAACACAACTCAAGGTCCCACCATGATTCAAGGCCCTAGGATGCATGGTGTCTGAGAAACGCACCACAACAAACGGCACCAGGCCTGGTTGAGGCAGCAGGTTAGGAGAGAACACAGAAGGTCCCAGTGTGCAGCAGCACACCCACACTCACTTCCCCCTAACATCTGCTCTGCGGTATCTGCTAGTTACTCACCCATTCTCAGTGCAGTTTACTTCAGGGTGCAAAGCACATCAAGCGATAAGTGAATGGGAACAGCAACCTACCAGATCATTGATTTTCAACCATTGATGAGAGTATTATCATGTCTGTCTACAGGAACCGCTCAGAGAACGGGTACCTTTGCTAGTTTATTAATAAAATAGAAATAATTAAATCAATTTAAATATGAGCAACTCATGCATTTTTTATATGATATGATATGATATAAATGATTTATAACATGCCTGTGAACATGTTTTTCTAGGCACGACAAAATAAGGAAGGGTAGACAGAGGGGGGAAAAAACAAATGATCTTACTAGGCATTGTGTCATTCAGTTCATGCAAGTGCAGGTTGGAAGGAAGAGGATAATGCCAGGGGGGTTGGGAGTGCAGTGGCAAAATGTGGTAAGTGCTGCCAGGGTGGTGGCTCAAGTGCATGGAGGCAGTGGTCTGTAGGGTTGCAGAAACAGTGCCTACGTGGGTGGGAGGCCAAGAGGCAGTGCAAGGGGCAACTGGTCATGCAGGAACCTGGTGACTGTGAGGATCAGTGGGTGGCCAGATAACCAGTTAGTGCAGCAGACAGGAGCATCAGCAGGGGAGAGAGAGAGAGAGAGAGAGAGAGAGAAAGCGGAAGTGAAGAGGAAGGTCTTGAGTTGCTTCCAGAACCTTAGCTGGTCTTGCTCAAATTTGAGAGAGGCAGGGAGACTGCTCCAGAGGGAGACCCCAGCCGAGGACAAATATCTATCCCCCCACTCTCTGCCTGGAGAAGTGTCTGACCCTCATAGAGCTGGAGGTGAATGAGCGGAAGGCTTCATAAGGAATAAGCTTAGGAAGAGAGAGTTGGATGTAGTGTGGTCCCCTGCTCCAGAAAGCCTTGTGGACAATGCAGAGGGTCATGAACTTGATCCTTGCAGCCACTGGGAGGCAGTGGAGAGATTTCAGTGCTGGTGAAATACGATCCCTGGGCTTGAGGCCAAGGATAAGTCTTGCAGCCCTGTTCTGGATTAGTTGCAATGGGCGAAGAGTAAAGGCAGGCAGATTTAAAAAAAAAAGGTTTGCAGTAGTCCAGCCTAAAGAGAACCAGGGCTCTGCAGACAGAGGGTTTATGGGGAAAAGTGAGAAAAGGAAGAATACCTCTGAGTAGTTGCAGCTGGTAGTGTGACTTCTCAGAGATGTCAGAAATGTGAGGAGAGAAGGAGAGGGTGGAGTTGAAGATAGCCCCAAGGTTCTTTGCCTCACAGGAAGCTGCATGTGGAGGGCCCAGGATGGGTGGCCAGAGTGAAAGAGGGAAAGTAGAGCAGGGGTCCCAATGAGAAGGATCTCAGTCTTACTGTCATTAAGGCAGAGAACTTTGGAGGCACAACATTCCTGAATCGTGGATAGACAATCAGGTATAAGCAAGAGAGCAGAGGAGGCTGAGGAGAGTCTGGAGGAGAGCTGAGTGTCATCCGCATAACACTGAAAGTTAGAACAGAAGGAAGAGATGAGGTGGGCCAGAGGTGCCAAGTAATGGCTGAAGAGCCAGGGTGAGAGGTTAGAACCCTGGGGTACACCACATGTAGCGAGAGAGGTGGTAGAGAGACAGGACCCAAGTTGTACCTTGGAGGGTCAATCAGAGAGAAATAAAGTCAACCAGGCTAGGGCCTGACTTGTGATGCCCAGGTTGTCATGAAGATGGTTGATCACGATGGCATGGTTGACCATATCGAAGGCAGAGGATAAATAAAGGAGAATGAGAACATAGGAAGGTTGGCATTGAGATTAGAGAGCAAGTCTTCATGGGTGTTCAGGAGAGCAGTTTCCGTGCTTGTGGCTGCTCTAAAGCCAGAATGGTGGTCATGGAGACAACCAACATATTCAGTATGGAGAGTAAGATTGGAGATGGCCAGCTTTTCCAGGAGCTTTCCCAAGAAATAAGTTATGACTGTAGCAACTGTTAAATAACTTAGATTAATATGTTGCACAACTTCACTATATAGAGGCACAATTGCCATCACTTATTCATCCAAGTCAGCTTGTAAGTCAAAATATGTTATAGGGGAAGACATACTTTGCATGTATTCTTTCAGTTGTTTGACTTTACCTATTGTGTTCCGTTTCCAATGTCTCATGCAGAATCATGTCGTGGAGCTGTACCAGGGTCTAGATTGAGCATGGTTAGTGTTGTAGGTTCCATTGAGCTGGGCTCCATTTAAGTTTCATGCTGCTCCATGGGTGGACCAGGTAGTTGTGTGGAATCAGTCCATCCCCGACCCATATTTTGTGCTGTGTGAATAGGTCCATATTTGGCATTCACTGGAGACAGGGTAACTTCCCTTTCCATCCTCGAAGGTTACTCTGGGCTTTGGCCCTATACCAACACTTGGATATCTCACCAAAGTCCAAGAGGCATTGGGAGATAGAGAAGAGTGGGGAGGCTGAGCAGGGTGAGGAAGAGGGGGGGAGTCACATTTTCTATAATATAGCTATTCTCCTCACTATCCCTTGTAGCACCGGTTCCCTCTCCGGTTCCCTCTCCCAAGGTCAATTTTACCCTTGAATCAGCCGATGTAAATTTTTTGGGTAGGATTGATTTTATTTTTAATGTAGTCTGTAATGAGGGCTGTTAAGCAGAATCATATGCAGTACCCTTTGGGAACACCACACACAATTAAGACTACAAGTGACAGTACAAATTCACCTTTGTCACAAGCCTGTACTACACCGTAAAGTGGTAGCGATGGCTGAGAAACCAGACTTATTTTAAGAGTAATGTGAGCAGTATCAATAGTTACACAAAGGACAGCAATTACTATGCTTCAAATAAACACTGACTCAAGGTTTCTGGGTAAAAGACTATACATTTATTTACACATCAGTTATAAAACATTTCACTATTATCAAGCAGTTGAAAAATCACAATCTTAATACACTACACCACACCCACAGGCCGATTCATCGAATAATTAGCGCGGCGCAAGTGGGCAAAAACGTGCAAATCGCAGTGCAATAGCGAAAATCGCAGTGCAAGTGCGAAAATCGCACGAAAAGCAGCGCACGTCGATTCATGGAAGGCCGTGCATGAGAAAACCAGCGGATGTGCGATAAAAAAGTGCGCGGCGCACGTTGGCGCACAGGCCATCTAACAGCGTGCGCCAGGTCACAGCGAAAATCGCACAGGCCACAGCGAAATTCGCACATAGCGCGGCGCACGCAACAAAAGTAGGCGGAACACGGGCGTAACACTCGGAATGGGGAACAACTTGCCAAAACGTGGGCGTTACGGGGGAAGTACAGGGCACAAGTGCGCGGAACGCCCACACGCTCGCCTACAACACGTATTCATGGAATAGAATAGGGCAAAAAAGCGCACGCTCAAACCAGCGCACAGGCACAAACACGACCGCCACAAGAAAGCAGGCGGTAGCGTCTCTGCGGCTGTAAGAAATGTGCACCAAAAGGTGCACCAACAAATAGCACCTATATACTGCCATGATGAATGTCCCATACTGTGGCCCTCCAGGAAAAATGACGTGCAAAGGGGTACCCACGAACACGGACACCCGCTGACAAAAAATACGTGTGCGTGTATACCGGGGTGCGCGGAAAGTCTCACACGCGATTTCAGCAGGGTACGTGCATCACAGGGGTTCGCGTGAAGTTATTCACGCGATCGGGCCTGGGGGAGCGGGCTACGTGTATTTCAGGGGTTCGCGTGAAGTTCCTCACGCGATCAGGCCTGGGGGAGTGTGCTACGTGTATTTCAGGGGTTCGCGTGAAGTTTCACACGCGATCGGGCCTGGGGGAGCGGGCTGCGTGTATTACAGGGGTTCGCGTGAAGTTCCTCACGCGATCGGGCCTGGGGGAGCGGGCTACGTGTATTCCAGGGGTGCGTGAGAAGTTCCACACGCGAATAGCCTGGGCGCGTGTATTTCAGGGGTGCGCGGGAAGTTCCACACGCGAATAGCCTGGGCGCGTGTATTTCAGGGGTGCGCTGGAAGTTCCACACGCGAATAGCCTGAGCGCGTGTATTTCAGGGGTGCGCGGGAAGTTCCACACGCGAATAGCCTGGGCGCGTGTATTTCAGGGGTGCGCGGGAAGTTCCACACGCGAATAGCCTGGGCGCGTGTATTTCAGGGGTGCGCGGGAAGTTCCACACGCGAATAGCCTGGGCGCGTGTATTTCAGGGGTGCGCGGGAAGTTCCACACGCAAATAGCCTGGGCGCGTGTATTTCAGGGGTGCGCGGGAAGTTCTACACGCGAATAGCCTGGGCGCGTGTATTTCAGGGGTGCGCGGGAAGTTCCACACGCGAATAGCCTGGGCGCGTGTATTTCAGGGGTGCGCGGGAAGTTCCACACGCGAATAGCCTGGGCGCGTGTATTACAGGGGTGCGCGGGAAGTCTTACACGCGAATAGCCTGGGCGCGTGTATTTCAGGGGTGCGCGGGAAGTTCCACACGCGAATAGCCTGGGCGCGTGTATTTCAGGGGTGCGCGGGAAGTTTTACACGCGATTTCTGCACGGTACGTGTATTTCAGGGGAGTCCCACATGTGATTTGACAGTGTGGGTCCTCCCAGGTGTACCCTGTACACCCTCCACGGCCCCTGCAGGCAGCCCAGACCACAGGGGACTACCCTGCATCCCTGGTCATGTCCCGCAGGCAGCCCACCCAACATGGGCATGCCCCCCAGCAAAGGCACATGTCTCCTTGAACTAATGAACACCAACTCATGTCCCCTTGCACCCCCACCCCCCAGCACTGTGGGGCACCTGCCAGCAGGCCCCCACCCATGTCCAACTCATGTCCCCCACCACCCCCACCCCCCAGCACTGTGGGGCACCTGCCACCAGGCCCCCACTCATGTCTACCACCACCCCCACCCCCCCAGCCACCAGGGGCACCCTCCACCAGGCCCCCACCCATGTCTCCCACCACCCCCACCCCCCAGCCACCAGGGGCACCCTCCACCAGGCCCCCACCCATGTCTCCCACCACCCCCACCCCCCAGCCACAAGGGTCACCCTCCACCAGGCCCCCACTCATGTCTCCCACCGCCCCCACACCCCAGCAGTGCAGGGGCAGCCTCCACCAGGCCCCCACTCATGTCTCCCACCACCCCCACACCCCAGCAGTGCAGGGGCAGCCTCCACCAGGCCCCCACTCATGTCTCCCACCACCCCCACCCCCCAGCAGTGCAGGGGCAGCCTCCACCAGGCCCCCACTCATGTCTCCCACCACCCCCACACCCCAGCAGTGCAGGGGCACCCTCCACCAGGCCCCCTCTCATGTCACCCACCACCCCCACCACCCAGCCACCAGGGGCAGCCTCCACCAGGCCCCCACTCATGTCTCCCACCACCCCCACACCCCAGCAGTGCAGGGGCACCCTCCACCAGGCCCCCACTCATGTCTCCCACCACCCCCACACCCCAGCAGTGCAGGGGCACCCTCCACCAGGAACCCACACATGTCCCCCTGCCCCCAGGTCCTGACGATACTCAATCATGGCAGTAATGGGCAGCATACCCAGCACAAACACCCAGGCAAGGATTGCATCCACCCACATAGTGAATGCAATTACATGATACAACCCCAATGGCAAGTCTGTAAATGAACACATGTCCGTCACACACACATACACAATGGGTGCAAGTGAATGTCAAAACCCATATCATGACATGTATGAAACCAATGAGAAAATACCACAAGTGAAAGTTAAAAAAACATGTATTAAAGATGAAAAATAAGTTAAAAAATC
Organism: Ambystoma mexicanum; assembly: GCF_040938575.1. Lineage (NCBI taxonomy): Eukaryota > Metazoa > Chordata > Amphibia > Caudata > Ambystomatidae > Ambystoma > Ambystoma mexicanum. The sequence continues at coordinate 946,937,428 of NC_090922.1, forward strand.
AAACTTACAACAATGGGGATAACAAAATAAATGGTCCATGTCCGAGAACAAATGTAAAAATAAAAAAACAAAGTAATCCAAAAACAAATGTTGTCCAAAGCAAAATCATGTGGAAGTAAAATAATGAAAAACCATTTCCTCATGGTGAACACAATAATTAATAAAAAAAATGTTTCTTCAAAAAGCAAACTATATACACAAAAATTCCAGGGTCCATGAGCCCAACACCATAAATGAAACCTACTACTACCTAATGAAAATAATATATACAAAAAAGTGGCCATTGTCCGAGCGGTCCAAAAAAACAAAAATTAATAAAGGAAACCTAACACTAACTAACTAAATAACTATATACAAAGGCAGCGGGCAAGTCCTGCGGCTCACTCGGTGATGTTGCTGGCCAGGGCATCATCGAACTCCATGTCGATGTCCTGGAGGCGGGACTCTGGCCCCGAGGTCTCGCAGGGATAACCCCATGTCCAGCTCAAACTCCCTGCGAGCTTCCTCGAGGCACTCAGCCCGCCTCAACGCCCGACGCATGGAGAACTCCGCCCTGACCATGGTGAGCCGCTCCTCTTCCGCCCGCTGCCGCTCCGCACCTATCCGCTGGACCAACTGCTCCCACACGGAAGACACCACCATCCCAGGGTTGCCCTGCCCTCCGGCCGATGCCTGCCCCTCTGATCTTGAAGGCCCCGAGCCATGATGCCTCCCACGTCGAGCCTGCTGCTGCCTCCGACGCCACTGCCTCTGCCAGCACGACGGCATCCAGGCTGATGGAAACCACCGACGCCGTCGTGCACGTGCCCTGCCTGATGATGCTGTCACATCTTCCATCTGCTGGGGTCCAATTGCTGTGTTGTCCACCCCTGCTGGACCTCCGACTCCCAACTGTGGCAGGGATGGGATCCCCACCGAGCTGGCTGCATTGGTCGGGGCAGGTCCACAGGGGGCCCTGGTGGCATCTGGGCCGGAAGACGGCAAGGAGAACGACTGGTGTATAGCCTGCACAGAGGAGGAGAGGGCCGCCAGATTGGACAACACATGCAGAAAACCCCCGAACATGGCCGATCCCAATTGGGCCACGTCGGCACGGTGCACTTCGTGATGACGTGCGTCCTCCTCCCGGGAAGCACGCACGGCATCACGAATCACAGCCGTGCGCATCGCGACCCCAATCAGGACCTTCTCCACACGGCCAGGGGTTCCCACGTCTGCAGGTGGAGGGGAGTCAGGTGACATGGACATCCCCTCTACCTGCGGACGGGCCTGGGACGGGGCATCCCTGCTGGTGCATGGTGGTGCACTCACAGGGTCAGGGACAGCGACATGCACAGGCCCCTCCACGGTGACCTGTGCTGCCTCCTGCCCCTGGCCCTGGACTGCACCACTTGCACCAGCAGGGATGCCCCCACCAGGCCCCATGTGTGCCCCAGTGGCGGCCTCCTCCTCCTCTGTGCAACCCACCAACCTGGATGGCTCCTCACCGTCTCCCACCGTAGCAGGCCCCTGTGGGGGCTCACCCACCCCTTCCGCTGCAGCCGTGGGGGCATCCCCGCCGCCTTGCTCCACAGCGCCGTCTCCGCCCTCTTCTTCACTAGCCGCTGCGTAGAGGGAGACAAAGAACACAAGCATCAGGGCACTGTACAATGGTCCCCTAGACAGGAAGCAATAGCAGATGAGCACCACTGTCAAAGTACACTTCCATCATGTCCCTCCACAACACATGGGTCAGTCCAGGCAAAACACACACAGTAACAGGCATGGTGCATGCCATGGACATTTCCATGCATGTCCAATGGACTCTTGAAACATTCAATGATATGTAACTCACATGCATCATGGCTCATGCCTATCACATGCACACACTTCACCTCAGTCACATCCATCTGGCCCCAAACACACCAAACACAGCGGATACAAGGGTAATTTGGCTGCTTCACTGAATCTGTGCATTGTCACACACATGTGTCATGCATCCATGGCATGCACAAGTCACAGACACGCAGGTCAGGCACACAGACATGGCTACCATATATGTACCTGGCATCAGCACCCATCCCTCACCCCCACCCATGTCCAGGTACAGAGACTGGCATGCTCTCATGTTCAAAATCTGCATAGGGCTCCCCATGCGGCATTTGAACACATGCAACAACCATGTGGGTCACACATCACAGGTCGCTCATGCATTACCATGATGTCCCTGCACACATACATGCATACATGGCCTATGGCACACATACAGGCAAGTATCATAGAACCAGCACACCGCAACATGCCCTGTCTCACACAGTAATGCTTGGACACTTACCGCTCAAATCCAGACGGGCCTCCCTCTCAAGGATCTGGGCGTGGAGCGCTGGGCGTACGCGTTCCAGGACCCTCATCTGGATGGAACTCATGCGGCCCCGGCCCCCCTCCACGAGGCGCCGGGCCTTCACAAGGGTCCTGGACCTCAAGTCCTCCCAGCGCTTCTTGATCTTCAGGACGTTGCGGGTTGCCACCCCCTCCGCGTTGATGGCAACCACACAGTCGGCCCAGATCCTCTCCCGTCCTTCCTTGCTGGCGCGGGACGATCCAAAGAGGGCATCATACTGCCCCAGGACATGCTCCACCAGGACACCAACTTCGGTGTCAGTGAAGCTGGTGCCCCTCTGCCCCTCTGGCCTGGGGTTGCCACTGGTGCCAGATGTGGAAGTGCCCGACATGGCAACCCCAGAGGCAGGTGTGGGTGGGCAACTGGGTCCTGGGGCTGGGCTGTGGAGCGATGTAATCCCAGTCGGGAGTCTTCAGTTCCAGCAGGGGTGGACACAGCAACTGGACCCCTGCAGATGGCTGATGTGCAGGCACCAAATGGCAGGGCACGGTGGCAGCAGGCAGGCAGGCAGGCAGGCAGCAGCAGATGGCACGTGGGAGGCTGCTCGGGGCACTGGGGGGCAGTAACTCGGCCTTCTGGGCAGGAGCGTGGTCTTCCGTGTGTTTTCGCGTGACCAGCTTGATACGGAGTGATTTGGCACGTGAAAATCCTGCACGTCAGCGTGAAATCCGAGGAAAGGCCCTTAGCGCGTAAGCGCGTCAGCACGCATACGCGATTCTATTGGACCAGAGTCCCTCAGCGCGTAAGCGCGTCTGTGACGTGACCCGCACGGGTGTTCCCCACTCAGCACGTGATGACAGGGCACACGTGGAAATACTGCACGTCAGAGTGTCATCGCGTGTAATTGGACAAAAGTGCGCGTACACGCGATTGGCCTATGTACGTGTATTTCATGGGTGCGCGGGCACTTACACACGCAAGTACGTCAGCGAACCTGTATCCCGTGGTGCGTGTGAATTTCCACACGCTATTGGACTGGGAACTGGATTCCAGGGGTGCGCGGGTCACACGCTCGCCTAGAACACGCGCAAAGCATAAATTTGCGCACTTTAACAATAACAAGCTCAGACGCCAGGATGAACATACCGTTCCTAGCAGCAGTGGCAGTGGGCTACCAAAGGAGGAGGAGGAGGATAGTCAGGGCCAGAATATTCACACCCAGAACCAGCCTTTTCGGGATGCTTGATGACCAGGTGTATGGGAGGTACAGGTTTCCACCACACATTATACTGGACCTGGTGAGTGAGTGGGAGGATGACCTCACATCACCCACCCTGTGCTCCCAAGCACTCAGCCCCCTGGAGAAGGTCCTCAATGTACTGCACTTCTTAGCCACTGGATCATTTCAGCGGACAAGTGCCATAGTGGGTGGGGTGTCACAGGCCACCCAGTCAGGCTGCCTACACCAGGTCTTGAACATCATCACTGCACGCCCATCAGTCCGCAGGCACATATACCTGCCCAGAACACCTGCAGAAAGGCATGCTGCCGCCCTGGATTTTTACGGTGTGGCACGATTCCCCAAAGTGCTAGGTTCCATCGTCTGCACCCATGTGGCTCTACGTCCCCCCAGGGCATCTGAGCACATCTATAGGAACCGCAAGCACTGGCATTCCATCAACGTGCAGGTAGCATGTAATGCCAAGGGAATCATCACCTCAGTATATGCCAACTATCCCGGCTCCACCCACGACAGCTTCATTTACCGAATGTCCACCCTAAGCCGGGACCTAGAAGCTGGGCGGCATGGCGATACATGGCTGCTTGGTGAGTATGTATGCCACTGCACATGCATGCATGTTGGATACTGAGCAAGGTCACAACCCCACCAAAGATACCAATCACCACCTCCACAGGGGACAGTGCCTACCCTCTCAGCCCCCACATGATGACGCCAATTCGGAACCCCACCACGCCACCCGAGGTAAGATATAACACAGCCCACATTACGACCCGGGGCATAGTGGAGCGCACATTCGGAGTGCTAAAGTCACGCTTTCGCTCCCTTGACCGTTCTGGCGGCCAGCTGTTATACGCTCCCCCAGTAGTGTGCAGGATCATAGTGGCAGCATGTGTCCTGCACAACGTTGCAACACGCCGGGGCCTGGCCGTGGACATGGTGGTGGCCCCACATCCCCAACCACATGCACAGCCGCTGCGCATGGGAGGGGAAAGGGCACGGGGGGAGGCAGCCCGTACACAGCTAGTGGCTAATTACTTCACATAGAAATCACACCCCTGTGGAGTGCACACTGCCCTGGCACATTCCATCTGACAATCAATGATGACTCAACCTGACACTGATCCTGAATGTCTGGAGAATGAACCGTGAATACCATATCAGCCTGAGATTGTTCACCTGGAAGTGTCACAATGTGTGCATCCCTACCCACACAGACACCACCAATGCAGTTTTGTGAAGTTACACATTCAAGCAGCTAAAATGAATACCCACTTGCAAAATGCAACAAGAGGACAGTGCCATGTCAGCCAACCCAACCCCAGCACCGCCACACGACACACCGTGCCATGTCATGCTAATTGCAGGTAAACAAAGTAATCCCCACAACATGACACTAGTCTCACTATGTACAGTGTCCCTATTAGAAACCTGCAACACCTGAAATGCTCACAGCAATGCCGGACCAACAACATACTTGAGCACGTACTACCATTAACATGACATCACAAATGTTACATATTAGTAGTCTCACCACCTGGAAATGCCTGCACTCCCACCACTACCAACTGTGCAGTGTTGGCGCCATGTAGAGTTGTAGGTGCACTGCTGCCAACATGGACCCCATCTCCAGACTAGAGGTCCTTGTGTAGACATGAGGAAGGGACCTGCAAATTGGGAGGTAGACACAGAAGAAGAGTTACACATCAATGCAACATGCAGTGTACAACACAACAGCAATATGCACTAGGAATGTATACACAGTATTGACTACAGACTGCCCACACAGCTCATGGGAGTCCAACGTCACTGTGTAATTCACTGTCACTTGGGCACACCCTTTGCAAGCCCATGGAAACGGGAAGCAGGAGGGGTGTGTGTGACTCAAACCCAAGCATCTGAACCAAATACATTACAAGCCTGCATGTGCCCAGCCACAATGCAGCGTATGCCCACAGGAACCACGGAAGCCAACAAATCGTCCCAAAAAAATTGGGAATAAAAGAAATAAAAATAAAAATAAAAATAAGAAACAATCAAAAATGGCCATTGATGGGCCCGGGGGGGTTGGGGAGGCCACCCAGGAGGTCCGAGGACAGGATGCACACCAGAACCCACCTGCGTGGATCCTGGGAAGATAAAACACCTCCATGGGCTCATGGCCCACACGGCTACCCTATTGTGGGAGTATCACTGCTGTCGCTATTATCACCCTGTGCAGCTGCATCCGGAGGTGGTTGCACTATGGGAGGCAGCCCACGCAAGGCCCTAGTCTGCTCCTCCATGGCTGCAAGCATGCGGGTGTGGTAGGTCTGGTTCTGGAGGATGAGTGTGCGGAGGTCCCCATGCAACAACTCACGGGATGCCCGGACCTCCGCCCTCGTTGCCTGCATCTCAGCTGAGAGCGTACGGGTGAGACGCTCCAGCTGCTGTTCTGTCCTTTGGTGTGTTGAAGCCTCAAGCTCAACAAGAGTCGTCCTGAGGTGAAGGAGCTCCTGCCTCAGGGCTTCCCTGTGGCCCTGGGACTCAATGGAGATGGCCTCCTGCAGAGTCGCCAGTGCCGCCCGCCTGTCCCTGTTGGACCCCAACATGTCCTCCCTGTGTGACTGGCAGATGGAGTCGGTTGCCTGCTCTAGTCGCTCCATCAGCCTTTCTGGGGGGACAATGGAAGTGGCCACCCTATCCATGGCCTGAGCCATCATCTCGGATGATGCAGCCTGTTGGGTTGCCATACCGTAAATGGATTGCTCCCATGCGGTATTGCCGGGTGGCGTACGGCCACCACGTCGGCGGGCACCACACCTGTCTGGGGCAAGGCGAACTGCGCCTTGCTGTGCCGGCACTGCCTGAGGCTGCAGGACTGCATTCCCCCTCTGATCTGCTGGCCCAGGAACAGGATCAGATGTCGCGGAGTGTGACCCTGCATCCGTAACCACCGAAGGCGTAGCTGCCAACACTGACATCCCCATGGAGGGTTCTGACCCTGGTGCAGGTGGGTGAGACAGAACAGAATCCCTCCCTGGAACACTCACCTGCGACGGCACGTAGGTCTCATCCGAATCAACAGCTGAGTACAGCTCGGGGGAGGTGCAGCCAGAGACACCCCTTGAGAGCACGACCTGCAGCACTTGTGGGTTCTCCCCCACCACCACACCACGTCCCTCACTGGTGGTTGGTCGGCCCTCGGACCCCTCCTGGGTCTGCACCATCTCCACAACCCCAGCAGTATCAGGTGCGTCTTCCCCTGCAAAGACATGAAAACAAAGAAATGGAAACAGGCATTAGCACCATGGCACACAATGAGGGCTGAGAAGCAAGAGAACCAGTACTTGATTGACACATGTCCCACATGACTAAAACCCTCCCATGCATGCACCCTCACTGCGTATGAAGTGCAGGCAAATGGCACACACTGATGACACCAAGATGGAAGATGAACACATTTTCTGCATGCTGCCTGGCAGTGGCATCACACATTGTCCTGTGATTGCCAGGTGAAACACACATGCCATCACACAGATGGCATGTACCATTGCTATTGAGTGAAGATGGAGAGGAGGGCAGCACCTATTCATTCAGTCCAGTTCCCGCATGTAATCGCTTTTCTAATTCTAACAGGTCAGATTTTTCACCTGGAGCTGCCAGTCTGAAATGGTCCAATTGCACAGGGACATGTGTGTACAAATGATATCCAGGTAACAAAGTCACTCCACTTTACCATAGCCATGTCAGACTTGTGACTAGTGGACAGCGACATGCCTAGTGAAAGTGGTGGAATGCAAACAAACTGACTTAATGAACAGTGAAAAATAAGCAACTATGTTGTGGCAAGGTGACACTTCAAGGGCAACTGGCGTGCAGTTGGGCTAGATGTCTACTGTTGGCAGAAGGGATACTGCTATGGCCAAATGCAGCTGCGCAGGAAGGATTGCATGAAGCACATGGCTGACCCATACGACTCAGGCGCACACACTCTCACCTGGCACACAAACAGAAGCCCTCACACACACACCATGCACATGGATGACACACACATGCATGTGCACTCACCGGACAATGCCTCGTAATCAGCCAGATCTCCCACGCCTTGGATCTGTTCCTCCGTGACGTAGGTCCCAGCGACTGACTCATGTGGAGTGAGTTCCATGTCTACTACTGGAGACCCACCTCCAGTCACTAGAGTTGCGGCATGACTTGAGGCCAGTTTACTCTTTGCCCTGCGCTTTAGGTCATTCCAGCGCTTATAGCAATCATTGGCTGTGCGCCTCACGATTCCAAGGGCACTTATGATGTCCGCAACGGTCTGCCAGTGTGCCTGGCGTTGTGCAGGTGTGGTCTTGGATCCTGCAACAATGACCATCTCGTTGTCATGTCCGGACACATACTCGACAAGTGCATTCAGTTCGTCATCCGTGAAGCTGGGCTTCCTGGATGGACCGGACTGTGTAGCCGTGTCTGGGGCATCAGCCTGTTCCGGACGAGCACTCTTCCTCTTCCGCTTGGAAGGTGGTGGTGATCCTGAGTGTCCTGCGCCGCTCTGGACACTAGGGGCAGGAGCCCTGGTGGACTCTGTATCAGGAGTGTGGGATTGCACACTCAGCATGGGAGTTGGTGCAGGCATTGGCTCTAGTGTGATGGTGTCAGGGGGAATGTCAGCATCATGGACTAGGACCGACACTGTCCTGGCTGGGTGTGTGAGGGCTGGGGTGGATGGAGCCGCAGCTGCCCCTGCAGCCTCTCCGCCCTGCCTCCTTGGTGCATCAGATGACCTTGCTGGCCCAGATGCACGTGGCATGGTGACATCAACGTGCACCAGCGCACGTGTCATAGGCCTGCTGACCTGGAAGTCAGCCATGGAGTCAGCCAGATCTGGTGCCACAATGGGCTGGTCCAACAAGGGCTGAGCATGGATGGTGTCAGCCACATCGCCCTATATTTAGTGTTGAGCCTACGCATAGCATGGGGGGACCAAGCAACCTCAGAAAAAACATACCATCCAGATAATCAGTGACCTGTCCATCTCCCCGATGTCTTATGTAGACTAACATGCGGTTCACAGAATACAGGTCCACCTGTGCTATTTGGCCACTGAATGAAAAACTTGTATCCCTAGGGCTCCACTCAAACTATGTCCTTGAGTTGACCCAAATTAAAAGAGTGAAAACTAAAGAACACTGCACATGTTTTGATACTTTCTAAACCAGATTTGTGTATTTGTCAGTGTACCTGTTCTCTTACCTACTTTTAGGGGTTGTAAAACATATTTTGCATTCCTGGGTTGATCATTTGAAGTAATACAGTGCTACTATGTGTTTCTACCTACTTTGTTCCCTGCATCAGAGACAACTAGGTGAGCCTAGGAAGCTAAGCGATACCTTATTTGCCTATATTTGTGGATGTAATATCTTATCCTAAATATAGGACCAGGACAGTTCTCCGAACATGACGCTGCCACACAGTACTCTACAGTGTGACTGAAGTTCTTCGACATAGTTCAATCATGGTTTTTATTATATTTTTTCATCAGCAACACACAATAAGCCAGTGATAGGCCAGTATGGCAGCACGGTTTTGAACAAAGGAATTAATGGTTGCATCTAAAAGAAATCCAAAGCATGTTTTTTGTCAAAGACTAGCAATTGGTTTACCTAGGTCATCATATGTAGATCTACACAATATGTGGTATGAGGGGAAAAGCCCAAACATCCTCATTGCTCTAGGGCCCAACCTGCATTCTGGTCACAACTCTGCAGTGTTTAATAACTGTGGATCCTGACAGCATACAAGGGAACATATTTGATTGTTTGGTCAGCAAAACAAGTACTTAGCTTTTTTGAGGTACTGCAACTATCATGCATGTCATGCATACAAACTAATGGTGTGTTTTTGTTTCAAAATGTCATCAAGCACATGACTTTATCACACAGACCCTGGGATGTTTCTAAGTCTTGAAATAAGTAGATGATTCATAAGGATCTCAACCCATCCCATGTGAGAAGGGAATGGGCAGACAATATAGGCCTTTAGGCAAACAACATATTGCATTCTGTTAATTTTATTCCGGTCCTTGTAAACTACACAGGGATACAAAATGACATTTAGTAGCAAACTCAAGAATTACACCACATTTTCAGAACGATTGATCTCTGCAATACTAGCCATTAACTGCTGTGCAGTACAAGAAAAAGCAGGTAACTGTGTATGTATGGTACTTATGATTAGTGTCAAATTAGCTACTGAGTGGTGTGTGATACACCATATCGCGTGAGTACAGAGAAACAATGTGTGCAATGGCAGGGGTCAGTTAAGGCTTTTTTCTCATCATGCCAGGTTCAGATATGTTTAGAGAATTATTGCAGTGTTTTTTCTACCTTCATCTTTACACAATCAGTAAATATGTTCTATTTTGTTGGGTAATAATATCAGTGAAGTAAGCCTATTAAAAATCCTACTTCTGCTTGGTTATGGGAGCAATCTAAGATACTACACACATAAATGTATTACTTTATACATGTGGTGGTATATTAAAAATATATGGAATCCAAATCTGCATGTACTCAAAGAGTTCAATCACAAAATGAAGTTCTGCCATTGGAAAAAGCAAGTACAACTTTGAAAATATATTATGAAATCAAAGCTAATTGCAAACAGTGACCCTGACAATGTTATTTTTTCTACACATGAGATCATATACTGTGATTATTTTATGACTGTTTGCAATGAATATGAGTATGTAAAGTTGATGATTAAATTCAATGCATATTATTTGACATTGCACAGAAGGTAAGAAGTTAAAAAGTTTAATTTCTCAAAACACAAAGCAATCTGCTACCCTAGCATAGCAGATTAGCCCAGTGTCAAGCACAAGATCAAGAACATGCCATCAACTCTGCCAAACAGGCAGACATGTGTTGCATGGAACTTGAATTTAAATGCCAAAATTAAGGATCTCTGTTTGGACATCCACAGTGATTGATTATTGAAAGGATTAACAGGGTTTACAGGTTTACAATGTTCATCCTCTACATTTTATTCTTAAAATCTCACTTGAAAGCCATTTGAGCACATACAAATAACCCTGGGCCCTCAAATGGTTTTAACCACTGATCTCAAGGCAGGATAACGTTCCTATTTGTGTCACTAGAGGAGACATGAAGGAGACAGATTAGTTGCCACTGCCATAAGAACAAGTGATTTTGCTATCAACAAAGAAGCACATTTCTAGCTTCTGTTAACTTTTGTACATTCCATTTAAAAGCTGCTGTGTGTTAACAAGGGAATCGCATGTTCAAAGATAGATATATTTCAAACTGCTGCAATTAGTATTTAGAAATCCCCTTGAGAAAAACATAAAAATAATTAATGATCCAAAATACTCACTACAAATGCCAATATTGGAGCATAAAGATCCTATACACATAATATAACTTGAACATCTTATATGATGACTAACACCAATCCTATTTTCAAGGTCTACTTATAGTATTCAATCCCCCCTCACCATATGTTATGGTTTCTCAATCAGATTTGTATCTATCTGTGTACCCAGTACAATGTTTATATCCACATATTAGTTAGGGATGCTTTTTATATTTAACCTTTGACTCCATGTTTAACATTACTGAAGGTTTAGGATACTCTATTTCAATAGTTGAAGCTGAAGACATGCCCGGTGTTAATGTCTTTTAAGGCTGCTACAATCTGAACAGAACCTCACAAGAAAGTTTCTGTTTGAATAAATGCATTTTGTGATACAAGAATCAGATCATACAAGCCCTCTATGTCACCCTTCATATGTTGGTTGTACTGCCCTAAGCACAACCCCATCTAAACACTTTCCTTCAGGATTGTTACAGATTACTAATGTCATATGTGATGTCAACAGTGATGGCATTGATCTTGTCATGTATTTCGGTATGAGCAGTACATGCCAGAGGTTGGAGTTCTGGTTGCGTAGTTTACCAAAACTCCCGAATATACTTGCTTTTAGATTTTGAGCTGCAACCATTACGTTCCCTTAACAAACCATTGTTTCTGAATTCTGAATTCCAAGGGTTTTTATTACAGCAACTTAACCATAATGTTGCTTTAACTCAGATGTTTCACTGAATTACAAAGGTTATGCTCAGTTGCCTAGGACATTTCATCAATTTTCCTTACCCCACCAACCAACACACACACTGGCCCAGGCATGAAGAAGCCCGGTACCATTTCCATTATCCCAGTAAAATATTCCTATGATTTTACCACATGCCAAAGTAAACTCAACACAATTTTGTAACAATTCGCTTCAAAACCTCACATGTATTATGGTGTAACATTTTTTTTCAACCAGCTATCTGCTCTACATGTCAGTAGTATTTCTGAATTTATAGACCAAAAATCATATTAGGAGATAATTATAATCAAGTATACATGTTTACTTAATACTGAAAGCTTGTTTAACAAACAGAAGTAAAAGTACATAAAACTTTTTGTTTTCGTAACACTTTCCAAAACCACTTCATGAAATCGCATAAAATATATACTACATATTTTATTCACAGGAGGCATACTTAAAACATACACTTCACGACAACGGTATTTCTCAAGAAACAAAAGCAAATTGTACTTGCAAAGCCAGATAAATAAGTATATACATGCTACATACACCAGAAATATATTGAATGCACTGCAGTACTTCACTTCAATCTATTTTCTCTGTTGCATATCAGCAATATCTTGGACTATTTGAAATGTACTTTCCCAAGCAAGACATGTCTAAAAAAAGAAAATGCAAATGAGAAATAATTATACATTTTAGTACGCACACACATTCTCTTCCTACTCACAGTAAACAGACAACCGTCTGATGTATTGCATATATTTACACCAAACAATGCACAGCAACAAAACAGCAATTCACAACAGCCAAACAAGAAGTATGAAGCGACATCATCAGCTGAAAAGGACTGCAGACAAAGACTCCAGAAAATTCCAGGAAACAAGAACAATTAAGCTCAAGTTGCAAAATGCAGAAGATCCTTTTTTTTGGACAAGGTTTATTTGGTGATACTGTGTTCTGTAAACATTAAAAAGAAAATGCATTTTTCATTTTCTGAAAAGGCTAACTAATATATAATATAAGCATAATTGCATATGCTTTTCAAAATCTACTTCATATTTCCTTGCATTATAAGGGACATTATGCATTTTAAAATGCCCAAGTAAAACATGTGATTCACTTTACAATGTACAGAAATAACATTAATGTTGTGCTTGTGGAGATAAACCATGCAATGGCAAGTGGTGAGCATGACTTTGTTTCTATTGTATCTGTGTTGTATCTCTGCAAGCATATATGGGATAAATATATAAGGAAAAAATACACAATTTTTACCAATGGTAGGGGATATTTGATTCCTTATAATACATGTCTGTACACTCTCATCCCCTCAACACATCCCGTCTTTCTGAATTAATGGAAGAGATTGCCCATTTGCTAACACATATGATGAATGTGGACTGTCTGGATAGCAAACAAAAAACCTAACATGTGTCTTCTGATGTGTTGCGCAAAAATGCTTTAAGAATTTAATTAAATACACCTTAAAAAGTATTCATGTTGTGCTTTAAACTAAGTAATAACTTAAAGATTCTTCCTCGCGTTTGTTAAACTCCATTCACAAAATAAACATACAACATTAAACAGTTCCTTTTCAGTTGAAGAGTGTAAACTGTCACAAAAAGGAACTTTACAAAAAAAGAATGTAAAGACCTTGTTAAAGCGGTAATTTTGAGGATGCCATTTGTGATCTCATTTGTGACGTCATGTGTGTCAGTATGAACAGTTTGGGGGTGGGGGCATGATTTAAGGGTCAGCAGTTACCAGAACCTGCACATTTCTTGGGTTTTAGATTTTGAGCTACAACTATACCGTCCCTTTAGTCAGGCTTTTCATTACATTGTACAGGTTTATGTTAGGGCACCTTAACCATAATGTCCAATATATATATATATATATATATATTCAGTAAAAACACTTTGTTAAAGGGACGTTATGGTTAATTTGCGCTACTAAGAACCTATGAAATTCAGTTAAAAAAACTTTGTTAAAGGGACAATTGTAGTTCAAAGTAAAACTGAAAAAACCCCTGAAATTCGCCAGTTATGGTAAGCTAAGCAACCATAACTCGCACCACCACTGTGCACTGCTAAGAATAACACCCATGACATCAAAGATGACATCACAGATATGATTAAAAGAACTTATTCAGACAATCCAAATTATTTTACAGTAAAATTGACCATTGCACATGTCCCAGACAATGACCCTTGCTTTACACATACTTTTTGTAACTTTTTGAACCTTTTTGGGTGTTCGATCTGTTTGCCAAGCGCACCCCTTCACCCCTATAAAAGGCCACACCCCAAAGCTGATCTTCATTGTACTTCTGGCTATTGCAGATTGACTTTTGCTGCCTTTGCTGCTCTTGCTGAGATTATCTCATCACCCCTGATGGCATCCATGGCTGCTGTTGCTACATCTGCCTCAGCACCACCCTCAAACCCTCCACCACCACCACCTCCCCAAGGGCCTGCAGAGGCGAACACGCGTGAGGATGTAGAGAACGAGGATGAAGAGGATGAAGAGAATGAGGCTGATGAACTCCATACTACCAGCACTCGCCGGAGGTCTTGGGTGTGGCGGTTGTTTAACATTCATGGTAACATACCAAAAGCACATGCGAACAAGGTCACCTGTAACCAGTGCAACATGGTGCTGAGTCGTGGGAGACGTGGTTTGTACAGCTTTGGTACGACATCCATGAAGCGACACCTAACGTCGTTCTACAGTGCGGAAATTCGCATGGTTGTACCTTGTGATAAATGTAGTAGGTTGAGTTCCTCTACAGCGTCCTCCGTTTCCGCTCTTCACACCACAAGAGACACTCCTGTGGGAGAGCGCATCCCTCCAGCTGCTTCACAGGCCATTTGCAATGCTGTTGACCCTTACCTTTCGGGGGTCACAATATTGTGTATGTACTGCGACGCAGTTCTCTGCAGGGGGGAGAGTCTTCGAAGTGCTTTCGAGACTACAGTCACGGAACACCAGAAGACCTACTACCTACCTAAGTAAGGCCCACCCGACATCTTACTCTCTCCACCTGCCCTTTCTTATCCTTGTGGTTGATGTCCCTTCCTTACCCTCCTTTCCCCTCCTCTCCTAGTGTTTTGTGTGTAAACAACAAAAATCCAAAGAAAAGGCTCTTTTCAGAGCCGCCTTTTACAGTTTAAAAATAGAAGTGGCAAATAAACAGTGCAGGGCCCTGTGCATTTTTTGGAAGTCCGCGCACAGTCCTAGGACATATACAATTTTAGGATGCTGCCCTAGAAAAAACAATGCACTTTTCTGTGGTAACAAGTGGTGGCTCTGAAAAGAGCCTTTTGGTGGTGTTTTTGTATGTTTCAAAAACTTTAAATCATCAACATCTACTGGAAAATAGCTGACTATAATTCCAAAAAAGGTCACAATGCATTTTGCACATTTCTCAGAAATATCTGATTGCCAGCATAAATAAGATGGACTCCATCTCTGCAAAAAATGTATTTGCTACAAAACATAATATTTTCATTGTGAAAAGAGGACATGCCAACATCTCTTAGAAAGGCACAACAGCCTTATTGACATTACGCCTCGCTTTCACCATTTGTGGACCAAATAAAGAAGAACACAGCCACATTTGTCTTTGTGCAATACGAGAAAAAATTACTTGGGAATTTGGAAACATGTCCATGACCTTCTCAAGTCCTTCTTTCTGTCATACTCATCTGTGTCTCTGCAGGAGCAATGGACGAGCCTCCCTTGACCCTGAGTCTTTACTTCCCCTGTTTCACCCGGAGGAATACCTGTCAAATGCAAGGTGTACACTCAGACCTGAATTCACTCGATTTCTCTGGGCCCTTCCCTTCTCTTTACTGTGTGCTGTGATGTGCCCGCTATGGGCTTACCTTGATCTTTAGTAGGGTGTGCACTCCATCCTGCATTTGCAGGGGTGCGATTCACTCATGTGACTGGTGCCAATGTCTGTAGGATGAGTTCAGATGCCGAACACTGTTGTATGCCTTCACAGCGAGGCTGAGAGTTCAAGGTGCCAATTTATTCACTGGCTAGAAAGTCCTTCCCACAAGTGAACATTGCACGGAGAATGTTGACTGTCCAAAATTCTCCGTATTGTCTTTGTTTGCCAATATTTTTAAGGGTGAGTAGTGCTGTGTGTAGAAGCTAGCTGCTGGTAGGTTTGCTCAGCGCCTTCAATTCAAGCGCGCCTGGTAATGTCTCTCCCTTTCCCTTGCAGGAGAAATGATGTGGTATTAGCGCATCGAGTCCGGTTTCAGCGCTACTGGAGACTTGGTGGTTAGGTAAGTTTGCACGGAGGCTTTTGGTAAGTATGCACCGCGTAGAGAGAGAGAGTGCAGTGAAATAAGTGTCAGCGTTATTGGAGCGAGCGCAATGAATAATGTCTCTTCTTTCTTACAGGGGTTTGTGCGCTCGTGCACCAACTTAGATTCCAACGTTGCAGGAAGATTCGGTGAGTATGCGCAGCGTTACTGATGTGAGCGTGTTAACGCTGTTCTTCTTTGTTCTAACAGGTGCCCGTATAGAAGTCCACTCTTGACTGGACATAGCTGCAGCATGGAGAAAGGAACCAGGTAAGCTGAAGCTGAATGATCCAGAGCGGGTAAGCAGAAGTAGAATGATCCGGAGCAGGTAAGCAGAAGCAGGATGATCCGGAGCAGGTAAGCAGAAGCAGGTAAGCAGAAACATGATGATACGGAGCAGGTAAGCAGATGCTGGCTCATCAGAGCACGGCAAGTGTGTTGCTGATACAGCTGACAGTAAGCAACACGAAGCACTGAAAGAATCTTGGGTGTGGCTTATATAGCCAGCCACACCCAAACACTAGAGAGCTCATGAGTTATCATGCACTTCCTGTTTGGCAACAGGAAGTGGTAACCAGGAAGTTACTACAAACACTAGGAAGGAATGAATGGAGGGATTTCTTATGGGTTCCCGACCCAGCTTGCCCAACTACCTGCCTGATACCCATGACACTTTCATTGCAAATTGCAAAGAAATTCCAGACACATGTCCTAAATTGTTCCCTCCACAATCAATTGTAATTATGTCTGGATGATGCTCTGTCTCTAATGTAGCACAGAGAGGTACCAAGTCCAGCCACTTCATTCCACGCACTCCATGCCAGTGCACTTCCACATGAGGAAATATAAGATCTGCAGCTACTCCACAGCGTTCTGCATGCACCTCCAACCAATGAATCCATGAGTCTCCCAAAATCCAGATAATCTGTTTTCGGAAACACACAGCCATAGCTATCTGTTTTTCTCTCAGGAAAAAGACGTTCTGACAAAATCTCCCCTTACACAACACACCCAGTACACTTAATTGATCAATCCGTACCTCCGCTCATTCTCATTTGCATGTCTCTCCACCCCAGAATCCCAGTATGTAATACGCGCTGTCCGCAGACTACCGCCATGTCCTCAGACATATCAAAAATCTGAGCGTGGTGAATGTACATTTAAATAGTGTGCCCATTTCCCCTTTGAGGTGGGCTCTGAAAAGCTGTTTTTTTTGTTTTTTGCAGATGCCTGACATACATCTGTTATTTTGTATTTTTTGGGGGTTTTCTTCTTCTTGCTTCACAACTAAAATCTTCACATAACCTTCTCCAAAGCAACCCTTACATTCAAAAACAGCATGGCATTTCCCAAAAAAGATAAATATATGCCATCTTCTTCAAAATAAACAACATTACTTGAATCAATATTCTCTTTATTACAGAAAAACATACCAGCTCTAAGCATGAAAGCACACATGCCTCGATTGATTGCACAACAAAAAACAAAACTATTGTCCCATATTGCCATAGGTAGTAATCCAGACATAATTACTTTCGCATTTGGAAGTATGTTCATTACTGCTTGAACCAACTGTTCCAAATCTGCCAACAAAGTAGGGGCGCTGACGTAGCCCAAATGGAAAGCACCATAGTGCAAAACTACCACATGGGGACTGTTCATCCTGCGCATATCTTCACAAACTTGCAGAATTCCCTCTACATTGCAATCAGGCACTGCGCTCCACACCACCTCCACTCCTTTAACATCGAAATTGTTTGCCACATGTCTGCATTCAGCATACTGCTGTAAACCATGCACAAACATATCTCCGAGCACCAACACCCTGACTTTTTCCACCTCTGCCATCATCACTACACACACGCTCTTTCTACAAAGATCCACAATGTCAACATCTGATTGGCTGATCCCTACAGTCCCCTTTCCATACTTGATTTGCTGGAAAACCCCAGATGTGGCACGCCCTACCGTGGACAGCTGCAGTGACCGCGCGGCACGTAACTCTTAGCCAGCCCTTCTACCCTTTCCACATCACTCTTGGTGCCATTCCCTCATTGGATACAGTTAAGCAGTCACACAACAATCCACCAATCACATCCAAGACCTCTACATCTAACTCCATCATCAGAGTTCCACACTCCAAATGTACTGTTGATCACTCTGAGTACAAGTCTCCTATCATTGGAAAGCACCTACTACAAAAACTACTCTACACGTCTCCAAGATTTCTACTTACAGCTGCATTCATATCCACATGCATGAATACAAACTACAGGTATGCATATTTAATTCACAGTACATGTACAACTGTTATGAATCCATATAAACAGAGTAACGTCACTAAACCTGCATATCCTATGCATACATGCCAACCCTATCGATTTAAGCGCGAGACTCCCGATTTTCCATTGAAAAATCACACTATATTTTACTTTCTCCCACCTAAATTAATGATAATCCAATGTAATCCTATGGGAAAAATAAATTTTCCTGATTGCTGTAGTGAAATCTCCCTCTCAGGTGCTCCCGATTGTTGGCATGACTGCCTATAAAATTAACTTATTGACATTTTTTCCATCTACTATATTCAACTGTCACTTCCAAACCTGTCTGCTATCTACAACACACCTTTAAAAAACAAAGCAAATTTCATGCACTTAAAATTCTACTCATTTGCAAAGCATGTTGAACTAACATATTGTAAATAAAATATAAAGGCTGCACATAGTCAAATGAAATGCATGCATACACTATGTTCAGATATCAAACAAGAATACTACCACAAAAACATAAAAATCAACGTCTACATTTACAACAGTGCCACAAACACACAAAATTACTAACTTCTTTCTTTTACAATTGCAGTGAAGACCACTCTCCTGAAAATCAGCAGCATCTGAACTACAAACAACACATCCAAAGAAACATGCTCATTCCACAAAAAAAGAGTAAGTACAATACTCCCTTTATTCCTACGGTTCCTCAAACACACTGTATGGTTGATTCATGTAATTTGCGCACCAAAAAAAACTGCGATTTCTGAACCATTCTGTCCACAAATCACCATTTATTAAACAGAGATTAGCAGGCAGAATGGCACACGAATCCCCATTTTTTTGGAACACAAATACCATACTCAACCCTTAGAATGTTAGTACCACAAAACAAAGAACTGTTTTAATGGTATACCATTAGATTTACTGTTAATGCTTCTCCTCACCACTAGCTCACTTTCTACTCTCATCTGAACCACAGTTTAGTAACACACAAATAGAAGAATAGCCTTCCCAACTAATTGTAACTGCCCAATGCACAATCACACACCACCTCATACATCTTTCCCATCATACTCAGACACTCACACATACATTGCAGGACGGCCCAGCCCATACCTTCTTTTTTTTTTCAACAGACCCCAAAGAATGCCTATGAAAAAGCAAGTCTGTAGAAAACAACGCAGAAATAGAGCAAATGAAAATAAAAGTCTCCAAAATAAGCATCATTCTCTACCAGAGTTTGTACAAAACGTTCAAACAAAACAGCTAATACAGTCATTTAGCGAAACAAAACAAGCTTCCTGTACAGAAACTTTGCCTCCAATATCAAAATGTAAATCAAAACAAAAATGCTTAAAAAGAATTCGGCTGCCACTACTGCTAAAATTGCTCCTATAAATCTTGATATACTAGCAAGTAAGGATACCAAAAAAAGTATTTTAGCAAAAATGTTCCGCCACAGAGTCCTTCAGAATCTTATAAAAAGAAGAGACAAATCATGCACAACCCTTCAAACTTACTGTTGAAAATTAACCCTAGAAGCTTTAATAGACAGTGCAATCCTTCTCAAAATAAAGTTATTCATTTTAGTGTTAAACAGAATGAAAGCACTAACAAAACTAACTACTAAATTACAATAAAAAAACTTCTCAATAAACAGAATGTCAACAAAAATAACTTCTTAAATATCTGTGGAGGTGAATGGAGTCACACCCCGAGCACAGAACCATATTTTAATGAAGAAGCATACAAACAAAACCAAACAAACACAATTGCCATACATAGCAGTGGTTATGAAAAAATGAATAATACCACGTGACAACAATATTCAGTTTGTCAATATTATCTTGGACAAACTTTCAGAAGTAAAAAGGATAGGGTACTCAACAGCTCGATTCCTTCTCTTCAAAGAAATGTATGTAAGTAGAGAACAATTTTCTCTAAATCTAGCATACGCAGTCACCATTCATAAACCACAAGGTCTTACCCTAGACAAAGCATTAATAGATATTTGTAACATAGTCTTTAAAGAAGGCATGAGCTACACATCACTATCACGCTTACGAACATTTGACGGTCTATTTCTAATCAACTTTGATGCAAGTAAAGTAAACGCTGATATTCCTTGCATTTTAGAATACAATATACTACGTTCACTATACACCCCCATCTAAAAACATATCCTGTTCCACAAAAAGGTAAACGTTGTAAAAGAAAACTAATTCAAACAGAAATGAAACAGGATCTGACTGCAAATCCTCCAAAGAGAGTAATGAAGCTAATACTTCATCAATTACCACAACCAAAGAAGAACCTACTACTCAAAGTAACTCAGGTACTTCTTCAAAGAAGAAACAGACACTCCAAAAAAATGACTTGCACACACAACTATCTGGGCCATTCAAATTTTCAAATATAACTGGTGTAAAATGCTACATAAATGTAGCAATGAATATTCTATTTCAATTGTCACCAATTGTTGACAACATTTACGTACACTGTACAGACCAATTGTGTTTGCAAATGTTAGTACTTTAGCGAAACTCAACAAACAAGCCTGACAACACATATAGTGTTCATGGAATAAGACAAGAACTGGACTATTGTGCTGGAATGGTGAAATTCAGTATAAACTCACAAGAAAATCCACAAGAATTTCTAATGTACTTACTACAAGTACTGGAAAACAAAAACATACCTATAGATGAAATCTTTCAGATTTCCTACATGAGGAAATATACATGCACTCTCTGCAACAATGTGACACAGGAACAAATCCCTGATGAGCGCTTTGTGTATGTATCCATACATAATTGTGAATCTGTTCCAATTCAGAAACTTGTACAAAATGCAAACCATGGTAGATTATGTACTACCTGCAATTCAGATAATCGCTCCACCTTACTAATACAAACACATAGTAAATACGTAATACTAATGCTTCTACCTTACAATGCAGATGGTACCAAAAACAACTGCAAGTTGACTTGATTCACACATGGTCAAGTATCACTTGGTAAGAAAACCTTCACAACAATAGGTATAATCTACCACGCAGGAGCCACAACCAATGCAGGTCACTACAGTGCATATATAAAAAAGAAATGTGGATGGTTCCAATGTAATGATAGTACCATTACTGTAAAGCAGAGATTACCAGAAAATCTTACAAACACTTATTTAATCTTCTTAAAACCAAAATTTAATAACTAATCTGTACTTAAACATTAACAAAACTTCAATTAAAAAACTATAAACTGTTAGAATACGCCAACAGGTATCTAACTGCCCCAAGATTCTATAACAACCAAACAGAAAAATGAATACCACTAAATTATAACAAGAAATAAACAGTTAGAATACGCCAGCAGGTATCTAACTGCTCCAAAAATCTGCAACAAGCTAACAGATAGAACATTAGCCAGAAACAAAAAGTGAACACTGAAAACAAACAAACAAATAGACTGTAGCATAACAACTAAAGTTTTTTTTTTAATCCGACATGGATTTTTATCCCACAGACCCAATGATTTGAAAAACAAACACAGAAACTGAGCAAATTGCACAGTACACTAGTTTCTAAACTACTAAATATGAGGGTCGAAAGAAAAAGCTGAAATGACTATTATGCAATGTAATAAGTCTTTATAAAATACATACACTAACATGCTCTTTTCTTTTATCAGAGAAATTGAAAAAGAATATGTGCTCCAGTTACCCAACTCATGAAAAAAATATATCCAATCTCAAAAAATCAAACAATAAGTATATTCTAATAGAACACATAAATACTGCTGCATAACAGAACCATTGAAGCAAACATCTAACCATACACCACAATACAAAATGTTCACTTCCATTGATATGTTATTTGATATGTTATACTACACTGCTTGTTACCAAACTCTACAATCTTAATGACATGACGTAGCCAAAACTTCAGATACAAACTATACAAATCAAACAGTACACAAACTGTAGATTTGCAACATTTGATAGATATTCGATTCTATGGTTGTGATCTATGAGTGTGATATGCTGCGGTGGTTGTGGCCAGGGCCTAGAGTCTTGGTTGCATGGCCTATGGCCGTGCGCCAGTTTTTATGAGCAGAAGAAATTCAAACATTGTGTTAACCACATGACAGACATGTTTTTTCAATGGCCAAAGATGTGCATGTTACAGTAGCAGTTTATCAAAATGAATATTAAGATATGCATGCCAATCATATTCTTCAAATCACCAGACAGTGTAGCATATGGAGATGTCCTCAAATGCATAGTCAACTACCACAATTGGAAAAAGTGCATGATCAACACGTGCAGAGTAAGCATAATAGCAGCAGACACCATATAAGCATGTCAAATAATGTGCATTATCTGTTCAAGGAGAATACCCACATTAGCAGCATCAGCATATAAGAATGTGCTAAAGTATATTCAGTGAAACAACTTTGTTAAAGGGACACTATGGTTAAGTTGCCCTAATAAAAACCTATCAAATTCAGTGAAAAAACCTTGTTAAAGGGATGCTATGGTTACAAGTAAAATTGGAAAAACCCAGAACATAGCCAGTTATGGTAAGATAAGCAACCATAACTTCCGCCACCACCGTGCACTGCTAAGACTAACACTAATACCCAGGTCATCAAAGATGACATCACAATTTTCATTGGTGACAGAAGTATACGCAGATAGTGTCCGTACCCCTGGACAGTTTAAAACTGCATTTTTGGCCAATCTACGGTTTTTGAAGCCACAACTTTACCTTGCAGAGCTCCTAGACCGTGTCTTAGTTCATCTCGTAACTTTCTGTAACTTTTTAAGTACCATCTGTGGCTCGATATTCCACTGACAGTCGCGTGGTCTGTGGACAGCCCCTCTGAAGCTACCCACCCATTGTTCCTCATTCTCTATCTGGCTGTCCAGAAGAGAGTACCTGCTGGTTTTTCTGTGCTTGTTGAAGACCAGAATGGCATCTTCTATGGCCACTGCAGCTTCCCCACCACCACCACCATCATCTGTAGTGCCTGGAGAGGGGAAGAGACATGGTGGTACAGAAGAGGATCAAGAGGAAGATGAAGATGAGGTACTGGAAGTCCCTCTCTCCAGCTCCCGACATGAGTCCTGGGTGTTGGATCGCTTTACCACTGTTGGGGGTGTACCAAAGGCTCGGGCAGACAAGGTTCGATGCATTGAGTGCAAGGTTGTACTCAGTCATGGAAAACCAAGTCTGTACTGATACGGGACCACCTCCATGTGGCACCATTTCAAGTAGAATCATAAGGGAGCAGTGCGAAAAGTGGTACCTTTTGAAGGGACGGGTAGGCTGACGCCCACTACCTTATCTTTATCATCTGCTCCTGTCACCACAAGGGACACTTCAGTGGGGCAGAGGATGCCAGCGGAAGCCTCGTAGGCCATATATAACACTGTCAACACTTACCTTTTAAGGGTGACAGTACTGTGTATGTACTGCAACACACTGCTCTGTAGGGGTGATTAAGGCACACCCAATGTCTTTGTCTCTCCACCTGCACCTTCAACCCTGTGGTTGATGCTAATGCCCTACCCCCTTGTCTCAATAGTAAAAAAAAAGCCAAACATAATATCAAATACAATAAAAACAAAAAAACAGTTCCTTTAGGATCCACCTTTCACAGTTGAAAAATAGAAGTAACAGCCTGATATGCAACCTGTGGAGTCTGCGGACAGTGTGGTAGTCTGTGGACATCAGAGAAATGTTTGGTGGTGGCATGAAAAACATTAAACTCTTTTGCATGGGAAAGTGGTGGCACTGAAAAGAGCCTTTTTTGTATTTTTAGTTTTTATAATTGTGTATCCATTTTTAAAGTAAACTACAGAACATTCTAGTAAACTGAACGATTACCTCAAACATGCAAAAAAGTTGGCATTTTGTTTGCCAGGTGTTTCCATGTATTTTTCTTGTATCCATTTTTAAAGTAAACTACAGAACATTCTAGTAAACTGAACGATTACCTCAAACATGCAAAAAAGTTGGCATTTTGTTTGCCAGGTGTTTCCATGTATTTTTCTTGTGCCTACTGAAAAATGCTTCATATATTTACAAAAACTGCTTCAAAGCATTCTGAATGCTTTGCCAAAAAATCTGATTACCCGCATCAGTAAACTGTACTCCACATCTCTGCAGAAAATGTTGGCAACGTCAAATTTAATATTTCCATTATGGAACGATGTCATGCCAACATTGCCTAAAAATGCACACACAGCCGTGTTTACATTGCGTCTTGCTTTTTCCATTTGTGGACCAAATTAACTCAAGCACATCTACATCTGTCTCTGGGGAATGCAAGAAAAAAATCAGTCTTGAATTGGGGAATATTTCCTTCAATTTTCCAAACTGCAATGAAATTCCAATCACATACCCTAAACTGTTCCCTCGACAATGAACATTGATAATGTTGGGATGTTTCAGTGTGCCCATATTTACCCAAAATGGGAGCAAGTCCACCCACTTCGTGCAGCGCACCCCATACCTTTCTAAATTAAAATCCTCAAATGCAACATTTTCAGCCACTTCACAGTGCTCACCGTACACCTTCAGACAATGGATTCACGAGTCCCCCAAAATCCATACACTCTGCCTCCTGAAAGACTTAGCCATATCCATAGCCATCTGCAGCCTTAGTTGAAAACAAAGCTTATGCCAGACTCTCCCCTTGTATACCACATCCACGAAACCCGATTGGCTAATGCCCTAGGCTGCACAGTCCCATTTCCATTCCATTTCCATTTCCATTCCTAGCAAAAGACCCGTATGTGGTACATGACATCCATCGACTACTGCAGTGTCCGTGTACAGAACTTCTAATTCAAGGGGGTGGTGAGCTTTACACTTACATTAAAAAATGGAGTGTTCAATGGTGGCTCTTAAAAGAACTTTTTTTTGTTTTTTTCTGTTTTGATTTTATTTTGGGGTTTTTGCGTTTTTTTTCCCTACAACTACTTGCATTTTTACAGGAACTTTCTGAGTGCATTTTGAATGTTTTGGAGAAAGATTTAATTTCCAAAATCAGTGAAAGTCATGCCATCACTTAAAGAAACTGGGTGCACCATCTGGCACAAGATTCTCATTTGGAAAATATGTCATCCCAACACCATTACAAAATGAACATACCCCTTTTTTTACAAGGAGCCTTCCTGCTTCTTGTTGGAGACAAACCGCATTGGTACATCTCCATACTGCCCTATGATGTATGTGTAAAAAGATAATCTTTTCATGTGGAAATAGTTCCATTAGTTCTTGCAGCGTATATTTCAATGCAATATGACATTGCACTGATATAGCCCAAACTATGTCCTCCACAATGTACCACAATTAAATCTGGACATTGAAAATGCAACATGCTTTTGAAATATGCAAATAATTCTCCCCGTTTTGGCCAGGCAAACCATACCGAGAATCCTCCACTCCCGCCAATCCAATATTAGCAGAAAGGCCACACATTTCTGTCTACCTTTCAGATTAAGCATCCAAGAATCTCCCACCATCCACACAGTAAGCCTTCCCATCGCAACAACCACAGCTATCTTCCCTACACACAGCAATGAAAAGAACTTCTACTCTCTCTTCTTATAAATCACAAGCAGAACACCTCATTGGCTAATCCCCACAGTCCCCTTTCCATGCCAGCCATCCTTAAAAGACCAGGATGAGGCTTGCCCTGTTCGCAGAGTATCGCGCTGTCCACTTTATTCTTTGTAGCACTCACTCATTGGCTACTTTCAAGCAGTCACACACCCATCCAACAATCACATCCCAGAACTCTACATCCAACAGTCAATTCAAATGACAGATCCTGTGTGAAAGTTCAAAATATTGACAGTACATGCACACTAGCCAATATGACCCATGACAACTTACCAAGTGTTATTTTTTCCTTTCATTCTGTCACTAACAAAGTTGCACTAAAACTCTCACAATCCAAGTTGCACTAAAACTCTCACAATTCAAAGTGAAATTGAACACTGCATGTATGTTGCTAAAGCATGGCATCTACATGGAATGAAAAATGACAAAATGCAATGCGTTTAAAAATCTTTATTTCAGACAATTCTAAGAACAACTAAAACATGAATGTATACATTTACAACAGTACAATGTGCAATTTCTAAAAAATAAATGAAAGAAAATGGAAACAATGAGCGCAACATTATGAAATAACACTCAGTGGGCCTCATTAGGAGTTTGGAGGTAACCATGTCGCTATTAGTGCCATGGCTGCCTCCAAATCCTTACCGACTCCGCCCTGGTGAATGGAGCTATTACCGCCCCATTCCAATGTTGGCGGGGGCGGTAATTCCCCATTCACCAGGGCCCTTCCCATTCCCATTTGAGCCCCTATAGGGCTCAATGGGAATGGGGAAGGTGCTAATAACGGTACCGCAAATTGCGTAATAGGGTAATCCCTTACCGCCCAGGTCGTAATGAGGCCCAGTGTGTGCAATTCTATTAACTTTGACACACATGCGTACTTGCTAACATTCCCCTTTCTAATCTGTATAAGCTTATTGGGTCCTACATTTTTGTCTGCATTCTGGGACTTGCAGTGCACCTTTTCTAATACAAAAAGTACAATCACAACTGCCACAAAACAAACAAAAGAACCATCATTTAATAAGTATCTACACATTGGAATGCATCACACTGGCAAGTATCAATGCACTGACAACATAGTAGACTTCAAAACACTCAGCAATTTCCATTTTGCATAGTGTAAAAAGTCACACTTTATTGATGCAGCCCCGTTAGGCATACTTATCACAGACCAACAGCCCCATTAGCAACAGAGCCAGTGCTCTTGTGTGCACATTCCCGTAGAGTCCTATGGGACTCCACGGGAATAGGGACTAACATTTTCTGGCACCTCACTTTCCTGGCCAACAGGACTTGTAATGTCCTGCTGGCATCAGGAACCTAGGTGCCAAAACATGATTAGGATTCTGGTGGCAACCCATCTGCAGCACTGGAAGGATTACCACCATACTCATAATGAGGCCCAATTTTATTAAATCTTCTTTCCAACAACTCCTCCTACTTTCATAAATAAGGTCTTCTTTGTACTACAATTACTTCATCATTACCATATAAAGCCACAAACTTTCTACTTTCGCAATTGCAGTGAACAAAAACCTCCAGGAAGACAACAACCTGAAGAAAACTACTCTTCACAAGCTACAAAGTAAGTGCATTATTGTAGTAGGTTTCTTCCTGTTACTCATACAGTATAGTTTATCCGCATAGTAGACTACAAAATTCCTTTCAAATCAAAACAATTATTTGGCTGTTGCTCACTACTCTTTCCATTCTCACCTAAACACTATTATTAAAGCACTCACTATTATCCTGAACACATTGTAATGTCCTCACTTATTCATTCACGCTACCACTCTCTTGCCCACTAACCCCTAGCCCTTCACACATCTACACACACAGTTACTCTTACAACCTTCCCAACCACAACTATCAACCCATCACACAATCAGACAGCCCTCTATTTATGTCTGCCATCATATTCATGCATTAATTCACAATAAACGCATACATATTACACAACTTTCATTCCCACCAAAAAATAGAGCATACCAAAATAAAAGCATGCCAAATACTCATCCACATCTAGCAGAATGTATAGCAAATATTCAAACGAAACTGCTAATACAATCAATCAACAAAACTAAACAAGCAGCCACTAAAAAAACAAGGGTGCCTCTTGGAAAAAATTTTTTTTATAAAGTAGAAGAAAACTGCTAATGACCCTGCCACTATATAATAATAATGTGGCATTTATATCTAACAATGTTAACGTAGCCACAGTTGAGGATTCCCAAAAATGTATTTTTCAAAAATGTTTCCACCATAGAGTATTCCACAATCTTATGAAAACAGCTGAGAAGTCACGCTCTACCCTTAAAGATTATTGCTGAAGACTAACCGTGGAAGCTCTAATTGACAGCACAATTCTGCTGAAAAGAACATTGTTCATATTCATTTTAAACAGAATGAAACCACTAACAAAAAGTAAACAGTAAATTACAAAAAGTACTTCTAAACATGCACAATCTCAACATAGATACCTTTTCAAACTTCTGTGAAGGTGAATGGATTCACACAAGCAGCCCAAAACCATATTTCAATGAAGATGTTTATAAACAAGAAAAGAAAAACCCATTTGCCATACATAGTAATGGCTGAGGGTACAAACTGGTAGACAACACCATCATGGCACAAGAAACCGTTATTGAAAACACATCCCCAACAAACTTTCAAACAACTGTTCTTTTCACCCAAAACTATACAAACCATGTACTCCTGTCCAGTGCGCAAATACACTGGACTGCGAGGACATTCATTAGCCTGCATTTCGGGAACTGCTTGCAAAAGCACCTTCCTCCACATGAAAATGTTAGGAACACACCATTCACTATACAGAATCTTCTGCAGAGACTGTACTATGAAAAAAGTCCTGCTTTACAACATTTATTAAAAACATTTTAATAACATTTCCCCTACATGGAACAGCCAGATAACTCCTTCAGAAAATAGAACACCTCCAAAGTAAATATTTTGTAAGCAAATATGACTTAGAAAATCAGTAACTTTAGAAAACATTAGCAAAAACTCTACAAACACCAATCTTCTAACAAACACATACAAAAAATAAATAGTAAAGTTTAAAAGCACATCTGCTGAAGTACCAAATAAAGTATGTGTCTGTTGCAACAGAACTTTTTATAAAAAGAGCACAAACGTTGTAGATATGACTTTTAAAATAGAGGGCAATGAGGAATCCCTATGGTTCCAATTAGCTTTATATATTATAACAGAAAATAAATACAAAATAAGTGACCCCTCAATACTTTGCACATACTGCAATACAAAGCTTGATAATAACCAAATGCCAGCATGTGCTGTCACTAATAACTATTGGCACTTCCAAAAGCTCTCCAGGAGCTTAATTTGTATGAGAGCATTATAATCCACACAGTACACCCATTTCAAACTATAATACACCTTTAACCCATAATAGCCAAATTCCCTCCTTCTCAATTATTAAAAGCCATTTGTGGCAAAGTAATATATGTGCCAGTAGATCTTAAAGACAATGTAGAAACACAAGCAGTGCAACGGCAAATAGATCCATCTTTGATTATCCTAGTTAATGGTGTACCAACAATAGACAGACACATTTGGCAACATCTAGTAGACTTAAACATAGTTAGAAAAAGAAAACAATGAGTACTACAAAGATATAAACATTGAAGAGAACCCAAATAATTCAGGATTCACCACCAACTGGCCAATTTAAACGTGTAGATCCTATTACTGCAGCCAATACTTTGGATCAGCATACAATTCACCCATTGCACTCCAAAGACACCATTGATGATGCACTAGAGACATACCAAATGAGTCAAGCCAAAGTATCTACAATCAGCATATGGGAGAAAAGTGTATAAGCACCTTCCTTTCCTCTACTGTTTCCTACAGCAAAAGGAGGAAGATATGATGAAAGATCCACACAAATAGCAACATCAGATTATTGTTTTTTACAAATGTATTTTGAAGACCGTAGATTCAGACTAAATGTAGAATACATATTCCACCTCCTGTTCAAAAGTGAACTTGTAACTCTATATTACGGAGTTACACACACACATTAAAAACAGGCTCTCATTTCTTAAACATGTCTGCTACCCAACTGCTTCAAAAGGTAAAAGACAAAGATGAAGTTTTGCAGTCAAGTGTCACAAATCTCTTGGCAAACATGCGTGGTACAAAAGAATACTGGTTCCGAAATCATGCAGATGTATGTTGTATGCTACGGAACTTCGGCCCACCCACATGGCTTGTTACTTCAAGTTGTGCAGACTTTGCATGGGATGACTTGTGTGACCTTTTATGCATAGCAAACCAAAATAAAGAAGGAATAAACATTAAACATCCAGGAGAATGCTGTTCTCTTGACCCTATAAATGTATCAAGATACTTTCATCACTGCTTTATGTCCATGCTTCACTTCATCTGCAATAAAAGTACACCTCCCCGCAAAGAAGTGGAACACTTATTTTGGAGAAAAGAATATCAATCCAGAGGAGCACCACACATCCACATGCTTTTGTGGATAAAATATGCTCCTAAACTTTGTCATTACAGTGATGCCACTGTTTCTCAGTTTATTCAAAAATACATATCCTGCAACATCCCTTCATAAACCAAATATATACCTACACAACTGTTACGCTTCTAAAAACATAAGTGTGGCAAATACGGCTGACGCAGATATAAAAACAAAGGTAAATACTACACCAAATGCGCTTTGGTTTCCCTAGATCAGTTTCAGCAAAAGGACAAGTAAACAGCTTGATGTCTTCTGTTAGACAAAGTGTGAAAGGCAAATTGCCTAAAAACACACACAACATTAAAAGAAACAAAGCTTCAAAGTACATCAATGATTTCAATGCGATCATTGCCCTCTTTTGGAATGCAAACATACATATACAATATACTGCAGACAATGTCACTGCTGTTGCAAGATATGATACGATATGATATTTTATTTATATAGTGCCTATACACAATGGGGGTCATTGCGAGTTTGGAGGTAGCCATGGTGCTATTAGCGCCATGGCTGCCTCCAAACCGTGTCCGGGTTCCCTGAATGGGGACTTACCGGGTCATTCCAACGTTGGAGGACCCGGTAAATACCCATTCAAAATACCCATCCCCATTCCCATTCGAGCCCCCATAGGGCTCAAAGGGAATTGGGAAGGAGCTAATAACGGGCCCATTAATAACAGGCCCGTTATAAGCTCTTTGGTCCCTTAGTGACTCCCGCTAAGGACAGCTGGTTTTACCAGCGGGCCTTAGTGGGACCCGCTAAGGGACCTCGTAATGCAGCGGTAAGGGGTTAACAGCACTGGCATCCTTACCGTTAACCTCTTACAGCTGCACTCATAATGACCGAGCCGGAGGAGCCTGAGAAACTTGGAAAGAAAAACCGCAGCGTTTTCAAACACAACCTTGTATTTATGTTTGCGGTCTCTTCAAAAGCGACCGCAAACATAAATACAACGTTTTTAAAGCTACGGTTTTATTTCTAAGTTTTCCGGGCTCCTCCAGCCCGAAAACTTAGAAAAAAAACGCAGCTAGTGCTTATTTTTTTTAAAAAATAAATAGCACTTACCGAGATTCAGCTGCAGCTTTCCTGCTCTGGTCTCCGGTCCCCGTCCTTCGTGTACAGCACCAATGAAGGAAAAGCCACCCAGCAGTAGCTTTTGTTTTCTACAGCTGTCTGGCTTTTCCTTCATTAGTGCCGCAAAAGCAAAAGCCAGCACAGGTGGGCATCCATTTCACAAAATAGATGCGTCCATGTGCTTGCTTTTGCGAATTTTGAGCTTGAATAGCTCAAAATTTTACATAGGAAGTTTTTTAAAAAAAGTGCTAGTATTATTTTTTTAATGTTGCCTATCTATTTTTAAAATACATTTTTTTACTGGACTATTCCTTTAACTATCGTACTGGGCCTGATGACATTTCAGATAGTGCAAGAGGTAAGCCATAGATAAGGAAGGGAGTAGGGGAGTGGGAAGGAAATGGAAACAGACAGGCAACTACCATACTAGGCCTGATGACATTTCTGGCAGAAAGGGTGAGGAGGAACAAAACAAGAGACTATCGTACTAGGCCTTATGATATTTGAGAGAGTGCTGGAGGGGAGAGAAACAGTTAAGGGGAGAGGGAGGAGGGGGGAGGAGACAGACGAGAATGCTATCATAGATAGAGTAAGTGCATAGAAGAAAGCAAGGGGAGGAGCGGAGGAGATAGGTAAAGGGAGAATGGAGGGGAGGAGAGATCTGAGAGTTAGCAGTCAAAAACAATGTAGAAGCAAGTGGGGAGAACGAATAAAATTGCAGAAGTCAGTAGTAACACATAGGGCCTCATTACGACCCAGGCGGTAAGGGGTTTACGGCAGCGTTAACAGCGTTAACAAGTGGGGAGAACGAATAAAATTGCAGAAGTCAGTAGTAACACATAATGTTGCAAGCCAGGATACAAGATGAAGATTGGAACAGCATGATTCAGAGCCACCATGAGTACAAGATGCAAAGGAAGTCCAGCATGAGAGTTGAGAATGGCTGATGCACTGTGAATCAATGAAGTCCATACAAATAAATTCCAGCATTGGCCACAAGACGGTGATGGTGAAACCAGAAAGTATCAGGACAGACTCTTGCAGAAGTGGGCTGGAGGGGGGTGAGGGGGAGCAGGGTAGAAGAATCAAGCAAAACATGAAACACCTGTGTGCGAGAAGGGTGGGGGGGACACAAGGAAACATCACAGGGGCCATAGGGGTGGGGATAGCCTGACTGAAGTAGAACATACCATGTATCAATATAAACAATCAGAAGAAAACTTGTCAGTGCTGAAACCACAGCTAAATGATGAGCAATTTAGCATTTACCCAGAATGACTTAACCCCTTACCGCCCAACTCATAATGACCTCCATAGTCTGGCTAAGCTTTGGTCCAGGTGCATTCAGAAAAAAATCTGCTGAAATCCTACCAAGACTTGGAAACAATAACCATAAATTATCCCAACAGCCAAGATATTTAAAAAAAAACAATGTATTAGACACATACTACCCAAACAGAAGTACTGCTTTGGAAAACATGTCCCTATACCACATAACCCAAAATTACTGCTTCAAAAATAATATCAAACCAGATGAAAACAACTGGAAAATATGCTGTCAAAGCTTGTGAAGGAGGCCTTGTCAAACTAACCAACCCAGCCTAATTAATCATATAAAATTATCATTTAAAACTCCTCAACATAGATAACTTTATTAAATGTCCCTACTGCAACGTTTAAACCATGGAGAAAAGAAGACGAATCGTTAGGTAACCATGACTCATCTGAAGCTGCATTCAATGCAAATGAAAGCAGTATAACAAATGTAAATTTCTAGCAATACAAAAACATGTTGGAAAATTAACGTCAACAACAGGAAGATATTGAAGCACAACTAGATGAAGGCACTCCTGAGGGCAGTCAACCTTTTCTTACAGGAAGCCAAGAACCACTTGGAGAGCCACTCATTCCAAATGAAGCAGAACTAGCCATGACAGAAGTAGAAAATACCACGAATCAATATAAACAATCAGAAGAAAACGCGTCAGTGCTGAAATCACAGCTAAATGATGAGCAACTTAGCATTTACCTAGAATGACTGAAGAAATTGAACATGGTTTGAATCTTGAAAGTAAAACTTGAAGCTGTCAAAATTATAAACCTCTGCTCCTCTCTGTAAGTGGTGAAGCTGGTTCTGGAAAAACATTATTAATGAAAATCATCGGCAAATTCCTCCAAAACCTGACAAATAATAACATTTCAGCTGTTGTAACAGCCCCTACAGGTTAAGCTGCCTACAACAAATGAGGTGTTATTTTACCCTGACTACTACTCCTTCCAGTAGAACATCAAAACAAATTAGAATACCGCAAACTATCAGTAGAAGCTGCTACTCAAGTATGCAGAATTCTGAAACAAATGAAAATGCTCCTAATAGATGAGGCAAGCACGGTTTCCAACCTAATGTTGGCTTTAATTCACCTGAGATTGCAAGAAGTCATAAAAACAGACTACAAAGAACGATTTGGAAGAAAACACGTTATTGTTTTTGGAGATCTCCTACAGTTAACAACAGTGAAAGGTGAACCTATTTTAAAACCTTAGGACACAAACAGTGCCGAAACACACTTGGCAGCATAGGAAACATAAATCTCTGGCAACATTTTTCCAATACAGAGAACTAACTCAAAACATGCGCCAGTCTGCAGACCTAACCTATGCTAACATTTTAAAAAGCATTAGAACTGGTCTTCTTTCGAACGATGCACAATCCATCTTAAATAGTAGACTCATCCGTGAGCTTTATGGGCGTAATACATCTGCTCCTGATTTCATGGAACAATTAGCACAAACAAATGTAAAATCGATGTCCTTAATGCCAACCCTAGCAAGCTGTACTCAATTCAATGAGACAATGTTAAAAAAAGAAATGCAACTAATAGTGCATAGCTCCACAAACAAACTGGAAGTGTATGCATGACACTCCATGTGTGTCAACAAGCAACAGCACAACTAAATAAATTAGAAAAATGTATCTCCAGCACAGCTAATTTGGAAAAAATGTTAATGTTGTATTTAAACTGCAGAGTAATTCTGAAACATAACCTTGACGTGGAGCAAGGTTTAGTCAATGGAGCAATTGGTACAGTTGTTGGCTTCCAGACATATCCACATGACAACAACATTCAGTTTGTCAACATCCACTTTGACAAACTTTCAGAAGTTAAAAGGATAGGATGCTCAACATCATGATTCTTTCTTTTCCAAGACATGTATGTACGCAGAGAACAATTCTCTCTCTCTCTTGCATATGCAGTCACTATTCATAAAGAAGGCATGCGTTGTGTAGCACTTTCATATCTACATACACTCAAAGGACTATTTCTAGTCAAGTTTGATGCAAACAAAGTCAAAGCTGACATTCCTTGCATCCCAGAGTACAATAGACCACGCGCACTCTATACACTCTATACACCCTATCTAGATATGTACCCTGTTCCTCTAAAAGGTAAAGTTTTAAAAAGAAAATTAATGCAAATAGAACTTTTAAGAGCTCCTCCAACACCACCACCAAAGAAACAGAAAACATATGCTACTCCATCAAGCAGTACAACCACAAAACGTTCTAGTGCAAACACAACTGCGTATCCATCAGTAGACATAAAGAGAAATATTTCTCCTAAAAAAACAAATGGAGGTCCAGCAATTGACACAGAGATAGAACTCTCTGGTCTGTTTGAATTTTGAAACACAACCGATATAAATTGCTATGCAAATGTAGCAATCAATCTCCTGCTCCAGTTGCCACCAATTGTTCAAAATATTTACTTGAACGGGTCAGACCAGTTGTGTTTGCAAATGCTTGTCCGTCATAGAAATATCACAAATAATCCTGACAACACTTACAATATCTCAGGAAAAAGGCTAGAATTGGACTACTGTGCAGGAATGGTAGAATTTCCCATAAACACATAGGAAGATCCACATGAATGTGTTCTTACTGCAAGTACTGGAGGCCAAAAACATACCTATAACATACACGTGGAAACATACATGCAGTCTCTGCAACCATGGGTCACAAGAGCACATCCCTCATGAATGATTTGTGTATGTATGTATATCAAATTGTGAATCAATTCCATTTCATAAGGTGGTGCAAAAGGCAAATAATGCCATATTATGGACAATCATTCCACCTTGCACTTAAACTCACATAGCCAATATCTGATACTAATGCTTTTAAGGTACAACGCAGATAGTACCAAACACAACTGCAAGCTTACTAGCTTCACACATGGGCAACTATCTCTTGGCAAGAAAATCTTCACAACAGTAGGAATAATAATCACAACCACTGCAGGTCACTATACTGCATACATTAAAAAAGATGTGGTTGGTTCGAATGCAACAAAACTTCTTTTACTGTAAAGCAGAGATTGACAGAAAATATAACAAATACCTACTTAATATTCCTTTAACCTAAATGTAGTCACTGACCTGTGAAACTATCAGCACTTAGTGCACTTTAAACATTCCCTTAAGTACTGCACACTTCAAACAAACATACTGTGAAAGTTAAACTCACATAAATGTAGTACGGTTTTTAATGCTCTATAGGTTTTTTTCCCCAAGGATATGATATGATAGGTTATTTATAACGCCCTTAATACCCAGAGGTTTCTAAGCATGGACCCAGGGATCGAACTTGTGTTGCTCCATGTCGTCTTGTTTCCAAGGCGAGCATGTTGCCCTAGAGTTATCCTCCTGAGACAAATGACCCAATGATCATGGAAACAGGAACAATAACTGTGCAGAACACACAATAATGTTGTTCCAAACATAGTACTTAGATTGTACTGATTATGAGCTTCTACAAAGTTTAGTGACTGACCTGTTATCAACAGTTAGAATATGCCAACTGGTACCTAACTGCATCCATAATACTGCAATGCTACTTTTAAATAGCAAAATAGTTAGAATACGCCAACAGGTATTAAAATGCTTTAAAAAATGCTCTTCAGAGCTATAAAACTATGAACAGTTAGAATACGCCAACTGGTATCTAAATGCATACATAGTACTGCAATGCTGCTTTTGAATAGCACAATAGTTAGAATACAACAACAGGTATCGAACTGTTTAAAAAAATACCCTTCAAAACTATAAAACTATCAACAATTAGAATACGCCAACTGGTATCTAACTGCATCCATAATACTAGAATGCTACTTTTGAATAGCAAAATAGTTAGAATACACCAACAGGTATCTAACTGCTTCAGAAAATACCCTTGAGAACTATAAAACTATCAACAGTTAGAATATGCCAACTGGTATCTAACTACATCGATAGTACTGCAGTGCTACTTTTGGATTGCAAAACAGTTTTACTATGCCAAGAGATATCAAAGTACTTCAAAAATACCTTTAAAAATGCATACTACAGTACTTTTGAAAAACAAAACATTTAGAAACCACTAACAGGTATCTAACTACTTCAAGAATACCTTTCATTACACTTCACTGCAAACACACCATTACGGTTCTTCCTACTGCAACACTGCTTGTAACAACAAATACACATATTTCTGCTCTTTAAACCTTCCCTTAAGTACTGCATACTTCAAACAAGCATACTGGGAAACATAAACTCACATAAATGTAGTATTTTATTTTAATCCCGTATGGGTTTTTTTTTTTCCAATGACCCATTGATTATGTCAACAGAAACAGCAACTGTACTGAACACACAGTCATGTTGTTTCAAACATAGTACTTATAATGTACTAATTATCAGGGTCTAAAAACTACATGAATATGTGACATTGTATGCAATTAGACATTGTACACTATCGTGCCTAACATATCATACTGTGTTGTTTCACAGAGAAAGAATCACATATTTCTCCTTCATTACCATGTACAACAAACTCAACCTGTACCCTCAATGGTACAGCAATCACTTCAATTTCATTATGTCACCATGTAACAAATACTGTATACTTCCCATACACTATCTGTAATTACTAATCACATATTATTATAATTGTTGTATCCAGTGGCCAGATTCAATTTCTATACACATATTATTATGATGGTTGTGGCAAGAGGGTAGATTCTTGGGGACATGGCCCGTGGTCATGCCCTCAAGAATCTAGCCACTGGCCACAACCACCACAGCATAATACAGCCATGCACTCAGGAATCTGGCAACTGGCCACAACCACCACACCACAAATTGCCCTGAACCTCCCAATTCAAATGACATCTGCAGATATTGGGCCTGATCACGACTTTGACGGTAACGCTGGCGGTATTATCCCTACCGCCGAACTCCCTGGCGCTAATAGCGCCGGATCACGAGTTTGGCGGTAATGTAATTCCCCATTGAGCCCATTCGGGAATGCCCCATTCCCCATTGGGATCAATGGGGAAAATTTGCGCTATTACCACCGGCAGGAAATCCGCCGGCGGTAATAGCGCACATTTTCTGCGGATTTCCCCCCAGCCAAGAGCTGGGGCGAAATCCACCGAAGTCCTGATTTGGCGGACCCTTAAATCCGGCAGTAATAGCGCGACCGCCAGATTTAAGGGTTACCGGCAAAGTTGTGATGATGCCCATTGAAATGGACTTCCAAACCTATTTTTCAAATATGAAAATATCCACATATCATCTATATTCAACTCTACTACCCTGGCCAAACCCTCTTTCAGTCACCAAATAACCCCACATGTGTTTCTCAAGCTGTAGCCACTGGCCACAACCACCACAGCATAATACGGCCATGCACCCAATAATCTTGCCACTGGCCACAACCACCATACCACAACTCGCCCTGAACCTCTCAACTCAAAATGGACTACCAACCCTATTCTTCACCTATGAAAAGACTGCCGTGCCACCCGTATGCTCTTTTTCCACTTATACAAAGAGCCCCATTTCATCTTTTTTCCAACACCTAATGACCCAAAATGTGTGTTCTAATCTTTTTTCCCAACTAATCTGTCTGTGGATCCAAAATGGCGGGTGTTTTGGAAATATATGACGCACCTCACGGTTTTTATTGACCAATCAGTGGGTGCGTCCAATGTCCACGGACGTCACAACGTTCCTGAGTCAATCGGGGGCCCGTCTGCAGACCAAACAGGGAATTGGATCTGTGGACCAAACCCAGAATCACAAAATGTGTGTACCTACTTTTGGGGCGTTTAAAAAAAAAACTACCAGACAGATTTATACCAAATTTACAAAAGCACCCTTTCAGGACCAAGCCACCACTCCTTCCTCAAATATGGTGAACATCTGTCCAGCGGTTTGGGCTGTAGACGTGACACAAATTGTATTTCCATTGAGTCTATGGAAAAAAACAGAAATGTTCAGACTCCCTTTAACTTTGCCCCCCCTTGACAAATCCTTGATGAAATCCTTGACGAAACCTCACCAAACTTCTTAGAATCAATTTGATGAAGCGATATACTTGTTTTGCAAAGTTTGGTAAGGATTTGACCAGGAGGGGAAAAGTTATAAGATGCCCAAAAAGTGCTCTTCCTATGGGTTGAGCAACTTAATCATAACTACAGGGCTGCTACCGCAGGCCCTGTAATATATTCAGTCAATAAACTTTCTTAGAGGGAAGCTATGGTTAGGTTCCCCTAATAACAACCTGTTAAACTCAAATAAAAGTTGCATATGTATTACAGTGTCGGTGATATCGACCCTGCAGTTAAGGCAAAGTGGCTTTCCGATAGGAAAAACACTTTTTGGACAGCTTATAACTTTGGCACCATTCGACAAATCTGCATGAAACATTGCAAAGTAATTGTTGACTCCACTCTGAATGTTTCTGGAAAGTGGTGTGGTTTTGTAAAGCGGGGAGGGCATATTGTAGGGGTCTCTCACAATTTTCAAAATCAAGCTAGACTTGAATGGAACAAAATTGTTGCTAGTGGATACAGCCTCATCCGCTAAATGGATTTGCATCAAACTTGTTTGAAGAGTGGCAGACTGTTTCCAAAAGCACACTACCTGCAGTAGGTTACAAAACTGTTATATATCATTTGGTCTGCCAACTTACTTCCTGATTCAGTGTCCGCTGACATCACTGGACCAATAATCGAGTAGCGTGACGTCTGTGGACATCATACAAGGACAGTAATTGGTCTCCTAAGAAATATGAGATCATGAAGGCCATGTTGGTTCGGGAACTGCATCAAGAGCCAGCGAACAGCGAGGGGAGAACAAATTCAAAAACAGAATATTACACTTGTCTTACAAAGTAAACAGCCCTGGCAAAGTGAGGGGTGGTGAAGATGGGATAGAATATGCCTAGAAAAGGGCAAACAACAGGTGTATTTCCTTTTCTGATGTCCACACTCATCTCAGATATTCAGGGAGATTGCTGTGAAGTTCACAAACTTGAAACATGTTTGAGGACATTCATGCATATGTATACAGATATACACTGCTGGTTATTCTTACAACAACTGTAACTGATGATACATAACTCCGTGCTCACCTTTTAGATGATTGCCTAACTGCAGAGATGCAGAGAGTTGTAGTCTGTGAAGGGAGAGCTACAGTACAGCCTTTTCTCACTGCCTACATTACTGTCTGAACAAGGGAGGAAGGACTTTAAAAACCCATATTGCCCCGCAGAGCGATGCAGAGTTGCAGTCTGTGCAGTCCGTGTTGACGTTCGGACATCTGGCTTGTGGTGCTACAATGATTGTATTGTTTCATCTGGGAAAACATTGTGGTCAGAATTTCGGTTTGCTTTTGCTTGAACAACGAGCTAGCCTATGACTACTCTGGCTCATCTCAGCTTGAACAATGGACCGGACAGCAATTAGTACGTTTTGAACTGTATTGTCATTGGGCCTCATTACGAGGTTGGAGGTAGCCATGGCACCATTAGCGCCATGGCTGCCTCCACAATCGTACCGACTCCGGTCTGGTGGATGGAGCAATTACCGGTCCATTCCGAGGTCGGAGGGACCGTTAATTCCCCATTCACCAGAGCCATTCCCCATTCCCATTGGAGCCCCCATAGGGATCAATGGGAAGGGGGAAGGCGGCAATAATGGTACTGCAAATTGCGGTACCGTTATTTACCCCAGTATCTCTTTGTGGGTCCCATCCTTAATTCCTGGTAAAACCAGGCATTAGGGAAGGACCCGCAAAGGGAACTCATAGTAGGGTGGTAAGGGATTACCGGCACCGGTGCCCTTACCGGTGCCGGTAATCCCTTACCGCCCACCTCGTAATGAGGCACATTGTTTTTTACATCCAGCTCTCCATCTAAGCATGTATTCGCACGTGCACTGTTTGGAAGTTAACTACTTCAGGCTTGACAGAGTTTTTGTCTGTACGATCTTAGGGGTGGGAAAAGCATAATGCCTGGTGTCTGAAATTGGACCATATTACGATGTGGAAATGTTGCCTGCAGTAACTCTCCTACTCCCTTATTACCTGAGGGGGACACTTTAATTTTGTTCAACATGGAGGACATGGGTTCTATGGAACTGGTGATGGTAAAAAAACCTATAGTTCACTTAATATGTCCCGAAAAACTAAACCAATGGCCAACCTTTCTATGAAAACTATTACGTCTTTTTTTCGGACTAAAAATACAGACGTGTCAAGTCTTAAAGACGTTGAACTTCAAATCACCAGAAAAACTCCTCAGCCTCTCACGCTTACTGCACCTATTGACTTAAGCTTTGCAGAAGGATCCTCGCCTATTTTGAATAATATAGACTCTAATGCTCAGAGCTTTGTGGACACCCCACCTGACTTGGTGGAAAAATATGTTCCAGACTTTGATTCTTCTCAGTTCTAAATTGCTTCTTCAACCTTTCAACACCCGCCTCAAGATGATATCCATCAATTGTGCCCCATATAGATAATATGGGGGGCAACGTATCGATCCTGACATTAGTAGAAATCAATTAGGTACTTTATATCCTTGTTTCACTCAATGAGTGTCTTAAATTGGAAACAAAATCCAACTAATTTCTCCTGGAATCATTGCGGTTTGAATTCAATAAGATCAAACTACACGTGCCATACAAATAATTCTTGTTTAATCAAAATGTGCAAAAATGTGAGTCTCAAATTGATAAAACATTAGTAGACATCAATTTGCTGAATGAAATGATCAATCCCTCCACTGTATTTGTCGGTGAAGGCGACCAGACACTTTTAAGAACTGAAATAGTCAGCTATTTGGCATGAAGAAACAAGCAGCCACCGGGGTGGGTCTAGTGTCTGTGGTTCCTAACCAGGCCATTGCCCGCAAAATGATCCTGCCTCTTAAACTATTCTTAAGAATGGTATAAAAGACATAGCTCCACCTGGGGTATGTCCTGTTGCTGCGGTCATACTAGTTGAAAGTGTCTGTTCTCATCAGGCAGGTCCTAATAGTGCACATGAGACAGGCCCAGGAGTACAATCAGCTCTTGCCCCTTGAATGCTTGGGAAAAAGAGGGGCCTGCAAATGAAAAAACAAAAGAATCGCCATACTTTGAAGAAGAACAACCAAGTGTCACAGCAATTTCTGTGGACCTTATTAACTCACCACTCTGTGAAAGCACTATTGGCTAAACCAGTTGTTAGTGAGACTTTTTGCAGGTTGCAAGAGGTCATAATTATCCATTCTCACTCTAATACCACTGCACATGCAATCACACAGCCTATTACAGAGGGACCTCCTCAGGTGTCCATTCTCTTGATCATGGCCCCACAGCTCATGTGGCAAACATAGTGCAATCTACTAATTCAGGGGAAGGACAGCTTGTTATTGGTCCTTCTTTAGATAATAATGTAGGTGGGGTGATATTTTACCAAAGATCCAACTATGGGGTCCTAATTTTTTACAAGTTGCTGTGGGTGAACCTTCAAGTGTGGCCTGTTCTGAGTGTATTTACAATAAGAAGGCGGATGATAGACCTTCCCATCCTGGGGTGTGTGCAGAAACTTTGAATTATTCTGTGTATCAAGGTCCAAGAGCCCATGGGGAAGGTGAAGGTGGGCCTATGGAGCGGTAGCCTCTTGGTCCCAAAGTCTTTTATAAAAATTGTATGCACGATCCCAAGGGGCAGCAGAATACCCATCACTCAGACACAGTATCGGGAATCACGGACCCCACTTTGGGGCAGTCCTCTAGACTTCTATTTGAAAATGTCCTTCCTGAAAACAAGTCTCTAATTTTAAATTGCTTGGCTATTCTGCACTTACTTTCTGAGATCCCTAGTTAATCAGGTATTTCGTCTGGGGACTTGCAAAGAGTTGATTTTATATATTTGATAGAACTGATGACTCAATTGTTTATCTTCATTCACATCTTATATTTGATACTGTTATGAATGAGTGGGACAATCTTAGAACTTTTGGATTTGATATTTCAAAATATATGTAAAAGACTAGACCTGCAACAGAAATCTTGGAGTCTGAGAATGAACTTGTTATTTTGGATGAAATTCAATGGCTAAAACAGAAAATGAAGGCTTCAGAGGAAACCAAAGAATGGTCCTGGCTATTGAATGTGATGCACTATGAATTTTATCCAACCACTACCCACTGTCACCTTACAAGAATCTAGTCTTTCAATACTCTCATGGAATTCTCATTTATATTAATTTTCTAATCCTGTGGTTGGCCTGAAATGTAGATCTTTTATAATTGTTTATTTACAAGAAACATAGTTGAAACAATCTCTGTCTTTTGATGGTTTTACAGTATTATTTCAGTCAGCCAAGCAAGGATCAATGGGTCACCAGTGTGGCAGCCTATTGACTCTATTGAAACCCTGTAAGGTTATCACAGTTATTGGGAATATAGACATCTGTTTTGGTGCTTTGGCAACCCATATCAGACTTTCAACTGAAGACTTACTGGACTTACTAACAATAAATGTATACTGGCATGATGGTATTAGTGCTTTGGATGACTTCTTAGATTGCCTTACACGCTGTGCTAATGAATTGATAGGATTGTTTTTGGGTGGACATAGCATCCTTGTGGGTGATCTGAACTCATGTGGACTATTGGGCTGAAGCTGATCCCTCTCGACCCTGGAACTATAATAAGAAAGAATTTAGAAGAAAGTGAGTGGTGGACATGGGAGATCTTGGCTTGCTACTTTGAATGGTAATGTTAATGACGATGTTCCTAATAGACCAACATGGTCAAAAGGTACTGTTAATTCAATCATTGACTTTATTTTTGCGGATAGCAGGCAGTTTTCACCATCTCCCCTCCTGCTTCCTGATTACTCAATGCTCGAGGTCCAATTTAATATTGGTTTATGACTCAATGATTTGTGTGGGTTTGGTTTATCACCATTAGGGTCTAACATAGCAGGCAATAGAATAACTTGGAATGCTGTTACATAACTTAAGGTAAATTGTTTCCTTTGGAATCTACTATCCTCACACTCGGAGGAGTGGAAATTACGTAGACTCATCCTCCTCAAGTAACCAAACTAATGTAGTCATTGAGGATGATTGGGCAGCTAATTTCTGCTCTTTATATGCACACACCAATGGGGGTGAATTTTAAACTACGATCAGATGTTAACAGTAAATTTGAGCCCCATTTTGAATTTGGTTATGAGAAGGTGTTTGACATTATCACGAAAATCAGTTCCTCTCTGGCTTCTTGTCCAAATAGGTTATCTCATTTTTTTATTTAAATCGGACTAGCATGTGACATTATCCTATATGTTTAAGAATGTTATGAACTCTAAATCCTTTATTGCCACTTGTTCTACACCGTATATAGTTCCAATATACAAAAATCATTGCTAATGCCAACAGTTTGGGCCTCTCAGAAAACTGTTGGATTTGCCAATGCTTGTTTTGAACAGGACTTCAGGAAAGGGCACAAAGAGTGCTTATAAATCCAGTGGCTGAAGATAGATGTATAAACAGATGTATTCCTGTATTTATTACACCAGTAGGGGTTTACAATCCCAATTAAGTAATTAACTCTCAGAATGCTTTGAAAAAACCCTGCCTGGCACTTGAGTGCAAAGTTTGATT
Organism: Ambystoma mexicanum; assembly: GCF_040938575.1. Taxonomy (NCBI): domain Eukaryota; kingdom Metazoa; phylum Chordata; class Amphibia; order Caudata; family Ambystomatidae; genus Ambystoma; species Ambystoma mexicanum. The sequence continues at coordinate 946,981,902 of NC_090922.1, forward strand.
AAATGTCATGATGCCCGCTCCTGGGGAGCCGGTTCAAGCCCTGCGTCCCCGAAAGCAGACATCCAGTCCCCAAGGAAGGACCCAGCAACCCCATATAGGGGCCCTTTGGACAGTGTCCTGGCGCCCATGGCGCCAGGCTCATAAAAGATATCAGTCCTGGCGCCATAGGCGCCAGGCTCATTATGGAAGTGCTTGGGTGCACTTACCTGATGCAGACCATGCTGCAGGATCCCGGCCTCCTTGAGGCCTGAAAGGAACTACTTTACCTGTGGGACTAATTTACCATCCGGGCGTGGTCGGGGAAGGATACATACCTGATTGGAGTAAGGATGCATACCTGGAACTTCTTCCAAGGCTATTTAAACCCCACCCGAACTGCCACACGTGCTTCGCGTTGTTCTGCATCTAGCAGCTGGACGCTCACCGTGTCTGCTCCTGCATCCTGACTTCTGCCATGCCTGCCAGCATCCTGGATCACCTGCAAAGGAAGAGAAGAAGAGAACAGAACAAGGAAAAGTCCTTACATGCTAAACCCGCATCCCGGAGACATCTCGCCGACAATCCTGAAAAGGAAGACTTTTATTTAAAAGCTCATCGCGTCGATCGCTGCAGCGCCGCATTCCACTCACCTTTACAGGGCGCCTCCATGTTCAGCAGCGATCATCTGGATTCGCAGTCACGCCCCAGCGCCTAGGGAGAAAAAGACCAGAACAAAAGGTGAGAGAGAGAAGGGAACAAGGAAAGCTAAATCTCCATGTTAAGACTTACCTGTTGATTCATTCCCTCTTCATTTCGGGTCCGCGCCGCATCCTGGCATTTCCGGACCCCGGCCCCTAAGGGGAAAAAAAAGACATCAGCGTTAATGAGCGAATGAAAAGACATTACCAAAAAACGCTCATTAAAGACTTACCTGATTTCTACAAGGATTTCACCTCTCATCTCGGGTCGGTGCCTGTTCCCCGGCATTCCGTACCCCGGCCCCTATGGGGAAAAAGACACCAGCATTAGTACATTAATGCATGGACACAAGGGGAACCTCTTATCAAAAAACTTACCTGGAAGCCAAGCAAGTTTGGTTCTCACCAATCCAAAAATCCAGTGAAGTAACTGGATACCAACGCGCCCCTGCATCAGAAGCAGGATGGAGAGCTCGTCCTTCCAGACCCTAAGGTGAGACGCTACGAGGAATCACAGAAGGGTTTCGAGGAGGGTGAGAGGGGAAAGTGGGAGGCTGATTGCATTACCCCGCAGACAGTTAATCCCCTATTTTTGCCTACAGAAGGATACTTCTGCGAGCCAGACAAGCCAGATTTGGGGGCCCGGTCCAGTCCGTCTTCCGAACCCTGCGCATCACCTTAGAAGAGGTCACAGCAGTGCGAACCAGGCCAGCACCTCCGTGGGAGTCAGGTGAGCGTTACAGAACGCGAAGCCTTCCTACAAATTCCCACCCAGGCGCTATGGAAAGTTCTGAGACTGATCAGTTGGCCCAATTACTGGGGGAATTACGGGCCGAAGTACATGCCGCTCATCAAGAGACTAATGGCCTCAGGAGGGAATTAATAATATCAAAGCAAAGACCTGATGACCTGGCCAGACAGCTTTTGCAAGGTCAAGCTGGGCAAACTCCTCTACCCGGTTCCGGAGGGAACCCCGCTCCTATGGTTTCCAGTAACCCTGTGCAGATTAATCTACCTGGAAACATGCCGCTGGCCCCACCCGAACAGTTTGCTGGGGGCCCCAAACGATTCGCCGTATTCATGAATCAGTGTCGTTTGCACTTCCTATGCAGACCTGGGGCCTTCCCTAATGATCAGACCAAGGTAGCCTTTGTATTGTCATATCTCAGCGGCTGCACTGCCGATTGGTCAGTTTCACTGGTTACTCAAGATGACCCGATTCTCTGTGATTTTCAAAGGTTTCAAGCAAGCATGGAAAGGTTATTTGCTCGACACTCTCAGGGGCAGGCTCTGGATGACGAACTTCTATCCCTGCGACAGGGGAATCAGGACCTCCTATCCTATATTGCAACCTTTAATAGACTAATTGTGGAAATGAGATGGCCAGAGGATAAAAGAGTCACGTTGTTTTATCGAGGCCTATGCGGCCAACTTAAAGATGTCTTGGCCCAAGTTGTAAATCCGCCCCAAGAATGCACAGAGTATATAGACTTAGTGGTCCAATTGGATCACAGACTTCAAAACAGAAAAGCAGATCGGTCCAGGTTTGAGAACCGGGTGTTGGTCAAGACCCATGCTAATCCCAAGGGAGTTGATGTCTCTGAGCCTATGCAAATTGGAGGGGTTAAAGGACCCTTAACTAAAAAGGAATGTGAAAGGAGGCGGCAGTTAAAATTATGTCTTTATTGTGGGAATTCTGGACACTTTCTACGAGATTGCCCGGAAAAATCGCCCCGAAAGGCGGTAGGAGCCGCTGATAAAAACCATGAAGACTCTGTTTCGGGAAACGACTCTGCCCGACAAGCGTAGGGGTCTGCTTGCCGAGCTTGAAAACTAACTCTCAGACCTTGCATTTCATTGTGCCAATGGTTCTCGTAGATCCAGAACAGCCTAAGCGGTTGCATGCAATAAAGGCATACATCGATAGTGGGGCTATTGGAAACTATGTGGATCGTGAATTGGTCTCTAGGATTAACCTCCCTCTCCGTCCTAAAACCAGCAAAGATGTCATCACCACAGTCGATGGAACTGAAATTGCCTCTGGGCCTGTAACACATTCCACTACTGAGGTGACTCTTATTGGTCCCGACGGCCATCGGGAGGGTGTTGTGTTTGATGTAATCAAGGCTCCACAGTTTCAGGTTATTCTTGGAATCCCTTGGTTAGAGACACATAATCCTCGAATTGATTGGCGAGCTAAGAGAATAACCTTCCCGGATTGTACACAAACCTACTACCCAGAAAACCTGAAGATTAATCTAGCATCTGTAACCTCTGCCTCCATGCAACTACCTCCGGAATACCAAGACTTTCAGGACGTCTTCCAAAAGGAACAGGCCAACACGTTACCTCCTCACAGATCGTACGATTGCCAAATCAATCTGGTGCCCGGTGCACAACCCCCTTGTAGCAGGATTTATGCCCTTACCGAACCTGAGAATCTGCATTTGAGACAATATTTGGATCAATACCTAGCTAATGGTTTTATTCGCCCGTCAAAGTCTCTGGCATCCTCGGCTTTGTTCTTTGTGCCCAAAAAAGAAGGCGACCTTAGAACTTGTATCGATTATCGCGCATTGAACCAGATAACGGTTAAAAACCGTTATCCTCTGCCTCTGATCCCTGAACTCCTTGACCAGGTGAAGGACGCTTGCATATACACCAAGTTAGATCTCCGGGGGGCTTATCATCTGGTACGAGTTAAAGAAGGCGACGAATGGAAAACTGCCTTCCGTACTAAATACGGATTATTCGAGTACCAGGTGATGCCTTTCGGATTGTGTAACGTGCCGGCTGCCTTCCAATACTTCATGAATGATGTCCTTCGGGAACTCATCGATGTTTGTGTTGTCGTATATATCGATGACATTCTGGTGTACTCCTCTTCGGAATCTGATCACAGAAAACACGTCAGGGCAGTACTTGAAAAACTGCGCCAACACAAACTATTTGCTAAATTGGAGAAATGTGTTTTCCATACCACAGAAGTCGAGTTTCTAGGTTTCATCCTGACACCCAAAGGAGTCCGAATGGACTCAAGAAAAGTGGATGCCATCCTCAAATGGCCATCACCTAGCTCTGTAAAAGGGGTTCAAAGCATACTCGGCTTTGCCAATTTCTATTGCAGGTTTATCCCGGACTTTTCACGCGTGGTACAACCCATTACTGCACTCTTGAGGAAAAATAAACGTTTTGAATGGTCTGTAGAAGCCGAGAAGGCCTTTCAGGATTTAAAAGCTAAGTTTACCTCTGCACCTATATTGAAACACCCGCGTCCAGATCTCCCTTATGTCGTCGAGACTGACGCATCCAGCCTAGCCATGGGAGCTGTCCTGTCCCAAAGAGATCCCGAAACCAACCAACTGCATCCCGTAGCATTTTGGTCCAGAAAATTCTCGGCACCCGAGGTTAATAATGAAATCACGGACAAAGAACTGTTAGCCATTAAGTCCGCTTTTAAAGCCTGGCGGCATTATCTGCTTGGCGCTCGACATACCATCACAGTGATCACTGATCACCAGAATTTACTGTATTTGAAAACCGCCAAGGCTCAGTCATCACGGCAGCTCCGATGGGCTTTGTTTTTCGCTGAATTTGATTTCGTGATTACCTATCGACCTGGCTGCAAGAATGGCAAAGCAGACGCCTTATCCCGAATTGGAATGGGAGAATCTGATACAAACTCAGAACCAGTACCAATATTTCCCGAACAGAGGATTCTAGGCATGACTTCGTTACAGACGCTTGAAGACATTCAAGCCAGAGTGAAACAACTCCTGGACCCTACAACCTTACAGGATTGGATACAAAAGGGATCAGACTTTACCATAGATAATGGTTTACCTTATTTCCAAGGACGCTTATTCCTGCCACATAAGGAATTACACGAACTACTTATTTCCGGTTATCATAATGCATTAATAGAGGGACACCCCGGTATTGCCAAGACAGAGGAAAAGGTGAAACGACAATTTTGGTAGCCCTCTTGGCGAAAAGATGTTAAATCTTTTGTGATGTCCTGTGGTGTTTGCGCCCAAAATAAAAGTCTAAAGAAAAGACCAGCCGGTCTCCTTCAACCTCTAGACATACCGCCAGCACCCTGGCACACCCTATCAATGGATTTTATTACGGACCTGACTCCTTGTTGGGGTACAATACTATTCTGGTAATTGTGGATTTGTTTTCCAAAATGGCCCACTTTATTCCTTTGAAAGGTTTACCTTCAGCTTCTGTCCTAGCCAAAGAATTCCTCAAAAATATTGTTCGGCTACATGGATTCCCATCTATACTAATCTCTGACCGGGGAAGCCAATTCACTTCCCACTTCTGGCGCAAATGTTGGGGCAGATCGACGTAAGATTATCGACCAGTCACCACCCTCAGACCGATGGTCAGACCGAGAGGACAAATCAGACCCTTGAGCAATACTTACGCTGTATGTTACAGCAATCTGAAAGCAACTGGAAAGACATTCTTTGGATAGCCGAATACGCATATAATAATTCGGTACACTCTGGAACTGGCCACAGTCCGTTTTATACTTTGTTTGGGCATCACCCTCGAACCTCAAACCTTGACTCACCTCAGAACCTCGGAATGCCTGCAGTAGAACATCTGCATTCTACAATTACCCAAGCTTTCAGAGGCAACTACGCATTTACAACAAGCCAAGAGAAAATACAAGAAGAATGCTGATCTACATCGGAGTGAAGCACCTCCGTATCAGATTGGGGATCAAGTGTGGTTAGCTACCAGACATTTACCACTCAAAGGGCCTCAAACTTTTAACCCAAAATATCTGGGACCTTATTCTATTACAGCAATAATTAACCCAGTGGCTGTTAAACTTGATTTACCAGCTAGTATGCGAATTCACCCTGTTTTTCATGTGTCACTTCTGAAACCAGTGGTACCCGGATCCCGACTACTCAAACCTCCAGAACCTATTCTAATAGATGGGGAGCCCGAATTCGAAGTGAAGAACATTTTAGACTCAAAAGTTTTTAGGTCAAAACTGTTCTACCTAATTGATTGGAAGGGGTACGGACCTCAGGAGAGGTCGTGGGAATCCAGCGACCATGTGCATGCACCTCGATTAGTCAGGAAATTCCACCGACTCTTCCCAGACAAACCAAAACCCCCGGAGGGAACAACCTTGGGAGGGGCCTTGGGGGGGAGTGCTGTCATGATGCCCGCTCCCGGGGAGCCGGTTCAAGCCCTGCGTCCCCGAAAGCGGACATCCAGTCCCCAAGGAAGGACCCAGCAACCCCATATAGGGGCCCTTTGGACAGTGTCCTGGCCCTATGGCCCCAGGCTCATAAAAGACATCAGTCCTGGCGCCATGGGCGCCAGGCTCATTATGGAAGTGCTTGGGTGCACTTACCTGATGCAGACCATGCTGCAGGATCCCGGCCTAATTGAGGCCTGAAAGGAACTACTTTACCTGTGGGACTAATTTACCATCCGGGCGTGGTCGGGGAAGGCTACATACCTGATTGGAGGAAGGATACATACCTGGAACTTCTTCCAAGGCTATTTAAACCCCACCCGAACTGCCACACGTGCTTCGCGTTGTTCTGCATCTAGCAGCTGGACGCTCACCGTGTCTGCTCCTGCATCCTGACTTCTGCCATGCCTGCCAGCATCCTGGATCACCTGCAAAGGAAGAGAAGAAGAGAACAGAAGAAGGAAAAGTCCTTACCTGCTAAATCCGCATCCCGGAGACATCTCGCCGACAATCCTGAAAAGGAAGACTTTTATTTAAAAGCTCATCGCGTCGATCGCTGCAGCGCCGCATTCCACTCACCTTTACAGGGCGCCTCCATGTTCAGCAGCGATCATCCGGATTCGCAGTCACGCCCCAGCGCCTAGGGAGAAAAAGACCAGAACAAAAGGTGAGAGAGAGGAGGGAACGAGGAAAGCTAAATCTCCATGTTAAGACTTACCTGTTGATTCATTCCCTCTTCATTTCGGGTCCGCGCCGCATCCTGGCATTTCCGGACCCCGGCCCCTAAGGGGAAAAAAAATACATCAGAGTTAATGAGCGAATGAAAAGACATTACCAAAAAATGCTCATTAACGACTTACCTGATTTCTACAAGGATTTCACCTCTCATCTTGGGTCGGTCCCTGTTCCCCGGCATTCCGTACCCCGGCCCCTATGGGGAAAATGACACTAGCATTAGTACATTAATGCATGGACACAAGGGGAACCTCTTATCAAAAAACTTACCTGGAAGCCAAGCAAGTTTGGTTCTCACCAATCCGAAAATCCAGTGAAGTAACTGGATACCAACGCGCCCCTGCATCAGAAGCAGGATGGAGAGCTCGTCCTTCCAGACCCTAAGGTGAGACGCTACGAGGAATCACAGAAGGGTTTTGAGGAGGGTGAGAGGGGAAAGTGGGAGGCTGATTGCATTACCCCGCAGACAGTTAATCCCCTATTTTTGCCTACAGAAGGATACTTCTGCGAGCCAGACAAGCCAGATTTGGGGGCCCGGTCCAGTCCGTCTTCCGAACCCTGCGCATCACCTTAGAAGAGGTCACAGCAGCGCGAACCAGGCCAGCGCCTCCGTGGGAGTCAGGTGAGCGTTACAGAACGCGAAGCCTTCCTACAAATTCCCACCCAGGCGCTATGGAAAGTTCTGAGACTGATCAGTTGGCCCAATTACTGGGGGAATTACGGGCCGAAGTACATGCCGCTCGTCAAGAGACTAATGTCCTCAGGAGGGAATTAATAATATCAAAGTAAAGAACTGATGACCTGGCCAGACAGCTTTTGCAAGGTCAAGCTGGGCAAACTCCTCTACCCGTTTCCGGAGGGAACCCCGCTCCTATGGTTTCCAGTAACCCTGTGCAGATTAATCTACCTGGAAACATGCCGCTGGCCCCACCCGAACGCTTTGCTGGGGACCCCAAACGATTCGCCGTATTCATGAATCAGTGTCGTTTGCACTTCCTATGCAGACCTGGGGCCTTCCCTAATGATCAGACGAAGGTAGCCTTTGTATTGTCATATCTCAGCGGCTGCACTGCCGATTGGTCAGTTCCACTGGTTACTCAAGATGACCCGATTCTCTGTGATTTTCAAAGGTTTCAAGCAAGCATGGAAAGGTTATTTGCTCGACACTCTCAGGGGCAGGCTCTGGATGACGAACTTCTATCCCTGCGACAGGGCAATCAGGACCTCCTATCCTATATTGCAACCTTTAATAGACTAATTGTGGAAATGAGATGGCCAGAGGATAAAAGAGTCACGTTGTTTTATCGAGGCCTACGCGGCCAACTTAAAGATGTCTTGGCCCAAGTTGTAAATCCGCCCCAAGAATGCACAGAGTATATATACTTAGTGGTCCAAATGGATCACAGACTTCAAAACAGAAAAGCAGATCGGTCCAGGTTTGAGACCCGGGTGTTGGTCAAGACCCATGCTAATCCCAAGGGAGTTGATGTCTCTGAGCCTATGCAAATTGGAGGGGTTAAAGGACCCTTAACTCAAAAGGAACGTGAAAGGAGGCGGCAGGTAAAATTATGTCTTTATTGTGGGAATTCTGGACACTTTCTACGAGATTGCCCGGCAAAACCGCCCCGAAAGCCGGTAGGAGCCGCTGATAAAAACCATGAAGACTCTGTTTCGGGAAATGACTCTGCCCGACAAGCGTAGGGGTCCGCTTGCCGAGCTTGAAAACTAACTCTCAGACCTCGCATTTCATTGTGCCAATGGTTCTCGTAGATCCAGAACAGCCTAAGTGGTTGCATGCAATAAAGGCATACATCGATAGTGGGGCTATTGGAAACTATGTGGATCGTGAATTGGTCTCTAGGATTAACCTCCCTCTCCGTCCTAAAACCAGCAAAGATGTCATCACCACAGTCGATGGAACTGAAATTGCCTCTGGGCCTGTAACACATTCCACTACTGAGGTGACTCTTATTGGTCCCGACGGCCATCGGGAGGGTGTTGTGTTTGATGTAATCAAGGCTCCACAGTTTCAGGTTATTCTTGGAATCCCTTGGTTAGAGACACATAATCCTCGAATTGATTGGCGAGCTAAGAGAATAACCTTCCCGGATTGTACACAAACCTACTACCCAGAAAACCTGAAGATTAATCTAGCATCTGTAACCTCTGCCTCCATGCAACTACCTCCGGAATACCAAGACTTTCAGGACGTCTTCCAAAAGGAACAGGCCAACACGTTACCTCCTCACAGATCGTACGATTGCCAAATCAATCTGGTGCCCGGTGCACAACCCCCTTGTAGCAGGATTTATGCCCTTACCGAACCTGAGAATCTGCATTTGAGACAATATTTGGATCAATACCTAGCTAATGGTTTTATTCACCCGTCAAAGTCTCCGGCATCCTCGGCTTTGTTCTTTGTGCCCAAAAAAGAAGGCGACCTTAGAACTTGTATCGATTATCACGCATTGAACCAGATAACGGTTAAAAACCGTTATCCTCTGCCTCTGATCCCTGAACTCCTTGACCAGGTGAAGGACGCTTGCATATACACCAAGTTAGATCTCCGGGGGGCTTATCATCTGGTACGAGTTAAAGAAGGCGACAAATGGAAAACTGCCTTCCGTACTAAATACGGATTATTCGAGTACCAGGTGATGCCTTTCGGATTGTGTAACGTGCCGGCTGCCTTCCAATACTTCATGAATGATTTCCTTCGGGAACTCATCGATGTTTGTGTTGTCGTATATATCGATGACATTCTGGTGTACTCCTCTTCGGAATCTGATCACAGAAAACACGTCAGGGCAGTACTTGAAAAACTGCGCCAACACAAACTATTTGCTAAATTGGAGAAATGTGTTTTCCATACCACAGAAGTCGAGTTTCTAGGTTTCATCCTGACACCCAAAGGAGTCCGAATGGACTCAAGAAAAGTGGATGCCATCCTCAAATGGCCATCACCTAGCTCTGTAAAAGGGGTTCAAAGCATACTCGGCTTTGCCAATTTCTATTGCAGGTTTATCCCGGACTTTTCACGCGTGGTACAACCCACTACTGCACTCTTGAGGAAAAATAAACGTTTTGAATGGTCTGAAGAAGCCGAGCAGGCCTTTCAGGATTTAAAAGCTAAGTTTACCTCTGCACCTATATTGAAACACCCGCGTCCAGATCTCCCTTATGTCGTCGAGACTGACACATCCAGCCTAGCCATGGGAGCTGTCCTGTCCCAAAGAGATCCCGAAACCAACCAACTGCATCCCGTAGCATTTTGGTCCAGAAAATTCTCGGCACCCGAGGTTAATAATGCAATCACGGACAAAGAACTGTTAGCCATTAAGTCCGCTTTTAAAGCCTGGCGGCATTATCTGCTTGGCGCTCGAAATACTATCACAGTGATCACTGATCACCGGAATTTACAGTATTTGAAAACCGCCAAGGCTCAGTCATCACGGCAGCTCCGATGGGCTTTGTTTTTCGCTGAATTTGATTTCGTGATTACCTATCGACCTGTCTGCAAGAATGGCAAAGCAGACGCCTTATCCCGAATTGGAATGGGAGAATCTGATACAAACTCAGAACCAGTACCAATATTTCCCGAACAGAGGATTCTAGGCATGACTTCGTTACAGACGCTTGAAGACATTCAAGCCAGAGTGAAACAACTCCTGGACCCTACAACCTTACAGGATTGGATACAAAAGGGATCAGACTTTACCATAGATAATGGTTTACCTTATTTCCAAGGACGCTTATTCCTGCCACATAAGGAATTACACGAACTACTTATTTCCGGTTATCATGATGCATTAATAGAGGGACACCCCGGTATTGCCAAGACAGAGGAACGGTGAAACGACAATTTTGGTGGCCCTCTTGGCGAAAAGATGTTAAATCTTTTGTGATGTCCTGTGGTGTTTGCGCCCAAAATAAAAGTCAAAAGAAAAGACCAGCCGGTCTCCTTCAACCTCTAGACATACCGCCAGCACCCTGGCACACCCTATCAATGGATTTTATTACGGACCTGACTCCTTGTTGGGGTACAATACTATTCTGGTAATTGTGGATTTGTTTTCCAAAATGGCCCACTTTATTCCTTTGAAAGGTTTACCTTCAGCTCCTGTCCTAGCCAAAGAATTCCTCGAAAATATTGTTCGGCTACATGGATTCCCATCTATACTAATCTCTGACCGGGGAAGCCAATTCATTTCCCACTTCTGGCGCAAATGTTGGGGCAGATCGACGTAAGATTATCGACCAGTCACCACCCTCAGACCGATGGTCAGACCGAAAGGACAAATCAGACCCTTGAGCAATACTTACGCTGTATGTTACAGCAATCTGAAAGCAACTGGAAAGACATTCTTTGGATAGCCGAATACGCATATAATAATTCGGTACACTCTGGAACTGGCCACAGTCTGTTTTATACTTTGTTTGGGCATCACCCTCGAACCTCAAACCTTGACTCACCTCAGAACCTCGGAATGCCTGCAGTAGAACATCTGCATTCTACAATTACCCAAGCTTTCAGAGGCAACTACGCATTTACAACAAGCCAAGAGAAAATACAAGGAGAATGCTGATCTACATCGAAGTGAAGCACCTCCGTATCAGATTGGGGATCAAGTGTGGTTAGCTACCAGACATTTACCACTCAAAGGGCCTCAAACTTTTAACCCAAAATATCTGGGACCTTATTCTATTACGGCAATAATTAACCCAGTGGCTGTTAAACTTGATTTACCAGCTAGTATGCAAATTCACCCTGTTTTTCATGTGTCACTTCTGAAACCAGTGGTACCCGGATCCCGACTACTCAAACCTCCAGAACCTATTCTAATAAATGGGGAGCCCGAATTCGAAGTGAAGAACATTTTAGACTCAAAAATGTTTAGGTCAAAACTGTTCTACCTAATTCATTGGAAGGGGTACGGACCTCAGGAGAGGTCGTGGGAATCCAGCGACCATGTGCATGCACCTCGATTAGTCAGGAAATTCCACCGACTCTTCCCAGACAAACCAAAACCCCCGGAGGGAAAAACCTTGGGAGGGGCCTTGGGGGGGAGTGCTGTCATGATGCCCGCTCCCGGGGAGCCGGTTCAAGCCCTGCGTCCCCGAAAGCGGACATCCAGTCCCCAAGGAAGGACCCAGCAACCCCATATAGGGGCCCTTTGGACAGTGTCCTGGCCCTATGGCGCCAGGCTCATAAAAGACATCAGTCCTGGCGCCATGGGCGCCAGGCTCATTATGGAAGTGCTTGGGTGCACTTACCTGATGCAGACCATGCTGCAGGATCCCGGCCTCCTTGAGGCCTGAAAGGAACTACTTTACCTGTGGGACTAATTTACCATCCGGGCGTGGTCGGGGAAGGATACATACCTGATTGGAGGAAGGATACATACCTGGAACTTCTTCCAAGGCTATTTAAACCCCACCCGAACTGCCACACGTGCTTCGCGTTGTTCTGCATCTAGCAGCTGGACGCTCACCGTGTCTGCTCCTGCATCCTGAATTCTGCCACGCCTGCCAGCATCCTGGATCACCTGCAAGGGAAGAGAAGAAGAGAACAGAAGAAGGAAAAGTCCTTACCTGCTAAATCCGCATCCCGGAGACATCTCGCCGACAATCCTGAAAAGGAAGACTTTTATTTAAAAGCTCATTGTGTCGATCGCTGCAGCGCCGCATTCCACTCACCTTTACAGGGTGCCTCCATGTTCAGCAGCGATCATCCGGATTCGCAGTCACGCCCCAGCGCCTAGGGAGAAAAAGACCAGAACAAAAGGTGAGAGAGAGAAGGGAACAAGGAAAGCTAAATCTCCATGTTAAGACTTACCTGTTGATTCATTCCCTCTTCATTTCGGGTCCGCACCGCATCCTGGCATTTCCGGACCCCAGCCCCTAAGGGGAAAAAAAAGACATCAGCGTTAATGAGCGAATGAAAAGACATTACCAAAAAACGCTCATTAAAGACTTACCTGATTTCTACAAGGATTTTACCTCTCATCTCGGGTCGGTGCCTGTTCCCCGGCATTCCGTACCCCGGCCCCTATGGGGAAAAAGACACCAGCATTAGTACATTAATGCATGGACACAAGGGGAACCTCTTATCAAAAAACTTACCTGGAAGCCAAGCAAGTTTGGTTCTCACCAATCCAAAAATCCAGTGAAGTAACTGGATACCAACGCACCCCTGCATCAGAAGCAGGATGGAGAGCTCGTCCTTCCAGACCCTAAGGTGAGACGCTACGAGGAATCACAGAAGGGTTTCGAGGAGGGTGAGAGGGGAAAGTGGGAGGCTGATTGCATTACCCCGCAGACAGTTAATCCCCTTATTTCGCCTACAGAAGGATACTTCTGCGAGCCAGACAAGCCAGATTTAGGGGCCCGGTCCAGTCCGTCTTCCGAACCCTGCACATCACCTTAGAAGAGGTCACAGCAGCACGAACCAGGCCAGCGCCTCCGTGGGAGTCAGGTGAGCGTTACATTAAAGTGAGCTCAATGATTTCACAAAAGGAGGTGTTAGCTTGATTTTATTGAACTGCACCACACAGATCTGCTTAGTTGAATGAGTGTATGAGGGTTTGCTGTGATTGGTTAAGCACACAGAAAGAAAGGTAACTCACATATAAATTCCAAAACTGCCCAAACACAACGAGAAATCTACCTCGCAATTAGAATATAGTTTCTGTTTTCTTAAGTAGAAAGGATTTGCCTCTGGGCATGTATTACACAACTGAGCTTTGAAAAAACAACAGAGAATCACACAAAGGTAGTGGTACAGAGCATGGGCAGCGCTACAACAAGAGCCCGAACAAAGTGTGGCTACATGATTATTTGCATATTGTTTTAGTTCAGCACACGTTTGAAGGTTGCAAGCACTAACAGCAACACTGTTCTATATTCTAATACAATTTTTATATGCGTTTTGAAATAAAATATATATCAAATGTTTACAGACCAAGGAGTGCTTCTATGCTTTTAACGCATGTAGAACGTTAGCCAGTGGTGTCGGAAGACTCTTGAAGTGGCAGATTGGCTACAGGAGAAATATGGGAACATCTCTGAATGGTTTCTTGTTGAATTGTATTTGACATTTAGCTTGGGGAGGGAAATATGATTCAATATTGAACTTACTGCGATGCAGTGGATTGCAACTTGATGTGGTTGTCATGATGCCTACCCCTGGGCATCCGGATCAAGCCCATCAGCCTCGGGAGCAGGCATCCAGATATTTAATAAAACCCAGCAGCCCCGGCTGGGGGCTGTCTGGGTTCACGCCAGGCTCATAATAGAAATCAGTCCTGGCGCCATAGGCGCCAGGCTCATAGAATTTACTATCCTCCTGCAGACCATGCTGCAAATGAATCCAAGCCAACGTGAGGCCTCGATGGGAATATTTTACTACAGGGACTATTTTTTACTCGGGTGTGGTTCTAGGGACTTCTTACCTGGAACTACTTTGGAGGCAATTTAAACCACGCCCGAACAGCAGCACATGCTTCGCGTTATTCCGCATCCAGCAGCGTAACGCTCACCGTGCCTGAAGTCAGCATCCAGTCTTCAGCCACGCCAGTCTCGAATCCAGAGACTGTTACAAAAGAAGAAAGAAGAAGGAAAGGTCAGAGCACAGATATTATTTCAATCCTTACCTGAATTCCGGATCCATCACGTCTTCGAACTTGAAAAGGAGATTATTCTACACGCGTTGCATCGCCAGCTGCAGCGCCACGCCATACTCACCAGTCCTCACAGTATTTTTCGATCCGGCGCAGCCTCCATTATTTTCTTTGCCAAATTCCACCATCTAGGGGACAAAAGAAACATAAGGTGAGCCGAGAGAGCCAACAAATACAACCTCTCCACCAGAGACTTACCTGATTAACTGATTAACAACCGGAGGCATTATTCTGTAACAAACCGCAACTTCTTACGCCGCACCTGTAAGGAGAGAGAAACCAGCAATTTAAATACACGCATCTTTTACCGGACAGTGTTGGGTAATACAGACTCTTACCTGAACACCATCAGCTGCCACAAGACAATCTTCCCTTGGATCCAGCTGCAACACAAGAAAGGAATGTACATCGGACATATTGAACTCTTTGAACTTTATACTTACGGGTTCTCGCCTGGAACCTCAGAGTCAATATTCCTCCGGAACTCTTCCAGCTCCTTCAAACCAGTGAAGTAACTGGTATCTACGCGCCCCTGAATTCCACGCAGGATGGAGAACTCATCATTTAAAAACATAAGGTGAGCTTACTGAAAGTGAATATCAGTGGTGATTAGTGGGGAGAACAGTGGGGTGCCATTACTAGAATCCACGGGTGGCTAAATCCCTTTCTCCACTTGCAGGAGAATACTTCTACGGGTCAAGCAGACGAGATTAGGTGGTCCAGTCCAGTCTGTCATCTCTGCACTACGCTTCACGTTGGAGGAGGCTGCTGCTGTCTGGGTCCAATCGACGCCCCGTGGGAGCCAGGTGAGCGTAACAGTGGTCCAAGCATTCTTTTTGGGGTATTCCTGTGGGTCTCCTCCGGCTAATCATTGCCGGATATATGGATTTGAATATAACCATACGGTTGAACCATTCAGGCCGCCTATCCCGCAACATCCCTACTTATCATGGTGTCAGGCAAGTTTGCATATTGGCTTCTTTCCTGTTTAATTAATATATGGTGGATATTGGCGCGTATTTGAATCCAGCAGCCTTTATTTCCCCAAAACTTTATCATCAGAGACTATTCTAGTTGGCTTAAGCAGATGATTTTCTTTTTTTTTTACGGTAACCCCATGGTCTTTCAACACCTGATTAAAGCTTTTTCAGCTTTTGCGAACAGACATTCTCTAAAGATGAACCCCTCAAAAACACAAATTATGCATTGTACCAAGGGTAAAAAGGAAAATAAATGTAATTGGCAACTTGATTCTGAGAATATCAGTTAAGTAGAATCGATGATATACTTGGGTTTTTTTTAACCTCTAGAAGCAACCTATCAAAGATACAACTATGGTATTCAAATCTTGCACCTGCAATGACCAATAATTTAGTGAGGGTCGACTCGAGATATGGTACATTTACAATTCAGTCTGCAAATCAATTTTATGAAGGGAAAATCATTCCCAAATTGATTTTATGGGATCAATATTCTTATACAGGCCATGTTAGACTAATTTGCCACTTTAGAGGCTTTGATCTTGAGGAGAGTTGTCCGACTTTCTAATACTGTTACCATTCATGCTATTAGATATGACTTGAGCATTGTTTCATTGAGGGCGAGAGCTCATTGGAAACTTTTGTCACTCGTAGACAAGATTCTATGTCCGACTCCAGACTCCCAGTTTGTTCATCTTAAGTTGATACATGAGGAATACAGCAGTGTATGGCTAAGCAACATATTAAAAACTTGTCTCGATCTCCTAACTAATGTGGGTAGCTCTGTTATTGAACTTATTGAAAAAAGGTTAAAGTTAAAAAATTTGATTTTAACTTGGACTGGATCAATACCACTAAGTCTATCCTTCTTTGAGCCACTTAGAAGGCGAACATAAGAAGGCAGGCACTTTAGCTCCTTAGTTGTCTAACTAACCACATAAGTATATTAGGCTTTTCTTCCTGAGTTTTCAAAGGAATTTGATCCTGATGAAACAGATCCTGCTGAGATAAGGTCTGCTCCCTGCAGAACAAGCAATTTGTTGCTTTTGTAATTTGAATTAACAGCTGAAACCCTTAAGCACCTATTGATTTCATGTAAGGCTGTTCAAGTTTTTTAGAGGGACCTGGAAGATTTGGTATGGTCAACGTGCTTATCAGGGCATACTACCAGCACAGTACTTACTGTTAGCAGCTTTTTTTAATCTTGAAACTACATGCCCATTTAACCTGAGTGTGAGGGTCATCTGAAGCTGTATTATCTCTTGATGCTCATTATGTAACTATTTTAACAGGAGCAATAACAATTATTGATTATTATTTTCTATGATTTTTTTTATATGTATTAAACCTTTTTTATATTAGAGAGGGATATAATTGCAGAATGACCCTTCCAATTGTGCTTTGTTTCTTATACATTTTATGGAATTTTTTGCCTAATGTTTTACTTTACTGGTTTTATGTATTTGTGTTTATGTGTTATAAAGCGTGTGTATTTATGTAAATTGTAAATTAAAAATTGTTAAAGTTTAATTTCTGTTTTAACCAAATAATAAAAAATATATATATATACATATATCAGAGAACAAACTTTGTTAAATGGATGTTATGGTTAAATTGTGCTAATTAAAACCTATCAAATTCAGTGAAAAAACAATGTTAAAGGGACATTAAGGTTACAAGTAAAACCAAACAACGTCATAAATTTGCCAGTTATGGTAAGATAAGCAAACATAACTCGCGCCACCACCGTGCACTGCTAAGACTTACACTCATGACATCAAAGATGACATCACACATGTCATTGATGACCTTGGACCTTGGACTGGATTGAGGAGAATTCCCCTAATGATGAAATGAGTGACGATAGCAACTCCAATGGTACACAATGCAATTTTTGAAGTAAGAAAATTAATGCACATTGCTACACATGTAACTGAAACATGCTTCTTTTCTAACACTACATACTGCAAATGAAGTCAATGAGCCAGAAGCACCAGCCAATCTACAAGAGGATGGGCACAGAGACACCCAAAGTGCAAATGGGAAAAATTTACTGAGAATCCTAGTGCAAAAATGGATCAGTTAAACAACAAGTTTGCAGAGTTAAAGACATTTGTAGAAAGACATATGATGGACAATGTTAAGTACCACTGCCCACTTGTACCTGTACCCCTGTCCCCTGTCCCAGGCAAACCATCCCCACAAATTCCCTGCAGTCAAAGATGCTAGGATTAGACTTCAATCCCTTCCTCCCCTCATGACCAGCCTGTGCAATACCCACATTCTCCTGTATGTTTCCCATTGCGCTAACCCTTCCCATTCCTAATGCATTGTTTTTACTGTGTGTTGATAAAGTTCTGTGTGTTTACTGTTGCTGTGTGTGTTTTTTTTTTAAAGTCCCATTAGGAGTCCGTGGACTGCGCTACTGTCCAGCCTGCCATAATCAAAATGGAGGTGTCCTACGGACACCGTTCCTGTCTAGGCTGTCTGCAAACAAGATGGAAGTGTCCTGCGGACACCACACCTGTCCAGACATGTCTGCAAAGTCATGACGTACCTTAATATGAGTGGGGGATGCACATCCTGTCCTGTGGACACCTGGGTGCATGCTCAACTGATCCCCTATGCCCTCCGAACTCCACGCATGTCCGCAAGGTCTGTAAAGTTGTGGCATACTTTTAATTAGTTCGGGGATCCCGCCTCTGTCATACGGCCAATAGGGTGCATGCACATCTGATCCTCTGTGCCCTCCGAACACCGCGCCTGTCTGCATCTGTCTGCTGCACATGTCACACTTTTAATAAGTTCAGGGACACCGCACCTGCCTATGGACACCTAAGTGCATGCGCACACCACATCCCGCGCAATAGGTGTCCTACGGATAGCCGTCCCATCTACAACAATTTGCAACATCCCCAGGTGACCGCACCCACAATGAGTGTCGGTCCTTATTTGCAAACACTGTCTGGGCCCCCGAACAGTAAAAAAGGGGTATTTGGGCCATTCCAAGGTGTTTTGAACTGAAACATCACCCTTGTAGTGGTCCAAGACCATGCCCTTGGCGATTTACAGCGTTTTTGCACATTTTTGAGCTCAGCTTGGGGTTCGAAATGTCTGTGGCGCGCACAACTCTTCACAGAGTGCTCCCGGGCACACCTATAAAAGGCCACACCCCACTGCTGCTCTTCATTCTGTTTGGATTGCTGCTTGCTAAATTGCTTTTCTGCTGTGCTGTGCTTATCCAAATGACAACCATGGCTACTGCTGCTGCTGGCTCCTCAGCACCACCCCAAGCCCCACCACCACCATCACCATCTTCTGGAGGGCCTGGGGAGGGGAACAGGCATGGTGATAAAGAGGAGGATCATGAAGAGGAAGAGGATAAGGTAGTGGAAGTCCCACTACCAGCTGCCAACATAAGTCTTGGGTGCAGAGGCTCTTTACCACTGTTAGCGGGGTACCCAAGGCACATGCGGCCAAGGTTCACTGCACTGAGTGCAATACTCAGTCGTGGCAAGCCTGGGCTGTACAGCTATGGGACCACCTCCATGTGGCAAAACCTGAGGTCGAACCACAGGCAGCAGTTAGGAGGGTCCTCCCCTTCGAAAAAAGGTATCAGGTCGAGTTCCTCTATTGCATCCTCTGCATATTCTCCTGTCACCACAGGGACACTCCTCTGGGGCAGCGGATCCCTAACCAGGCCTCACAGGCCATACACAATGTATCAGACCCTTACCTTTTGAGGGTCACTGCATATGTACTGCGATGCGGTACTCTGCAGGGGAGAACAACCATGAGGCCAACCCAACATCTTCCTCTCTCCACCTGCCCCTTCGTCCCTGTGGTTGGTGCCCCTTCCCTAACCACCCCTCCCTTCCCTTCCTTGTGTGTCAGTGTCATGTAAAAAAACACCCCAAAAATGATAAAACAAAAATAAAAAAAAAACATTCTTTTCAGAGCCACCTTTCACACTTAAAAAATAGAAATACCAAAGAAAATGGTGCAGGTCCCTGTGCAGCCTGCGAAGTCTCCGGACACTGCGGTTGTCCGCGGACATCTAAAAAATGTTGGAGGTGGCAGCATCTAAACTATTGCACCCTTTTGCATGAGAAAGTGGTGGCTCTGAAAATAGTTTTTTGTGTTTTCTTTGTTTTTGGAAGGTTTTTTTTCAAGGTTTGTGTGACAAAGTAGGCAACACCTACTATGAAGTGCCTGCTATATGTGCAAAAAGGGCTGCAAAGCATGTTGGATGTTTTGCAAAAAAAGCTGATTGTCAGCATCAGTAATATGGAGTCCATCTCTGCGAAACATGTTGGTTCTATGAAATGTAATGTTTTCATTGTGGAAGGACGACATGCCTAACATATTTCAGAAAGGCGCAAACAGCCTTGTTGACATTGTGCCTCGCTTTCTACATTTGCGGACCAAATAAAGAAGTGCGTAGGCACATATGTCTCTGGGCAATGTGAGAAAAAAATTACTCAGCCTAAACTGTTGACTCCACAATGAACAATAATAATGGTTGTATGATGGTGCATCACCAAAGTGGCACAAATGCAAACCAAGTACAGCCCCTTAATGCCAACCACTCCATACCAGTGCACATCAATATGACGAAATCCATGATGTGCAGCCACTCCACAGTGCTCTGCATACACCTGCAACCAATGTATCCATGAGTCCCGCAAAATCCAGACACTCTGCCTCCTGAACTACACAGCCATAGCCACATCCATCTATACACCTTTCATCAAACACAGCCTCTCCCACACTCTCTGCTTGCACACCACACCCCAGGAACCTTATCGACCAATCCCCTGTCATCTGCAGTCCCATTTCCATGCCTGCCATCCTTAAAAGTCTCGGATATGGCACATGCAAACTGCAAACTACTGTGGAGTTCGCAGATAAATCAGCCAATTCGGGGGAGGGGGCAGATAAATGTAACCCAAGGTAGGAGATTTCCCCTATTGTTGTGGCTCTGAAAAGAGCCTTTTTTTGTTTTTTGTGTTTTTGTTTAGGTGCTACTGAGCAAACACCTTTTGTTTTCTATATTTTGGCGAGTTTACTGTTCATTGCCTTACATCAACCTCTGCAAAGCATCCCTCAGATTGCAAAAAATAACAAGCTTTTCCAAGAATGGACAACAAAATGGCATCTGCAGTAAAATAGTGCACACTAAGAGAGTCAATGTTGCCATTGGAAAAAACATATATCTCAGCACGTCGCAAAACTATACCCATGTCTCTATTAACAAGGCACCTTCCAACATTTTGCTGGGGATTGAAGACATTGGGGTTGTTCCATTGTGCTCTTGGTAGTATTTCAGAAAATAAAAACATTTGCAGTAGGGAAAAGCAGGATTAGTTCTTCCACCAACAACTTCAATACAGGAACCAAACTTGGAGCACTGATGTAGCCCAAATGCACTCCTCCACACTGCACCATCAAAACATCAGGACTACCAAAAGTAGCCATGTTTCTGCAAATAACAAGCAGTGTCTGCAAATTGTGGCCAGGTTCACTGCACCATAAAGCCATCAGGCCCGGAAGACCGAGATCTGCAGAAACACCTCTTGCCTTTGCATACCTCTCCTGATCACATACAAAGGAATATCCCACTATCCATACAATAACTCCAGCCATCTTCACTACACAACCAACTCAGCAATGAAAACGTATTACCCTCCCTTCCTGTAAAGCAAACCCGTAACACCTGATTGGCTAATCCCCACAGTCCCATTTACATGCTGGCATGCTAAGAAGCACCAGATGCAGCATTTGTGATACGTGAACTACCGCAGTGTTCACAGATCTTATCTCATAACACCTGGGTGGCCCTTCTTCCCTTTCCACTTCACACTTTGTAGCACTCTCTCATTGGCTACTGGTAAGCAGTCCCACAACCATCCAACAATCATATCCACGATCTCTACATCTAACTCTATCAACTCAGTACAACACTGCAGATGTACTGTTCAACACTCAGAGCACAGGTATCCTATGATTCCCAAGCATCTGCATCCAAAAGTACTTTAAAACTCTCCAAGATTTCTACTTCCAGATGCATCCACATCAACATCCATCAACACAAACTACAGATATGCATATGTTTTGTAATGCACACAGAAAACGAAAACAGCATGTATGTTACCAAAGCATAGCAAGTACATAGATTGCATGCATGAGAACAGGGTGCCTGCCACTTGCACTGCACAACCTACTAAATAGAGCACATCCAAAGAAAATATTTTTTAAGTTAAACCCACTTAAAATTTTTTATATCTTTATAAAAGAGTGGCAACAACTTTACATATGGCAACCTTCTACTACACACATACAAAAAAGAAATACTAAAGTTTAAAAGCACATCTGCTGAAGTACCAAACCAAGTATGTGTGTGTTGTCGCTGAATTAGTTATACAAAGAGCACCAAAACTGTAGTGATAATGTACAAAATAAAATACAATGAAGAATCCCAATGGTTCCAATTAGCTCTCTATCTTATAGCAGAAAACAGATACGAAATTACTAAGCCCTCAATAATTTGCACATACTGCACTTCAAAACTTGACAATAACCAAATGCCTTCACAGGCTATCACTAATAACTTGGAAATATTCTCATTGCCAAAACCACTCCAACAGCTTAATTTGTATGAGAGCATTGTAATCCAAACAGTGCACCCATTTCAAGCGACAATACGCCTTCAACCAAAAACAGCCAAGTTGCCTCCATCTGAATTACTGAAAGGCATTTGAGGCAAAGTAGTTTATGTGCCATTAGATCTTAAAGAAAATGCAGACACTCTGGGAATGCAACGGCCAATAGATCAATCTTTGATTATCCTAGTGCAAAGTGTACCTACAAAAGACAACAAAATTTGGCAGCAACTAGTAGACTTAAACAAAGTTAGAGAAGCACTGCAATATCTTAAAAAGAACAGTAGATACTACAAAAAAATAAACATTGAAAACCTGAGAGAAACCACAGAAATAATTAAGGATGCTCATCAACTGGCCAATTTGAACTTCTAGATCCTACTACAGCCTCCAATATTTTAGACCAATATACAATTCTTCCACTGCACTCCAAAAGACACCGTAGATCATGCACTAGAAACATATCAAATGCGGCAAGCCAAAGGATCTTCAATCTGTTTTCTCTCTCTGCACTGTGCACCTGACTACCCTCTGCTCCCCCGGGCCCAGCTACCTGCTCACCCTGCCACCTTCCTGCACTACCTCCGGGCCATCCCTTGTATTGGGGTCTGTATCTGTACCCATACAGTCCCCCACATGCTTTTCTTCTGCACTTATCAGATATACCCTGTCGTCTAAACCCAGCACTTGCCACTTGCTGGCTGTACTATCACTGTTTATCGCCTTTATTGATTTATTTTATTCATTATTATTTGTCTGTTTCTCCTCTGTTCCGCACTTTCCACTTCTTCCCCCTTCCATGCACTTTCCCCTTTTCCCTTTCCATTGCACTTGTGAGTTCTCCATGTCACTGGGCCTAGTAAGATTGTTGTTTTGTTCTCCCTTGTTCCTATCCCTTGCCTTGTTGCACTCTGAAACACTTCTGTGTACAAATGCCTGTGTATATAACCTTGTATATCGTCATCCTTTTGCTGTCAATGCACCATGTAATTACTTGGAATCTGTAACTGTATGTAACTGTAACCTGTAAGCTTAAAGTATTCTTGAACACGTGCCCGGTTACCTCCGGGCCTGGCGCACGCTACAAATAAATAAACAAACAAACAAACAAAGAAACTTATGCACGACAGCAATATACATAAAATATCAATTCAATTCAATCCAGCGTATGGGAAAAAAGAGTAGATGCACAAGCCTTTCCTCTACTTTTTTCTACTAGAAAAGGTGAAAGGTATGATGAAAAATGCACACAAATAGCATCAGAATACAGCTCTTTAAAAATGTATTCTGAAGACCCATGATTCAGGCAAAATGTTGAATACATATTCCACCTCATCTTTGAAAGTGAACTAGCAACTCTATGTTACAAAGCTACAAACACATTGAAAACAGGTTCCAATTTTTTAAACATGTCTGCTACACAATTACTTCAAAAGGTGCAAGAGAAAGATGAAGTTTTACAGTCAAGTATTATAAATCTCTTGGCAAACATGTGTGGTATGAAAGAATACTGGTTCCAATGTCACGCAGATGTATGGTGTATGATACACAACCTTGACCCACCCAAATGGTTTGTCACTTTAAGTCGTGCAGAGTATACATGGGAAGATGTCCTCAATTTCCTATGCATAGCAAACGAAAACAAAGCAGGGATAGACATGAAAACACCTGAAGAACTCTGCTCTCTTGACCCTGTAAATGTGTCAAGGTACTTCCATCACACTTTATTGCCATGCTGCACTTCATCTGTAATAAAACAATTTCTACCCTCAGAGAAGTGCAACACTTATTTTGGTGAAAAGAATATCAATCCAGAGCAGCACCACACATTTGCATACTTTTGTGGATTAAACATGCTGCTAAATTCGGTCAGGACATTGATGCCACTGTTTTGCTGTTCATTCACAAATATGTCACTTGCGAAATCTCTTCAGAAAGCTCACATAGAGACCTACATGCACACATTTTGCGGTTTGAAAGACACACATGTGGCAAGCATTGTCCTCTCCGATATAAAAACAAAGTCAAATACTACACCAAATGCCGCTTTGGTTTCCCTAGACCACTTTCAGCAAAAGGACAAGTAAACAGTTTCATGTCTTCTGTTAGACACAGGGGGTTATTACGAGTTAGGCAGTAAGGGGTTAACAGTGCCGGTAAAGGTGCCGGAGCCGTCAACCCCTTACTGTCTAATTACGAGTTCTGCTCGTGCGACCTGCTAAGGCCGCCTGGTAAAACCAGGTGTCCTTAGCGGGTCCCACGAGCATACCAGGGTGCTAACAACGGGCCTGTTATTAACGGATCCGCAGTTAGCACGCTCCCCATTCCCATTGAGCCCTATGGGGGCTCGAATGGGAATGGGTATGTACCGGGTCCGGGTTCCTTGAATTAGGAATTACCGGTCCCTCCAAGGTTGGAATGGCCCGGTAATTCCTCATTCGAGGAACCCGGACCCGGTAGCCAGTAAGGGGGTAGCCATGCCGCTAATAGCGGCATGGCTACCTCCAAACTTGTAATGACCCTCACTGTGAAAGTCAAATCGCCTAAGAACTCATACTGCATAAAAAGAACCGAAGCATCAAAGTACATGAATGACAACAATGCAACCATTGCCCTTCTGTGGAATGCAAACATAGATGTGCAGTACATGGCAGACATTTCCGCCTGCAGTTGCACGATATGTCACAGCCTACCTAACCAAAGCTGAGAAAACAGAGCTGAACGACCTCTGGGACGACATATCATCTGACAAAACACTGTTACAAAAATGATACAGTTTTGGCATAAAAATGCTCTCCCATAGAGAATGTGGCTGCTACAAAGCCGCAGACCGTTTAACCGGCACAGCCTTGTATGGGAAATCTAAAAACATAGTCTGGCTAAGCCTTGGTCCTGCTGCATCCAGAAAAAGAGTTCTTAAATCTTACCTTGACTTAGAAACAATAGCCAAAAACAATCCCAACAGCCAAGACCTTTAAAAAAAAACATTATTGGACACATACTACCCAAACAGGAGTACTACTTTGGAACCCAAGTGTCTATAGCCCAAAACTTCTCATGCAAAAATAATATTTAACTAGATAAGAAAAAAGGTAAATGCATAGTCAAAAGTTGTGAGGGCAGGTTGGTTAAACTTACCAAAAGCAGCCTGATTAATAATATGAAGCGATCATTAAAAACTCCTCAACATAGAGAATTTTACTACATGTCCCTACTGCAACTTTTTAAACCATGGAGATTTATTGGACACCCTGCCTCTTATGAAGATCCTTGCAATGCAAGTGAAAGCACTATAGTCTGTCAAATGTTTATTTCAGATTCAAAATCCATCAAGCACATAAAACATTACACATCAATAGTTACAATCAATTAATAGAATCCCTTTCCTAGGGATGTCAACAAAAAAAAACACAACCCTCAAATTACATATCAAACAGTCTAATAATAACATGCAACATGAATACATTTCAATTGGGCTTTGACAACAACAAGCTTAAAAAATGCAGTCTTGTACACAAAAGTCCTGTTCCCATTACAACACAACGGGAAGCCCAACTATGTAATTCGCCCTGTAACCCCAGTATCCCCTTCCTAAAATACATTACTCTTTTCAGGAAAGAAAGTAAATCACATGCAATTAGGACAGAGTCAGCACTCAGAAGTAACAAAATAGCAGCTCTATAATGGCGAATATTAGCCTCCCTGAGGACTGCTAATAGCGTTACTCTTCGAATCCCAGTGTAACCCAGGCAGAACAGTAGCAAATGAGCCATGTCTTTGATAGCCAGTCCGGATAGCCCTTCCTGTTGACTGTGTTTTCCCGCAGTAGGAGACAGCCAAACCTCGCCTGTGTGATTAACTAGCGTTTTTTTCTGGAGGTCCCCCAGATTAAATAAGATTGAATATCATTAGCCCGGCTGATCACTGTATGCACTATAACAGATATAAACTTTAAATAGTACAAAAACTTGTTGGACAATGAACACCAACAAGAAGAAGATCTTCAAGCACAACTAAATGTATACACTCCTGAGAGCATTCAACCTTCTCTTACAGGAAGCCAAAAAACACTCTGAGAGTCACTCATAGTAAATGAGGCAGAATTAGCCATGACTTAAGTAGAAAACACCATGGGCCTGATTCATGGAATTAAGCAGAGAAAAGACGCAAGTGCTGCGCTCATTGAAGGCATTTGCGCGAGCCATGGCACAGAGAAATACTTGCGCGGCACGCATATTCATGGATTCCCAGAGGCATCATTAGCCGTCATGCCAGTAACAGCAAGCTGCCTGAGGAATGCCCCCAACATGCCTCCACACACACCAAAAAGCAAGCCTCGCCCAGCATACAGCCCCCACAGCTAAATCGCATGGAAACACCCCGCTATTCCTGGGTGCACCCCATTGAAAAGAATGCCGTCCCACGCAACGCCAGCCCCTACACCAGCCAAATCAGGTGCCAACACCTCACAATCCCTGGTCGCACCCCAGCATAATCTCACGAAAACACCCTGCTAACCCCGGCCACACCCCATAGAAAATGCATGCTGTCCCATGCAAGGCCAGCCCCTACACCCACAAAATTGTGCACCAACACATCGAAATCCCCCTTAGCACACTAGCGTAATCGCTTGAAAACACCCGCTATCCCCAGGTGCACCACATAGAAAGCCTGTGCCCTCCCACGCAAGGCCTGCACCTACACCAGCAAAATCGTGTGCCAACACCTTTGCCATCCCTGGTCGCACCCCTGCGTAATTGCACCTCAGCACCTCGCTAACCCCAGGTGCACCCCAGACAAAACGCGTGCCCTATCATGCAAGGCCAGCCCTTGCACCAGCCAAATTGCATGCCAACACCTCCAATCCCTGACTGCACTACAGCCAAATTGCACGTCAGAACCTCACAAACCCATGTATGCAGCTCCCTCCAGATGAGACATCCCCACCCCAGTCCCATCACCTGTTGCCCCCCCTGCAGGAAACCCCCACCAGACAGGACACCCCACCTCAACCCCATCACCACTGCCCCACCTGCAGGCAGCCCCCACAAGACAGGACATCCCTACCCCAGCCCCATCACCTGTTGCCCTCCTACAGGCAGCCCGCACCCGGCAGGATACCTCCACCCCAACAACTGTTGCCCCCCTGCAGGCAGCCCCCACCAGATGGGACACCCACACCCCAGCCCCCATTACCCATGACACCATCCTGCAGCCTGTCCTCACCAGATGGGACACATCCACCCCAGCCCCATCACCTGTTGCTCCCTCTGCAGGCAGCCCCCACTAGACAGGGCACCCCCACCACAGCCCCCATTACCTGTGCCACCACCCTGCAGGTAGCCCCCTCCAGACGGGACACCCCAACCCAAGCCCCATCACCTGTTGCCCCCTCTGCAGGTAGCCCCCAATAGACGGGACACCCCCACCCCAGCCCCCATTACTCATGGCATGACCCTGCAGGCAGCCCCCTCCAGACAGGACACCCTCACCCCAGCCCCATCACCTGTTGCCCCCCCCCCTTGCAGGCAGCCCTTCTTGACCCAAAGGGTGGGAGTGAGATTGTCATACTTTGAGATGACATTTATGCAGCATAATACAGTATTGCAAAACTCACTGTACTCAGGCATTTACCCAAATCGTCTAGGTACAGATTTAAAATGCACAGGGTCAGTACCCAACCCTGTCTCAATCCTCTCCAAGTGCAGATTTCTTTACATACAGACCCATGTCTATTCAATCTAACCTGCAAGACAGTCCCCTCATGTAAGTTGATCAAAATGGCAAGAAAAGGTTCTGGAATACCCCAGGCATGAAGTTTCACCAGAAGGTGTGAATGGTTGACTGTATGAAATGCCATGGAAAAATCAATCGCCATGACAAAAACCTGCCGTGATGATTCTGCCCATGCAAATTCTTGGATGAGGGAAAGAAGAAAACTGTTCAATGTGGGCGACATACCCATTCTAAAGCCAGTTTGAAGTATGGTGAGACTACCGGCCTCCACAGCCCAAGATTCCAATTAACACCATGCTTGCAAAGATTTTACAGTCAGAGTCCAGCAACGATATGGGTCGATAATTACCTGGGCTATTCCTGTCAACTTTTTTAAAAATAGGCACAATCACAGATCACTTCCAAGAGCTGGTGGTCTGCTTGTTCCTCAACACTGAAGAAAATACCAAAAACAAAACTGCTGCCCATAGCCTATGATTGGACTTTAAGATGACATTTCATAACCCATTAGGTCCGGTCACTCTCGAATTAGAAGCCTTTCTAATAAGAACTCAATCGTCTCCACCACGATGTTCAGAACCTATGGGCTGCTAATAGCTGGCACTGGCACTGTTCCCAAAAGGAACATATAGACGAAATCAAAATGGTTAGCCCATATATCTTCCAAGATTGGGTTATCTGGTTTACCGACCTCTCATTCCAACTCATTCAACACACACCAAAAAGTACATGAATCCTTAACAATAACCATACGTAACATTCTTTTGCTTTCTAAATGGGACCAATATTAGCAAAGGGATTTGAACCAATTCTTAGATACTTGCTTCAGCTTTTTAATCTTATCTCTTTCCAATTCCCTAAACCGCTGAGATCATCTTACATATGGTATTTCTTTTTGTAGGGTCTTGTTCCTTTCTTGCACCATTTGGTCGAACTAATGGGTGGGTACCCTGTTAGTCTTAAACCCCAAGATACGTGCTATGCCAAATCTGTCCAATAGACAGTCAAAAGAACCCACCTTCATAATTTCAATTTTTTCAGGTAGTGAAGTGCAGCCTGTCCTATGTTCAACATATTTTTGGCACCTATACCCTCTAAAAGGCCTCTTCCCCAATTTGTTACCTCCATCGGATAAAACCAGATTCGATAATTTAGTATGAGCTTCGAGTTGAGTTCTAAACTCATAATTTGCGTCAGTGGATTATGATCACTTAGAGAAGTTGAAGGAATTTGCAATTCCAAGCATAAGGCAGATACACTTTCAGACAACATAATATTGTCAATGCACGAAGAGGTGAAAGCCTTTTCCATGTGTCTTTAGGGGGAATATCCCTGTAACATTACCATTAATTATGGAAAGACTCCACTTATCAAAAAAGGCACACCACTCTTTTCCCTCCATATGTCCTCGTATTTTAGGTAGTTCATGACCCTCAACCTCCAAGCATAATGCATTCAGGTCACCACCCATCACAATGTGGACTCCAGATTGTTCACAGCAGAAACCTTCACAAATGTGTGTTAATTTAAATAGAATGCAAGTAAGTTGAACACATTTGGGATTACTATAGATGTTAACCGACGGCACTAGAGCTTCATTTAACTCATTTTTCAATCTTATTATGCAGGCCAATATAACATATACATCATTTGAAATAACCTTAGCTTCAATAAGGATTCTGTATCTCCCTGCTCCTTCTTTGCCAATTGCTGAATGAGTGTATACCTATACAAAATTACATCCTTGGTTAACCGCACCTCTTGAAGTAATATCACATCAACTGCTGCCAAGAAATTTCCTTTAGTCTGACTCAAAAATCCTCTAAAATTCCAACCAATAATTGAACACAGTTGTGATGATCCCACCCCACCTTAATCCTTGTCCCCCTTTCACTCATCAGAATCAGGCCCAACAGTAGTGTCAGAGTGTGCCAAGTCCATGAGTTCCCACTCACTTTCCTCGCTGACAATTCATTCCCCCTTTGTTCTAATGAGGAATTTCAATCCGTTGCCACCTCACAAATCATTCTCAATGGTCTCACTTGTCCCTGTTGATATTCCCTACCCAATACAAATGAATTCTCCCTACTCCCCAAACCTGTATAACATTCCAAGGGGTATAATTTGTAACCAACGTCACGTACATAATCTAATTCTGCCATTACCAGATTAACTACTAGCATGGATTTAAAAAATAATTGAAGAACACCAGTTTGCCTGATATACGGAAAGAATATTCTCTCAATATCTTTTGTACTAATCAGGCATAGTAGCGGTATTTCATGGAGTAACCTCAGCACATTACTACAAATTAAAGGCACTTCCTCCGGACTAGCAAAAGCAGCTACAAAACTAAACCTTTTCTCTCATCATTGCCAGCTAATGTGGGCAAGTTTCCTTTATTAAACCGTTTCTGGCCTTTTCACCCCCCCCCCCCAATCATTAGAGTCAAAACAATTCCTGTGTTACAACTGGCTTTAGATCCCCTATCACTGGGGTCAGGATGTAACTTTCCCACCGGACCACATTGACACAAACAGCCTGGAATCCCGGGCTGCACTTCCTTTAATGAAAGGCCACCTTCATATACTAACCGGCAGTGAGATTTACATAGTTTGGGGAGATGATGGTCCCTATCTTCAACACAGAGACCATATGGTCCTCTTGGAAGACCCAACAGTAACCACCAGAAGTGGTTTAATGTAACGTTAGTTGAGTTGAAAAGAGGAAAAAGGAGAAATGAGGACACATGGCAAAACAAGCCATCACAGGATAATAGAGCTAGGTGGAAACAAAGTGAAAAATCATACAGGAATGGCATTAGTAACGCAAAAAAGAACTGCTACAATGAACAAATACAATCAGCAGAAAATTCAACCAGTAAACGGTTCGAATTTCTCAAAGCAATAGAAAAACCTAAAGTGTTAGCCCCACTCTTTTCCCCAACTGATGAAGACTGCAACAAGGTTCAAAAAGCCTTCACAGAAAAAATCAGGAAAGCCATGGATGTTTTAAGAGAACCTCAAAAGCTCCCTCTGAACCAGACAGAGCTAGCCATAGGAGCAGAAGCCCCAACACAACAAGAACCCTTCAAATTCCACAAAATCTCAACATAAGAAATGATAAAACCCTTAAAATCAATGAAACCCACCACCTTTGCTGAGAATATAATTCCACCTAAACTAATCTTGGAGACCGTTAACATCTTTGCCCCATTGCTTACCAATATGGTGAATGCCTCTTTTCGGGGTGGTCATGTACCAGTAGACATCAAAACCGTAACAATCACACCCTTCGTAAAAAAGCCTGAATTAAATCAAAGCGACCCCGGCAATCTCAGACCAGTTACCAAGAGCAATTTTATGCTGAAGATACTGGATAAGGTCGCCACTAACCAATTTCAGGCATATGTAGAAGCCAATGAGATTCTCCATAGTCAGCAGTCAGGCTTTCGTGCAGCACGCAGCACTGAAATGCCAATGCTTGACCTTCAATTCCATATGCTAAGTAAAGTGGAAAATGAGAAACTGGTCTACTTATATTACTCGACCTAAGTGCAGCATCTGATCTGCTAGATCACAACCAACTCAGACAGGCGATTGAGAAGGGAGCAAACTGCTCCAAAGTAGCAATTGACTAGATCACATAATTTCTCTCGGACGTAAAATCCAAGGTCCATTGGGGGGATAGTTTCGCATTTGAAGAGACCATCAGCTGCGGAGTGCCTCAGGGGGCGAGTCTATCACCGCTCCTTTTCAATCTATATATCAGGTACCTTTGTATGATCCTTGAGAAAATCTGAGTATTTTTTACTAATTACACCAAGATACTCAGATGAATATTGAAATGAGTCGAGACTACGCCTAAGACAGTACTAACGTTGAGAAACTCTACACAATCATTGAAATATGGATGAACTGTGCTAAATGGCTGTGCTAAAATGCAAAGAAAACAGAACTCATGATTTTCGGGACTAACCAAGCTAGAGCCAAATTAAGCCACCAATATGAGTTTCTACACCTAAACAACTCCTAAATAAAAGTCATAAATACAGTTAAGACACTAGGGATGTATTTGGAAGCTTCCCTGAGTGCAGAGGCACATGTCATGCAGCTTAATAAGAACTGTTCCTATTACTTAAGACTCCTACACAGAATACGTCCTATCTTGAGTGAGGAAAATTGCGCACGAGTGACCATTCTATCCAGATTGGACTACGGAAATGCACCCCTTTTGGGGTCCAATAAGGGACATATTGCTAAATGCCAAATGATTCAAAATCATGCTGTGATAATCATAAAAGGTAAAAGGAAAATTGAACACATTAGCGAAGACAGGAGAAATTTACACTGGTTAACCATAGAGGACAGAATTCAATTTAAAGCACTGACCTTGGCCCACAGATGAATTCATGGAAAAGCCCCTGCTTACCTCAAAACTAAGTTGACTGCCTATGGTCCAGGTCGCACTCTCAGATCCCAAGCTAAAGGCCAGTTATCAACTGCTAGATATAGGACAACAAATGGACGAGGCAAAGCCTTCCACACTATAGCTGCCACCATATGGAATAATCTTCCATCACAAATCAGACTCGAGCCCTCTTACAGCATCTTTCGGAAAAAAGTTAAGACACATTTGTTACGATAAATTTGAGCAGAGTTAGACCCTGTTCTCTTTTCATGTAATTTCTATTAAATTCGTTGTCCTATGGCCTGTACGTTTCGGAGTCTTTGTGTGTCTACGTTCTTGCGCCTTGATGCCTGTGGGCTCAGGCTTGGTACAAATAAATAAATAAACACATTGGAGCTCTGTCTAATTTCAGTGACACTGGTTCACCCTGAGTCTGCATCCCCAATTCACTCGGATTATGACATACGCTTAGACTCAGGGGCCCCATGCCTCTTGAAATCAACCCCAACCTCAAGGGAGAAATTGTTTATTGGGGGCCCCCTCCTACATCCTATACGTTTGCACAACCGTATCCACACCCTTATATTTCGGAGCCAACTGCCCCAATAAGTGTCTCACTCCCAACACTTCACCACAGCAACTAGAGTTCTTCTTTTGGGGCTGAATTTCTATCTGTGTAACACATGCAGTGTGTATCTTTTTAGGGACCAAATTGACCCTGCTTGATTGGGATGGCCACTTAGTCAACGTGCCTGTGTCGCTTTCCTTCAGCAAACAAAATCGGCTGGTATCACACCAAGGTTTTCAACAAGGAATTACTCTAAGCGCATGTTTCAAAAATGAGCCATAAAATGCCTTCTCTGCAGTCTAGCACGCTTAGATACTGGTCTCCGGTATTGAGCACGTTATAAAAGATTAATTCATTAATACGTGCCACTCGAGAGTTAGCACACCTTCAACGTGCGTAATCAGGGATGCATTTGGGAGGGGGTAACCAAGGCGCAGGAACAATCTGTGGGGCCAACAGTGTGGCAGGTGCAGTCAGAGAGATTACACCGATGGTCGTGTCCCCGATACGAAATCAGTCTGGCTGATCCACACTGCAAAGTATTTGTGCAAAGTACAACCAGAACACTTTGACAGAGTGGCATGTTCACCAGCCCAAACGTCAGAGTGTGATTTCCTGTTCTTGTGAGCAGGGATTCACATAGGAAGAGGATGCTTACTGTAATGTGGTGCACAGTATATAGGTTTATGTGGTGCAGCCCTTTGAGTCAGGCACACAGGGATGCATTTGATAATGAATCCTTGATGATTAAACATTATGAATAATGTTCAGATCCCTAACGTGCACATTTAGACAACCAGAGATCTGAATTATAGAAAAACATACGCGGAAAGCTTCAGCAAAGGCTTTTTATAATGACACATTTGAACTAATATGATTTTGTCTTCATAATTAAGTTTGTGCGCACTGGTGTGGTATTACGGGGAAATCGGTTCACTACTGTAGCAATTGTGTTAACCTTACGTAGTCTGTCTGATAGTATAAGTGTGGTGTGCAGTATGTGTATTCTTGCATTCACGCAGTGCATGAGGCACTTGGTGAATCTGGGGAAGCATGAGAGTGAGGGAGCACGGAGGAACGTCTGTCAGTGGAGAAGAGAGCGTGGAAGCGATAATGCACATGCAGGCTTGCTCATCTGCTCAAATAACTGAGAGACCAATTAAGATTGATGGCAAGTTGTCAAACGTATGATGAATACATCAATCATCACAGCACTCTATGGAAGTCGTGCGTATCATTTAAGAAGCGCCTCAAAGACAAGTCTGACAACGAGTAGGAACAGGCTTTAAGCAAACACATACGTCATACAACAAGAACAAAAGGTCAAGTGTAACAATCTAGTGAAAGTAGGCCTAGTTCCACGCAACCCATGCTTTATTTACCACGTGCAAGTGAAACTGGCATTAGACAAGGTTTAAGGAGGCACGCAGGTCATGTTAATGCATAGCCTTTGTGTAGAAGTGACAGAGTCTTAAATGGCCTTTCAGGTGATATGTCACTGAATACAGGTGAATATTTGGATGTATATATTTATTGAAGCAACAGAATGCTATAACTATGATTTGAAGGTACTGACAATGTACTAAACTACCAAGTTATGTGTTATTAACTGAAAGCAAGCAAGTAATGAACCCATTGAGGATTTTCTGACATGTTTGTAATTTTGACAGAGTATCAAAAATGAGGCTGTATGATATTTTAATAGTTTCATTAACTATTGCAGAGACATGAACATTTCAGAGCAAAACGTTATCGGAAAATAATCCCTCACTAGAAGAAGTGTTAGCCATAGCAGAGGTGAAAGGAATGAGAACCAAAATTACAAAACATAGAGGTAAATGCAATGACACAAAAGGACCCCCTCAGAAATTTAGGAAGAAGTCATATGACTAAAGAAGTAAGCATGTGTGCAACAGTGGATGGGAGTACCTCTAGCACTGAAGCCACACAGACATACACCAGAGGCTTCATGGCACAAGAGGTACCCTTTGCATTGAAGACACTGATGTACTCGGAACTTAATTTCTCTGCTAAAGACAGATATGTCAAGTGGCTCCAGGGCCTAGTTTGGCTCCCAGTCCACCCCTGGCCACAGTTTACTTTGGATCACATCTATAGGGCACGGAGTTGATACTCTATACAAACCATAAACCACTAAAACACAGTTTTAGCTCTGATGAAAAGAAACGAACAACACACCCAGATTGGCTGGGATGGCAGCTAAACGTCAAAGGGGAATACCTCCCAGGATGAGACAATAAACAGACATATTGATAATCAAGATCACCATATGAAACTAAGAGCAATTAATATGTCCTCAATCATAAATGCATAGTCCGAAAAATAGAAGACTTTGAAGACCCATGGCCACTACAGTCCACTTGTGATAAAAGTATATAAGCTCTAAATAATAATATAAACCAAAGGTGGCTGACAGAGAGCAGTCCTCCCGTACCACCCCATACCCCCACCCCATATGGACCCATGTTTGAAGGTGGCATGTAAACCTCCATTGGAAATAAACATAATACACATAAAACATAAACATAATACATAAACATGAATGTGTCATAGTGGTCAAGAAGAAAGTCAAGACTTTGGGCATTTATCTCAACAGTAATCTTAATATGAAAGCACAGGTCGGTAGTCTGGTGGCTTCCTCCTCTTACTGTATTAAGTTGCTCTCACATGCTCGACCATTCCTCTCCCATACTAGCAGGGAAACACTTGCCAGAGCATTGATTAGCTCCAGGCTTGATTATTGCAGTAGCCTGTTAATTAGTCTCTCAAATGGTGAGTTTAATAGACTGCAGGTTGTGCAGAATAATGCTCTTAGGGTTGTCTTGGACAAGAAAAGTTATGATCATATTTCTGAGGCGAGAAGGGAACTTCACTGGCTCCCTATTAGGGAACGTATCCTCTTCCGGCTCTTATCCAACTCTTTTAATTGCCTGAAACATTCAGGCCCTAGTTATCTCAGTGAGGAACTACGACCTAAAGTGAGTAAACATAATCTCAGATCCAACAACCAATATCATTTTATGATTCTGGTATGTAAACCATCACAAACTAAGGCTGGTTTCTTTTTCTCTGCAGCTCCTGTGGCCTGGAACAATTTGCCCTTGAAACTGAGATCAGAAAACTCCATTCATGTATTTAGAAAAGGTCTGAAAACACATTTGTTTAAATAATCTACCACTGGTATACTCATCTCTTGATCTTCTTCTCACCTATGTATTCTGCCCAATCATTTATACCATTTGTTTGTCAGCGCCCTTAAGCCTTCGGGTCAGTGGTTTCTGCGCTATACAAATGTTAAATAAAATAAATAAAATTGATAATAACGATAACTGTAATGCCCAGCTAATGGCAATATAGATGTGTAAGATATTCAAAAGGCAGCAAACAGACTCCAAATAAGAGACAAAAGGTGCTCCGAATATAAGGGTAATCTGACAATGGTTTTTCGACCACAAAGAAATACTCAAGAACAATGGACTGTGGAATTAAGGATAGTTTGAGAACTATATATCCTGTTATTGAACAATCGCAAACCATCTATCTAAAGTGTATATCATGGAACACCAGGGGCAATCAGCATCTATTTACGAATATTGACGCAGCGCAAATGCTTAAGGAAAATAATTGTATTTTCCTACAGGAACCTTGGCTCCTGGTTGAACCATTTGTTGATGGCTATGAATTAATTTCACAATTTGCAAATCCCTGTAAAGGAGGTAGGCCATCGGTTGGCCTTATTATTGCTCCTAAGACTACCTTGGGTCTCTCAACATTAGTGATCTCTGGTCTCCCGGTTGGGATACTGGCGGTCAAAGGGTCCTCTCGAGATGGCCTGCTGGAGATTCTACTGATCAATGTTTATTGGCACTTAGAGCTCACCTCACTCGAGGAATTTTTTGAAAAAAATGTGGAACTAGTACTAGACAGGAGATCCACGACTTCACATGGTAAAGTGATTCTTGCAGGAGATCTTAATTCAGACTACCGTATCGCTTCCGATGAAGACTATAATGACCTCGGTGAAGTAATGATAGATGGAATTGACATGAGTCAGAAAACATATTGGGGTAGAATGTGGCGTCTCTCTCTTGAAACTGTGGGGTTGGTTTGCCTTAATGGAATAAAAGATCCAAATCTGCCCACTCCACCAACGTGGCAGAAGGGTGCGTGCTCATCTATGATCGATTATATTTTTGTTGATGACTTGCCAAATTGACACTTGGCTTTACTGTAAATCCTAACATATGGAGTGACCACAATACCCTTAAAGTAGACTTCTCTCTCCCTGTCAATACGACACTTAAAGGTGGCGCAACAAATCTGAGAATCTTGGGAAAAGAGTTAGGTATTAGATGGTCACCGCGCAATATAGAAAAACGTAACAGCAAATTAATAGATACTTAGGATAGCACTCCCTATGTATGGAAACAACAAATGTCAATGCACCGAGTTTGATAGCTTTTTGAGCGATTTGCTAGGGAGGGTACAACATAAACTAAGAAGGAGGGTCTATAAAAAAAAGCATATGCATACTTATGATGAGTGTGTAGCAAAAGATAAATCCTCTATGCTCCAGATGTTTAGACAGATCCGTAAATCCAAAAGAGGCCAATTAGAGAAGATTTCTATTATTAAAAAGGCACGGCAGAAATATAAAATGTTCTCTATTTCTAAAAAAGCCTCTATTTTGCAAAAAGATGCACAAATTATGCTGAGTGTCTTGTTGAAAAGAGACATAAGGTCATTTTGGGAACTTAAAAATCGCCAAGAGATCCCATGTATGATAGGCCAACTTAATGGAGTTTCCCAGAAAACATTTCTCCATTTCTTCTCAGAGCTCTATGGGAATTGGCTGGATGTCTGTCAACTAATGGCAGGAGGAGACTCTGTGGAAAGAATATGTTGGGAACCTAGAATAGAATACTGGGATATACGTAAATTAATTAAGATGTTCAAGAAATCCTGTGCCACAGGTCCCAATGGGCCAACCAACAATACAATGGAAGGTATGCCAACAATTTGGGCTATACCTACAATACCTTTTAAAAGCGTTGTAGAAAGCAGTATTATACTAACTAGTTGGCAAACAGTGCATATTATACCCATTTTTAAATGGGGCGAATGAAATGCAGCAAAAAATTATAGGCCAATAGCACTGATAGACGCAGACTGCAGATTATTTGCGTTACTTTTCCTTTCACATGTTAATGACTGGATGGAGAAGTCACATATCCTAAATAAGTTCCAGACTGGCTTTAGAGTAGGACACTCTACACATCTGAATGGACTAGTTAGCCATGAGAGCCTTCCAAGACTCAGCATGGGGAAAATTTGGTGGTAAACTATATGTTGCCTCAATCGACCTAGTCTACTGCATTCGACTCTGTTATTCGGTCACGCCACTGGTCTAAACTTGCACATTGAGGTATCCCTGAGGCCCTGTTAAAATTAATAATGGCAATGTATGAATACTCAGAGATACACGTCCGTCTGAATCTGGAGGGAAATCTGTT
This sequence comes from Ambystoma mexicanum, assembly GCF_040938575.1. Lineage (NCBI taxonomy): Eukaryota > Metazoa > Chordata > Amphibia > Caudata > Ambystomatidae > Ambystoma > Ambystoma mexicanum. The sequence continues at coordinate 947,020,110 of NC_090922.1, forward strand.
CAGACGGATTAAAACTTTTGAAGGAGTGAGGCAGGGTTGCTCCCAAGCAACCTGCCTCTTCAACCTCTATGTAGCGGACGCAAGTGACTATTTGGAAGAGGTGGGTCTCGTAAGTGGAAGGCTAGAGGACATAAGGATATCGTGGTTGGCATGCAGCAATGATTTTATCCTTTTTGATGAAACAAGGGTGGGACTGCAACGATTGATTGTCAAATTTGCTGAAATTACAAAAATCAATGGGTTGAAAATAAATTTTAATAATTCCCCCATTTTGGCTATCTCAAAAGGTGAGAAGGAAAAAAAAACGGGCTGGACAATAGATGGGCAACGATTTAAAAGAGCGCATACAAATTCTCTACCTAGGATTTCCAATATTTGCACAACCATCAAACTTGGGGCTCTGTTCCTATTTAAAACAGAAGGCTCTCCCCTTGATAGCACAGATAGTTAATTTGGACCGAAAAATGTGGACGGTTTTCCATAAAACCAGCAGTTGAATTCTATGAAGGAAAAATAGTCCCAAAAAGTGATTTATGGGATGGAGCTACACTTTTTGGAATTGCAGAATTTTTGGGAAACCATTGAAGGATTGATTTGCAGAAAAGTCTTAAAATTACCAAATAATATCCCAATGTCGGCAATTCATTTTGTGTCTCTGAAAGCGAGATCGTTGTGGCGGATGATGGCACTTTACCGTAGCCTATTAGTCTCCCTGAGTGAAACTCTGTATGAGGATTTAGGGAAACTGTTTTCCACTCAGGGAAGTATTATAGGGAATAAATACCTGAGCATCTTTAGGGATTTTTGCTATCAAACACTATGAGATTGGTCTATTGATAAGGAGACACTTCTGAGAAATCCAGAGAAGGTTAAAAGGATTATATATGACTATGGGGGTCATTACGAGTTTGGATGTAGCATTGGCACTAGTAACGCCATGACTGCCTCCAAACCTGGGTCCAGGTCCGGTCTGGCAGAATGGGAACTTACCGGGATATTCCAACCTGTGCGGACCCGGTAAATCCCCATTCAGTTTACCATTCCCCATTCCCTAATAGGGCTCAAACGGGAATGTGGAAGGCGCTAATAACGGACCCGTTATTAGCACCAAGGTCCCTTAACGGGACCCGCAGTAAGGGACCTCGAAATAGGGCAGTAAGGGTTTACCGGCACCGGTCTCCTTACCGGTGCCCGTTAACCCTTACCGCCCACCTCATAATGAGGCTCTATGACTGTATAATCACGACAGAGAAATTTCACAGCTACCCGTCTCTCTCTCATTTAAAATATGAGCATCGTAAAAGGGAGTCTCTCTCGTTTATGATGACACAATTTCCAAACCGATATTATCACTCCCTTCTCCTTAAATCAAGCTGGAATATCCTCCCAACTAAAGAAGTAATGAAGAGAATGAAATTGGTTGAGGATACAAATACCCTGTGTAGATTCTGCCAAAGGATAGGGGTAGTGGAAACCAGCCACCATCTTTTCCTTGAATGTACCGAGCTTAAGGCGAAAAGAAGAATATATATGGAGAAATTTGCCAAATGTGGAATTTTAGGGGAAGATGACTACATTTGGGCTAGATGCCTTTGAATTGGTAGTACTGTGGAAGGACTGGCAGCGGCAGGCTTCATTAAATCTATAGACCTATACCCAGATTCCCCTTCTCTCATGGGAAATTCTTAATCTGATGATCTGCTGCTATTGTGGAGTTTTGGTTAACTATGATACTTTTTTCTCTTTAAGGTCCTTCCTTAACTCACTTTTCTGTACTCTTTTGTCTCCATACTATCCTACTATCTATGATGTTTCTGGTTTAAAGCCATCTATGGAGTTTTGAATAATAAGGTTTAGGATGATTAATTTTAGATAAGGTGTACAGTGTATATGTTTTTTTTTCTCGAATTTGAGTATTGAGGCAGTGTCTTTTCTATGAAGATGCTTTTAATACACTGCTGTGTAACTGTGAACCTGCTAAATGAGATGGTAATTTTTTATCTAAAAACAAATATCCCAAGAAATAAAAAATGACAACATAAGGCACAAGATGAAACAAAGACAAAACAAAATTAAGGCCAAAATGATTCCACCCATTCATTCGTGGTAACAAACTTTCCAGCAGGTGACAAGAGTGAAAGGTTGAATGCTCATCAAAGACAAGAATACCCTATCAAAATATCAAAATATAACACATACATTTCAACCGAATTTCAGAAAACTACGTGGTACTAGAAGATGGAGGCAGATGGAGGATGTAAAAATTAGTGCTACACAAAAAAGCCAATGGCACAGAAGATGATATGAAAAATCACAAATCCAATCGCACAAACAGGATTATAGACACAGAACCATTTTCAAGTATACACAACGATGAATGACAATTGTGAGGTATTCATTCATCTGCACGGTGGTTGTGCACTCATCTGCGCTTTTTTTAAATGTTTAACAACCTTGGGAAAATGTGTAGGGCTAATCAACACACATTTTCCTATGCTCACATCACGACAAATGCATAGACCCGTTTACTCTGGATGGACACAGCCTACAGGCACTGTCCACTCTGTCCTATTTAGTTGGAATGTAACAGCCAGGAATAACTCTGTCCTCTCCAGGAAGACGGAGGAACACGCTCCCCCTGCCATGGCCAGCCTGCTTAATGAACAAAGGTTCTATGGTTCTGCCCTGCTCTTTTGTTGGGCCCTGCAGCTGGTGACAGCGATTAGCATAATAATTATATGGTACATCAAACAGGCCCACATAGGGCCTGGCTGCAGAGGTTACCAAAGGGAACAGGAAACCCCAACACCATTTCACATACAACTGTCAACCTGAAGCTAGGTCCCACCCTCAGTATCTATGACAGTGGGCTGTCATGTCTGGGACTAAGCGTTTATAGTAGGCCACCCTGCATGGGTACCCCATTCATGAGATACAAGTATGTGGTTTGTAGGAACCAGACAGTATGGTATCACTGCAGCTCCAAGGGAGACATGCTGCTTTAATCAGAAGCAAGCATTCCGTTGTATCAGCGCACACCAAAGCTAAATGCATTTCAAGAAAGAATCTCTAAATGGATTTAAACCAAAAACTTGGGGTGCAGGGAAGGAATACGGGCCCTGGTACGAAACCTTAACAACATACAACGAAAAAGGGTTTAAAAACTTTAGACACTCCCGTCCCCTGCATACCACTAATACAGCCAAATATTCAAACCAATGCTCCACAGTTTAATGACACATCAAGTTAAATAAGAATAGAACAAAGAACACAAATAAACATGTCATAAATGTCTGATCACCCTGTACAGTCTTATAGGTTCCTTAAACAATGATACAATTTATTCAGATGGAGTCCATCAAGCTCAACGCGCTTCAGGGTACCAAACCCATTCCTCAGGAGCATACTTCTGTGAATGTACACAAAACAAACCAATTCAGGTCCACATTACATGTATCAAAATCCATATAATCCACAGTTAAAATAACTTTTTCATGCAGTTTCACAACACCTTCACCCCAAATGTGTTGTCCCTTCAAAGAGTATCCACCAAGTGACTCTCGCAAGTATGCACAATGTTATGGAATTCGATGTGAGGGAGTGCTAAAACAAGATTTTCAATCCACAACCTATCATATCCAGATCTTAAATACATGTTCCCTCAACCTGATTCTCTTAACTATAGAGGAGTTGGCTAAGTCAATGGACTGCATTGACAAAGAGATACTAGAATTAAAAAATCAATTAAGTACCTTTAAAATTGAGCAGGAATGATCAAGTATCTTGCAAGATATAAGCCATAAAATAGTTGCATACAAAAACGACATCGAACAACGGAAGTTGAGGAAATTCAAGAGAGATACCTTGGATTATCTCAATAATATAGCTTACTCTTGGCAAGAATATTACGCCCAGAGGAATGGAAATAGATTCCCTAATCCACGCCCAGGTCCATATAGTTCAGATAACAGAAGTGACAGTAGTTTTGGATATCCAATTACATCCATTAGACCTATACTCAGCAGACCAGTAGATATTACAGCAGTTAGCAACAATTCTGCAGGAACAAATACTGGGGTGACTCACCCAGAATCTATGTTTTTTTTAGAAACAAGCAAACCAGATCTGGGAAAAGGAGCATCAAGACAAAAAAACAAATATTGGAAAACATCATAGTCAATATTTCTAGTAAAACTCTTAGTCTCAGCCAATTGGACATTCTGAACAAAGGACTACATCCAATACTATCCTTTTTGTAGAGAAGGTCAATTTACACAGTTTATTACGCACAACTAGACTCAAACTCTTTTTTGAAATGCAAGACATGGGGAGTGAATCCGGTGTACTAGATGACAAACTGGAGATGAAGCCAAACATTTTTTTTTTGTATCCATATATTCAGAATCATGTTTAAACACAAGGTTGAACTTGACTTGAAGAAGATTAACTACCATAAAAAAACTCCCTTCAATATCAAGAACCAGCAACTGAAGATTTAATTTCTATCAAGGAATGAGCAATTAATATTGAAGCCAGCTGACAAAGGGGGAGCTATTGTTATAATGGATACGTCCTTTTACCATAGTAGTGTGTTAACCTATTGAAAGATGAATCCACATATGTATTGTTGGATCAGGATCCCACTATCGAGATTACATTTCTCATCAACATTACCATTGAGAAAGCATTTGAGAATGATTGTGTCTCTCAAAAGACCAAGCTTTTTCTTCTGAATGGATTTCCCATAGCACAAGTCTTCTATGTACTGCTCAAGATACACAAGGATCAACTCAAACCACCTTTGAGACCTACTGTGGCTGGTACCGATAGCTTCCTGGATCCATTAGCTACACATGTGGATAAGATTCTACAACCTTTTATTCAGAATAGTCCTACTTATCTCAGAGATACAACACACTTTTTGACATGTTTGCAGGAGATTGTATGCCTATCACCAGAGTGTCTTTTATTTTCTCTTGATGTGTTTAGTCTATATACATCTATATCACAGGACAAAGGGATTGAAGCAAATGAATGGATACTTTTACACTCTGAAAATGTAAAAGGTCAAAGAAAATTCATCATATAAACGATTACTATTATTTTGTACAATAACTTTTTACGTTACCAGGGCAAGTTTTATGCCCAAGCCTCAGGAATATCTATGGGGTCAGCCATGGCGCCTGCATATGCTAATATATTCATGTGTTTTTGAAAAAAGGTTTGTACTAGAAAACATGGAGTAGGCGTTCAGGATTTTAGTCTGAAGGCGATATATTGACAACATTTTTGGTATTTGGTGAAGTTACAGTCAATATCTTCTAAACTTTTTTGAATATGTAAACCATGTGTATTCATGCATCAAGTTCACTCTGGAGATTGGTAATCCCGCTCTACACTTTCTTGATGTGCAACTATCCATTGTTGATACCAACATTTTGACTACCATGTACCACAAACCTACTGACGTCAATAACTTGTTACATTTTTCTAGTTTCCATCCAAAGGCCATGACCAAAGCTTTGCCGTATAGTCAAATGATAAGACTTAAAATAATTATTTCTGACTCTGAAACATACTCTACAGAACGTTCAGAGCTAGCTAGCAGGTTTGCGAATAGAGGCTATCCTGAGGATGTATTAGGAGAGGCCAAAGTTAGAGCCACCTTGATCTCGAAAGAACAATTGTTGAAACCCAAGGAGAAAGGAACCTCTCCACCGCTACTGAACATTTGAAAATATTCTAGACATAGTTTATATATTGGTAACATCATTAAAAAAAAACTGGACAATACTTCACCATGATCCTATCCTTTTGAAATTGTTTCCAAAACGGAAAAGTCTTTGCCACGGTTCTTAGAAGTAGTTCACGGAAGAAAGGCTCATATGTCAGGTCACAAGCTGACTAGGCCTGCAAGTTGATAAAGTTCCACAAACTTTTGCGGTGAGAGGTAAGTTCTCTCGGTCGGGTTTTCACAGTACCTTATATTGAAGAAAAAGATGCAGCTGAAGACTTCTGTTCCTGGCATTTCCTGCAGATCTCGCTGTTCCTGAGCCTCAGTTGTGGGGACAATAGGGAGGACGTCGGGGGACTCCTGCACTGCACGGGGACAGGTCACAAAGCTGGCAAATTGGCAAATCTTTGATTCCGTTTGCGGTTCTTCAAGTACACAAGCTAGTGTCCTTCCCCCCTGGTTTATCATAAACAGCTCAGAGAATGGTATCCAAGTGGCTTACAAGTTGATTGGTCCTACTAACTCAAAGGAAGAAGTCATCCTTGAAGGGCTTCTCTGTCAAGATAAACTTGTCAATTCGGACCTGCAGCAGGGCTCCACCGGGCAACCGAACGGTCCAGTAGTTGCAGCAGCTGTCCTCTTCCAGCTCGTCTTTGGTTCTTTCGTTCCAGTGTTCGACTCTGCCTTCCAAGCCAAGAGACTCACCTTTTAAACAGTTTTCTCCGATTCATTCTAGCCTAGCTGCCACTCACCCAGCAGGGTAGCTGTCCTTGGTGGACAGTCAGCCAGCCAATCATGCAAGAGTGCATTTGGGTCTCCCAGGAGACTAAGCACAGGGAGTTTAGAGCACCTCCCTCACTTCCTCCCCACCCCAAGTACTTGTGCGCCAGAGGCGGTCTTCAGTCCTGAAACCCGCCAAAGGCATAGAAACAAAGGGACCAAACCTAGTTTGGCGTACAGAGACAAACTCTAGAAGGACCTTTCCAAAAAGAAATGGCAAAAACAGAATACCGGGACCTATTTAAACAAAGGAGGATCAAGCACCATCCTGAAAAACATTGCTCCTGCGATTTAACGCTACCGCAGTTTACGGTCGGGAAAAATCATGGTATTTCGTTGTAAAACCACTGCCACCAGCCAGGGTAGCATTGACTGCTACATGAGTTACATGAGTTTCTAGACACAGGGGGTACTAGGTAACCCCTGCAGCACACTCCAGCGCTCTATTGTAAGATAGTGTGTGCTAGGTCTAGGAATTTAAAAAGTCTAGTAAAGTCAATTTAACTTTACATTCTCTGGGAAATGTATCCCAGAGAAGGTATTTTAACCTTGGGATAGCCTAGAAAGGCTTTCCTGTGTTACTGCACTAAGGGTGCTGTGTAACGCACATGAAAAGATGATGCCTATGGAGTTGTCGAAAAACTCCATTGTCAAAGAACATAAGAGTAAAACACACATCAAAATACATGAGAGAGTGGGGAAAAAAGGCTCACACTCTCTCCAGGTAAAGAAATGAAGTCCTCAAAATCCAGCAAAGTTGCTGGGGGTCTCTAAGGTGAAGGGAATTAGCACATTTATGAAAATTCTCCCTAACAGCCCTCTTTTGGCAGATCATCTGAAGAGTTTGCAAGGAGTAGCAAGAAGAACTCATCATTGGATTCTGGCTGAAGGTACAGTCTGCCTTATATCTTCTGCCAGTGAAAGTATTTCCAAAGAGGGAATCAAGATCCCTTCCCTAAACATCTCGCAGGGAACAGATGGAGATAAAGACCTCTGAGTACATCCAGCTGCTCTAGAACTGGTACCCAGCCAGCACACAGCATGCCCCGCTAAGTTCTGCAGCAAGCTTCCCATGTAGGAAGTGCCAGAAGGCTCTCTGAATCTACAAAAAAGAGACACAACAGCAGCATGCAACACACTCCTCAGTTTTGGGCCATCTGCCATGAAGGACGACACTAGCCCACTAAAGAAGCTGGGAGAAGTGCCTCGAAGAGCATCTACCAATATCTGCCTTAGAGGACATTTTTGGGCCAGTCGAGTTCCTTGAGCTGCAACCGACTGAAAACCTGAGCGCTGTCAAGCCGCAGTCACTTAAAGACATGCAAGACATCTCAAACCAGTGCTTCAGAACCACTGGTCTGCACTGAACTAATGACTCCTGCCCCGAGCCACTGTGTTCATCCAACTTTGCTCACCAAATCATTTTTCCGCCTGATACCTACATCCCTCTGGGGGCAAGCATAGTTTCTCAACATCCTAGTGTGTCAGTGAGGTCAAGGGCCAATGTGGCATCCCACAGGTCCTAGGCCTCAGCACAGTCTATAAGTTGCCCTGTAATTGTTCTACTTTTAACCAGGTAGCAGTTAAAAAGCTCCTGCAGGAGGAGAGGACACCAGCGCTGGAGGAACAAAAACAGTGGGACAAGGTCACCATATAGCTGTGCAAACTGGTACTCGAAGAGAAGAAGGAATCCAACAGATCCCCCTCTAGCAAAAGTAGCAGTTGTGGCTCAAACCAGGGTGCCCAGGATAGGCCCTAGCACCACATCCCCAGAGACTTAGTGCTGGCTTATGAAGTGGGGAAGAGCATCTTTGACTGGTTTGAAATGCTCAAGCTTGCATTTCACCTACAGGAAGTAGAGGAGGGATTGTGGGGTACAGCCTGGATGAATTGCTTACCAACACCAAGGACTGATGCAATTCTTCAGGAAAGGCCAGTTTTATGAGAGCAGGAAGGCAGCTCTCCTTAGGAAGTTCTGTAAAACACCTAGCAGTATCTCAAAAGCTTCAGAGAGGTTGACAATAAAGGTCAGAAGAGATTTGAAGCATTCACACACATGTCCTTGAAATATCTGAGCTGGTGGGTGTCTGGTAAGAAAGTTGACATATTTAAATGGATGCACAATTTGATTGCATGTGAGCATGTATTGAAGAATTATGAGTTTAACCAATACCAGCATCTTGTGGACAAGACTTTTACAGACCCTAGTGATGTGGCAGGATTGTTATGCTATGGTATAATATGTTACATTATGGTCTCTTTTATATTTAGGCCTCAGATCCTCCATTTTGTCTTTGCTTGAGGCCTCCTGCAGCACTCAGATCCTCTGACATGCACACACTCCGCCTGGTGCAGATTAGACAAAGACCCTGCAACAAGGCAAAGGGACATGTCAGACCTTCTCTTCCGTTTGCTCTCTTCAAGTGTAGCATCAGCACAATATATGTTAGATAACAGTGTTTCTGTGAATGCTGCTTATCAATATTACAACACAATGTACCCAGACCATGTACATCAGAAGGTCACATGTGAGAGGCTGACAGTTATAGCCAAAATTCTGCAATGTCATGCCAAGTAACACCCCCCATTGTGAATATGCTCTAAACATATTAGTGATTGCTTATGATATGGTGCTTATGATATGGTGTGCGCTCTATCCCAGTTTCCAGTAATACTCAACTGTTCATCGAACAGGTGTATATCAATGTAAACAAAACAACTGCAGTCAGAGACACTGCGTCTAGGCTCACTGCTGTTACACTGAAGTGGGTGCAGCCAGGATAGTTTATTACTAGGCCTGATTGTAGGGTCCATGGGTTTGATGGACAGAGTATGTGCCCGTTGGCGATAGTAGAGTTCAGTTGGCAAGGTGAAACAACCCAGTACTGAGTAGCGGTGAAATACTCAATCCCTATCCCATGTCTGTTGGGTAATCATCTTCCTGACCCCAAGATATTGGCAGTGGCTACCAGATCGAAGGACAGAGAGGCCGCCAGATGAAAGGCTCTCAGAGCCTTGGGGGCTGGAGTGCTTTGAGAGGGCTTGTGAGAGGGACCGGCATTGCCTGTAGACGCTGGTCCAGTTCCACGGATTGCTGAGTTGCCTACTCCTGCAGGAGAGGGGCCAGTAGCTACTGAGGACCATACTTGGATATCAGGGGACTCAGTGACTTCAGAGTTGCCTCACACATCGCTGGAAACTGAGGCGGAGGACCAGGTAAGTACAGGCCTGAAATGACTACCCAAGCTGGATGAGTTTAGAACAGCTGGGGCATCGATCAGACAGCCTTCTTTAAATCCCAGAAATAGTGTCCACTCTGGCAGGCCTGCAGAAGCAGGCAAAGGAGCAGGCTAGGGTTAAGGCCCCTGGACTGTTCAAAGTTTACTAGGAGGATGGACTCCTGTACAGTGAGCCAAAAGACTCTGAGGGTGAGGGCACCAGAAGGTTGGTGATTCTACAATGCCAAAGAAAGTTCCTTTTAGATGTGGTTCACCAAATTCCTTTAGCGGGTCACTTGGGATTGACTAAGATATCAGATTGGTTGTCTGCTCACTTTAACTGACCGGAGTTTGGTGTAAAAGTTAAGAAATGTGTCCGGTCCTGACTGACTTGTCAGGTTTCTGGCAAGTCAGGTGGGGCCACAAAGTCCCCCTTAATTCCACTACCTATGGTTGCATGGTCTTTCAAGAAAATAGGCCTGCACATAGTGGGTCTTTTGGATCCCATAACCAGCTCAGGAAACATATATATCTTGGTGGTGGTAGAACACAACACTAGGTACCCTGAGGCTATGTGGGAAGATTGTGGAGTCACATACCATTTCTCTACATGTTTCCACCCACAAATGAATGGGCTTGTTGAGTGGTTCAACAAGATCCTGAAAAGCATGATAGGTGGCTTGGAAGAGCACCTGAAGAGAAAATGAGATATTCTCCTGCCATGCCTTCTGTTTACCTACAGCGAGGTGCGACAGAACGGAGTCGGGTTTAGCCCCTTTGAGCTTCTGTTTGCACTCCCTGCATGAGGTCCCCTCAATCTAGTGAGAGAGGGATGGAAAGGGCAACTCCTCATCCCCCACATGAGATGTGGTGGACCTTGTACTTGGCCTTCGGTCTAGAATTACAAAGTACATGGAACAGTCAACCAAGAATCTAAAAATCTGTCAGGAGCTGATCAAGCAATGGCCAACGGAAAGGCCACTGGGAAAGTTTATTGTCCATGCCAGTTGGTGTGCATTATTGAACCTGTCAAACCCAGTGCCCATCAAGACAAGTGAACTCGGCCTTACCGTGTTCTGGAAAAGTCAGTGAGGAAAATCATCTCATTGAGCTGAAAGGATCTAAATAGATGTGCAGGGTCTTTCACATCAACCGTCTAAAACTCCATTATAGCTGGGATGTTTTGGCCATGGCTTTATTGACATATGGAGAGACTGAGGAGGAGACCAATGCCCTCCCAGACCTCCTGCGAACTGAAGCCACAGATGGGTCAGTTGAAGGTGTCGACCTTGCAAAAGACCTGTCAGAAAAGCAACAGACAGACTGTTGCCATTTACTGGGACAGTTTGCCAGTCTGTTTTCGCTGACTGCAGGTTGCACAGATTGTGCACCCATGACATGGACACCGGATACAGTAAGCCGGTGAAGAGCAGGATGCACCGGATGTCTGATAAGTTCATGGACACCATAAAGAAGAAAGTTTCCAAGATGCTGTCCCTGGGAGTGATAGAGCCATTCCACAACCCAGGGGCTAGCCCTGTGGTACTGGTCCCTAAAAAGACCAGTGGTGGAAAGACTGAAGTTGGCATTTGTGTTGACTGCAGGGGGATTGATTCTGTCATGAAGACAGATACTCACCCCATTCCTTGGGCAGAGGATCTCATTGACAAGTTCAGCACTGCCATGTAAATGAGAATCTTTGACCTCACAGCAGGGTTTTGGCAGGTCGGCATGACAGACAGAGCGAGAGAGAGGTCAGCATTATCAACCGCCGAAGGACATTATCAGTTTACTGTGATGCCCTTTGCATTGAAGAATGCCCCTGCCACTTTCCAGAGGATGGTTAATCAGGTTTTGTTTGGACTGGAATAAGTACAGAAAGTGCCATATAGCGCAGGGCACAGTGACTTATATAGGCCATCTGGTCGGTGGAGGTGAGAAACAATCACTCAAAGCGAAGGCACAGGCTGTGAAGCATTGGGACATCCCCACCACACAGACACAGGCAAGAGCCTTTCTAGGCCTCACTGGGTACTACCGGTCGTTCATCAAGGGTTGTAGGACCACTGTCATGTCCCTTAATGATGTAACTTCCAAGAAAATGCTAAAGAAGGTAACGTACATCCCTGCCTGTCAAACCTTCTTTGAGCGTTTTAAAGGACGGATTGTGCAGGGCCTCACGTTTGAAAGTGCCAAACTATGGTCGGGAGTTCATTATCCAGACTGACACCTGTGATTTGTGGATTGGAGCAGTGATAGCGCAGCTGTACTCTTAAGGGGTAGAGCAACCTGTCGCCTACATTAGCAGGCGATTGACAAAAAGGGAAAGGGACTGGGCCATTGTTGAAAAAGGGGCTTACACCACCATGTGGGAAGTAAACAAACTGAAAACCTACATCTTTGGTTCACACTTTACTATCCAAATAGACAACCAGCCTCTTTGATGTTTAATGGCCTTGCACGTGTTGAACCCTAAGCTTTTGCAATGGGCCATAGCCCTAAAAGGATTAGATATTAGATATGGACATCCAGCACACGATAGGCTCTCAGCATGGAAATTCAGATGGCCTCAGCTAGTACTTTCACATAGATGATGATCCAGACCCTCAGTACAGTGTTGGTTCACATGTTGAGGCTGGGGGGCATGTGAGGAATTAGACCATCTGCACAGTGGATGTGCACTCGCCTGGACTTTTTAAAAGATTGTAATTAAATGGGATGATGGTAGACAAACCTCAGGAAAATGTGTGTGACTAAACCACACACATATTCCTATGCTCACACCATGGAAAACGAATAGACCTTGGTACTTTGGGTGGACAAATCCTACCGGCATAGTTTACATTGTCATATTTAGTTAGGAATTAGTCAAATTGATTGAGAAATGACGATCAAATGGTGCATTTAACCGATTTTGGTCATTACCATTCGATCAATGTTTTCAAGATACCGAACACGGAGAGCAGGGCGTGCAAGGGTGTCCCCTGCTGCCTCAATATTGGAGGAGGGGGATGAAAACAAAATTTAAAAAAAGAAAAAGAGTCCCTGCAGTGTCGAATACGACCCATGTTAGAGGGATGGAACTGATGCCGCAGGCGATGGACAGTGAAAAGGTAAGTAGCGGGTTGGGGTCTGGGGGTTGGGGGATTTTATGGATCTACTGGGTTTTTTGTGATTGGCCATGGTAAAAACATATTTGTGGTGAAATGACTACGGTCAAATCTGCCGCAAACAATTCTACTACGGTCAAACATCCCAAATCCTTTCATTAGAATGTGACAGCTAGGAGTATACTATGTACTCTTCAGGAAGGCCATGTCCAGCCTGATTAACTAACAAAGGCGCAAGGAAATATAGATACAACTAGAGATTGGACCCTCTAGCTCCTGAATTTCAATAAAGTCAACTTTGATTTGATTGAAAAATACTGCAATTCTTATTTAATTTCTCTGCAGCAGGTGTGATAATACACATGGATATTAAGACATAGGATATACAACATTAACGGTACATGGTGTAGTACATGGGTAACACAAACCAAATCAATAATATTTGGAAAATCAATTTGAGCAGTTACATTCTCTATGCATCCTAATGGGGATCACATGAGAAATGAATACTGTAATTGCCAATTAGATGCACATGTATGTGCTACAATGAAGGGTTGAAAGACAACACAAAAACAAGTCAACACAACAGTGTTTCGGCCATTTAGCTAGATGTGAAGAGCTGTGATTAAGTAGGCCTTCATCGGGACATGTGAATTCTTAAGGCTGAAGAATCCTATGTGATCATCATCGTGAGGCACATTGGCACGGAACAAGACCCTTTGATCCATCAGAGACAAGAGGATGGATGGGACTTAGTATCACACATTTCCCCCCCTGTACCTTCCTTTTGCAAAGAACTCTGGTTATGACCTTCTGCAGACATGAGATTGTTGGTGGGGACCCCAGGATTGGTAATTAAGGTAGGCTTAGCCTACACCAATCACTGTGGCACACTTGGCTGTAAAGGAGGGTTGAGCGCCTTGTTTTGCAGATCCTCTGAAGACTTCACCAGGTGTAGCAAAAAGAACTCATCATTGGCTGAAGGTATAGTCTGATTTACATCTTCCGCCAGTGGAGGAAGGCCAGTATTTCCAAAGAGGGAAGCAAGATCCCACCCCTAAACATCTCCTAGCGAACACATGGTGATAAAGGCCTCAGAGTACCCTCTAGCTGCTCCAGAACCAGTACCCAGCCAGCATACAGCTTGACCTGCTAGGCCTTGCAGCAAGCTTCCTAGGTAGGAAGCACCAGAATGTTTCTAAACCTACAGCCATTGACAAGGCATTCACTTAAAGACAACAGCCACATCTTGACCAGTGCTTCAGAACCACCGTTCAGCACTGAGACAATGATTCCTGACTCCGAGCTGCTGTGTAGTTCAGCCTGCAACTGTTAATCCAGCTTAATTCGCTGAACTGTCTTGCCGTCTGATACCAGCAGCTGTTTCCCATCTTGAACTCTGTCACAGAAGCCTGCAAAGTGCCCTGAAGTTGACGCAATCCTGTTGAGCACCAGGACCACTAACAGCACAAGGTATATTGTGGTTCTGGCCTCCTGGTCCTTTCTAGAAGGTCCAAAGAGACATTTTAAGGCTGATTGATCTCTTGGTGCTGAAGCCAAGTAACCGTATGCTGTTGTGATTATTAACCATACTGACTACCCTCCAGAGTGCATCCCTTTTCCTTCTTTGAAACTGTCTGTCCTCTGCATTCCTTTAGAGGGTGGATTGAATTTTGCATTGTTGCTAGAACTGTCTGTTGTGATATAAATAAAGTCAATATTGTTGAAACAACCTCGACTGAACAGTCCCTTTTATCATTGGGTAATAATTGTATTTTCGCTGTCTTGCAACTAACCAACGATCCACAACCTTTTGGAGATAAGACTGTTATTCTGTCCATGTTACCAAAATTGGACAATTGGGTTTATAATTTCCTTTTTATTACAATCTATTTGAATCTCTTCTGGTGTACTAGAGGTGTGGGGTCGATTGATGGTTCCCCGGAAGTTGATTTATCACAAAAATACCTGGGAGACAACCTAGATTCCACAGGTACTGCTGATCAGTATGAAGACCTTGCATGACATGAGGATACGGAAGTGTATCCCGTTGTGACAAATGCATGAACGTAACCACAGGGCACAACACCCAGGCCAAAGGGCAAACAGAGATTGCTATAAAGGTTTAAAGACTGTGATGTCTATTGACATTTTCCTTGTTTATCAGAAAAGAAGATGAATATTTTTATTTATTTTTTATTCATTTGTGTGTAATCTTTTTAGATTTTTACAAAATGAGTTTTTGTCATTACGAAGTAGATGAACTCAAGAAAGTTATCGCAAGAGCTTTGGTCGTCTAAACTTTGGTCGCCTAGACTATGCAGGGAGATCTAGATCATCGTCTAACTCATGGATGCGATTTCACGTTGGCATCAGTGAGGGTTGATCTTTTCCATGGCGATGATTAGAAGTTTAGCCGTTGGAATTAGCCATCTAGTTCGAGTTCCTGTGATTAGACGGTTCCACCACGTATCTTCATCATCTACGAAAGAGTTTATGCGCAGAGGGCCAAAGAAGGCGTCCCTTTCTTGTGCTATCGCCAGGCAGGCCATCAGGAGGTGTCTTATAGTTTCTATTGTTTGCGGATTTTTGCAGAGTCGACAAGTTTTGTCCTTAGTTGCTGCTCTGATAGCTAAAATTTCCTGGGTGGGTAATAGATTAAAACGAGCTTTTAGTAGAGTTTTCATTAGCAGTTTACTAGGATACTTTGTGCAGTACTCCATTGGCTCTCTAAGCTTGTTAGGAGCAGGTGGCAGATGGCTTAGCAGTTTGTTTGATACTGCTTTTTCATTTGTATTTATCCAATCAAGCCATTCCATTTTCGATTTGATTCTTAAAGGGTTTTGGAGTAGTTCTTCTTCTGAACACGCTATCTCCTGCAATGTTTGTTGTTGAGTTTCAACCCAGTGTTTTAGCATCTGGTTGTTTCCTTTGGTAATTTCTTCGTTAATCATGTGGTATATTTGGAGGCTCTCTCGGTGTCGAATCTTTCTGAATAGCTGAATTGTGCTTTGGGTCACTATTGCAGTCAAAGAGAGCAGGCCAAGTTCTCGTCTTATTGCTGCAGACGATGTGGATTTTGGAAGTCCAAGTACTGTTCCCCAGATAAAGCCTTCCAATTTAGGCCAGAGAGTGGACGGGATTGAAGGTGTTGCATCCATGCCGTATACCCAGGACGGAATTACTTTTGCCTTGTAAAACTGGATTGCAGGTAACAGGCTAAATTTGCCATGTTTCCTATCAACTGCTCGGAGCTGGGCTGTTAGATGTTTGGTCTTTGTCCATAAAGATTGTTGCATGCTAGATGCGTTCTTAGAGCTGTCGATTTCAACCGCAAGGTATTTAAACGCTGAGACGACTTCAATTTTTGAGTTGAGGAGGAACCACTGCAGGCTTTCTTTCTTCTTGTTTCCCTTTTTCTGCATAATCAAGATTTTAGTTTTTTTGATTTATTTATCTCCAAATTGTTGTCCTTGGTATACTGTGCGAGGTTGTCCAGTTGGCGCTGGAGTCCGACCTGTGTGTGGTCCAGGATTATCAGGTCGTCGGCATATAGAAGTCAATTGACCCTTACGTTGCCAACTTTGGGTGGAAATGACCTGATCGTATCTTGAGAATCTTTAAAGTCACCTAGGAACGATATGAAAAGAGCGGGCGCCAGCGGGCAGCCCTGTTTCACTCCACGGTGGGAAGGTATATGATCGGATAGTAGACCTTGGTTGTTCAGATGGACAGACACGCTGGTGTTCGAGTGGAGGGCGATTATGGGAGCCAGGATTTCGTCAGGGCAATTCCATGTCTTTAGTTTATTCCATAGTTTAGGCCTGTCAACTCTGTCGAACGCCTGAGATAGGTCGACGAAATCAAGGAAAACTCTTGATGCTCCCGACAAGACTTTGTCTTTAATGATACTCAGGATCATTATATTGGCTGCAGTGCTTGCGCTTTTTTGGAATCCAGTTTGCAGAGGGTCAGTAGAGGGAGAAAGCCGTGCCCATTTCTGAAAGTAGCTCAGGAGGATTGTGCCGAAGACCTTGCCTATGTCATCCAGCAGGGCTATAGGTCGATAGTTGGAGGGGTCCTCTCTGACGCCCTTCTTGAAAATGGGGACGATAACTGCCTGGGTTCAGGAGTCCGGTAGTGTCCTTCGGTTTTTGCAGTCTTTGAAGATCAGACTCAATACTGCTGACCAGTCGTCTGGGTGTTCTTTTAGATCAGAGTTTGCTAACCCGTCCGGTCCAGGGGCTCTTGATAGTTTCAGCCTTGTGATGACTTTTTTTTATCTCGTCTTCTTCTGAGAGGTCCACCCAATATTGTGTTAATTATATTTGTTCCTCCTTTCACTCCACTGTTCAGCATCAGGAGATATGTGAGTGTAGGATGCACAAGGGAGTAAGGAGGAAAGGGGGCAGGTAAGAAAAAAGCACGCCACCTGGTTGCTCTGCTGACATAACAGAGAGCCATACATAACAGAGAGGGCATTAGCTGGCCCCTCACTTCAAGGCCTCCACAGTAAGGCCATGTCTGTTCCTCTGTGACCATCTTTCATCTTCAAGGCAGGATGCCAGATCGGGTGCTGTAATTCCGACCTCGACCATCTTGGGAAGCTGCTGGAGCAGAATCCCATACACACAAAGAAGGTAAGATTGGCTTTTTGGAAACTTTCCACAAATGCAACTATAATATTCTGCCAAACGCTCAAGCATGCAAATACTGCCGCCCCACTGCTAAGTGCATATTTGTGCTGGGAGTGCTTTTACCTCTTAAATCGCCCTAATGCCATTATTTGCAAAAACATGAAAAAAGTTATTTTAAAATAAATGGCTGCTGCTATAGAGTGTTTGTGTGGCAACCATTGGTGAGCCTGCTGCCTCCCCGATTGGGCAGCTCATGGCCTATTTAACCAACTAGTAGCCACCAGCAGGTGTTAGCCAGCCCCTCATTTCAAGGCCCCCAAAGTAAGTCCCTTTCTGTTCCTGTCCGGTCCTGGCAGGGCATTGTGGGCCCCACTACTTTTGCCAATCCCTCAATATGCACCTGGACCCTGGGGTCCTTATTCAGGGGCTCTTGGGCTATGTGATCGGCCCCTCAGCATTTACGTGAGTATGGACTATTTCTATGCTGCCTGCATCATCCTCTTCACTTCTCCTGGCAATCCCTATAAACTATCTTCAGATGGCACTTTTCTTTTCTCTTCTCTTTTTTGTTTCAAAGCACCAACAATAACACCCACTTTCTTCCTGGACTTCACTTCCACTGCCTAAAACCCTGCACTGTGTGCTGAAACATTTGTTGACCTGAAAAGAAAATCGAATTTAGCTGTGCAAACGCCCTGATTTTCATGAGAATGTGTTGACAGGTTTACCCTCTCTGTTCTCTCTCTAGTCTGCAATCTGTTCCCTTACCCTCGTCATTTCCCATTGTCTCTTCCCTATCCTGTCTTTTCATCCCTGTGTGTTTGCTCCCTTCTTGCCTACTGCCTATAACGTACCTAAATTGCTCTGTCTGGTTTAGTGCACCACACCCTGTGCCCCTCACTATGGCACTCTCTATCTTCCCCAACTACTCAAACTGTTTCTATATCTCCTCGCCTTCACCTCTCACTAAGTATGTCAGGAAAAAAACTGAAGAAGGACATACTTGCCTCCAAACCAGACCTTCCCATCACTAACACCTACGTCAGTGCTTCCGCCACAGAGACTCTCACCGACATCCTCTTTGTCGTTCTGTCTCCCGCTCTATGGACTTCCCATATGGCTGCTTTGCTCTCTACTTACTCTTCCTCACACATAAATGGTGGCACCTGGAGGAAGGCCCTTCTTGCCTCCTCTGCCACCTCCAGGGCCATCATAAATGTATATCGAAATGGTACCATCCCAGTACAAGGGCCTCAGCCCAACCTCTCAACTTTCCTCCTTCCTCTTCACAGGCTCCCTTGCCACCTGCCTCTACAGCCACCTGGGCTCCCTGCCAACTATGCCAAACCTGGCTACCTTGCCTCCTACCACCCTCACAACTCCCCCATTGCCACTCTCAACTGTACAGGATCCCTTGCCTACTCACACTACACTGACAACCTCATCAGCCCCCTCTACCTTGCTGCCCTGGCCACCCACTGCCACTGAATCTGGAGCTCCCCTGCTTTCTCTGCCTCCTCCTACCTCTATCTCTCAGGCACTCTTGCCGCTTGTGGGGTGGACCTCTGTCCCCTGCATCCCCCACATAAGTTCTTCAAAAGTGGCAACATGTCGACACACTAAACTGAGACATGGTTTAAGGACAGCTTTGTCACATGTTTTGACACACTCCTCCATGAAGGTTACAAGATCCTCTCTGTGCCCAGGCCCAACAGGCCAGGAGGTGGAGTAGCCTTGATCTTTCCTAAGTGGATCCCTGTTTCGAATATTCTACTCAGGTCTACTCCTCTTTTGAATGCCTGGTCTGCAGGCTCTCTCTCTAACTTGTCACCTCTTTATCTCTGCACACCTTCCATCGGCCGCCTGGCCAGACCACCCTCTTCTTCTATGAATGGGCTGACCTGGCCTCTTCACTCCTCTCCTCCTCTTCCCAACTTCTCCTTCTGGGGGATCTTAACATCAATCTTGACTCTCCTGACTCTTCAGGACCTTTTGGAAACCTATGTGACTCCCTTTCTCTTTCCATTCTACCCTATGATTCTACGCACACTGCTGGCCACATCTTGGATGCTCACATCACCACAGACATGCCACTCTCCATTTCTCTCACTACTTCACTCTCATGGAATTATCATTACCTTCTCATTTGAAGCTCTCTTCTCCTTTGCCAATAGAAAACCCTACACCAACTCCTGCCTTGAAGGTCATCCGAGACATGGAAAGAGTGTCAGCGGGTGCCTTTGCCTCCACCTATGCTCCTTCTTCTACTCCTGCAGCTGACTCCCACCCTGATAGAGCCCTCTCCAACTTTCATTGTTCCATCTCCAACACACTTGACATTCTTGCCCCTGTCATGAGGGTCCAACTGAAGCCTGCGAGAAAGTGCAACTCTTGGTATGACTCAGAACTGGCTGCCGGTAAAACGCAAGTGCAGAGCAGTGGAACGTAAATGTGGATCTTTAGGTGCACCCTCTGAAACTGGCTTACTGTGTTCTTCAAAGGGAATATAGACTCTGCATCAACTCCAAGAAAAGGGTCCAGATTCAAGCCTGTATCTTCGCAGCATCTAACAACAGGGCCAAACTCTTCAAAGTCTGCAAGGGACTGAACAACCCTACCACAGCCGCATCCTCTACTACACGTACCCAGGCCCATGCTCAGCCCTGGCCGCAAACTTCACCACCAAAATACAAGAATTCCTGTCCTCTCTCTCTTCTGCCCCCCCGTGCACCAACATCTCCTGGGCCCCTTCGACCACTCCACCCATCCCTCTCTTCTCTCCTCCCTTTCCCCTATCACACCTGATGAAGTCTTTAGACAAGTTCAATGTATGAAAGCCGCCTCCAAACAGGTGGATCCCTGCCCTTATAAAACCATCAAGGACAATATTGACACTCTCGCTCCAGGGTTGGCTGACCTTTGCAACCTCAATTTTGCCACTGGCGTTTTCCCCACTCCTCTGAAGCACTCTCTTGTACAACCTCTGATCAAAAAACCCTCAGCCAACCCATCCATTCCCTCAAACTATCGCCCAATCTCCATCACCCCTCCTGGAAAGCTTGTGGAGTAGCTGGCAATCACTCAACTTACCCTCCATACTGAATCAATTGGTTTTCTCCATGTCCATCAGTCTGGCTTTGGAGCATCCAGAGGCACAGAAGCTGCTCTTCTGAACACCCGTGAAGACCTGCTCTCAAATCTTGACTCCAACTCTCGCTCTGTCCTCATTCTTCTCGACCTCTCTTCTGCTTTAAATACAGTAAACCACAACATCCTGATCACCTGTCTCTGTGATACCCTGGGCATCACACATCAGGCCCTAACGTTGTTTGCTTCCTTTCTCTCTGACTGGCCCTCCCAGGTGGAACTCGGGCCCTTTCTCTCCTCTACCACTTTCTCTCCTAGTGGTGTCCCCCATGGATCTAATCTTTTCCTGGTTTTTCAATATCTACATGGCCCCCTTGGCCCAAGGGATCTCGACCTTTACCTCTAACTTTTAGTGCTATGCCTATGACTCGCAGCTCTCTTTCAGGCTACCGTTAGCGTCCACCTCTCCTTGCTCTTCCTTGACTGTCTATCCACAATTGAGGCTTGGTGTGCTGCTAACGATCTGTGCCTGAATGCCAGTAAAACAGAGATTGTCCTCTTTGGGACCCCTGTTCCCGCTTTCCCACTTTCTCACTGGCCTGCATCCCTTCGCCCTCTGCCCTCATCTAAAAATGAGGCAAAAAATCTTGGGGTCATCTTTGTCACCACTCTTTCCTTCTCTTCTCACATCTCAGACATCTCTAAAAAGTCCAACATCCAACTACTGCATCTCCTCAGAGATATTCTACCTTTTCTCACTCTCCCACAGAAGCTCATCACCTCGAGAGCCCTGGTTCTCTCTAGGATGGACAATTGCAACAGCCTCTTTCTCAGTCTTCTTAATTCTACTCGCTGTCCTCTAGAACTCAATACAGAACAGAACCGTGAGACCTAAGCCTGGGACTGCATCTCTTCAGCGCTGAAATCCCTCTACTGGCTCCCTGTGGTGGCACGGATATAATTCAAGACCCTCTGCATAATACACAAGACTGCACTGGCTTAACGGGAGTCCCCGCAGCCCCTGCAGTGTGGGGGGGCCCACTATTACATGTCCTGGAAGGGGGCCCCACTTCAAGAAAAAAAAAGAAAAAAAACATTTGTTCACATTTCTTTTTCAAATTTTTCTTTTTGAATTCACTCTGCATTTATAAAGAAATAATTTCAGTAACAGAAATAATTTCTTTATGAAGGAAGAGTGACCACAAAAATAAACTTTCCCTTTGAAGTCCAAGGGCTGCCCCCAGCCCATGATATGGAAGACCCCAGGCTGGAGGCCTGCATGTCTTGGGTTGTGGGGGCCCTATGGCTTCAAAAAGAAATAGTTTATTTTTGAAGTCACTCTGCTTTCATAAAGAAATTATTTCCGTTATGGTTCGGTCCTTAAAGGAAATATTTTCTTTATGAAGTCAGAGTGACTTCAAAAAGAAACAATGGGCCTCATTCTATGTTTGCCGGTCTGAAAACAACGGCGCCGGTAAGCTTACCGGCACCGCTGTTTCCAGACCGGCAAACTATAACTCTGCGGGCAGGTGCCGTCCAACCCGATAGGTCAGACCTGCCAGGTGGATTGGCACCCGTCCGCAGCATTTTCATGAAGCACTGGCACCGTTAACAAAGGTGCCAGTGCTTCCGTGGTCCCCATTCCCATAGAGTTCTATCAGACTCTATGGGAATGGGCACTTGCAATTTACCGGTGCCTGACTTTCCGGGCCACCAGGCTTGTAATCCCCAGGTGTTACCGGGAAGTCAGGCGCCGGTAAATAATTACGGGTACGGTGGCAACCTGCCGGTAGCACGGGCATGGTTACCGCTGGACCTGTAATGAGGCCCAATTTCTTTTTGAAGTAATAGGGCTCCCCTAAACCCCATGACATGTGTGTGTGTGTGAGTGTATTTGGAAAGGGTGTACACTTAAATGTGTTGGTGGCTGCATGTGTAAGTGTATGGTGAAGGGGTGCACACTTAAATGTATGGGTGGGTGCTTGGGTGTGTGTGCCGCTATGGTGAAAAGGTGCACACTTAAATGTATGGGTGGCTGCCTGAGTGTGCCTGCATGGTGAAAGGGTGTACACTTAAATGTGTAAGTGGCTGCCTGTGAGAGTGCATGGTGAAAGGGTGCACACTTAAATGTATGGATGGATCACTGGGTGTGCCTGTATGGTGAAAGAGTGCATACCTAAATGTATGGATAGCTGGTGCACGTGTGTGTATATGGTGAATGGTGTGTGTGCTTGTGTTCAGGGACTCAACAAAACCTACATTTTGGGGGGCTAATCCTTCAAATGCTGGGAGAGGAGCTAACTTCATGGGCAGTGGGGGAGGGGCAAACGTATGTGTGTGGGGGCATCTAACTTCTTTATGCATTTTAATGAGACTATTCTATTGCAGCTTCAATGTTACAAACAGTTAACTTTCTCTCTGTTAAGTCTGAAAGCTCCCACTTATGGAATGCTGTGAGAATGAGGGGTCTCCTGTTCCCTCTCTACCCTTCCAATCACTCCCTTGGCATACAAGTACTAAACCCACATCATGATTTAAATTGCCTAAAGAAATTGCCATTTGAATGCAGGTACTAACAGTGAAATGCTTTACGTTGCTGGGCCCTTGTTAACAGCGAAACCCAGGTGCCATTTAACATCTGTGTGCGGTTCTGTCCGGCAACTGCTCTGAAGGTCAGCCAGGTTGAGTCAACATAGCCCAAAATTTCTTGTGTTTAATGCCTTGATTACTTATTGGTAATCATCATTACTCCTAGCTCTATTCTTCCTCGTCCCTGTCCCTGTGTATGAGGCAGTACTTGTGCATGAGGCAGTACTTGTGTATGAAGCACTCTGCCTCATACACAAGTACTGGGATGAGGTAGAGATACATGGTGGTAATGCCTGACTTAGCTACCTGTAATCTTCATTACTCCTTGTCCCACTCTCAAGGAGCCTCATACGTAAGCTCTGGAACAGGGAAGAGGGACGTGAAGGTAATTTTGGGCCAAGGAGCGGATTTTGGAGTATGGGGTAAGGGGTGGGATGGAGAGGGTATGTGTGGGAACGGGATTGTGTGATAAATCATAACGGTTGTCCATGTCCAGGCTAAGCAGGTATGCTATGTGGCATTGGTGGCTAGAGAGGCATTTTGGTACAACCAGTATAGTTCTTCCTCAGTTTCGTATGACTTTTTTTAACTGCACATTTCTGATAGAGCAGTCCTGCTAAGTGCAATTACCCGGCTAGACTGGCATTTGGGTGCTGCCAGTCTAGCCGTTTCTTACTGTGGCAGTGTATATTTTCCTGGGTATCTGTGATAAAATGATATGATATATGATGTATGTCATTTATAACACGCCTGTACACAAGTGTTTCTAGATGCGACAAGACAAGGGAGCGATCATAGAGGGAGGAGAAGACAAACGATCTTACTAGGCCTTGTGTCATTCAGATCGTGCAAGTGCGAGAATGAGAAGTGCAAGGGGAAATGGAGCGGAGAAGTGCAAGGAAAAGGGGAGGGGAAAACGGGGCAGTAATGCTCTGAGTAAGTGCAGCCAGGGCAGTGCGCTCTGGGTAGTGCAAGGAGAACAAGGGACTGTAAGATTATAGTTACATCCCCTAAGTGCATGGTATGCCCGGAGGCAGTGCAAGGGTGACGGATCAAGAAAGAGCCTGGACTCAGGGAGACTCTGATGGTAGTCAAGCAACCAGTCGGTGCAGCAGACAGGTAGGTCAGGTAGGTCAGTAGGGGAGGGAGAGAGAGAAAGCATAGGAGAAGAGGAAAGTTGTGGGTTGATTCCGGAACTTCAGGTGGTCCACTCAAGTTTAAGAGGGACAGGCAGGCCATTCCAGAGGGAGGCACCTGCAGAGGAGAGTGATCTACCCCCGCTCTCTGCCTGGAGAAGCGTCTAACCCTTAGATAGTTGGAGGAGTTAGGGGAAGGGCCCGAGAAGGAAGGTATTTTGGAAGAGGGCATTGGATTTAGTGTCAGCCCCGACCCCGGAAAGACTTGTGGACAATGCAAAGGGTCTTGAACATGATCCTTGCAGCCACCGGGAGCCAGTGGAGAGATTTCAGGGCTGGAGAGATATGATCCCTGGGCTTGAGGCCAAGGATAAGTCTTGAAGTCCTGTTCTGGATTAGTTACAGAGGGCGGAAAGTAGAGGAAAGCAGATTGAGAAAGAGGCTGTGGCAGTTGTCCAGCCTAGAGAGCAACAGAGCTCTGGAGACAGTGAGCTTCTGAGGAAAAGTGAGAAAGGAAAGAGTCCCTTTGAGGAGCAGCAGTTGGTAGTGGGGCTTCTTGGTGACGTGCGAGATGTGAGGAAAGAAAGAGAGTGGAGTCGAAGATGTCACCAAGGTGTTTGGCCTCGCAGGAAGCCGAAAGAAGAGGGCCCAAGGTGGGCGGCCAGAGTGAGAAAGGGAAATCTGGGGTAGGGGTCCCAATGAGAAGGAGATATGTCTTACTGGCATTAAGGCAGATATTGTAGGAGGTGCACCGATCCTGAATCTCATGACACTGAAAGTTAGAGGGGAAGGTAGAGAACCGTTGGGCCAAAGGGGCCAAGTAGAGGTTGAAAATCCAGGGTGAGAGGCTAAAGCCCTGGGGAATGCCACAGGTAGAGAGAGAGGTGGTGGAGAGAAAAGGACCAAGTTAGACCTGGGAGGGCCAGTCAAAGAGGAAGGAGGTCAACCACTCCAGGGCCTGATCCGTGATGCCCCGGTTCTCACATAGTCAATTGATCAGGATGGCGTGGTTGACTGTGTCAAAAGTACAGGAAACATCAAAGTTAGGGAGCAGATCTTCACAGGTGTTCAGGAGAGCAGCTTCCTTGCCTCTGGCAGCTCTGAAGCCAAACTGATGGTCATGGAGACAGCCAACAGATTCAATGTAGAGTGTAAGCTAGGAGATGGCCAGCTTTTCCAAGAGTTTGCCCAGGAAAGGGGTGATGGAGATTGGGTGATAGTTTACCGCGCAGGTAGGAATGGCAGACGGCTTCTTGAGGAGTGGCTGCACACAGGAGTGCTTAGGGGAGAGGGGAACGTTCAAGTGGCAAAAGAGTGATTACAGAAATCGGCCAAGGTTGGGGCAAGGGAGTCAATATGGTTCTTGATGGTTCTGGAGGAGCAGGGAGCACCTGTTTCATTGACACTTTTATAGATCAGACTTGTCTAGAAACCGTGTCAGTTGTTGTCAGAGAGAAAGAGGACAAAGGAGGAGAAGAGGTAGAGATGGCCAATGGGGGGCCGAGAGAGGAAGAGGGAGAGGAAGAGGAGATAGAGTACAGTATGTCTTGAGTTTTAACTGAGAAGTGAGAGGCCAAAGCCATACAGATGGCCTGGGAGGGAACAGGAGAGGTAGAGACTGCAACAGGATTGACAAGTTCCTTGCAGATTTTAAAGAGTTTGGCCGTGCTGTTAGAGGCCGAGGGAGACCCAGGCTTGAATGTGTGCTCTCTTCTTGATTAGTGTTATTGCTTCGACTGGCATTTTGGTGCAATCAGTCTAGTTATGTCTAAATGTGGTCTGGCATGCTTTACTGTAATGTTATTATGTGTCTACACTGGTCTACATTGGGCAGCCAGTGGAACATGGTTTCAATGTGGCATGACATTTTTAATAGGAAAGCATTAATGTTCCTTTTCACTGTTGGTGACTTGCATGTATTGGATTGGTGTTACCCTACAAATCAATTGCAAACACTAGGGCTTTATAGCCAATTTTACTCAGAATGTGCGCTGTATATTGCATTAAAACACATATGTGTATCTTTCTCCTAGTGCAGTGTGTGGCATACCCAATCAGCAGCACGTTAATGCCTATTGTGCAAGCATGATAATCTAGGCCGGCCCAGAGTGTGGCACGACCTGTAATTTGTTGCTGAGATGGCGGGGGCCCCCTCCGCATGGTTCGCAGGGGGGCCCCACATTTTGTGTTACGCCACTGCAAGGCTTTCTGGTGCTGGGCCTGCACTATCTATAACACTCTCTTCCTAAATGCTCTCCCTCTAGAGTCCTCCGCTCGTCCTCCTCCATCTGGCTATATATTTCTGGCTAAGAGAAACTTTCCCAACACTCATATAAGTAATGCTGTTTCTGATACTAAAGAATTGTTTAGAATTTTAAAGGAACAGGAAATTACGCCTGCTCCTCTGGGTTTAGCTGAAACAAACGATAAGGACCGGTGTCAACTAATCCAAGATGGCCTGCAAAGTAAGCTGAATAACATCGGAGCAACTATGCTTGAAAAAAAGAAGCTGATTTTGGCCTCCTCGGATACTACGTCACCTAGCGTCTTTATAAGGAATCCAGATATCCCCATATTCAACTTTCACCCAATAACTGAAATGGAACCTGAAAAAATAATAGGGCAGATGAAACCATCACAGTGTAGAGGTGATGCCTGTGCTTCCACGATCATCAAATCCTGTGCTCTGTCCTTATTTAAAGCAATCTTTGTTAACGCACCACTTAAGGAAGGAAAAGTGCCTTTGCAACTAAAACAAACTAAAGTTACCCCAATCACCAAGAAACCAGGATTGTCAAGAGATAATCCTTTGAATTTCCGCCCCATTTCAAATACTCAATTTTTCTTGAAAATTCTTGATAGAGCGGCTTACCATCAGATTGCTGAACACTTCATCCAATTCTGGACTCTCATCAATCAGGTTTTAGAAAACTGTTTGGAACTGAGACCTCTCTTCTGGAGTTAAAATCCAGGTTATTAGAACAAATGGAAAAGAGGGGGCTCTCATTGATCATATCACTGGATCAATCTGCAGCCTTCAATTTAATTGAACACTCCATATTGAACGTGAGGCTCAAGGAAGTGGGTAATTTTTCCAACCAGGCCGCTGCTTGGATCACTTCCTTCTTAGAACACAGACACAGTAGTGTCTGTTCGGATATCACAGAAGCTGATTCAATCCCATTTCTTTATGGAGTTCCACAGGGAACTAGCACCTCACCATGTATTTACAATCTCTTCATGGCACCGTTTTTTTACATGTTGGAGCAGTAGGGTGTAATCTTTTCAAATTACGCTGATGACACCCGATGTGTGGTGCATCTAACTAGTTCCCATTCACTGGAATGGCTGGAAGTGAACAGAATCTTCAGTTTGATTGAAAATTGGATGCTGAATAATTATCTGGCTCTGAATAGGGCTAAGACTGAGTTAATGATTGTGGGGTCCCCACATTCACTGAAGGTCCTAAATCATGCCTACAGCTCTTTCACGCTGGGGGATGATATCATATGCCCACTCCCAAAAACGAAAATATTGAGTGTTACCCTTGACCAGTCTCTTAACATGAAAGCACACGTGTCTTCGGTTGTGTCTTCATCAGTATATTATGTTAAACTGCTGTCACACCTGAGGCCCCTTATATCTCAGAAAAGCGATTAAACTATAGCAAGAGCGATAATAGGGGCCAAAATAGATTATTGTTGCAGCCTTCTATTAGGTATCAGTAAGTTGGCTCTACAGAAATTACAACAGGTTCAGAATTGGGCTGTGAGAGTTGTAGTGGGGCTTTCTAGGCATGAACACGTTTCTGAAGCCCGGCGGGGACACCACTGGCTTCCAGTGGAGGCCAGAATCAAGTTCAGAACACTGGTTATAACATTTAAATGCAGAATGCAATTGATGCCTCCATATCTTCAGTGTCACATCAACAATCAAGTAAACACCAGAGTGTAAACATCTGGTGCTCTCAATCTTCTGGAGCAACTTAGACCAAAAACCTCAAAAGCGGAGTATGTGGCTTTTGCTTTCAAAGCTCCCATCCTGAGGAACCTACTTCCAGATTAGCTGTGCGAACATAAACCGCTGGCCATTTTCAAGAAAGAACTTAAAACCTTTCTCTTTTCATAAGCAGGCCTTCGGGGCGGCACTGTCTAGGAACTATATTGCCAGTAGGTTTGTTCATTGTGACCATCTTAGATGGGAATTGCTCAGGTTGGTATAGGTGACCCTTTCGTTGTATGTCTTGTACTTTTGTTAGCTACTTCATGCCTATGGGCCCATAGTGCGCTTTATAAATATAATGCAATGTAAGGTAATCTCTCTGCAGGTGAGCCGCTTTCACAAACAGAGATTTGGGGGCAGATCTTTATCCTCTGCAGGTGCTTCCCTCTGGAACAGTCTCCCTGCTTCTCTCTGTCTTGAGCCGGAGCACATCAAGATCCGGAAATTCTCAAAACCTTCCTTTTCTCTTCCTCCTTCTCTCTCCCTCTCCCCTCCTAACCTCCCTTCTCTTCTCTCCACCCTCCTTCTTCTCCCTAACTCTGTTCAGTTGTTTGCTGACTGGTTGCCTGGTCCGCCTCCAGAGCCAACCGCTCTCAGGCTCCCCAGCCAGTCTTTTACACTTGCCTCCGGGCCCCTGCACTTTGTTTAACATTACTGCACTTTCAGCTTATGCTCCTTATGCAGGGCAACCTCTCTGCAGTTAACCCAGGGCCCTGCTGAATCGGACTCTTTGTTCCCACTCTACTCCCCCGTCTCTGCACTTCCGTAAGTATGTCTGCATAACTTAAATGTACTAGGACCAGTTAGAGCATCTGTCCTGTCCCCCCCCTTCGTTTTCCGTCCCCACCCCGAGTATGGTCTCAACTGTACCACTTCATGCTCTTGCACTAGGAGAAATGTCGTCAGGCCTAGTATGCTAGTTTTTCTGTTTAGATCATTCGGAATCTTCAAGGCCTAAGAATGATTACTGTATTCCCTTGTTCCCTTCCCGCCTTGAAGCGCTTTGAAGCACTTCACCTGTGTATAAGTTCTATATAAATTATAAATGAACAATAAATAAATACATGATTGTGGAAGATAAACGAATGAACAGATGATTCATTACAGAAATCTATGTAAGTCTTGTATATCATTGAAGAAGTTCATCAAATCACTACACACTACACAACATTGTCTTTTCGTCTACATTTTGACATATGAATACCACTGAAACAGACTAATACAGGAGTTTTAACAACATACTTCCAGGGACGTCATTTCACCAAATGCCAGGGGTAGCACAAGTGACATCACACAACCCTTGACCTCTGATGTCATCACAGGAAGGGTTGCCATTTGACCCCACCCCGAAGTGACATCACGGGAAGCCATGTATCACAACCTATCACCACTTGACAAAACAGGAAGTGGCATCACATAGCAATGTTCCTAAGTACACTACAAAAAAATATGGTTACAATATCACTTTAATGTGATATGCACGTGATACAAGAATGCATCACCATATGTATCTTTAATATCACTGTGTATAGGTCCATATTACCAAATTTTGAATGCAGCAGACATGCAAGGCCAAATGATAATGATGTGTTAATATATAGCACTTATGCTTAAGCGCTTTATATAGAACAAATATACATGCAATATCACCCAACCTGTGTTGGTATTCATTTATCAACCTCAGAAGGATGAAAGGCTGAGTTGAGGTGTTTAAGAACAGACTAAATCAGTGACTGGAGTGTGCCTAAAATAAACCTTTAATGAGTCTAGCAGTTATTTTATTGAATTCCAGAAGGATAAAAAAAATGATTTATTATTTCTATACTTTCTCTTTTAGGGGCGCTGCTCAAAGTGTTGCAATCGTGGAACCCCCTGTTTATTTTAAGAAGCCTGAACAAGAGAGCCAGCCACTCCAGAAACAAATAGCCACATCATGGTGGCCACAGCAAAGGAGCTTACATTTAAAAATAAAAATAAAAATATTTGTTTTAAATGTTGTTCAGGGGTAGCTTTCCCTCAGCAGCTTTGCAGGCTTTCTTTTTCCTTTTTCCCACTCTTACATGTGATTTGCTGTGTGTGTTTAACATTTTTGTGTTCATAGACTTGGAGTTTCACCTACTCCATAGGCATCATCTTTTTACTGTGTGTTACACAGCACCTTTAGTGCAGTGACACAGGGTTGTCTTTTTTAGACTTCCCAACGCTGACTCCATTTTCTGGGACTGACTACTGTCTCCCAGACAAGTAAAGTTGCCATTGACTTTATTAGTCTTTTTAAATCCACAGACCCAGTACAAACTATCTTACATAGAGTTCTGGAAAGGGTTAATAATTATTCCTTTTTGTCTGTTTCTCATTAAAATGTAGCTGGTGGCATTGGTAACTACCCTATTTTTTCTACTGCAGTTATTTTAAATAGCCTTGGTATTGTTTTAGGCTATCTTAGTAGCCGCAAACTTAAACCTGCTGGACCATATTTACTTTTATACGGTTCCGGCTGGGTTTATTCTTCATTTCTTTTTGTAAAAGTCTTTCTCGTGTTTTACTCTGTGAGCCAAAACATGTTTGGTTCCTTTGTTCGCTGTCCTTTGGCGGGCTTCCTCACAGAAGCCCTCCTTAGGCGCCTGAATGTCTGAGGGGGACAGGATGTGAGGGAGGGGTTTGAGACTGCCTACACAGGGTCTCCTTGAAGACCCATGTTGCACTCTGATATGATTGACTGTGGTGACTGTCCCGGCGGGACAGCCACCCTGCTGTGTGATTGACAGCCAGGCTGTGTGAATGGGGGAAAACTGCATAAAAAGCAGGTCTCTGGGACTGAGAAGGCAGAGTCACCAATGGATCAAGAGAACCAAAAAGAAGCTGACAGAAGAGGACTTCTACCACGACTGAACCTCCTGGTGAAGCCATGCTGCGAGTCTGAATCTTCAAACTTCGACGACAGGGAAGATCTGCAATGAATCTTCTCCCCTTGAGCTGTTGGGATCAACCAGTTCGCCAAACTGCAAGCCAGGCCTCATTACATGTGTGCCGGTCTGGAAACAAGTGTGCCGGTCAGCCTCCCGGCACCGTTGTTTTTGGACCAGCACCATACAGGGTTGCCTGCAGGAGCTGCTGTGCCCGACAGGGCAGACAACCCTGCTGGACACGTCGGCCATGGTAAGCAAGCCGTAATAGAAGCACTGGCACCGACTTTCCAGAATGCCAGGGTTGTAATCCCCTGGTGTTACCGGCAAGCCAGGCACGGTTAATCTTACAAGTCCGGCAGCAACCCACTGGTAAAACCGGCAGGGTTACCGCCGGGCTTGTAATGAGGCCCAATGTATCACTATATCATAGGGTGTTAAGCAAACACTCACTAAACAAATATCTCACATGGAAGACATGATACGGGATCTGGAACAACATGCACCAAATATGGAGGCACGTTTTGCACAACTTAATAGACATAAAGAGAAGGTCATTGGGCTGTATAGGAAATTTGGTAAGATGGACTACTCATTGTATGTCACAAATGAAGAGGCTGGTATGTCTGGTAAAACATTGGCATGGTTAGTTAAAAATGAGAACCCATAGTAGCTATTAAGGATAGGGATGGTATTTTAACTAGGAATCAATGTTGAATTAATAATATTCAAAGGATATTAACCTTGTACACTAGGATGCATGGACCGGGTCATGAACAGGTGAATGAGCTTCCTGATGAAGCATAGTTGCCTATGATTAGCGTTGATGAGGGAGGGGGCTCTGAATCCACCTGTTCAGCTCTCAGAGGTTGAATAGGCTGCAAAGTTCAAAGTTACTTAATATGGGTAACCTGCCTGCCTACTGATGGCCTACAGGTAGAATTGTATCAAGTATGTGCCGAAACTATGGGAACTATATACAGAGGCGTTGCAGTTGGGAATACTGCCGGAGTCCATGAGGGAGGCCCTTACTATACTTCTACTTGAGCCCAACACATGTCATGGCAAGACTGGTGCACAAGGACCAGTTGGCTTTTATTCTACAGAGGAATACCTTTTTAAATATTAGATGATTATTTCTGCTTGTGGAGCGCATGGGGGTGGATCCATGTAAATGGGCAATTGTTAGCCTAGATGCACAGAGGGCATTTAATAGTATGGAATGGTACTTCATGTGGGAACTTTGTAAGCACTATGGTGTGGGGTTATATTCTATGCCAGGTGAAACTGATCGATGCAGCTCTGATGGCGAGGGTTCAGATCAATGTACATATGTCTGGCAAATTGCAGATGGGATGGGGATTGCGACAGGCAACAGAAGTGTCCATTATCACCATTGCTGTTCACTGTAGTGATGGAACCCTTGGGCTTTTTTGGTTAGGAGCCGATTTGGTGACCTTGGATACTGTATAGCTTTATAGCTGTATAGCTGATAAAAATCATGTTATTTCATTATATGCAAATTATATTTTGTTATATATGCAGTATCCAATGGTTATCTTCCCTTTAATACTAGAACAAATCCAGGAATGTTGAGGGGAATCAGGTATCCAAATGAACTAGGGAAAATCTATGGTATATCCATTATTTGAGGACATTGAGGTGCTCGAAGACCTACCACTGAAAAGGACTAGATGCTTGGGTATTATGATAAATGTGGACTGATTGACTGTGTTCGAAACTAACATAGACCAGGTTATTATGAAACTTGATAGGTCTATAGACTTTTGAGTTTCCACTGTCCCTGATCGGTAGAGTGTCACTATCTAAATTGATAATACTACCCAGGGTTTTATATGTACTATAGGAGATGCCCAGATTAATTGTGAGGGACGTAATTCAGAGGTTAGATAAACTACTATTATGGCTTAATTGTGGCAATAAAAATCCCAGGATTGGATTTAAAACATTAACATTAACGTATGAAGAAGGGGCATTGACGCACGAGACTTTGAAGCCTATTATGCAGCTGCATTATTACAGTACGTGGTGCTGTGGACAACTGATAATCCAAAGGATGTGGTCATAAAGTTGTTGGAATCATTGTGCTTAGTGAATTTCCGAGTCTACCACTGCAAACAAAAAATTGGGGTTGGGAACTACCCATGCATCTGAGGGTGATACTTTGGGTCTGGACCATATGCACCAAAACAATTGTGTATAGATATATGTATTTACCTAAAACCTCTATATGGGGCAATGTGATTTGCCCAAAATGGACATATTATGTAAAATGGACATATTATGTCGGTAGAGAAAAGAGCAGGGAAATACACATTAAATTACATTTGTGATGTCGTCTTTGATGTCTTGGGTGTTCGTGTTAGCAGTGCACAGTGGTGGTGCGAGTTATGGTTGCTTAGCTTACCATAACTGCTGAATTTCTGTTTTTTTTCAGTTTTACTTGTAACCATAATGTCCCCTTAACAAAGTGTTTTCATTGAATTTCCTAGGTTTTTATTAGTGCAACTTAACCATAATGTAGCTTTAACAATGTTTTTTCACAAAATGTCATAGGTTTGTATTAGTGCAACTTAACCATAACGTCCCTTTAACAAAGTTTTCTCACTGAATTTCATGGGTTTTTACCAGTGAACCATTATTTGCAACAACTTCTTAATTTAATACTTACTCCAATATAACCACATTTTCAACCATTGTAGAAAGTTTTAACTTAAAACTTTGACATTCTCCACCTCCTAGCAACATGTTTAACACTTCTATACATTTTCTGCAACTTGTTCCACTATTTTTGCGTTTGCCGATGTTCGTGAACGTCTGATGACACTGCAGAATTTACAGAAAATGTTATGTGACCACGTGCTGGTGCGGCATGATGACGTGTTTGCGAATACGTCTGCACTTTGTGAATTATATGATATAATATGATTTGGCATTTATAACGCGAGGAAGGATCGACGAGGCAAGGGAGGGGAAACGGAGGGAAGACAGAGACAGCGATCCTTCTAGGCCAAGTGACATTAAGATTGCTCAAGTGCAGGGAAAGGGGGATGGGGAGAAGTGCATGGAGAAAGGGGAGGGGGCAGTGCAGTACATAGGATAACAGTAAAAAAAATAAAGACAATAAATAAGAGTGCGGCCAGGTCAAGTGCAAGGGTAAGTGCAGACATCAGGTGACAAGTGCTAGTAGGGGCTGTAGGGCTACCAAGACAGTCCCCGAGTGCAAAGGTTCCATGGGGACAGCGCAGGTGTGCAACTGGCGGGGAGGAGGCCTGGGCCCAAGATCAGAGGGTAGCTTGGTAACCAGTGCAGTTTCAGATTCAGCCAGGAGATCAGCAGGGGAGAGGAGGAGAGAAAGCAGAAGCAAAGAGGAAGATCTTGAGGTGCTCCTGGAACCAGAGATGGTTCTCCTCAAGTTTCAGAGAGGCAGGGAGGCTGTTCCAGAGGGTGGCCCCAGCAGAAGAAAGAGATCTACCACCAACTTGCAGCTTGGAGAAGCGAATAACCCTGAGGGAGTTGGAGACGGATGAGCGATGAGCTCGTGAAGGAAGATATTTAGGAAGAGAGAGTTGAAGGGATTGAGGGACCAGGCACCAAAGAAGGTCTTCTGGATAATGCAGAGGGTTTTGAACTTAATACTCACTGCCACCGGAGCCAGTGCAAAGATTTCAGTCCTGGAGAGATATGAACCCTGGACTTGAGACCAAGGACAAGTCTTGCAGTCCTGTTTTGGATGAGTTGCAGAGGGCAGAGAGTAGAGGCAGGCGGGTTTAGAAAGAGGCTGTTGCAGTAGTCTAGTCTAGGGAGAACCAGAGTTCTGGAGACAATGAGCTTAGGGGGATGGAGAGGAAAAGAAGAGAACCTCAGAGGAGGTGCAGCTGGTAGTGTGACTTCTTAGAGACATCAGAGATGTGAGGAGAGAAGTAAAGTGTGGAGTCAAAGATGACCCTGATGTTTTTAGCCTCACAGGTGGGAGCAGGAAGAGGGCCAAGAGAGGCTGGCCAGAGAGTGACAGGTAAGGAGAGAGCAGGTGTGCTGATTAGGAGAATCTTGGTCTTACTGGCATTAAGGCAGAGACATTGGCGGTACCCCACTCCTGTATGGCGGACAGACAGTCAGAGATGAGAGAAGGAGAAGAAGTGGCTGAAGGGATCCTGACAATGATCCGAGTGTCATCTGCATAGCACTAAAAGTTGGGGCAGAAAGCGGCAATGCGGTGGGTGAGAAGTGCCAGGTATTGGTTGAACAGCCAGGGAGAGAGGTTAGACACCTGGGGAATACCACATTTAGAGATAGAGATAGAGAAGAGGAGAGGAAGGAGGTGAACCACTTCAGGGCCTGATCAGTGATACCCAGGTTATCATGGAGACGTTTGAGCAGGATGGCATGGTTGACCGTGTCAAAGGCAGAAGAGAGATCAAGTAAGAAGAGGACACAGGGGGTGTTGGAATAAAGGTTGGAGAGCAGGTCTTCACGGATGTTCAGAAGAGCAGTTCCCATGCTTCTGGCAGCACTCAGTGGTGAGAAGCTAGACTGATGATCATGGAGACAACCAACAGATTCAGAGTGAAGATTAAGCTAGGAGATGGCCATCTTTTCCAGGAGTTTGCCCAGGAAAGGAGTGATGGAGATTGGGCAATAGTTAGCCAGGCAGGAAGGGTTGGCAGAGGGTTTTTAAGAAGAGGGTGCACAAGGGAGTGTTTCAGGGGGGAGCAGAAGACTCCAGTGGCGAAGGAATGGTTGCAGAAATCAGCCCGAGCAGTTGCCAGGGTGTCAATGTGGCCCTTGATGGTTTTGGAGGAACAGGGGCAAACCTGTTTTGACAAGACTTCCATAGATTGTACTTGTCTAGAAACCTTGTCTGAGGAGAACAGGGTAAAGGCAGAGAAGGAGGGAGGAGATGTAGCTGAAGAAGGGCCAGAGGAAGAGAAGGGAGTAGGGGGAGATGAAGAGAGAGAGGACAGGATGTCCAGAGTTTTTGAGCTGAAATGAGAGCCAGGGCCGTGCAGAGGGCCTGGGAGGGGGCAGGGGAGGTAGGGACTGCAGCAGGATTGGCCAGCTCCTTGCAGATTTTAAAGAGTTCGGCCGAGATGTTAGATGCCTGGGAGACGTGGGCATGTATGTGGGCTCTATTCTTCATGCGGACAGAGAGCAGGAATTTCCTTTGGAGCAGGCGGCAGGCCATTTTGACCGAGGATGTAACTGAAGCTCACCCTTTCCTCTCAGCCACCCTGCACTTGCATATAAGGGTGACGAGTTCTGAGTCGTACCAAGAGTTGCACTTGGCTTTGGACTTCAAACAGATCCTCATGACAGGGGCAAGAACATCCTAAGTATCAGATATAGCAGAGTGGAGCATGGAAAGGGCTGTGTCAGCATGTAAATCAGCCACGGGGAAAGGAATGGGCGAGAAAGTGGTGGCAAAGGCCTCAACTGACACACACTTCATGGGTCAGATAACCGAGAGGGTTGGTGGCAGTGCTAGAATTGGCTTGGCCTGAGGGGTAGAGAGGGTGAGATAGGAGAAAAGGAGAGAAGTGATCACTCCAGCAGAGAGGAGTGGTGAGAGCGATCGAAAGGGGAAGGTCTGAAGAGATCAGAACATCCAGAGTGTGCCCTGCAGAGTGAGTTGGGCCAGAAGGGAGAATATATAGAGAGAGAGAGAGTCGCAACGGTCACGAAAGAGTCCAGTAGAAAGACAGGAAAGATCCAGGTGGTTGTTGAAGTCTCCAAGAAGGAGGAGTTGAGTGGTTGAGACGAAGAGGGAAGAGAAGATGTCCAGCCACCCAGAGAGAAGGAGGAAATCTGACCAAGTGGCCGATAGATGGTAGCCACAGTAGCCACAGTAAGGGAATGGCCAGGAGAGAGAGAGGACCTGCAGATGAGGCATTTAAAAGAGGAGTAGGCATGTGTACCAATGACAGAGGCAGGAATCCACTCAGGGAAGATCAGCGCTACACCCCCTCCAGAACGGTGGAATCTGGGCACAGAGAGGATCTCGTAGCCATCAGGGAGGAGGGTGTCAAAGCTTGTGATGGGGCAGGCCATGAACCATGTCTCGGTGAGACTGAGGACATGGAGGACAAGTTCCTCCAGGAGACGGCAGATGTCACAGGAGTGTTTGACTGCTGAGTGAGAGTTTAGAGTGGCAATGTGGAGAAGGATGCTGTCCTTGAAAGACTTCCGGGATGGGTACAAATCAGAGGTACGCCCTGCAAAGGTGTAGAAGCAGCACAAGGGGGGGCAGAAGAGGAAGGAGGAGAGGGCAAGGTAGCCAAGGAGGAGAGAGCAGGAGGTGGCGAGGAAGCCGTGGAAGAGAGAGAGAGAGGGGACAGCAGGAGAAGAAAGGAAATTGATGAGGCGCAGGAAGCATCTATCAAAGAGCAGAAGGTGGGCTTGAGGGCTTTGGACCAAGATAGTACCATTCAAGTAAACATTAAAGATGACCTTTTAGGAGTGGATGAGGCCAGGCGGGCCTCCGACTGAGTGCCACCATTAATGGGAGAGGAAGAGAAGGGAGAGAGCACAGAGACCATATGTAGAGTCCATAGGTGTGGCGAGGGAACGACAAAGAGGATGTTGGTGAAAGGTTGCCTGGAGGAGGCACTGGTATAGGTGTCAGCGATAGGGAGGCCTGGGTTGGAGACCAGGATGTACTTTTTAAACTTCTTCCTACCAGATTTAGTGAGGAAAGCAGAATAGTCGACAGAGAAGCAGTTAGAAAAGATAGGAGAGACAGAGAGCACCATGGAGTAGGTAAGGAGAGGAGAGGAGAGAAGAGGAAGGGGTAAGGGAGAACACTATGGAAGGACACAGGGCAGGGGGCAAGCAGACAAGAAAGTGAGCGACGAGACAAGTTGACAATTGGACAGGACGACAGGTGCTTAGTGGTAGAGGGTTCACTAGATGAGTGCTATGCTAGGAGGCAAGCCAGAGAACGGCACTGATGTCACAATTACATTTTTAAAAGCAGGAGAAAAACAGTCTTGAATAATGGGGGAAAGGCCTAGGCTTTACAATGCAGTTCTAATACTTTCACAATGCAATTTTTTTAAAAAAACAGGAGAAAAAACACACCTAAGTTTGAGGGTCTGCTATGTGGACAGGTTTACAGGGTAGAGTAAGGTACTAACCCTGACCCGGGCCAATCCTACCTTCCATAGGCGCTGACGGTTGACAGCTGGCAACTGGCTTCCCCTGCAGAGACCTGCAGACACTCACTGGAGCCGCAAATGAAGGAGCTGCCCTTTGCCTTGGGGCCTTAGCCGTAGGGGCTGCAAGGGCAGGGGGCTGCCCTGGGATAGATGGTTAAGAATAGCAAAACAACCTATCAGGGAGGGCTGGGAAGTGGGCCCTGCAAAACGGAAGTTTGGGAGGCCCTAAGTGGCTGTGAGGAGAAGCACAAAGCATGCTACAGTTCACAAAAACACAAATATTGCCAGACAAAATCCTTACAAAAGCTCAGAGTTCTCTGACCACAAGGGAGGCAGCGTTAGAGTGGCTGCCATGTAAACGGACACTGAGGGGTAGACCCTATTCCATCAGCGGGTCTCTTGCCCAATCACGGCATAGATGGGAGGGCTGGGAGGTGGGCCCTGCAACACAGAATTTTGGAAGGCCCTAAGTGGCCATGAGGAGAAGCACCGGGCGTGCTACAGTTCACAAAAAACAAAAACACAAATATTTCCAGACAAAATGCTTACAAAGGCTCAGAGAGCTCCTACCCCAGGGGATGCAGCATTAGAGTGGCTGCCACATGGACGAACACCGAGGGATACACCCTATTCCATCAGCGGGCCTCTTGCCCAATCAGAGCATAGATGGGAGGGTTGGGAGGCGGGCCCTGCAACACAGAAGTTTGAGAGGCCCTAAGTGGCACTGAGGAGAAGCACTGAGCATGCTACAGTTCACAAAAACACAAACACACAAATATTGGCAGACAAAATGCTTAAAAAGGCTCCGAGAGCTCCTACCCCAAGGGATGCAGCATTAGAGTGGCTGACGCATGGACAAACACTGAGGGATAGACCGATTCCCTCAGCGGGCCTCTTGCCCAATCACAGTGTAGATGGGAGGGGTGGGAGGCGGGCCCTGTGACACGGAAGTTCGGGAGGCCCTAAGCAGCCATGAGGAGAGCACTGAGCATTATACAGTTCACAAAAACACAAATATTGCCTAACAAAATGCGTACAAAGACCCCCCTAGGGATGCAGAATTAGAGTGGCTGCCGCGTGGGTGAACACTGAGGGATACACCATATTCCATCAGTACGCCTCTTGCCCAATCACAGTGTAGATGGGAGTGCTGGGAGGGGAGCACTGCAAAACAGAAGTTCGAGAGGCCCTAAGCGGCAGTGAGGAGAAGCACTGAGCGTGCTACAGTTCACAAAAACACAAAAACATAAATATTGCCAGACAAAATGCTTACAAAGGCTCCCAGAGCCTCTACCCCAAGGGATGCAGCTTTAAAGTGGCTGCCGCATGGACGAACACCGATGGATAGATCCTATTCCATCAGAGGGCTACTTGCCCAATCACAGCAATGGGTCAGTGCTGCGTGAAAAGTTTGAAACTTCATTTCCATCTGATCTAGGAAGTATTAAACTGAACATGTACCCTTGCCAGCTCCTATACCTATTTTTACTGATTATCCATTTGCAATCTAGGACACAGCACATGCTCGGGGGAATATTAGCAAAAGTGCTATTTATCTTCAAAAGCGGCATCAGCTGTTGCCATCCCTCCTACCCAGAAGCCACCACCATCATCAACACCGTCTGGATGCCCTTGACAATGGAAGAAGTGCAATAATTCAGAAAACAATCAAAAGGACCATGAGATGAGATAGAGAAAATGCCTACCTCTAGCACCCAGAGAGAATCATGGGTGTGTCAGTTCTTTGCCCCTGTTGGGGAAATAACAAAGGCTAAAGCTACCAAGCTCAAACGCACTGAGTTCAGCGTTTTACTCAGTCTCAGACAACCTGGACAGCACTCCTACAGGACCACCTCCATGCATCGTCAAACTGAATCCAACCACTGCAATGCTCTGAGAAAGGCTATTCTTTTCTAAGGAAATAGTAGGCTGTCTTCCTGTACCCCATCTTCCTCAACCAATGCTGCCACCACACAGGCTACTCCTGTGGGGCACAATATCCCACCAGCTACCTTGCAAGCTATGAAAGACGGTGTTGACCCATATCTTTCAAAGACAACTGTACTCTGTACATACTGCAAAACACCACTCTGCAGGGGGGAGCAGTTTCGAAGTGCTTTCAAGGCTGCAATCAAGGAGCACAAGAAACACTGCCCCCTGCCTTAGATTTAATGCACACCCAACATCTTCTCCTGTTCACTTGCACCATGATAGTTGTGCTTGCTGCCCCTTCCCCTACTTCCCTCCCCACCCTACTTCCTGACCTCTCCTGCAAAAAATAAAATAAATAATGAAAACACCAATAAAAAGGTTCCTTTAGGAACCACCTTTCACAGTTAAAAAATAGAAGTACAAAAATATAAGCTTATAGGCTCCATCTACGTTACATTTGTTAGTTAAGTAGTTAGACTCAATATGATTCTACAACATTCCCATTAGAAATGTCTATTATGCTAATGGAAATAATGGACAAAACTATAATAGAGAAAAAGAACAAAACAAAGAAACAATTTAATGAACCAAATACTTTCTTCTAGCGCACAATATGGATCATAATCCATGGCCCTTTATGACTATTCACGGTCTCTGTAGTCCCCCTCTCTAGGCCATGCTTTATTAAAAAAAAACAGATTGCACATGCACACCATTGCACAAGACGGCCCTTCCACCCGTTTTACTGTTATGTTTGTGCCACTCCCTCAGTGTCGGCTTTGAAACAGTCACACATATATCCAACAATTAGTTAAAACAACTATACAGATAACCCAATCAGCATATTAAACTTCCACACACCAACTGCCACTTACAAATGTTGCACAAATCTTTTCTGTATGCATTTCCCTTGCTTACCCAAGAAAAGTGTACACACTGCTGCTATACATGCACATATGGATTGTGCAGTAAAACAGGTGCGTGATTGGAAAGAGGAGTAGCGATTAACAAGTGCTCACAGAAGCCCAGACGGAAAGTACTAAGACATGCCAATGTGGGAGGCCACTATTTACCTGCTGGAGCAAAGGTGTCCCAAGGGGGTGAAACACAGCCACCAGGCGGTATAACCGCAAGGGCAGTGCTGAAGGGTGGAGAGATGTACTGGTGTTGACTAAATATAGGGCCTGGAATCTGTGAGTTTTGTGTGAGGCCAAGCCACCAGTATCAATGGCAGTGCTATGAGTTAGCAAGGAAGGGATTAAGTAAAACAGGAACACAAAAGCACAGTTTTGAGAAGTTTCCGGAACTTAAGGAAGTTCAGCTCAAGTATAAAAGGAGCAGGAAGGCTGATCCAAAGAGAGGCACTGGCTGAAGACAGAGACATACCTCCCGCTCTCTGTTTCAAAAAGCATTTCACAAGCAGAGTATTTGAGTTACAGCAGTGGAGTGCTGTAGCAGTGCAGTGTTTAGGGAAACAAAGTTAGAGATATTATAGTGCTTGCAATTAGCAGGAACTAATGTACACATTTTCTGGCTGCAGCGATACCATCCCTGGACTTCAGGCCAAAGGTAAGTCTTGCAGCCCTATTCTGGGTTGTTTATGGCACGGGAACCTGGGCAGTGAAGTACAGTACAGGTGGGCGCGAAGGTGAAGGCAGTGTTCTATTCATTAGAATTACTAAGGAATGTGCTTCCTTTCATTCCAACAGAGGATAAGGCAGTGGTGGTGGGGGCAATGACTAACCCCCACCTAGACTACCTCAGTAGCCTCTTAGCAGGAATTCCAGCCAAACAAGTTGCTAGAGTGCAGAAGGCATAGAATGTCATAGTCAGAGTGATCGGACATCTCAGGAAACAGGGCTATGCCTTTACAATGCAGAGATCCCTCCACCGGCTTATGGTGAAGGATAGGATTAAATTCAAACTAGCCGTCTGCTCTAAAAATGCTTGAGGGGGCTTGCCCCTGATTACCTTGCAGAGAAGATCATTCAGTACTGCCCAACTAGAAAGTTATGTTCTGGAGATAAACTATTGATCTGTGTCCCATGGTAAAACTGTGTCTTCAGGGGAGATAGAAGATTT
This sequence comes from Ambystoma mexicanum, assembly GCF_040938575.1. Taxonomy (NCBI): domain Eukaryota; kingdom Metazoa; phylum Chordata; class Amphibia; order Caudata; family Ambystomatidae; genus Ambystoma; species Ambystoma mexicanum. The sequence continues at coordinate 947,062,498 of NC_090922.1, forward strand.
GGAGTGTTTGGGCCAAAAATGTGGAACCAACTCCCACTGGAGATTAGAACATGGGAGGCGTTGGACTTGCTTAGAAAAAGGATGAAAACCTCTCTATTTGGATACATTTAATACTAAAGTTAAAAATCTGCTTTCTTTCTGCTTTCATGTGCTGACCTTTAGTTGTCATCTGCGCCCAAATACAGTTTAATCTGTCTGGTGCACTTAAGAAATTCTTCAAAATCAAAATCAAAGCCAAAGGGGGTATAGACAACAAATGGGGATGTTAATGAAGAGGCTGTTGCAGTAGTCCAGTCTTCACAGTACCAAGGCTCTACAGACGTTGAGCTTCTAGGAGAAGGTAAGGAACAGTACAATGCCTGTAAGGAAGTCAAGCTCAAACCATGGACTTTCTTTACAAGCTCCAAAATTTAAGTAGAAAAGAGAGAAAACATTTAAAGTTAACCCCAAGGTTTATGGGCTCACAGAATGGTAACAGAAGACAGCCCAAATACAGCAGCCAAAGGGTAGGAGAAAAACAGGGTACAGGTTACATAATAAGATTCATCTTACTGGAATTGAGACAGATATTGTTAGCTGCACCCAATGCCTCAATGGCGGGCAGACAACAGGGACAGAAAACAAGGATAACAAATTAGTTCAGGGAAGTTTAAGGAATGCTGTGTGTCATTAACATAACACTGTAAATGAGAAAAGAAGAAAGACCTCAGGTGAGCCAGAGGGTGGAAATAGATATGTAATTACCTCATTGATATGATAAAACCCTGGGGTACTCTGCACGTATACAGTGAGGTGCTGGATTACAAACAGCCCAGTTGCTGCTGGGAAGGGCAGTTAGTAAGGAAAATAGTTCAGCCAGTACAGTGCCCGGTCCATGATTCTAACATTTAACTATTTAACAAGGATACCATGGTTCACCGTGTGAAAGGTAGATGAGACATCAAGGAACACTATCCTCAATTGCACTACAGTCATAAATACCATATAGACTATTGACACAAACATTGTTAACCGCACACAATGCCTTAATGTTGATTAAAAAAACAAAGAGAACATATGAGTTCAGAAAAATTTAAGGAAACTGTGTGTCCTTAACGTAACACTGGAAATGAGAAAAGAAGAAACGCATCAGGTGAGCCAGAGGGAGGAAATAGATTTGTAATGGCCACAATTATAGGATAGCACCCGGGGGGACTCTGCAAGTATACAGTGAGGTGGTGGAGGTCAAATAGCCCAGTTGCAGCTTGGAAGGGCAGTTAGTGAGAAAAACAGATCAGCAAGTCCAGTGGCCAGTCCATGATGCTAAAGATATCATGTAACCATTTAATAAGGATACAATGATTCAGCATATGAAAGGTGGTCGAGACATTAAGGAGCACTATCCTCAATTGTAGTACAATCATAAATACTATATACACTTTAATTATATCAGTCCAATATATTACAAATACTGTATACCCCCCCTGCTTTACCTATAACTACTATACGCATTGCTAAAGTGTTTGGCCAGTGTCCAGATTCTTTGGGGCATGGCCTATGTCCATGCCCCCAAGAATCTGGCCACTGGCCACAACTGCCACAATATAATTAAAAAACATAACAAGTATGTACAATACACCTTCAAATTACAAAACTCGACCTGAACCCCCTACAATTGAAATGATGTCTGCAGACACTAAAATTGACCGTGGACTCAGCGGCATCTGCAAACCCTTTTTTTATCCTATAAATCAATCTCCATACCATCTCTATTCTACTCCCCTACCCTTTCCACACGCTTTTTCAGCCATCAAATAACCCCAAATGTGTTTTCTAAACTGTTCATTCACAGCGCTGTTCCCGCCTACCCCTGTGTCTGCAGACTTGGCGGGACCAGCATGCCCTTCTTTCACCTATAAAAACAGCCACATATTATCTTTATTCCACCCCCAACCTTTTCAGCCCCTCTTTCGACCACCAAATATCCACAAATGTGTTTTTCAGACCCCCCCACCGCCAGCGCTATCCGCGCACATCGGCCACTGTACACGGATCCAACTTGGCGACCCAATAACAAAAACAAGGCGCAATGCATGCTTTTCACCAACCAATCAGAGGACGCATCCAATGTGCACGGACATCACGTCAGATCCTGAATGGTCCAGCATGTTGTCTGTGGACATAATAGGGAAGTGAGTTAACGGACTGGACACAGATTTCACAAATTTATTTTACCTATTTTTTTTCCATTTTGAAAAAAAACTACGAGACAGAGTTACACCAAACTGCTGCTCCTGGTGCACAATTTGTCACAATTCATCCAGCGGTTTGGGCTGTAGGCATGAGCAAACATGTTTTCAATTGTGTCTATGAGAATTTCCACAAATTTTGGGACCCCCCTATAACTTTGCCCCACTTTGCAGAATAATTACATGGAGGAAATATATGTTTTTTGCAAAGTTTGGTGAGGATTCATCCATGGGGGGTGACATTATAAGCTGCCCAAAAAGTGCTCTTCACATGGGTTGTGCAACTTAACCATGACTACTGTGCTGCTACCGCAGGCCTTGTAATATTATGCTATGATGGAGAGGAATAGGATGTGGAAGATGTTGGATGGAGGTCCTGTTAGATATGGAGGTCAGAAAACGGGGATCCCTGTGATATGGAGATGTGGAGAGGGGAAAGGTTAACGGAAATCAATTTCTCATTGTTTTTGTTATGGAATAATATTGCCTCAATACATTTCTGTGACAAATGTTGGAGTTGAAGATCGAATGAAAATGAATTATATAAAAAAAGAAGTTGTAGACCAAACAATTTGGGTAAAAATACAAGTGACGTGGGCACACCCCAGCTAAATGATCACATTTTGTCTATGTTAAAGTTTTTTTTTGCTTTTCTCTGCCTTGAAAAGGATATGAAACAGAACACACAACTTTGGTCTTGCTTCTTCAGGATTCGTTTCTACATTAGGTCCTGCTAAATTGAGAATGTGCTCTAGTTACAACCTGGCACATTACTCACCCATATCTCTGGCTTTTCTTCTTTCTTCTCAAGGATAAAGTTAGAGAATTAAGCATTATTCATGTAATTAATGTACTATTTAAAAGTAAAACTACATATTTAATTAGAGCGTCTCAAACTAACGCTACCAAGGAATGATACGCTATCCTGAAAAAGGATGAGTAGCAACACAGCAAAACAATGCAGATGTGTGGTGAATTCTCCCCACTGTCGCCAGAAACTAGGGTTTCATCTGAGGAAAAACAAATTAATGAAAAGGGGGAGGATCGCTAAAGGCAGGATTGATGAACTGTAGCCAATTTATTCTGAAAGTAATTATTCAATGTTTTCTTATCAAACAACAATTACATTGTCTCGGGAGGATAGCTCAGGGGCAACGTGCTCGCCTTGGAAGCAAGACCACACAGAGCACCGCAGATTCGATCCCCTGGTTCCATGGGTAGAAACCTCTGGGTATTAAGCGTGAATAAATGACATATCCTATCATATCATTACAACATCTGTAACCTGGAACATGTACTATTCTGAACATTTATAATGGGCCTCATTACGAGGTTGGAGGTAGCCATGGAGCTATTAGCTCCATGGCTGCCTCCAAAACCCTTCCGACTCCGCCCTGGTTAATGGAGCAATTACCGGTCCATTCTGAGGTCGGAGGGACTGGTAATTCCCCATTCACCAGGGCCATTCCCCATTCCAATTTGAGCCCCCATAGGGCTCAATGGGAATGGGGAAGGCGCTAATAACGGTACCGCAAATTGCGGTACCGTTATTAGCTCTAGAGTCCCTTTGCGGGTCCCGTCCTTAACTCCTGCAAAAACCAGGCGTTAAGGAACGACCCTCAAAGGGAACTCGTAGTGGGGAGGTAAGGGATTACCGGCACTGGTGCCCTTACCGGTGCCGGTAATCCCTCACCTCCCACCTTGTAATGAGGCCCAATGTCTCTATTCTAAGCACTGATGTTTTTCTTATTATTGCCCTGTTTATGGCAGAACTTTGAAGTAATTTTTGAAGGTGTGTACATTATAGTGTAGTATAGCATAGTTGTAGTATCATTTGAAAAATTTAGTTTGTATCTGTTTGATACAAGGTACAAAGTTTTTTTCACTTTTGTTTTGCACTCTATTTTCTTGCCAGAGTTTTCAAAACTACCATTAGACTGTAGTTCCCTCAGTCTGTTGTCTGTTCATGATGCACGCATCCGAATCCAAGTTCACCACCTCTCTGATTGGTGGCACAGATTTTCTTCCTCACTTCTTTTGTTATGCTATTGCGTGTTTTGTTGTTATGTCATCTTCCATTTGTATAGAGCCAAATGTCATAGTTCATGGCGTAGAAGCACTTAAGCCTGTCACAGGGGCAAATGAGGAGTATGACAGAAAATTCAGTAGTGGTAGGGAGGATGAAGCTTGTTGGAATGAGGGCAAGGGATATATAAGGAGTTTAGGAATACATGAGAAGGGAAAGATGGAAGGGTTATGTGTACAAATGGACCACATTTATGGTGGGATTCAACTGTATTATATGTGGCGTAGCACGAAAGGGGAGCTAGCTGGAGAACACGTGTACACTGCACCTGGATCTCTCTGGAACCTACAGACTGCCTGGTGAGCTGGGGCAGGATGCCGCCATGCCCAAGAAACCCTAGGCAGAGGTTGTATGTCTGAAATCTGAATTTGACATAGTTGCTACAGCACCCAGAAAAGCAAGCAAAAGAGCTCAGATTTATTTGGGGGGTTCCTTCTCTAAGGTTGTGGTTACCGAAAGGGTTTTCTTTACCAAAAACATAGGTGACTTGTGCTTCTGGGCAGAGTGCTTAAGGACAAAACAAATGGCAATGGCTCCACCTTGGTCAGACTGGTGTACTAGATCATGTTGTAGACCTACCAGGAAAACACAGGCGACAAAGCCTTTCTGTTTACCTCCTGATGGCACCCACCAACCATGTGGCTGGATTGTATGTCAGAAATCCGAATTTGCTAATGTTACCTCTGCTCCCTGAAAACAGAGTAAAAGTACTCTGATATTGCTCTATTTACTTACATGTATAATCGATTTTCTATGTTGAGGTCACCTTCCTGATACGGTGAAGACTGTATTTTGGAACAAACTCCAGATATTCATCTCTTTTAGAAAATGGGCCTCATTACAACCTTGGTGCTAAGTGCACCAACTTTACCACCATGGTGTAAACTCCGTTTACACCATGGTGGATGGCGGATTTACCGCCCCATTCCAAGGTGAGTGGGGCGGTAAATCCCCATTTCCCATTTTCCCTTCCCCATTCCCATTTTTGCCCCATAGGGCATAATGGGAGTGTCGAAGGCGCTAATTACGCCGCCGTAAATTACGGCGGCGTAATTAGCACCATGGCAGGTTAGCGTCATGGATTTTAACGCCTGCTAAGAGCAGGCGTTAAAATCAGAATCAGGCGTTAAGGGTTAACGGTGGCGTTAACCCTTAACGCCTGAGTTGTAATGAGGCCCATGTCTTCTTATCATATTCTATTCCTTTCAGAATGGCCTTGAATGATTTGGATTTTAATTGTGGATATTACACTCCTATGTGTGGGGACAGTATGCTTAGAATAAGTTTTAAGGATTCTTTCCTGCATATTTTCCTCCTCTCTGCGAGTGCAGATTAGTCACGTGCTAATTTGCATCCACACATTAATGTTATGGACTTCCAACTCTGCCAGGGACACAGGCACATCGAGACTGGAGAATGGCAGGACAGGGGCACAGGAGGGCATGGTGGTAGTTAGCATGGAGGCCTCATTTGAGGTTGACTGGGGCACAGATGAGGGGTAGGAGGAGGAGCCATTGCAGTGGCCTGTCCAAAGTGGCCACCAGAAAAAAAGTGCTACTGCCAGTTGGGACTAACAACACCACCACCATCTTGCCCCTCTCCTGCTGAGGTGCCCACCACAATGATGGAATCCTGGTCCTCTTCCTCTGCAGCTTTTCTATTGGAATGGGACTCTCCCTCAGGAGCCTTGCCCTCAGAGGAGGTGGACACAACTGGGCATGCCTGGCATCTGGGCTTGCATCTGGATGCCTTCACCCTGGGATGCTGCTCCACAGCACAGTTTGTTCCCTCTTCTCCAGCATCTGCACATAGGGATCAATCATAAGTGCCAATGCATGTTTACTCCCCCCAAGTGCATCAGTAGTGTGCTGTCAGCATTGGCCAACAAGCAACTGCCTCACACACAGGCCCATGCCTGGAAATTTGACAAATTCCAGTCTCACAAATGAAGGCAAAAGGACAAGTCATGCTGATGAGACATGTACATGTGAACATAGCACATTGATTTCTGGTCACATACACATGACAACAACTCCTTTCACATCACAATGAAGCAGTGACTCGAGCGTATCCTGCAGGCAGGGCCATGGAAAGGGCTCCAGGCCACATGTGTCGGTAGCACCATAGGCACATCTACCCCAAACCACATCTACCAATATTCACCCCTGACAGTTCAACATAAAAGCAAACAAAACATACAGTCACCTGTTGTTGAGGATCAAGCAGCCATGCTCTTGCGTCCAACACAAGGAAATGCCATGATGACACTTAATACAGTGGAAAATCCAGAAACACCAGGAGAATATCTTTACACTATACTAACTTCAATTGCATTCATGCCATTATATCTTACAGTTTATTATCACAAATGAACAGGCAAAGGAGTAAATAAGTTACACACAAAGTAGCATTCTCATCTGTGCTGGTATAACAAAACACACAGGCTGTCCCTCACAAGAAGCACACCCTGATCTTGTCAGGGCAAGTTCTCACTAGGTGACCGGTGGTGCACTGCCTATCTAATAGGGATAGTAAGAAAACGGTCCCTTATCAACCTTTATTCACATCAATGCATCATACTCAGTTAAAAATCCAAAGGAGCAAGAGTGGGTTGAGACAGTTCAAATCAAATCTTGTCTCTTTTGCATTCGGAGGAAGCATACACCCCCAGGGAGTTTCCTAAAGTCTTTATTCACCAACTGGGTAGTTGGCTTCCAGAATATCAGTCATCATTCCAGGATAATAAAAGCTGCCAAAAATATGGCATAGCCTAAAAGCAACTCTCCTTCTGGAAGAGTATGTATGGTTTTTGATGAAGTGTCCGAAATTCATTTAGTGAACATCATCCTGATCATGATGGATCTCATGATCTATGTGGTCGACCGGTTTCGATGACCAAAGGTAGTGGGGTCATCTTCTTCAGGACCACTTTATCCTAAAGTTGGCGAAGCTCCAGCAACTGTCCGCATTTGCGGATAGGGCAGTCACCTCCGTACCCTGTAGGGAGACACAAGGGGAAAGCTAGGGGTCACTCCTAGCTGCTTATCACTATTGCCGTGGCTATATTAGCAAAGTACAGCCGTGTTTTTTGTTCAAGCAAGCTAACTACTAGTGTCTAGTTCCCAAAACCTTCTATATGCACTATTTATGGGTGACACAGGGGGGCGGGGGGAGTTGGGGAGTGTGAGGGAAAGGGTCAGAGTGTGTGCCAACTCCCCTTCATTGTAACCTGGTCCGATCACATGGACCAGAATAATATAGCCACCTCATAGTGATGCAATGTGCTTAGTGGAAAAGCTCCTGACTAGTGCACCTACCTTTTTCCAGCTGAGAATGATTTCTCAAGGGCTAAGAGAATGAGGGTCTTCGAATAACACGGGCCGAGCGTGCTTGTCCGTGTATGCGGGTTCCCCCGTTCTGAAGAGACAGGGAGTATGTGTTACCATGACTGTATCAAGTGTCCGCAACAATATCAGTATTTAGGTGTCCCACCTCCCATTGAATGATCGAGCAGCCTGTGGTGTGCAAAGCTAACTTGTGGGTATCCTGCCATACTGCTTGCGTCTATTCTTGGTGTTGCTGAGCCGGCTGGGAGTTCCCTGCTGGCTTGCCATAGGTTAAACACGCGTCCATGTTGTTTGATGGAGTGGGCATGGTTACACTCGGTCTCCATCCGGTGCTACAGCCACACGAGTGGCCGTCTTGGAGCGATGTGAATATCCTGTGATTAGTTGTGTCTCCAACCCTATTAATCTGGTTCTACTGTGAAACTGTTTATGATGCTCTCTGAATTGATACAGAATGATGTCTTTTTTCATGTGCATTGTAGTGGAGACCAAGCGTGCTCCTCGCCATCTATTGGTACACCCACTAATGTGAGCGCGGTGGATTATTGTTCATTTGATATTGCATGTATCGCTGATGGGGGGCAATACAACCCTCTGTAGCTCAGGATGTTGCACTCTCCTCCACTCTGGTGAAGGAACTTAATGTGCAACATATGGGATGTCATATTTCAATTCATATTTAATTCCAATGGGTCATAAATGGCTGAGGCCTATTGGAAATGCTGCATGTGCGACACCAATAACCAACTAGGGCAAATGTGTCTGTTGGGTCGTGTGTGTCTGGTATACTTGATGTCACCTAAGTGCTAAGCATCTGGGAGTGACCCTCTAGCTTTCCCCATGTTTCTCCCTACAGGGGACGAAGGTGACCGCCCTATCCACAAATGCAGACAGTTTCCCGAGCTATGCCAACTCTAGAATAAAGTGGTCCTGAAGAAGATGACCCCACTAGCTTTGGTCATCGAAACCGGTCGACCCCATAGATCATGAGATCCATCATGATCAGGATGATGTTTGATAAATTAATTTCGGACACGTCATCAAAAACCATACATACACTCCCAGAGGGAGTATTGCTTTTGGGATATCCCATATTTTTGGGATCTTTTAGTATCCTAGAACGATGAATGATATTCTGGAAGCCAGCTACCCAGTTGGTGAATAAAGACTTTAGGAAACTCCCTGGGGGTGCATGCGTCTCAGAATGCAGATGAGACAAGTTTAATTTCAACTGTCTCAACACACTCTCGCTCCTTTGGATGTTTAACTGAGTATGATTCATTGTTGATGAGGGACAGTTTCTCTCGCTATCCCTATTTGATGGCACACCACCGGCCACCTAGGGAGAGCTTGTCCTGACAGGGTCAGGGTGTGCTACCTGTGAGGGACAGCCTGTGTGTTTTGTGATACCAGCATGGATGAGAATACTACTTTGTGTGTAACATATTTACTCGTTTACCCGTTCATTTCTGGTAAAAAAACTTCATTCAGTGGCCTGACAGGTTCCAATGTAGATCTGGACAGTGAAATGCAAGACATTGCCATTACCACACCTTTATCACATATCCATACACATGTGTCAGTCTCTGCTGCTGAGTGAGTTGTTAGTCGCCTTGTCAACAGTTTCCCTTGGCATTCCTGCCTTGCCTCCCTGTCCTTCAGATGCAATAGTATTTTCTCATACCGTGCATCCTGCAAGTTGTCACGCCTAAGTTTATGCCCAATGCCAATGATGGTGGGGTTTGGCAGAGGATCTTCAACACATTCTGTCATCAAAGGATGTGTTGGTCCATTGTCTGTATCAATGTCTGTTGTCTATGGGTCTGGCCCATTATTGATTGTCTGTCATCCTCCACCACTGGATCGTGTGGGCCTGTAAGGTCTAGGATGGCTATGTGATCCTGATTCCCCATCAATCCAACAGTGAATGGCACCATTTGTTCTGAAGGTATGGTACTTAGGATGTTCCCTGACATAGTCACAGGTGCTATAAATGTAATCTAATGTTTCTTCAGGTGCTAAAGCAGTTTGCACAGAAACTTTGAACACTTCCTTCACCTTACTGGCTGTGCATGCACTGTGCACCTTATTAATGATTATCACAGGGTTTGTAGTGACCTTGGGGATGGGGCTGGTTCTAGTGGCACTTCTGAAAACGGCTGCACCTGTGTTCATGGGTGTATGCAATCTGGATGTCCCCTCCTGGTTACAGCAGGTATCCTCTGAGAGTATAGGTGTCTGCAGGGATGAATCATGCAAACACTTACAGTAATATCTGACAAGGGGCGGATACATGTGTCTATTTTCTTCAACATCAGAGCTGTTGTGTCGCTTGGTAATGCGGGCCCCCAGTACATTGGGGCAGCGTGCAGGTTTGAGGTCTCTTGTGAATGGGGAAGGGTGATGTGGCATAATTGGCATCTTTAAATGGGTGTCTTTAAAACAGCATCCCAACCGCGCAGCGGGCCGCGGAGTGAAGGCTGCAGAGGAACAAAGGAAGATTGCGCACAGACAAAACTAACCTTTTTAGAGCGATACACCACCTCACAGGCGCAGAACTGGTCGCATCTAACAGAGATGGGCACTCAAACCCACGACCAACTTCAACCCCAGAAAATATCAGTCCAATCACAAACAAACCTATCTTCAATTATGACATTCCATTTTGAAGCTGCTGCCTTTAGTGGGAAGGGAACTTCAGCCACAACAACGTCAGCAAAACGGTCTTCAACAACCCACGCCTCAGGCACACAAACACCTGGGCTACGAACCACCAACACCACTCGCTCCTCGACGATAATCTGTGAAAACTCAAGTCTCGAAAGCCAAAGCATACTGAGTTTTTTGACGGCACCCACAGCAAAGTCGAGGCCGGTCAACGGCTGCATAATCAACGAGTAACAGGACATGCCAAAACCCATCAGAGATGGACCTGTAATTGCACCGACGATAGGCACTTCACAGAAAATTACGAAACCTGCCCTACTCAAACTGGACAGTAAACCACCTGTTCCTAAACAAACAGCACCTGTTTCCGAAGTTCTGTGTGGTTTTGTCCAAGGGGTGCAAAGTTATAGGGGAGGTCCCAAAATGTGTGTAAATCCTGATATACACAATGGATAAACTATTTTGCTCATGCCTACAACCCAAACCGCTGGATGGATTTTCACCAAATTTGCACCAGGAGCGCCAGCTTGGTCCCGAAAAAGCGTGCTTTAGTAAATTTGCTGTAAATCCATCCAGTCATTTTTTTTTTTAAATGGCCAAAATGTCAGTAAAAAAGAATGTTTGATAACTGGTTCTGGGCCGTGGACTCACTCCCTGATTCGGGTTCACAGACGCCCCCTGGACCAATCAGGGTCTGGCATGATTTCTGCAGATAATGTACGCGCCCTTTGATTGTTCAATTAATAACGTGAGGTGCATCAAAACATTTGAAACATACCCATGTTGGATTCACGAACAGAGCCCATAGCCCAGGGACATTGCTGTAAAAACATGAAAAAAATACAACATTGCACTTGTCATACTAGTGAAACAATCGCTGGGGAGATGAGGGGTGATGAGGACGGGATGGAATATGGCAAAAAATTGCCATAATTCAGGTGTTATATTTGCTCCGAAGTTGCTGATGTTCGGGGACATCCATGCATATTTATGCTTACAGGGTCATTGAAAAGCAGTTTTTGGATTGCTTATAACTTTGGCGGCACTCAGTGAAATGTAATTTTAGACATTTTAGAAATGACTCTGAATGGCTAATGGCTGGTGCTGTTACGCCGAGAGTGGGCGAAATTAGAATGGGGCCCCAAAATATTTGAAAGGATTATACATTTGCTGCTGTATAACAAATCTAATCTCCTGATTATATAGACCCAATTTTGAATGTGAAAAGTCTGAATGGATTTTGTCAAGTTATATGACTATTATTTGGATGTACATTTTGACACTTTTCAAAAAATACAAAATGGACAGTTGCAGCAAACTCATGCAAGGAGCATTGTCAAGGACCCTGAAGCAAGGTTTTGTAAATGTGTCAGTGTTTTATTTGTTGAAAAGTGTCATAATGTAGGACCAAAAAGTAGGGCTATATCTTTGGTGACTTAGGTAGAGCCTTTGGCCATGGGCAGTGGGCAGATTGCATGGCGAAGACCACGAGGCACCGGCAATGCTGTTATAATGGGCATGGCCACCAGGGACCGGCTAAGTGGTAACATTTTTCAAAATCAGGAGTGTTTGGGAGGGGAAAAAAAATTCTGCTTGTGGCTACGGCCTGAAGTGCTGGACAGTATGGCAGCAAAGATTCGCAAGGAGCATCAGCAAGCACCTCGAAGCATGGTTTTGCAAATCTGTCCTGTGTTTTATTATTTCTAAAGTGTCAAAATGTAAGTACAAAATATGGTTTCATAGCTTTGGTGTCTGGGCAATGGGCCTGGCCCTGAGAAAGGATAAATGTATACTCTGGTTTGCTTTTTGGGGCATGCACCATTGGCCGAATCCCAAGGTATGACATTCAGTGAAACAAAGTTGTAAATGGATGTTATGATTAAGTTGCATTAATAAAATCCTATGCAATTCAGTGAGATAGCAGTGCATGGTGGTGGCACGAGTTATGGTTGCTTATCTTACCACAACTTTTGAATTTCTGGGATTTTTCTATTTTACTTGTAACCATAACATCACTTTAACCAAGTTTTTTCACCGAATTTCATAGGTTTTTATTAGTGCAACTTAACGATAACGTCCCTTTAACAATTTTTTTTCACTGAACATGTTCTATAAATATAGTAAATTAATTTTCAAAAGATAAGAGCAAATTGCAGAGGGGGATGGGCGTTCTGGCAACTGTGGGCAGAATTATCTTGCCAGAAATGCACACAATGCAAAAAATGTTTTATTTTGTGAACTAAGGTACATTTTATTTGATTGTTAGATGGAACCTTGAAAAGGTGATGTTGGACAGGCATTGTAATTGGGTTATACAACATTCCAATTTGTGATTTATTTAGTGAGACTTTTCAAAACCTGATAAGTCAAAATATTCCCCACTTTGGCAAAAGCAAACAAAATGTAATGGCATGAATTTAATTGCAAGGCAGAGAGAATTTTCGGAGGGATCCCCACCATTTCGTCTTCATGTGGACAGTTGTTCACCCATGCCTATTGTTAGCATGGCAACCCTGCTAATAAGTGTTGGTACTCCCCCTTCAATTTTACAGAAAATCTGCTTAAAATACAATATTCACACTTCAAAATCTGAACAGTCATGATTTAAAGCACTGGTAGTTCTCCAGTTAAACACTTGCAGCTCATTTGAGAAGTGGCTCTACTGCTCCAAAAAGCATCCATGAGGCCACTTTGAGCGCAATATCAAACTATCAATCAGAAATAAACTAAATACTCCATAAAAGCATTGCAGGCTTTGTCATGGTAATAACTATGGGGGTCATTAATTGCTGCCGTGATTCAAGCCTATGATCAACATATGAAAAATCTCCACAGCAAGCACATTAACCTCCCCAACTACCTCCTGTAAGGGAGGAAGTGTTTCCCACGACCCCCCTTCATTCCTCTCAAAGTGCACAAAATATGCTCAATCCGCGGTGAACCGCGCGCCTCTGGCCAAGGTGTGCGGTTCCTGCTGAATGACACATAGCAGTGCATGGCAGGCGCGCCACAAGACTCCATCTTGTTTTAACCACAGACTCCATTTTACATTGTGCCACATACAATTGCTAAAAGCCAGCCTGCATCTCCCCCCTTCAGTGTCCGCACACAGTCAGCAGACCAACCCCCCACCACCTCCTCTCTGCCACGTCAGAGGTGGTGCCTGGGTTGATAGTGTCCATTGATTTACATGGCGTGCAGGTGTCCACGCTAAGAATAGCAGTGATAGGAATGGGCATGCATGGGTGTGATTGGCGAACAGTGCTTTGTACAGACCTAAATGTAGCTCTGCGTGAAATATCAAACAAAGAGCTGTTCACTGACGATGACACTGACAGGGAAATATTAATGGAAATTGCAATCTCTTGTGAAGTGATGATACAACATAGAGAAGTGACAGTACTCCTAATGGCCATTGTCAATGCACCACCAACATACTTTGATGGAGATATGCAACAGGAACCATCCATATTATGGACACCAGAGCCCCATGATGTAGGGCTACTACAGGAGGTGACGCCCATTAAGATCAAACTTAAACCCGGGCCGGAATACCCTGCATAAAGCAGTATCCACTATCAAGAGAGGCAGACGCGGGGGATAAAAGAAACAATACAAACGGATAATTGTACCATCAAATTCACCATGCAATACTTGTATTTATCCGATCAAATAAGTGAAGGGCGAGGCTTGGAGGATGATACAGGACTTAAGGCCTCACAATGACGTCATCCAAAAAGAATTTCCTCTCATCCCAAACCCTGCATCCATCTTATGTAGCATTCCAAAAACTGCGACATGCTTTACAGTGGTGGACTTGAAAAACGCATTTTTCTCAGTACCATTGGTCCCAGAGTCACAATATTTGACAGCATTTACTCTAGGGGGAAGGAGGTATGAACACTGAAGATTGCCCCAGGGGTATTGTGAAAGCCCAAGCATTTTCAACAGGATATTGCATGGAAATCTCAGAAACATAGACACAAAGAACACAATCATTCAGTATGTAGACGATTTGCTCATTTGTGGAGAAAATGAGGAAGAGTGCAGACACTATTTAATAAAATTGTTCTCACTCTTGGCTCACAATGGGTACAAGGTAGACAGACAAAAGCTGTAATACTGCCTAAGTGAAGTGTTGTATTTAGGACAGTTCATATCAAAAGATGGCAAACAGATAATGCCAGACAGAGCAGCAGCGGTGCGCGCATTAAAGAAACCAAACACGGTGAAGGAGATGCAGAAGTTTTTGGGCATGTGCAATTATTGCCGTGTGTGAATATTCGATTACACCGCATACACAAAACCTTTGTTGCTCGCACTCAAAGAAGCCCAGAGGGAAAACTCTACATTGATTTGGACACCTGAAATGAGCACAGCATTTGACACTTTGAAAGAACTGATTTCAACAGCACCTGTTTTAGCAACACCAGATTATCATCATGAGTTTTATTTATTTTCACAATGTAATGGAACACTGATGATAAAAGTACTCACTCAAAAAACATCACTGGGGCACAAGCCCTTAGCATACTACAGTGGAACACTCAATGCTGTAATGCAAGGACACTTTGCATGCAAACAGGCTCTTGCAGCCGCCACGTTCATGATAGAGAAAAGCGCTACCATTCTAATGGGATGTTCAGTGACATTATTTGTTCAGCACTCCCTGTTTGCCATACTTTAACGAGCAAAATCCGCACTGATGACCCAAAGAGCAACAGCCTATAAGATCATCTTGTCTAGCGCAAACATATACGTAGTGAGGTGTAAAACAGTAAATCCAGCAACATCCCTTACTGAAGATTGCACTGTCGAAGATATGCAAAGCCATGACAGCACTAAATACAAAGGAGAGGATGATGACATGCCCAAAGCAAATGAGAATGCCCTGGAGGAAGGAGACGTGTACTTCGTGGAAGGATCAGTATCAATTCATTCAGGCACAGGTGAAAAATATGAGAAAATTTTACAAAAAAGATTACCACCCCACTTTTCAGCACAAGCAGCAGAGCTAGTAGCACTCATTGAGGCACTACACACAGCAAAAGGATGTGCAGTTACAATATACATAGACTCAGCGTTCATGACCACTACAGTGCATGGAGGATTGTCATGTTGGGGGAGAAGTGGGTTCAGAAGAGCAGATGGAACACCAGTACAGCATGCTAAGCTTCTAAAAGAACTTATAGAGGCATTGACAGAGCCCACAGTGTAAGCCCTCATTAAGTGCTAAACCCACACAAACAATGATGATGTCATCTCCTTAGGCAACGTGGCAGCGGAAACTGCTGCCAAAGAGGCAGCCTACCTAGGGAGAACAGTACAGAGAGAATACATATTGAAAGGACATATAGAGGAAGAAAGAAGGGAAGGGTACAACTCAATCTCAGCTGCACAAATTATCGACCTACAAAAAATGGCACCAGTGGAAGAACAAGAGTTGTGGGCAAAGAGAGGATGCACACAATCCCCCACTGACCTCCTCTGGTGACAAGATTGCACAGGTAAAGCAGTGATGCCAGTAGAATTATTGCAGGTAGCATTTCAACATTGTATTTCGCCGCACACACAGCAAAACAGCACATAGCAGCTGACATTCAAGAAAATTGGTTTGTGCCAGGCTTGCATGAACACGTGACAAAGCTAGTGATAGAATGCATAACGTGTCAAACTTATAATTCAGGGATGACTTTAACACTGAGAGGAACATTGCCCTGCCCCATTGGACCATTCCGTGTCCTGCATATTGATTATGCGGACATGGGAGAGAGGTGTAGTGGAGCATGATATTTGATTGTGGTGGTCTGCCCCTTTTCACGTTGGGTGGAAGCAGGGCCCTGTGCCCACCCAGATGCGAAATATGCAGTGAAATTTCTAGTAAGAGAGTACTTTTCCCACTGGGGAATATGTAACATCATATGATCCGAAAACAGAACGCATTTCGTCAATAACCTCTTCAAAGCAATAACTGCTATGTTGAGGATTACACACAAATCGTGTTTGATTTATCACCCCCAAGCAAACAGAGTGCTAGAAAATATCAATGGCCTCCTTAAGCGCAAATTGGCAAAATTGTGTCACACCCTAAAAAAGAATTGGGTGTGTTGTCTGCCATTGGCGCTATTCAAGTTAAGAAATCAGCCTAGCAAGGACCACCACTTTTTACTCTACGAAATAGTAACAGGCAGATGCATGCACAAACCAGGGTCACCACTAAGAAGAATGTCCAATGCACACAGAGCTGCCACAGTATTGGGCCAGGAATTTCAGGACTACTTGAGAAAATTGACAAGATCAGCAAGAATAATCACAAAGCAAATAGCGCCACTATTTATGCGAGATAGCGAAAGTGACATGGTAACTGCAGCAACTGATGGCCCAAATGCCCAATTGATGCCTGGGCAGATGGTGTATGTATGTAGTTTTGTGAGGAGATGGAACACTCTAAGATTTCATGGCCCTTACGAGGTGATATACTGTACAACAACAGCTGTGAAAGTGAAGGTATTGAGGTACTGGAGCCATTTATCCAATGTGCGTAAGGCACATAATAGTGTGACAACTGAGGACAGGGAAAGTGTTCAAGAGGGAACCACGCAAACATAGCATGACAAAAAAAAAGGATGTGATGTAAAGAATTTATTACAACCAAAAGAAATACAGCTGGAAAAACGGTGCACCGGTTAAAAGAGGTTGTAATGTATATAAATTTAAGTAAGACAAAAAGAAAAATGCAAAATGTAAATAGCGGTAGTTGAATAGTATACACGTCCAGTAATGAAGATCTTCTTTTTCTGATAATATGCATATGTGGTACTCTTCTAGTGGAAGTTTTCATTTTGTCTTCCATGAGGTTATGTTGTATTTTTGTTTTCCTTTAATGTATATAATATAAGGTATAAAACTGAAAAGGTATTTAAAAAAGAAAAGATTGCTAATGTAATAAATATGCGTGTGAACTTAACCCATTTAAATCTCACTATGTAGGAACGGATATGGCAGAAACGAGGGACCTCGATGCCAGCAAGATATCAATAGGAGATTTATACATTCAACGAGAATGTATTCCTACGAATGTTTAATAGGATTTACTGTCATTCTGCTTTTCTCCGTATTGTTTGGTCTTCTGCTATATTGGGCAATTTATTTATCACTATAGATATAAAAGAGGAGAAAGGATGAGTAAAAATGATACGGGAAGGCTCTCACATAATTTGGGATGGTCTTAAGCTAATCTGGGCCCATGATGCCCCTACTAACCTTACACCCCTGTATAAGAATAAAACTGTTAGAGCCCAATTGCTGAATCATTCTATTACTGACTACTATGAGCAGGACGTTAATGTTTATGACATGAATGACCCCAACCCGATATTCAGACATTGCTTTATGGCAATTACCACACAACAACACAGGCTACATCAGAGAATGTCTATGTAAATGACTATGACTCTGGGAACTGACAAAACAGGTGGGCAACCCAATGATGGGTTGGGGCGGAGGTTATTACCAGGATATTTCCTATCCAATACCAGGAATTGGTAGAGATCCACACTGATCTAGGGGGAATAGAAGGTTGGAAAAAGGGGGCGGGACAGAGAAAGTATGATGAATATCACGGCCTGGGGCTGGACACAATAGAAGACCCACAGCACCCACATCAGTCCAACAAGTGGTATGCAGATATGAGCACAATGGCAAAGCAGACTACAAATGAAAGCTGCTACACATGCTCTTTAATACCCCACGTCTCTGGAACGCCTAAAATACTGTTAGCCCAAGAGGCACCTGTTGCAGAATCCCAGTGTCTCGTTCATCTTGCACTGTGTTGAATTAAGAGCAACTTTCAAGCACATACTATTACCTTGCAGATGCTGCAGAACAAAAAAAACCTGCTATAATAAGCCACAAGGAGTAATCTGCATCAAAGAACCTTTTTTCACAATTCAAGGCAAATGTTTTCTGACAACAAATGGCATGAGGAGCAAATAATGTGCAAAGCAGAGGTGTTGCGAGGACTGTCAGATGAAAAACTACAATGGATCAGAAACACATGCACTCACATATGGTCCGAGCACATCGCCAAACTCACATGGGTAACAGCTCTGGAGAAATCAATCAAGTTGCAGCGTGAGATATTGTACAAGATGTTTTTCCACAGTGAAGGAAAAGTGCCCCTGGGCACAAATAAGAACTATAGCAAAATTGTCAATATTCCAGAAATGAACAAAGGAACAGACACTCTAATGGGTGTGTGGCAAACAGGCGTACTTGCACCTTCCACAGTCCTGGAGGGGAACCTGCGCCCTGGCAAAGCTGCACTCAGCCCTGATGGTGATACCAGAGAGCCACATCCAAGGGGAGAGGGCACCAGCAAAAACCCAGGCACCCCTGTCAACAACCAAAGAACCCCCTGTGTACAACGTCTTATCAGCAGAGCAGCTGCAAAGCACAATGTCCCGGAAGCGATCATCAAACTATGTTTCTGCTGCATCCTCTGAACTTTTGGCCAAAGTCTCTGATAAGTTTAAACTGTTTACATCAGCAGAAACTTTTTTCGTGTCTCTGGTCTCAAGCATCCAAGCCTGTGCAAATGCAAAATGGCTGCAAATAAGCCTGTGGGAACTCATAGAACTGGCTAATGACACAGAAGAAGGATTCAACGTAATCAAGGTGGAGCTGAAAGCCCTGCGAATAATGATCATGGAAAACCGTTATGTTCTGGACTTACTAACTGCAATGGATGGCTGTATTTGCCAAAAACCTGGGAGTGCATGTTGCACTTTTGTACCCTCTGCTGACGCAGATAATTGGACACTTTCACATGTGATAGCATGTGATAGCAGCGATGCACAACCTCAGCGAAAGGATGAAGCAGGAAGGAGGAGTGCAGCCTATCTCATGGTTCGACAAACTGTTGGCGTGGGTTCCGTCATGGCTTGGAATGACTATGAAGCTAATGATCCCCATCGTCGTTATTTTCTTGCTGATTTTTTGTGTGTGCCAATTGGGCATCATTTGCTGTGCAAAAAATATTCCCAGCAGTGCAGTGACGATGGTAACAATGGTACATCATAGATCCATTATGGCACACACACATTAAGGAGCCCCGGGAGTTGGAGTGGTACGATGAGGTATGGGTAGACCTAGATGGAGATGGGGGATGCATTTATATGACATGCACCCCAGATGAATACGCCAGAGCAGGGGAAAGTCTAAGGGCAGTATATTGGGCCTGGATGCCAAGAAAGGGAACTCCGGCTTGAGATGAGGCGGAGGCAGAGGTCGCTGAAAGGGGGGAATAAGGGAGGAAGGGTTTTCCACGCCCCCCCTTCATTCCTCTCAAAGTGCATGAAATATGCTCAATCTATGGTGAACCGTGCGCCTCAGGCCAAGGTGTGCGGTGCCTACTGAATGACACGTAGCAGGATTTATGGGGGGTACTGCAGCACCTCCAGCACCCCTACTTTCAGCACCAATGACCATGGGTCCTAGGTCTGACCTTCATTGTCTACTTCCCTCTGCCTCCTCTCTTTGGCAATGTGTGTGGGTAATGTGTGTAGTGCACTGTTCACTCACAAATACATCATACTTTCCAAATTCCAGATAACATTAAATACATATTTTGTGGCACCAGCCTCCACCCCCACAATCCATCCCCCAAAAAAGTTAAACTAGTTAATCAAAGGTTATTTTGTTCTAATTAGTAATTACTTGTGTTTTCAGATAGAACATGCAATGCTCACAGGGCAGAACAATGTATGGATACTTAATGTTCTGGTCATGTGGATGTATGCAATCATCACCCCAAGAGAAGTCGCGAGAGAAAATCAGAAAATGATAGTGGTATACGGTCTACTCTGCTACTTGGCAGCCTGTAGTGCATGATATGTGCACCTCTCTCATCCATTTTGCCCACAAGTAACAGTTAATGATGTACGTTGATAATTTCAACAATTGGTGTTTTGCATAAATATGCTTAATGGATATACATTAGCAGAATTATAAAAAGCTGTGCAACTTTGTGAAGTTTACAAAATTCCAGACATGATGTCACCAAATACTGAAAGTAATGAGCATACCGATAAACTACCCCAAGCTAGTTGCGAGTGTTGCATGAGACTTGAATGGGGTATGCAGTGCTTCCCTAGCATTCCATAATAAAATAAATAATAATTTGGAGTTCAAGCTTCAAATTCGCTCAATTGCTTGTATTGAAGGTGGTGTGCGATTAATAGAAAAGTAATTCAAATTCTCCTCTGTCAACAAGTATACATAGTTGTTATTTATTATTACATTTCACAAACTCAATTATAAAATGCCTGTGTAAAATTGAACCGACACATGTTTCGAGAAAAGATTCTCTTCTTCAGGGCTCATAAAAAAATGTCTGGGGGGGTCAATTAAACAAATGTACATATTTATCAAATTAGTGATGTTAGTACTCTGTGTGTACGACTTTTACATTCATTATGCAACTTAAATGCTGACATTACAATTTCTACTGTCCATGACATCACCGTACACCACAATAATATAAACAGAAAAAAACATAACAATAACATATGCAATGTCAATGATAATATGGTATTAAAGTTAAATGTGATTGAAAAATTGAGAGAAAGACATGCAAACAGAAAACAGAGAACACAATGTTACATTACTTCAAATATGATTCAATTTGTCATTGTTAATCAATGACCAAAGGTTCACAAGCAGAATCCTGCCATTTTGTACACCCCTAGGTGTAAGTAGCTGGATCCAAAGAGGAAAGCCATTGGTCTTGAGAGGCAAGCCCCGGGGCAACGCACTTGCCTTGGAAGCAAGATGATGCGGAGAAACACAGGTTCGATCCCTGGGTCCGTGCCTGGAAACCTCTGGGTATTAAGTGTGTTATAAATAAATAGTAAATAACTAATTCAAATTAAATTGAATTAAGGGAACACCCCTCTAATGGAGTCACTCAGGCATCTGTATCATTTGCTCCAAATTCTGGGATGCAGGATTATTATTAAGAGAAAGGCAAAAAAATGATCTAAGCATTTCCTATTCTTGGGAATTTGCAGATAGACACCCATCAGATCTAGGGAAGCAAGATAACCTGCCTGGAGATTAATGTGATGATCATCTACAGAGTTTCCATGTTGGAATGGTTTGTCTTCACACACCGGTATACTTTTTTCAGATCCGGAATCAGCATGAAGCTAGCCAAAACATGTTATGCCCTTGTCAATCACAGAAATGTGTGAACTGGTCATCATTGACAGGATATGTTTGATACCGGATTCCAGCTCTTCTTGCCTTTCCAGTTTACATGGATAGGGAGCACAGAAGAAGAAAGACTATGGAGTATGGTCTGAGGTATCTCTTTTGTTACTTCACACTACAAGAGATTCCCAGACTTCCTGGAAATGAGCTGTTAAGACCACCCCGCAAGGGGTCGGCATTATGACTGCCTTAACCTTCCCTTTGTCCTTTTTGGGGAAGGTGGGACCACACACTGCCCTTTGGGATTTGATACCTCTGCCACACCCCCCCACCCATAGCACTTATATTTACAGGTAGCCAGGATTTCCCAATCACTGTCTCCAGACCCCATCCCTCAAAACCTTATGCACTGCTCATGACATTTCCATATTCAGATTGTTGTGCATCAAGTTTTGAGGAATGCGGTCCGAGACTGAAAATAAACTAGCCACTGGAATTCTCTCTTTCGTTCCTTGTCAGTCAGGATACCTGACCACCTTTTGGGGGAGCCATAGTTTTGAACTGCCCTTGTTACCATTGGTCTCCGCCAGGATAGGCTCCTTGGCCGTGCCACTTCAAGTCTATTGCTGCCTGACTGATATAAGGAGTTCCTTTGCAAATATAGCGATACCTAGTGATCGCTACTCAGGGTTCCCAAATGTTTCTCATCCTTGAAGACGTTTTGGTCTCTCTATTCCAATTGTTCCCCAAACAATAACAGATCTTGAAATAGAATTGCCAATTTTAGGTATTTCAGTCTGTGAGCCAGTCTCTGAAGTGCATTGAAATTCTTGTCCAAGAATTGCCCCCATAGCCATGGCAGAAGCTCTGAAACCATCAGATGACATCTGCTGGTGCTGAGTTTGCATGACCGTTGGTACGTTCCAATATTCCCTGCTCTCATCCATTTTTGATCTTGTCTACGTTCCTAACAGAACTTACATGATAAACATTACCTGAAATATAACATGCTGTCCACAGCCAGCATAATTCCTTTGGAGTGATGAATACAATTTGCTGTTCGTAGGGTCTCTCAGCAAATCCTTCTCAGTGGATATGGAAGGATGGCCTTCCAGAGTAGATGGAAGACAGTCTACATGCAGACTTTCTGGTATGTTCTGCTCCATGTTCAGCAAGGGACAATGTTTAGCCTTAAACATCATTTGGCATTTCTTTCGAATTTCTTCTTCACAGCAGATATCCTTGAATAGTCAGGCTTGGGAAACTATGAAATAGTGGGTTTTGAGGAATGACCAGAGTCTGTTATAAGTGTCCCCCCCCCCCTCCATTCATTCTCCACCACATGTTCAGAGTGGAGAGAGAATTATTGGGCAGGGTGTAAGGAGGAGCTGGTTTTCTCCTTTTCTTCAAAGACAATTGCAAAGACCCTCTGAAAATAAGCTTTGCTATGTCGTATAACAGGAAGAAAGACCTATGGCTGGAACATGTGTCTGACAGGGGGAAATGAAGAACATAACTTTGGATTTTGCCCATCTCTTCTCACACAATATGTTTCCCCTTCATGCCTTGCTCAAGGTTTAACTGCTACAAGTCTAATAATCATAGGAGGAAGATGGCCTATATGAAGATGGATCATATACAGAGATTGCGCATGCTCTGTAGGGCTGTACGAGCACATGCTTGCACACTGGCTGGCATGTCTTAGGGAGAGACACCACCTCCACCTCCACCTATACAAGAAACTTCCAACACCTGTACCGGAAACTTCCCATACCCATCTGTGAAGTGTCTCCACAGCCACATTCGTGTAGGCAATCTTTGAGTTGATGATGGCAATATGGTCACCCAGCATCAAAGTGTGCTTCCCGTGTCCGCAGGGGTGCACCAGTGATTTTGCCAGAGGGAAACATGCACCATACATGCTGCCTATAGAGGGATGAATAGTAAATGTGGGAGGGGCGGTTGGTGGGGCCTTCTTTCACGGCGGCAGGCTTTTTCAACCCCCAATTTTCATTAAATGCATGGAAAAAGAACACCTTTTTGAGGTGTACCTGTCTATTTGTATTTCAAACTTACATTTTGTTGTACACATTTTCCATTACACTTTATCATTTCTTTCTTTGCAAAGGACATATTGGCACAAGACAAAATATGCAAATCATACAGGATGAAAAGACTGCGCTCAAACATTTCACAAGTTAGATTGCTTTAGATTTGCAAGGCACAGGGTCTGCCATTTTGCACAACATCTGGCTAGGCTGTAAGTGACTGATGATCCATGAGTATGCAGAAATGCAGTTTCTTTTTTTAAGTGGAAGAGGAACAGTGAATTAGACCTACTTGATCAGTGAGAAATATTGCAGCATTTCTTGGCTGTCAGTTTATGGATCTCGCGCTCCAGTGATGCTGTTCCTACTCTCAGGATATCATGGAGAAGTTGGTTAGTGAGTCTTGTCCCTAAACTGGATTTATGACATTTAAACTGCGAAAAACCGTGCTCACAAATGTATGTACTGCCAAACATGGACACCATCTTTAATGCTTCCCGGGATTCAAAAATTTATCAGTGTTCAGAGACTGGTAAAAGGCTTATATAGGCATCTCTCTGTGCTTATCTTTGAGGACACTACAGCACTGAAGATCAATCACTTCCAGTTGCAGTTCAGGTGCACATTGTCAACATCAGAAGAGAAAAGGTTGCTGTGATTTAAAATGTATGAAGTCAAACGATACTCAAAAATATTTTGCAGTTCATTCAGAACCTTCATATGCCGATGCCATCCTACATATTTCTCTTGGGGGAAAGCATTTACACAGGTGGGGAAGTGTACCAGCATCCCTTTCTCAGTTAAGCTGTCTGAACTCTTAACTTTATTTCAAAGGCACAAACTACCTCAAACAGATCAGATATTACATTTTGACTTCTTTGCAACTTTAAATTTAAATCATTCAAATGGCCTGTCAGGTCAGTCAGAAAAGCAAAGCCAGCTAGCTAGTCAATATCATGCATTACAGAAGTGTCCATTCCCTTTTCACCAAGGAATGCTTTGACTTCCTATTGTGAAGCAAAGAATTGCTTCAGAACATTGCCACGACTAAACCAGCAAACATCAGTGTAATATAGGACATCACCCTAATCCACCTTTTCCTCTTCTAAAAATGCCTGAACCAATCTGTGGTTTGAACAGCGTGCACATATAAAATGAACTGTTTTCACAATGAAGTCCATGACTTCCGTGAATTTCAAGTGTTTTGCACATAATGCCTCCGGATGTATGCTGCAATGATACATTTTTTAAGGACAGCTTTCGCACCCAAATGTCTTTTCAGGAAACTAATAAAACCATTTAGCTCCCCAACCATGGCTGGCACCCCATCAGTTGTCACACCTACTAGATTATCCCATGGCAAATTTAAATCATCGATGACTTTTTGAAAGACATTAAAAATGTCAACATCAGTAATTCTGCCGTGTTAAGATAACAGGGAGACAAGTTCTTGAAATACTTTGAATTTTCGTTTTTACCCCACAAATGAAAATTAAGAGCTCGGCTGTGTCACTCGCATCTCTGATCTCATCAAGGGCAGCTGAAAAGACATGTATGTCCTTACATTCAATTTTCTGTTGGTTGCAACACTTGTCAGCCATATCTACAAAATGTTGCTGACTGCTCATCCTTGAAAGGGGAACATTTGTAAAAGCCTCTTTTTTTCCATACCAACTGCCTCGCAAATCTCCATAAGGCGGTCTTTTACAAAATCCCCATTTATGAAAGGCCGTGCGAACATAGCAATAAGCTGCACAACCTTATAACTGGCACATTCAGATTCTTTTCTTTTCTGCTCAAAAACACTGTGTTCCTTGCTGAGTTGTGTTTTTAGCTCCTGCGCTTTCTTCATTCTTACGCCCCCCTGCAAATCCTTATATTGTGAAAGTTTAATTTCCCAATGCCTGAGGTTATTATATTCCTTGTGGACTGCAATTCGCTCGAGGTAAATAAGGCATGAGTTCACATTAGGTTTGGACTTAGTGAAAAAAAAGAAATTCTCAGTCCATTCAACCTTAAACTGACGGTGCCCCTGGTCAATTTAAATTTTTTAACAATCCTGGACATTGGAAGTGATATCTTTGGAGCACAAACAGTGATGCAACGCACCCTGCGGCCTGTGTACTGAGATGGCGTAACAACGGTAAATGGTTGGTACATAGGGAAAGATAGGAGCTCCACGTTTATGCTCCCACTATGACAGTAGACGTCTAGAGTACATAAAAATCATATGCTATGTAGACAAGCCTAGAAGCAACACAAGACACAATCAGATTAAGAAAATAGACTCACAGTCATTCACACCTTTTCATGCACTTATTGATGGATAGGTGCTTCATGAATAGTGGGCTGCATAGCATATGAAACGGCTATGTAAGAGAATAGGATTGTGAATGCAGGGAGTGCCTGGGGTTACTACAGTAGCCATTCATAATTCTGGAGTGGCAGAGCTGTGCCGTGCAAATGTCACCTTTGAAACAAACATTGTCCCAGAGCACAAAATGTACTAATCTGTTCATGTGCATTGTTGAAAGCACCTACTTTGGAGAGAAGTCACTTTTCGCAAATTTACAACCACGATAAGATGTACATGCCCTGGAAAGTTAGTGCTCAATGTGGGAGGGCAGTTCCCGGGGACAGTGTGGAGCAGCAGTAGTAGCACCATTCTGTGTTAATGCTGCAAACTTACCCAGACAGTGTGAGCATCTGCTTCAGAGATCTGGGTGCTGCTTGGAGTTTGCAGGACGAAATGTATTCTTCAGCGGAACAAGAGTGAACTGTCACACACCCGAGTGAAACAATGGCTGTCCAGTATACTTAAATGGTTTACAGAGAATATTTTTCTTGATTGCTCTTTTAACACCCCTTGGCACCTGCTGCATAAGAGTACAGCTAGGGGGAAATGGCATGTAAAGAGGGACACACAGCTTGCAGGTGTTTGGCTATTTGCCCACCCATTGACTGGCCATGGCCATACAAATCTATTGCCATTCCAAACCAGTTTCTGCCCCTCCCTACCTAAAACACCTCCTCATGGGAATCAGCCTGCTTTATTCAAGCCTTACCATCAAACTTTGCACTCAAAATAACTGTCAATGTTTATTTTTTAAAGCAGTCATCTTAGAGTTAATTTAATTTGAGCACCAAACCAGCTACTGGTGTAATACAAATGTCTTTACCAGGTCTGCCTTTGCAAACCATTTTGCACCGGCTACCATCAATGGCCTGCTAGTACCACTACGACAGTGTGTGGCAAGTGCCTTTACCATGCCTTCACAAAAGCCCAAACCTTTGGCATTGCCAATGCTTGCTTTGTTTATGTTTAGCAACTGCTTTGAAGTGTGATTCACCATTTACATTTGATTTTCCTCTTTCACAATAAACGTTATCCTTTCAAAAAGGCTCCACCCAAAAACTATCCACAAATATGCAAATAGCACAGAGCTCTGCCTGAATGTCAAATATGTCAGTGACAGCCATTGTTTGATATTATACCTTGCTGTCGTCCAAAGCTGGATTTCTAACACCTGCCTGAAGCTGAACCCCATGAAAACTGAGTGGTCCAAGCTTTCAACCACATCTCTGCACACCCTTCATGTATTGCACTGGTTACACATACCGAAAGAAATACGGACCCTGTCCTTCACAGCACACCTCGAGGGACACTGAGTACTTCGCTGGTGGGCTCCATTTCCTTCACCCCCAGCTTCTTTTCTATGCCACCCAGCCCCTGACACAGAGACCTCCTGTTCCGCACGTCCATGTCCCTTGCTTGGCTCGCGTTTGGTCCTAAGTGCCAGGCCAGAGCCCCCGGTTCGCCCCTAGCCAAGGGACCCCTAGTTCTGCCAGAAATAATTAGACACCAGTAACTAACGACAATGCACAAAGGAAATCAACTGCAACACTCTCCATGGCTGTTTAACATATGTTCAAAAACCTATAAACCACCAACAAGATCCAGTAGAATACTGGGATGGAAAGGAACAAAATGTAAATGGGGATCCCACAAAGGCTGGGGTGGGGGTAGAGTTTGGAGGAGTGTGTGCAGTTCCGAGGAGGCAAAGCTGGCAGCTGGACTCCTCTGAAAGGAAATGATCAGAATAATAGTACTGTTGGTAATGCAATAATTTGTAGTACATGAAGGGACCCATAGACCCGCTATACAATAGAAGACTATCAGGGTAGCTCAGCAGGTTTACAGATCATTCCTAAGATGTTATATGTTCAAAGGTTCTTGTTAATCGCATGACTTTTTGCAATTCCTTATGAATAGAACTTGCTATAAAATATGTTTTGCCAGGGGATGGGTTGGGCTGGTTGCTTGCTTATATTCAGGTGAGGTGGGGGTATCTATGCCCCTGTAATGAAAATCAAAAGTTGGCACCCATGAACCCACAGTTTAATTTCCGAATAACAGATGTCAGCACAACAGAAGCATTTATTTGTGATTAACCAGTTTGATAAGCATTTAACATCTTTATAAATGTGACCTGTGATAAAACACAAAGCAAGGGGCACACAAATTACAGAGGCGTTGTGTGGTAGTCCAAAACAAAAACAAAAAAAATCAAAGAAAACTATGATTGCAAGCAGCATTTTTGCATTTGGGAATGTCTTTTTTTTTATGAAAGTGTAAAATGCACATTTGGAAAACATTAATGTGCCAGGCATGCAGAATGCCTGCTTTTAGCAGTGATGGCCCCAACCCCATTGATATTCATGACCCATTGACCACCGTGGTTTCCATTTCAGAACAGAAGGAAAACGGGGTGAGCCAACTGAGCCAGAAAACACGCCAGTGATGGCTGGGGAAAGGAGCACAGCACAGATGAGGTCACCGAGCCCCCAGCTTCCCTCAGTGAAGCTGGGGGCTCTGTAAAACCGGGTCAAGGCTGAAGCAGGACGGATTCAAGATCCAGCTAGACATCTCAAACAGCTTCTCGGACCCGGCAAGAAACCAGCCCATTGACCAGCGCTGGTACAATCATGCGGTGCGGGGCAAGCTGCCATGCAGTGTCCCGCCCACCTGGCTGTTGGCCCAAATTAATGTTTGTTTGTATTTGGACATACTGGGTGGGCGAGCTGGAGGGTGGGTGAGCTGGAGGGCAGGCAAGCAGCTGATGGCAGGATTGATGACTTCTAGTGCAGCTGGTGTGGCAAAGTTGAAATACCTTCCGGCATCAAGCTTTATTGGCCACATCAGCCGCACTGCTTGCCCCCCATTGGTGCAGCACACACATGCACTATGTGACTCATAAGAGTCACTTAGTGTGTTTACTCTGAGCCAATGAGGGGCAGTATTTTTCCCAGCCGGCAAGGGAAATAAAGACTTTCTTAATGGAGGGCGTCCGTTGCTGTTTAAAGACTTTCTTAATGGAGGGCATCCGTTGCTGCTTGTGGGCCGCCTTCCATTAGGAAACTCTTGAACCATGCGGGCTGCATCCAGCAACATGCTGGGCTGCACTTGGCCGGCAAGGCGTATGTTGTGCTCCCATTCCTTACAATGTCTGTGAGAAGCTAAGAAATAGAAGAGCAGTGATTCTCCTCGCAGGGTAACATATGTGTGGCAGGTCTCCTCATGTTCCGGGTAGAGGACATGTAGAAATGTTCACAGGAGGATTATGGGTACAGCAGTGATTAAGTCTTCCTGCATGGTGGCGGTTACTGTGCGAAAGATGGAGACTCACAAAAGTAAATAATATGGCCCCGAATCATGAAATTATTTGCACGGCTCCAAATGACTTTGCACTGCTGAAAAGTGACTTTGCACTTCCGACACTACCCTGATTCATGGAAGTGTGCAAAGTGTATTTTTGCAGTGCAAAATCAGTGCAAAGTAATTTTATTTTGTACTGCAAAAATGAATTTGTCCTGACTTTGCACGGCAAAAATACACTTTGCCAATTCCATGAATCAGGATTTCTGTTGCAGTGCAAAGTCCTTTTCAGAAGTGCAAAGTCACTTTGAACCGTGCAGAATATTCCATGACTCGGGCTCTGAGAGTATACTGGGAGGAAGAAATGGCAAGGGGAGTTAATTCAGGATTACAGTATGGACATTTATGTTCTCTCTGTAATGCCAACAGGTTCTGGGTGCAGGTCACCCATCGCTAGAGAAGGACACATTTGAAACAGGAGGAAATCTGCAAAGACATCTTATTTACACGTTATTAACATTTGTTCGGCTGTGCCTTAAACCAATATGAATCTCCCATCTATACTTCATATTGTTGCAAACTATGAAATTATCAGAATTAAAAGGAAAACGGGGCATACAAATAATGCAGTCCATCTCACACTGGAGCTTTAAAAGTGGCACTTAAAAACTCGAACACAAGCATTACAGTCATTTCTTTAGAAAAACATGTATTTCTGGAAAGCAATGTTTTCCAGCACTTATAGAGGAAAGATGATAAGTGGTTTGATGGGTTTCTTTCAGCGATACCTTTCACAAGAACGTGCGTCCTCCTACACCCACTTATAACTAAAATATACATTGAGAAGAAAATTAACTATAGCAGCAGTTGAAACCTACATCTGGTTCACTGATGTCTTCATGTATATGGAGGGACAACAAGTTAACGGCTGCTGTCCTTCACTAAATGATGGTCGAAGAGAGGTCAAATAAGTTCATATAACCCAACATTTAGGCATTCTGTCTTTAGTCATTTAGTATACTGTATACAGATATGTTAAGGTTCATAGCAGGAACGTCATTTCACCAAAATGCCTGGCGTAGCGGAAGTGACATCACACAACACTTTACATTTTCGGACATCACAGGAAGGGATGTATATTTGACCCCCAAGTGGCATCACGCGAAGGGATGACACACACCTTTCACCCCTAGACAAAACAGGCATCACATAGCATTGTTCCAGTACACTAAGAAAAATATAGTTACCATATCACTGTGATATGATAAACATTTCATAGAGAATGGATCAGCATATGTAGCATTAATAACAGTGTGTATAGCGCCAACCAATGTAAGGCAATAAAGTGCTGTCAACCTGCCATTAACAAACTGTTGTTGCTGGAACTGAAAACAGTATATGAGGAACCAATATAGTGAGAAACTCTGAGATCAATATATTCCCAGAACAAAACAGTTTAAAAAAGCTTTTTACAGCCTGAAAACTCAGCCTCTGCCCAAAGAGAATACAGAAGTTGATCCCAGATTAGGACGCCCACTTTCGCCAGGCTTTTACAACCTGCTGACAGCAGACCTGCCATGCAAGTCTCCAGCAACTTGTGGGATTTTCAAACTAAACTAGGCTATCTCCTGCACTGCTGTAATTTAACATAATTCTACACCAACAATAGCCTTGAGGGAATGTCCATGCAAATCTCATTCTTTCTTGGGATAAGTTAAATGACTTCCCCAATTAAACACTTGTACCTGCTATTAAAATGTTTCTTACAAAATGGTGGATGGGGCAAGGAGGAAATCCAACGTGATCAGAAGGCATAGAATACAGAAATTGCAAGGGGCATGACTCACTGCTTCTGCTAATGTGTGTTTCTGCACAGTGGTATTGCGCACCTTAGAGCATCTGTGAAAATATGCTCCTTTCCATTTGGAAAAAAAAGTAGTATAGCTCTGTTTTTTTTTCTTTGTAATGCATTCTGGGAATTGTAGGTCTGCGTTTAGAATGGAGAAATCCAAGACTATCAGTCAAAGAATGCACGTAAAAACACATGACTGGAGTTACATCTCCCGATTGGAATGTAGCAGGTATATCAACCATTCTGTGAGGTGGCATTAGCAAGAAGGTGACGGCATGCTCTAATGCATAGTGCACACATTTCACTTAGAGCACATGTTGCACAATGCCTGTGAGCTTGAAGCAGCAGCTAACAGACACTATTTTTTACAACTAAGGCTAAAATGAGTGACAGAAGCAGCAAAGAAGTCCGGCCTTACAATGCCAGAGGGAAGCTATTTAAAGAGGAGTGCCTTTCATAAAGAAATGTGTGGAAAACATTGCCTGCAAGTAGTCATGGTGCACTTTTAGTTGCAACAGCCCTTTTGGCTATGCAATTCAGAAACACAGATAAATGCTAAAACAACCATGCAGGGTTTTCAGGAAATCACGACCAAATGGATTTGTCTAAGATCGTACCATTGGCTCAAGTGAGTAAGCCAGGATTAAAGCTAAGGTCTGTTTTTTCTACTGCCAGTTTTGCTATTCCTCTGAAATGCGCATATGGGTTATAATGCCTTGTGCTGAGGACCTTAGTGCTGAACAAAATAAAAAGCTAGAAATACAGTTTGGGAGCTGATTATTTGAGGTGTCGGCTGGCAGTGGTATTTGGTGTCACTATGAGTGAAATAAACAACCTCTAGCAATATCAGTTCTTGACCTTGACATCACTGCACTGACTGAAGATTAAACATCAGTAAAAAAGTAAGCATCATCCTTGACCTACGCAGTAGTATGTGATGGTTTATGCCACATATGCACACCAGGAAATTGATTGGGTGCGGGAGGGTTGATACCTTGACACATTTGAAGACAATGGTGGCAACCTCAAGTTTAATTCTAGCTGGTAGTGGGAGCCATTGAAGGTGGTTCAATATTTGTGTAGCATGGGTCCTGTAAAGTGCATTGTCAACAACCTTAGCAATCATGTTTTTAGCACCTGGAGTGGAGCCTTTGGATTAGATTTTTCAGGGCACTCTTACAGATGGAGTACAAGTACAACCACAACTACAATATTGGCCATGTGTGAGGTTGCAAAATGCAAATGTTGCCACCTACTTATTCTAGGTTGCCTGTCTCAGGCTTGTGGTTGACTTATGTCGGTCATCTCTCCACCCTTGTTCACTGGCAGAATTATGTCACAGTGCTCTGCGTTTAGCTCAACTAAACATGAAACCATGCCTTTTCTCTTAGGAGGATGATATTGTATCTGCAATCACTGGTTCCCTTTAGCGCCAACAGAATAGTCAAGGAATTAGCGCCACTGCGGCAGCCCCGGACGTCATGCATAACTATACATGTGGCTCACAATAACAGTCCTCTCTGTTCCCTCACAAGGGTCTGCAGAATTTCCCATGGGTCTATTGTGTGTGGGGGAAAATGGGGCTATTTGCCTACCTATCCCCCATCTTCCCTAACCAGTAAAGTCAGCCAGTCTGACTCACCTCAACAACGCACGCAGCTACGTCGTCTCATAAACGGCTCATTCACGCTACGCTCACCACCACCCACCACCACCTCACATGCTCTCTCTGACTGTGTCATCCTCACGAGTTAACTTCTTGGGGCCAGTGAGCGAGCCAGGCCGGGGAGCCACAGCATGCTGCACACACCCAATATGGGCATGGGACAGCAGGCAGGCCGGCAGGTGAGGGACAGGAAGAACTGGAACACTGCTGGTCCCTGCTAGGCAGGCCACACTGTAAAAGTAAGGAAATATCGAGGCTGAGTACCCCAGAAGGAAATACACCAAACACAGGCTTATAAAGATTCACAGATCTTTATTCTATTACTGTGCAGTTACAAAGAAACGAACAGATACAGATAGCTATGTGGCCCTCAGGACATCACAGTGAATACCAGCCATTCAGTGTGAGAAGTGAGAAGTACTGGACGTCTAAACTGTTGTGCATTTTATACATTTTCGGTAATAATGTCAGCCCCTCTGCAAGTTAGTAACCCATGGTCTAGAGTTCGTGCCGAGTTCACTTATGGTTTGTACGACAATATGCACATGGATCATCCTCAGTTTACATACAAACAAATCACAACGGCAACAGTGTATTCTTGGACTTAACAGTAAGCCTTAGCACATGTCCTTTACAATGCAGTTCAGCCAGTGTCCACGTTCGGTATTTGCTCAACATTGTGGTCAATGTATGTCCGTGGATCAGACTTATTGGCACAAACAATCCTTAGACTACATGTCAGACATGGGACAAGGTCTCTTTACTCAACCCAAACATTCGGCCAATGGACAGTTTGAATATTAACTATAGTACAAGGTTCAGGACGGCTCAGTTACAAGCGGGAATCACTGCCCACCATTTTAGAACATAAAGTTACATTGGAATGGAAATCAAAATGACGGATAGACCTAAAATGGCGGCAAAGTCGATCTAAAATCGGAACTTTGCAACGTGGTTTTCTTCGTAGAGCGACTGGGTTTAGGCCAATATATACAAGAAAGGAGGCACAATATGATATCCCGTTTAACAACACGTGTATCTTCCAGGATGGGGGCGGGCCGCATGGCGAAATTG
Source organism: Ambystoma mexicanum (assembly GCF_040938575.1). Lineage (NCBI taxonomy): Eukaryota > Metazoa > Chordata > Amphibia > Caudata > Ambystomatidae > Ambystoma > Ambystoma mexicanum. Next base: position 947,096,333 of record NC_090922.1, read on the forward strand.
CTACATTATAGCAAACGTACCCTGCGCGCCTGCGTGTAGCAACCCCCAAATGACATATCTGGTTTAGAGAGAAACTTTCTCCACTCTACTGAATGCATATGCATGAAAAACAAAACAAAAAATTATATATAGTAGTTCAGTGGTCATCGCCCTATAGTTAAAGTGCATCGGAATCCCAATCGAACCCCCCAAAAAAATGCTAATAATGTCAATTAGGGACTTGAGGCCCTCCCAGGCTGCATATTCTGCTAAAGATACGCTAAAAAATCCAAAACGTATTAAGAAAAAAAAAGAAGAAAATCTGTTTCATTTGTGATGTCATCGTTGATGTCCTCTGTGTTAGTCTTAGCAGTGCACAGTGGTGGCGCGAGGTATGGTTGCTTAGCTTACCACAACTGGTGAATTTTGGAGTTTTTTTGGTTTTAATTGTAACCATAAAGTCCCTTTAACAACATTTTTTCATTGAATTTCATAGGTATTTATTAGTGCAATTTAACCTTAATGTCCCTTTAAAAAAGTGTTTTCAGTGAAGTTCATGGGTTTTTACAAGTGCATGCTATTTCCCTACAACTTACTAATATCATATACAAATATAGTTTCAAACTCACCCCAATAGAGCAACATTTTTGATACAATTACAAAGTGTCACCTTAAAACTAGCATCATTGTTAACACGTCTACGCACGTTTTGCGACTTTTTACACTGTTTTTGCATCCGGCGTGCGATGTTTGCGAACATCTGAAGTCATTGCGGCCCTTCCAGACAGTGCCAGGTGACCATGCACTTGTGCATGGCATGATGACGTGTCTGCAAATGTATTCCTACTTTGCATTTGGGTCTGTGCTTTGAGGACAGTTCGGAACTGCATTTTCTACTGATCTAGGAACTTTCAAGCTCAAAATGTACCCTTGCACAGCTCCCACACATTAACTTATTAATTATCCATTAACAATCTGGTACAAAGCACATGCTTGGAAGAATAATAGCAAACTGCTATTTACCTTAAAAATGGCACCAGCTATTGTCATTGCTCCTCCCCAAGATCCACCACCACCAGCAGCTGGAGGACCTACAAAACAAAAAAGCGCCATACTTCCAAAGACAATGAAGACGACCAAGAAGATGCGGTAGAGAAAGTGCCTACCACTAGCAACCAGAGAATCAAGTGTGTGGCAGTTCTTTACCACTGTTTGTAATGTACCAAAGGCTAAAGAGACCTAAGTGAAATGCGCTGACTCAGTTGCAAACTACCTGGACAGTACTCCGACAGGACCACCTGCATGGCCAACTGCACCAAATCCAACCACCCCGATGTTCTCAGAAAGTTTTTTCCTTTCTTAGCAACTAGTAGGCTGTCTTCATCCACCTCATCTTCCTCGACGAATACTGTAACCACACAGCCTACTTCTGTGGGATACAAAATCCCACCAGCTACCTTGCAAGCAATAAAAGAGGCTGTTGATCCACATCTTTCGAAGACAGCAGTCCTCTGTATATACTGCAACACACCACTCTGCAGGGGAGTGCAATTTCAAAGCGCTTTGGAAGCTGTTATCAAAGAGCATGCGAAACACTGCCCCTACCATAGAAGTAACACACGCGCAACATCTCCCCCAGTCCACCTACCCTTCCATATTAATGCTTGGTGCTGTAGGGTATTTTGTGGAGATTTGGGGCCTGACGGTATTTTCTTAACGCCGAAAAATAACTTAGCAACAATCACTCCTTGTATTTAGATTGGGCCATGTACAACAATAATACAGTGGACATGCATTATTTCAGCACCCAGACATGCATATTTGGTATGCGTGGTTGGTATGCGTGGTTGGTGGTATTTTGGTGAGCATAATTCCCTTGTTTTATTTGTGGCCCCAATGTCCAGAATCCCTTATTTTTGCTTAGATTTTTCGTGTAATCACTAGAGAGACCTCAGGCCTACATTTCAGGAATACCACATTTTCAGTGTTAGTGTTAGTGTGCCACCATGGGCGATCTCACTGACTTATTTACGACAGAGAGCTATATGTGGTAATTTTGTGGTAATTTCCACTACCTTATATACGGTAGGGAACTATGTCCAGAGAGTCTCTCTTCCCGTTGGCTCATGTACCTCCAACGAGCTATGCTACAAACAGTCACTCACAACTGTCCATACTGAATATGATCATGCACACATCTGTCTTAAAATGACAATTGCACTGTTTAAAAATCTCCCCACATCATCAGCACTGTATTGGTAAATATAAAACACACCACCCATCTGCTTTCAAATATTTTTCTGTATTATAAAAGTTGCATTTAAACATGATCTCACTCTTTACAGAAATAAATAAAATAGCACAGTAACAGCATTGTCTGTGATACACTGAAAAGAGAGTGGCGGAGAAAAGAACTCAATTTGCAACATTAACATGTGATTAAATCACAGGAATCTCCTTTCCTACACTGACTGAATATTCTCGTACACACTCAGCCCCCACACTTCTGTAATTACCTTATCTGTTCAGCCCGAGTTTTCTTCAGCTGTTCTCTTTCTGAATGTGGCTCCCTTGAAGATTAACCCCGGTGAAAACAAGCGTCTTTCGTTCTCAAACCGGGGTTATTGCCTCGAGCTCTCAGCTTTTTCATCAGAAATGCTCCAACCAGGAAAACAGGTCCTTCTCCCAGCTCTCCAAATCCCGACTGTCCTCCCTCTCTCTTCAAACTCCTCCCAGCAAAACCCTCATCACTGCCTCTAGCATGATACTTGCTATGACGCTGCTCCAATCAGAAATTAATCATGCCACATCCTCCCTCTCTACACAATGGCTCCTTTTTACAGTAACCATTTGTAACCAACTGATTTCCTGTATCTTCGGGCCCTTGGCTTCCTAAGTTATGTGGACAGAGCAGCAGAGAAAAAGAAAAAAAAATTAATGTGTGTTTAAAAGTTCACTTTCAGAGTAGGCCTATTTCTGCAGTGGAGACACATTTTTATTAGTGGGTTATGTTAAATTCAGTTTTATTAGTCAGGTTAGTTATGAATAATGTTAGTTATTAATTTTCAAATGTGTCTCTTGCACCATAGGCATTTCAGGTGAAAAATAGTGTGCATTTTTGAATGTGCACGTGTGCTTTTAACTGTAAAAATAGATTTGCATCTTATATGTTAAAATCGTTTTTGACTGAATAGCCTGTCTTTCCATGTTAATCTGGTAACACATATAGCAATGCACCGCACCCATGTGGTGCTGCTGCATAAAAAAATTGCTACCTGTGCAGTAGTGCTGTACTCTGTGCTGTAACACGCCAAATATCCTTACATACCCTCCTTTTGTTTTTAGAACTTGGCTACAATCCAAGCCAATTCCTAAAAACAACTTGTTCTTTCTTTTTTCTTTTAAAATGCATGTGTATTGGGATATCTTTCTCTTCCTGACGTAGCTAGTAAAATCAGTAACATTTTCATTTTTACTGATAGCACAATCAACCATCCACCCATGATTAGCACCAGGACAGCCAAACCCACTATTGAGCGTTCCCCCCAGGTTCCCCAATTAAATCTTTCCACTTCTATTATCCCCAGATTACTAATTGTAATATTGTTTTTTCTCAAATTCATTTTTATAACATGTCTTTCTTTGTGATTCAATAAATATTCCACATCCGGGTCTATTGGAAAAGTATCCCTTTGAAAAAATCGATATTTTCCACTTGGCTTTCCCAAACATCATTTGTTACATGAAACAATGTTAACCCCCCAATTCACACAATTGTATCCTTTGGAACCTGTAAATAAAAAACATTATATTTCACCTGTTTAACCACGTATGTTCCATGGTTTAAATGTACTACCGTCATGTTCTTTAAACAGGTGCTGATCAACCATTTACCTCTGACCATCTTAGCCTGTGCCATTTCTTCACTCCCCATATTGCTAATAATCACTTCACATCCCTCTGATATACTTGGGTCAGATTTCAAACCACAAATAGCATCTGTGGCATCAGGAACAAACGGTTTACCTGGACACATATAATTTTGTTCTTTAAATTTTACACATGTTTCCAGGCTTGGTATTAAATAAACTTCAGGTTCCCATGACTGAAATGCCACCACTTCTGGAGTCTTAATCTTAATAAATTTGTCCTCTTGCCAAAATCCCACGTTGTGTACCCACTTCGTTTGATAAATAAGTTCAGGGGCTACATATGGGATGCATAGCAAAAATCCGATCTCTAGTCTTTCCAAGTCCACATATAACGGCATTGCATTACCCATTTCGAATGCAATTTTTACCTGTATTATATCAATTTCCCTCCTGGTCAATCTTTCTATCATTTGTCGAATATTATCCTGCGAAACAAAATACAAGGGGATATGTCCTTGAATCAATTGTGAAACTGCAGTTTGAACTTCTCTCATATAATTCGTTAATAGTCTATCAACAGGACTCATTATGTTCAATATTTCATTTAAAGTTCTGTCATGCTTAAGTATTATTTTAGTCGCCCGTTGCATTACATCCGCTTGTTCATTTAGAATGATTGCAGTTTCATTTATGAATCTTACTTGTTCATCCAGTCCCCCTCTAATTCCATCTAATGTTTTTTGTATTATTTCTAGGTCAATACTCAGTTGTTGCGCTTTAGTACTCAGTGTTCCTACCGAAATAGAATTGGCTGTTGATATTGTGGTACCTATTATGGTTCCAACTATAGACATTACCATTGATATCGCGAGCATCACCGCACCTCTCTTTCCTCTCTTCTTCTTAATGTCTGCTGAATTCACAAATGTTTTTTCCAATTGCATTAATATATCTCTTATTGACTGCTTAGTGTCCTCTTTTCTTATTTCCAGCCACTCTTTAGTCTGTTCAATCTTAATTCCGGTATTGTTCAAGTGTTTTTCAATCAAAATCTCAGGATTCAATGGTATGTATATATTTTGGAAAATCATCCTTCTATCACTCATGATGAATCCTGGTGCCTCTTCCACCGCGATACCAGATGCTGGTCCAGGTTCAATGACAACCTGTGCTTCTGAATTCTTGAAGATCCCTCCAAATATCATCATCATTAACCATATCATCGGTATCATCTTCAATGCTGATCGCTTTGCAGCCTTGGTCTTCACCCCTCTTTGGGGCTTTCCCGGAATCCGTCCACGTGGGCTCCAGGACTCCATCGTCTCCCGTGGGCTCTGATCCCGGAACCTCCGACCAAATAATGTTAATTTTCTAAATCAAATAGAAAATAAACACATTAAGTACATAGCACAATACTAACTTCACCCTTTTGCCAAAAATAAAACATGCTTGGTAAAAATATTTCGTGTTTTTTTTTTTTTTTCTGAAATTAAACACAAGTTAAAAGAAAACAAGCACATATAAACAGCATTCAATATTTAATACATTTTCTCTCTGCACACCAACCATGAGCTTCCATTATATATTTTTATTTATTTATTTATTTATTTTATATTATATATTTTTACATATATTACAGTGTTTATGTGCCATTATAACAATCAACTTTTTAACTTCTTTGTCACTGCCTCCTGATTGTACCCATTTATTTTCTCTTTTTGTGTTCAAGGGACTTTATCTGTTTCTACATGCTCAAGCTGCCTGATCTCATGTCTGGGATGGCATGGTTTGATTTGATTTACATGGACAAACTGCTCTATTGCCGTTTCACCTTCATTTTTCAAAATTTTATAAACTACAGGAGAGACCTTATCTATAATTCGAAATGGCCCCTGCCAGGCTGCTAGAAATTTAGAATTTTTCTGTTTACTTTTTCCAAAATGAAACTTGTACACCTGATCCCCTACGCTGTATTCCTTTACTGATGTATTTTTGTCATAATAAGACTTTGCACTGTCAGCAGCTCTTTCCAGATTTCTCTGCACAAAAGCAAATGCATGTTGCAAATGCCTCCTCAGTTCATCAATATATTCATGAACTGTGGATGCACTCACAAGTGTCTGCTCATGTGTTCTGTATAGTAGGTGTTGTGGTAACACCATTTTCCTACCTGTCAAAACCCCATGGGGGCTAACACCTGTTGCCTTGGCAGGAGTTGATCTGATTGCCATCAAAACCATTGGTAAACGTAAATCCCAGCTGGAACCTGCTTCTGCCACAAATTTCTTTAAAATATCCACAACAGACCTATTGCTTCTTTCAACTGTACCTGAAGACGCCGCCCGATATGCGATATGTAGTTTCCTTTTCACACCTAGTATTTGCCATACCTTACTCATTAGAGTACTTGTGAAATGACTTCCTCTGTCTGACTCAATTCTTTGTGGCAACCCAAACCTTGAGAACACATGGTTCACCAGCAATGTGGCTGCTGTGTGCGCACTACAATCTGGTGCAGGAATGCATTCAATCCACTTCGACATCAAACATACCACACTCAAAATATAACGGTGTCCCCTGCTCAACCTTTTTAAAGGACCTACATAGTCTATTTGCAAATCTGACCATGGGAGAGTTAGGCCTCTTTTCATCAATGGTGCTCTATGCATTGGTGAAGCAGGTTTAAATTGGGCGCATACTAGACATCCTCTAGTATATAATTCCACATCTTGGGACATATGTGGCCAGTAAGCATAATCTTTTAGTATTTCTAATGTTTTTTGTGAACCTCTATGGCCTGCAGTTATGGCATCATGTGCATGGTGTAGCATTAGTCCTCTGAATGAAAGGGGTACTACCCACTGTATTTGTCCTGTTATGGACTCTCTAATCATGAGTCCATCCTGTAATCTAATTCGTGTTTTGTTCTTTAATAACACCCTCAACTCCTCTTTTCCCATACAATCATTTTCTGTCAAAGAATTTTGTTCGGGATCTATCAAATGATTATAATAGATTCCCAAAATTTGATCATTCTTTTGTGCCTCAATCAAATCTTGGTCTGGCGTGTCATGACTCCACTGCACCACCGGTTGACCTACCTCCTTTGGTGCTTTAGAACGTGTGACTGCATCAATTTGTATTTCACCCATTAAATAATCAATAGGTAGCAATTCTCCCATCACAGCCCCAATCCTAGCCAGGTGGTCTGCCTTATCATTTCCCTCCTTATCCTCTCCTGGTGTTTTTAAATGCCCACAAATTTTTCTCCAGTATATTGTTAACTTATTCTCTGACACCAATTTGTCTATGGCTTGTATCATTTTTCCATGCTTAAGTGGCTTTTTGTTATATGTAACCATGCCTCTTGCTTTCCAACCAGGCAAATACTCCACAAAGCTATTCCGTGCATAGTCAGAATCAGTCACCAGGACAATTTCACTGAACTTTTTATCAACTGCAGTAGCAATTGCTTTATAAATGGCTGCCAATTCCGCCACCTGACTGTTCCTATCTCCAATCCTCATCCCTATACTGGGGACATCTTCACATTTCAACCAGACATTTCCTATTCCTGCCACTAACTGTTTACTACTGTCATTTTCAATGTGAAAAGCACAACCATCCACATATACAGTTGGCAAATCCTTGCATGTTTTTTCATCAAAAGCTTTGTGTGGTGATTGTTCAAATTCCTACAAACTAGTTTCTACTTCCATTTCATTTGGTATTTGTTCAGCTGCAGAGTCATGTAAGTCAGCTAACCCTTGAGCAATTGGGTTCTTTTTATTTTGTCTATATCTCACTTCTACGGGAAAACCTTGTAATGCCAGCGTCCCTGAAGTGATTCTGGATTGCGCTAGATTACCTGATCTAATTCTTTTACTCTCTAAAAATTGCAAAGGTTGGTGATTTGTTTCAATAATCACCTTTTCTCCCTGAACAATGGGGCGGAAATGTTGTAGAGCCCACACAGTGGTTAATAGAGCCTTTTCACATTCATTAAATTTCATTTCAACTTGGGAAAATGCCTTACTTGCATATGCAATGGTTTTGTGATTCAAATCGTGTTTTTGTGATAACACTGCTGACATACAATGTTCAGAAAAACCTATTTCTATAAAGAAATCCCTGTCCTTTATGGGGTATGCTAAACATGGTGCCTTTACAAGACATTCCTTTAATTTAGCCACTGCATCAGACTGCTCTTTTTCCCATTTCCAGTGAGTATTCAGTTTAAGCAGTTTAGTCAATGGTTGAGTGATTTCTGCATAATTTTCAATGAACTTTCTGTTATAGCCTGTCATCCCTAATAAACTTTTTACTCCTTTCACATTTTTAGGATCTTTTAATCTTTGTATGGCCTCTATTTTCTTCTTTTGTGGATTTAGCCCATGTTCAGTCACTTCATGCCTTAGAAAGTTCACTTTTTTCTTGCACCATTGTGCTTTTTGCAAAGATACTTTGGCGCCTGCTTTCTGCAATTGGCCAAGTACATGTCTTATTTCATCAAAATGGCTTTTCAGGCTTTTATTTTTTATCAGGACATCGTCCACATAAACTATTGTTCCTCTTTCCGCTGCATCCGGCATTGCCTTTCTCAAAAATATGCCAAATTCACTCCCACTATTGATGTACCCGAACGGAGCTCTAAGCCAGGCATATTGAGTCCTGTCAAATGTAAAGGAAAATAAATGTTGTATCTCCTCTGCCAATGGCACGCACCAATATCCAGAGGTGAGATCTAATGTGGTAAATACATTTGAACCATGTATCTGAGCTAGGCCATGATCAATGAATGGCAGTGGCCATCTAGATACTGGTACTCTTTTATTTAACTCTCTCAAGTCTGCACACAGCCGCCATTGACCATTTGGCTTTAACACACCTAAAATAGGTGTATTGGATGTGCTATGAATGGGCCTGATTATTCCCCGCGATTCCAAATTTTTAATAATCTCTGCCAATGATTCTAAACATGCCAGCGGTAGTCTATACTGGCGTACAAACACTGGATTTCTGCTACACCCTTCTGGTAGAGTGGCCACATGTAAATCAGTTAAACCACAATCATAAGCATCTTTTGCAAATACATCCTTAAACTCCATAAATATCTCCCTCAGATTGTCCCTCTCTTCATTGCTTTCACACGCATTCGCTAAGGAGATCTGTTCTTCTACCATTTTGGAAAATTCTGGAAAATCTTCTGGTAAGGGAATCTCGGCGCTTTCCTCTAACTGTGTGGCTGTGTCTTTTTGTAAAGCTGCCACTTTTAAATATTTTGGCATATCAGCTTCCACTTCAATGGGCTGATTTTCTGTTTCATTTTCATTTAAATTAAATATTATGCAATCCTCTTGATGGCAGCACACTGTCTCATTTGAATCATAAGGATACACAGAATGAATTTTAAATATTCCTTTGGGCTGAGAGTCCAGGTGTTCTAGCAACTCACCCTTGGCATCTACATACTTTTTTCAGGAATATTTCCAATCACCATGTTATTTAAATCTGCCGTATAATGTGATTTTTGTATGGCCATTCCTAATGGGGAGTTTTCCTCTAAATGAATATCCTGACAACTTTTATTATTTACCATAATTTTTACAGATCCTTCACCAATATCTACCAATGGAATGTATTCATAATCCAGGCCTTGCTGTTTTATGGATTCATTCAGGCATACAAATGCATCAGAACCTTTCATCTGCTGTCCATTTTTGCATTTCAGTGTTATTGCAAACTGTTTTGTAAATGCAGGAATAATAGTATCTTTCCTCATTTGTAATTCGATTGTATAAGGAACCAGTTGTGCACAATGATAAGCCCTTCTTTTGTCTTCAAATTCAGGTGCCGGACCACCTAGGCGTGACCATATTTTTTGATTAAGGAAATCTAACACCATACACATTCTGTGCATGATGTCATTTCCCATGTAAAATTCATTTTGTGCTCCACTCACTATCCATACATTATGGTAAATTCTTTTCTGCCCAATGCTAATTTTAAGCATGCATCTGCCTGCAATTCGGTATTCAAAGTCTGGACTGTCCAAGCCAGAAACATATTGGTTTTTAATCCTAAATCTCGGGATTTCTTCCCTCTCCATTATTTTTTGCAACAATTTCTCATTAATGAAACTCCTTTCATGTTCAAGCGCTAAAGTGGCTTTTATTGTTTTAAAATAGTCATTTATACCAACATGAACCCATGTTTGCTCATCTTCCATGTGTATTTCTGCCAGAGTGGTAATGTGTTTTTCTGAATCTGTTTTAGGAGTAATATTCTGTTTGCATGTTTTCTCTTTTAAATAAAAACGTAATGTGTGCTCATCTATGGCAGTCTGCCAATTTTTCCTTGGGTCCAAGTATATTTGTACAGGTAGTTTTTCATTGTCGCTCTGCATTTTGTCTTGACACATTAATATAACAGTGACACTAGGTATGCAGCTATTCTGGAGATATACCTCCACAGCATCATTTGTTTTGGCAACGATGTGACATTCATTTATATTGCTGTTTTGTGATTTTAGTTTCTTAGGCCTCAATGGTTTTTTGGTTAAGGACCACAGCACTCCATTCACCCCATCTATTAGAGGAGACAATCTTTTCAGACAATCTGTCCCCATCAGAAATGGAATTTCACAAATAGATGTGATCAATACCTCTTGTTTCATTCTGTGCTTTCCTATTTGTATGTCAACCTCAGTTACACCTATGATGGGCACCTCCTCCCCATTAAAGTTATGCACTGGGCCTTGATTTTCCTTCACTGTGATCTGACTCCGTGGGGGTCTCCCTTCATTGATACTCTTTACCAGCTCCTTGGACATAATTGTGGCCTGTGCGCCAGTGTCAATCATAGCAAAGGTGTGGCATTTTTCTTCTACAGTGATGGGTGCATAATATCTGTCCTCAACTTCCTCTAGTACACATAAGAAATGTGAATTCTTACTGATTTCAGGGCTCACCTTTCTCAGGTCTTTTTCACTTTTGGCTAAACACATTGGTAAATGGAAAGACATTTTCCCTCCTTTTTTACCATTTCTGCGCGATAGACTTTATTCATTTCTCCATGATCAGAGGTTTTTTGGAGTGTGGCCACTGTTCGCCCATCCATTTGGGTAACATCAGAGACCACATTACAACCTTCCAACTGAACATGTGTAACAACATCATTCATCAATTTGTCATTTTTTAATTCTGTGCATTTGTGATCATTTAGTGTGATACCAGCCCTTTCAGCCTCTTCAAAAATATGTGGCTCAAAGAATTCTTCAGGTGATTGACTTGTACCCTCCTTGTGAGTATTTCCTTTTTCTGTCTGTGTTTGGTCATTGTTTTGCTTGCCCAGGGAAGGAGCTATAGCATCCCCACTTACTCCCTGTCCACTGGTATTCCCCATGCATGAGTCATTTTTCTTTTGGAATTCCTAATGTTTCTTTTTCATTTGTACAAATCTTTACTGTTTTATTTAGCTCTAGATTAAACCGTACCTCTTTTTTAGAATTATTTGCACTTTCGGTCACAAGTTCATTTACTGGCACTTTCGCATTTAATCCATTAGACATCTCAGAGTCGTTATGCAAAATTATATCAGAGCAATCTGTCAGTTTGGCACTGCAGTTATCATGAGTACTTAGTCACTTTTCGGAAGCCCCCCGGTCATTGCTATGGCCATCAGCCCCTCTTTGGAAGGTTGTTTTTGCGCTGTACAGAGCTTTCCTATTTGCTCAGCTAACATTTTCACTTGGGCCTCAAGGCACTGGAACCTTTCCATCTCTCTAGGATCCTCTTTCTGTGGTCTAGGTCGATATTGGTTGTTTTCCCCCTGATTGGATCTATTCTGATACCTCTCAGGTGAATGATGTCGGTTGGGATGGTTTTTGAACTCTTGATTCATTTGTGGAGGGGAGCGGGTTGCACCCATCCTTTGATTATAATCCCCTGGTGGGGAATCATTGTACTGACGTGGATTGTAGTTCACGTTTTGCCTCATGTCCTGTCTTTCAGATTGTGGGTACTGGCCCCTAGGTTGATTTCCATTATCAGTAAATCGATCCACATATCGGGGCCTATCCTGATTACCATATATCATGGTGTCAAATCTGCTCTGTGTCCCCAATGACTGGTAGGGACCATCATTTCTTTGATCTTGATTTTGTCTCTGGTTATTGTTCATACCTGCCATATCAGGCCGATATCCTACCCGGGGTCTGTCCCCTAAATACCTAGGGCTGATGTAGCTCTCTCTATTACTAGGATCATGTGATTGGAACATTGGTCCAGGAAATGGCGATCTTTGTTGATTACCCCTTTGTTCAGGTGTCACATTATTTTTACCTTGGCTTTGAGCAGACTCAAGGGACATTTTGGCTGACCTGATTTCCATTACTGTGGCTGAGGGTTCTTTAGATTTAGGTCTAGTATCTTTCATTTTATCACTTTCTCTACCCTGACAATAGAGTACCTCATATAGTTTTGTGCTTTGATGTACAATCCATTCAAGGGACTTGTCACGGTCAAATTCACGGACCAATTGGGATATGATGTCTTTCTGTAGCCCATAGAAGTATGCAGTTTTAAACTCATTGGAATTTGAGTCAAAAGATACATCAAAGCGAGAAAATGCTCTTTTTAAGTCTTGTAAAAAATGGCGAGGGGATGTATTAGGTCCAGCAGTAATTGTGTAAGCGACTTTCTTTGCTTCCTGCAATGACTGAAAAGGAGAAAAATGACGCCTAATTTCTTTTTCAAACTCCAACCATGTCATATTCTGCTGTTCATTTAATCCCCTTATGATGCTGGCCGTCGGGGCATCTAAAGTTAAATAAAAATATTGTCTGTACTGTTCCTTAGGTATCTGGAGTGCTTTAAAAATGTCATGCACCGCTTCTAAGTGATCCTCAATGCAGCATTCACCTCCCTTTTTAAATGGTTTGATCTGGGCTTTAATGGATTTCATTATTTTTATGGGGCTACTTGTTGCAATGCATGGAATTGCACTATTTTGTGATTCAATCCTGTTTTCAGGTGTATGAGATTGGTGGCTGCCCCCAATGGGAGTATCAAATCCCCCAAGGGCGCTGCAACCAAGTTCAGTCACCGGCCCAGTCACTGGAGCACTAGCTCTTTGGGCAGAGCTAGAATTCACCTCCACTCCATTGAATGTGGTACCCTGCCGCCTCTCCTGGGACCTGGGAATGCACATTTGCTGTTCTAAGTCCTTACACTTTTTAAGGAGTCTGTTGGCTTCATCTTGCAAATAGTTGTTTTCACCATTCATCTTATTAATCACCTCCTGCATGTCGCACATTTGCATTTGGCATTCATTGAACTCTTTATTTCTCTTGTCTCTTTCTTGAATCATTTTAATCATTTCTTGTTCTGCGGTCTGGAGATCACATTCTTTTTCACAATGTTCTTTTTGTAAAATCTGCATCTCTGAAACAACCTCATCTTTATCCTGTCTAATGTGATCCACTAAGGCTTTTAAGTGTGCCAATTCTTGCTCTCTATCTTCAAATTGTTTCTTGCTTTTGGATAACTGAGTATCAAAGTCTCTGCATTTTAATTGCATGTCTTTTTGGCATACATCCAATTCTGCTCTCAACATTTCCTGATTTTTACTTGCCCCATCTAATTCAGTCTTTAACCTGTTAATTAGCTGAGTATTATTCTCTTGCATTCACAGGGACTTGTTTAAAATAAACCATATTTTGCCGCATAGCCGTATTAAACAGTCTTTCTCTGCACTTTTATCGGCTGCATTCAATAATCTTGTAAGGCAGACCTGAATTATGCTGCCTTCTGCAAAAATATTGTCTAGTTTTTCTTTCTGCACCTCACCCTGAATGCGGTTACTCCATTCTAACGTGCTATTCGACGACCAATTCCCATGTGCAAACAACTTTGCCTCTAAATATTGCACTAGATCTGAGAATGTGGTTTCCCTTTGTGACATTCTGAAATTCGTTTTTAGTGGCACACTGCTATTATAAAATGGGTTCCCTTTAATGTGCAAATGGCAGTGTGAGACACGCTTGCCACGCCCAGTAGGTACTCTATGATCACTTTCCCGGCCTGCAACACACCATAAATATGTAGGGTATTTTGTGGAGATTTGGGGCCTGACGGTATTTTCTTACCGCCGAAAAATAACTTAGCAACAATCACTCCTTGTATTCAGATTGGGCCATGTACAACAATAATACAGTGGACATGCATTATTTCAGCACCCAGACATGGTATTTTGGTGAGCATAATTCCCTTGTTTTATTTGTGGCCCCAATGTCCAGAATCCCTTATCTTTGCTTAGATGTTTTGTGTAATCACTAGAGAGACCTCAGGCCTACATTTCAGGAATACCACATTTTCAGTGTTAGTGTTAGTGTGCCACCATGGGCGATCTCACTGACTTATTTACGACAGAGAGCTATATGTGGTAAATTTGTGGTAATTTCCACTACCTTATATACGGTAGGGAACTATGTCCAGAGAGTCTCTCTTCCCGTTGGCTCATGTACCTCCAACGAGCTATGCTACAAACAGTCACTCACAACTGTCCATACTGAATATGATCATGCACACATCTGTCTTAAAATGACAATTGCACTGTTTAAAAATCTCCTCACATCATCAGCACTGTATTGGTAAATATAAAACACACCACCCGTCTGCTTTCAAATATTTTTCTGTATTATAAAAGTTGCATTTAAACACGATCTCACTCTTTACAGAAATAAATAAAATAGCACAGTAACAGCATTGTCTGTGATACACAAAAAAAGAGAGTGGCGGAGAAAAGAACTCAATGTGCAACATTAACATGTGATTAAATCACAGGAATCTCCTTTCCTACACTGACTGAATATTCTCGTACACACTCAGCCCCCACACTTCTGTAATTACCTTATCTGTTCAGCCCGAGTTTTCTTCAGCTGTTCTCTTTCTGAATGTGGCTCCCTTGAAGATTAACCCCGGTGAAAACAAGCGTCTTTTGATCTCAAACCGGGGTTATTGCCTGGAGCTCTCAGCTTTTTCATCAGAAATGCTCCAACCAGGAAAACAGGTCCTTCTCCCAGCTCTCCAAATCCCGACTGTCCTCCCTCTCTCTTCAAACTCCCCCCAGCAAAACCCTCATCACTGCCTCTAGCATGATACTTGCTATGAAGCTGCTCCAATCAGAAATTAATCATGCCACATCCTCCCTCTCTACACAATGGCTCCTTTTTACAGTAACCATTTGTAACCAACCGATTTCCTGTATCTTCGGGCCCTTGGCTTCCTAAGTTATGTGGACAGAGCAGCAGAGAAAAAGAAAAAAAAATGAATGTGCGTTTAAAAGTTCACTTTCAGAGTAGGTCTATTTCTGCAGTGGAGACACATTTTTATTAGTGGGTTATGTTAAATTCAGTTTTATTAGTCAGGTTAGTTATGAATAATGTTAGTTATTAATTTTCAAATGTGTCTCTTGCATCATAGGCATTTCAGGTGAAAAATCGTGTGCATTTTTGAATGTGCACGTGTGCTTTTAACTGTAAAAATAGATTTGCATCTTATATGTTAAAATCGTTTTTGACTGAATAGCCTGTCTTTCCATGTTAATCTGGTAACACATATAGCAATGCACCGCACCCATGTGGTGGTGCTGCATAAAAAAATTGCTACCTGTGCAGTAGTGCTGTACTCTGTGCTGTAACACGCCAAATATCCTTACAGTGCCCCTCCCCACCTCACGTTCTAACCTCTTCTACAAAAATAAAAAAAAAATAAAACATCAAACAACAACAAAAGGAAGGTTCAGACCACCTTTCACAGTTAAAAAAATAGAACTAAATACAAATCTTATAGACTCCATCTACTTTACATTTCTCAATAAAGTACAAAGACTCAATACGATTTTGCAACATTTCCATTAGCATTTTGTGTTATGTTAATGGGAATAATGTGGTGTTCATCCACCATTCCAGGGACTCGAATGGGGGATAATGGCCCGGCAGCCCAGGTTATTGGCCCATGCGAAGCGAGGGCAGATAATGAGGGCTTCGGTCCGTTATCCCCCATTCCAGCCCCTGCAATGGGGGATGAAGGGCATTAGCACCCCGGTATCGAAAAGCAGTAATTCGGGGTGCTAAAAAAAATATACTTTTATTCGTACACTGGGATGCCTGCAGAGTCCTGCTGTAGGAAGGAAAATCCTTTTCCAAGATGGTCAACATGGAAAGGGACTCCTGCAGAAGGCCAAGAGAGAACCCTATGACCAATTTTCTTTCCCTTTCAAACCTATCCCACTTTCGAATAACTTTACCACATAGGTGACATGGCCACTTTAACCCCGTTTGTCATCCCTCATGGTCTTGGCCAGTAGCCAGATGGTCCGGGTCATGACCTCATCCCATGTCCCGTACAATCTGGCCACTGTCCATGGTCACAGGCTATACCTCAGTCACCAAAAGTATATCACTATTTTTTGTACGTACATTATGACAAGTGTCAAAAAATAAAACACGGCACATTTGCAAAACCATACCTTAAGGTTAAATAAAGATAGGAGCGATATTGGGATATAGTATTCTCATGATGAATGTAGATGACACCTTCAATTAATAGATCACGGTAGTCCTGGCAACGATGTTGCCACTGCACCATAAGAGATAACTCTCTACATAAGTTTAAAGTGATCCAAGGCCGGTAAATCGCTAGCATCAATATGTTGTGACAGTAATCACAACAAGATGTAAATCAATTAGGAAGACACTTACTTGTGATACCCGTGGAGCGGTGTGATTTCAAATTAACCAAGTGCAAACCAGTGCGAAGAAAGCTGCTGTCTTGCCATCACAATATTAGTTGTATGTAACTATGGCAACTGCTTGTAGTGGTAAAGGAAGGACCACTGTTATAAACGGCTATTGAAAGAGGACCGCATCTACAGCCATCAGTCTTGCGACGTGAACTGAAACAGCCTCACTAGTGACAGAGTTATTTGGAAAAGTAGCCACCCTAGAAAGTGCTACTAAGAGAATGTATTAAATAGTCACCAAAAGTGAAATGTAGGTAGTATAGAAATAGCACACAAAAAAAAGATTGATGGTAAAAATGTGGCACGTGTTTCAAATGGTTTATGGAGTACATTATGTAACAAAATCATATATAGTTATATCTCTAATTTCCCATTTTAGTGTGATGGTTATTGATTAGAGCTACCTGTAACAATTGAAGGGTAAACTAATTCACAAATTAAACAAATATATGTCTATAAAGGGTAAATAAAGCCTGCATTTTAAATAATGGAATGCAAAGTAAACATACAATGGCATTCGTGAATTTTCAATTCACTCTCAATGTGTTAAAAGAAACATAATTTTGGAATACAGTACACAAATATAGTACAGAGATACAATACATAATTTAAAAAGGAAGCCTAAAATGAATGAAGTGTGACAATTAGGTATTGGGTCTGATAAACTCAAATGATTTAAAGGTAACTAGAAATCACTAGAATAAAAGAAATAGTGAACTGGATTAAATTCATTGTTTCATAGGAAACATAGAGGGTTGAATTCCTTGTTCATACCTCTGGGATATAGGGGGTCATTACGAGGTTGGAGGTAAGTAACTGTCCTTACTGGCATGGAGCAAATACCGTGTCTGTGTAGTAAAGAGCCCTCTAATAGAGGGCTATTACAACTTTGCGGGCACAAGCTTTGTGCCATGCCGGTAACGGCATTACCGGCATGCTGCTAAAGTCCCGAAAATGGCCCTTATTGGCATCATGTAAAGCGCAGATAGCACTACCGGCACGAATCAAGACGACATTAGCGGTCACCACTATTAGCGGTGACCGCTAATAACGGTCACCGCAAATAAGCGGAACCAGAAGTAGCGTCATTGCACAGGAACGGGTAAGAGCACAGCAGCCATCTTTAAAAACACAATCCATTACCATCCTCAGCACCCAGGACCTGGAGTAAATTGCTGTGTACCCACATCAAACCACAACAGGAATATAATGCCCAAGGCAGTGAAAAAAGGCGCCTCCCACCTCCGCAAGGAGCACTTTAATGAAGAAGAGTTCGCCATGCTGGCCCGATACCCTGGCTGAGAATGCCAATGTTGTATTTGCTCAGAGCCTCAAGAGGGAGGCAGTCATCAGGAAGAAGGAGATCTGGGCACTAGTTGTACAAAGAGTCAGCACGGTTGGCAACACCCCAAGCACAACGAAGGATGTCAGGAAGAGTCAGGATGACCTGCGCCTGCGCGCCAGGAATATCCTGGCCACAAACAGGAGCCAGACCATAGCAACTGGTGGAGGATCAAGCTCCCCGATAAAGTTGCCCAGTGGGAGGAGATATGTGCCAGCACGATTGGTATGGAGGCCATCGAAGGCGTGGGTGACATGGAGTGTGGCGCAACATCATCGGCGGAAGGAGGTGAGTGTCCTAAGAAAACACTGTGATGCAGAATCTGATGATAGTGCACCAATGTGTCTGTCTGAAGAAGCAAGCCATGCCCTAATACACACACATTCCAAGCCTACTTGTCGTCCGCAGCACATACACATGCAGATGCATTGAGCAAGGCAATGCCATACCTAACATAAACCACACTAAGATGTTAATGGCATAAGTCACACTGCATGCAGGCCACAACAGATATGCATGTCACATAGCACACGTCCGCCCCAACATGAGTGACCCCGACGGATGCCTGCATTACCCACCTAAATAGCAAGCAACGTGATCATCCTAACTCCACTGCCTATTCCCCTCTATTGTGTGGATGAGCAATTATACAAATGTATGCATGATGCTTCGCAAACCATCACTCATGCCGTCCCTCTCTTTGACCCCCTTAGGCTCAGATCCTGACAGCGAGGCCCAGGACTCACCACCACAGCTGACAACACCCTGAAAGAGGTCCCGGGATGAAGGCAACAGGCCTTTCACCTCCAAAGCCCCACACAAGCCATGGCAGGCACCGAAGAGCAAACTATCCCAGGATGCCACGGCACTGGTGCCGCCAAGCCCCGTCACCACTGCACCCACAACTCCAGTGACACTGACACAGGATACATTTGAACGTGCACTCTCTGCAGACAACAGTTCTGTTGGGGAGGCTGCAGCTACCACACACCTGACTGATGAGGACATGTGGGGACAGGTGTGTGTTCCTGTGGAGGATGACTACCCCGACCTGCCTGCCACACCAAGTCCGGTACCATCCCCCAGCTCACATCGGTCCACTCTGACCACATCACTAACCCAGAGCAGTCGGGGGAGGAATATATCCAAGGGAGCATGAGTCCCATAGAGGACACAATTGAATTTCAGCTAACACACATGCACCCTCCACCTCCACTGGTGTACAAGCAGGGGTGCAGCAGGCAGGGCACCCTTCGCAGCGGCAGGAGGAGCTAACTGCCCTGGTGAGACAGTTTGTCAATGACAATGCCCAAGTAAGGCAGGAGTGGCGCGAGAACACCGCCTCCCTGGGGAAGATCATTGCGGATAGCACCAGTAGACTGTGTGAGGAGGTGTCAGCCCTGCAGATGCAATTGAGGCTGAGCGTCCGGCGCCCCAAATGGAGAAGGCGGCCACTCCATCTTCACAGAGCTCCATGCAGACCAGCCCACTATGCAGGTCAGCGCGCACCCTGCGCCGCCCGGACATGCCACCACCAGGTGCAGGGAGTGGCAGGATGTAGACTGGCCAGCCTGATGAAGGCACAAGACAATTGTTTGGACACCATGTGTGGGGGAGTTGTGGGAGGAGGTGAGGAGGGTGAAGGTGTGTGGGGGAGTTGTAGGGGGAGGGGTTGAGGATATGTGGGGGTGTTGTGGGGAGGGGGGTGAGGGTGTGTGGGGAGTTGTGGGGGGAGGAGGATAGGGGGTGTGTGGTGGAGGGTTAGTGCACTTTCATCTTTGTTGGACAATTGAATACACCTGTTGTGTGATAAAAAATATCTTGAGTGGACATTCCTCATTTGGCATGTGTCATTTATTCAAATACAGTGCATAGTGTACATGTACTCCCACACCCAATGCCCTCTGTCCAACCATCATGTCAGCCTCTGCAGCCATGTGTGTCAGAAATATTGTGCAATCACTGACTGAGGCACAGTACGTCCCTCCTGTGCATCAACACCACAATGATGTGCAGTCACATCTTCTTCATCCCCTTCATCATCACCAGGTGGTAGCAGTTCAATGTCAGGGGCATGTTCTGTCGGATACACATGTTGTGCAGCATTACACATGCCATGATGATCTTGGCCACCTTCTCATGCCTCTAGAGGAGTGCCCACCCAACCAGCTAAGGCAGCAAAACCGTGCCTTCAACAGGCCAAGGGTCTGCTCAATGAACACACGGGTACGAGTGTGGGAATGATTGTAGTCCTCCTTGTGCCTGTTCTGTGGGTTTCCGACAGGGGTGAGGAGCCATGGCTTCAAGGGATAGCCACTATCACCAACATGGGAGGCAAAAAAAGGTATTTGTCAGTCGATTCATGATGGACAGCTGTACTAGTCACACATGCCTGCAGATTATCGTTGGTCACATGCACATGTCCCTGGTTGTATGCATGCCATTTTTATGCCCTCAATGTGTCCTGTTATGATATGATATGATATGGTATTTGTAACGCGCCTATACACAAGTGTTTCAAGGCGCGACGAGGCAGGGAGGGAGGGAAACAAGGGGAAGACAGACAAACGATCCTACTAGGCCAGGTGTCATTCAGATCGCGCAAGTGCAGAGGTAAGGGGAAAAGGAGGAAGTGCAGGGGGAGGAGGTGGGGGGGAAAGTGCAGTACAAGGTAAGTAGCGTAAAAAATAATAATTAATAAATAATAAATAAAAAGGGCCAGCTGGTGGCAAGTGCGAGGTAAGTGCAGAGCAAGTGCTGGGAAGGGGGCTGTAGGGTACAGTGACAGTCCCACAGTGCACGGGGAGCCAGGGAGGCAGTGCAAGTGGAGAGTGGCTGGGCCCTGGACCGAGGTTGCTGAGAGTGGCCCAGATGCAGGTTTAGTGCTGAATTCAGTGGGGGGTTAAGCAGGTTTAGCAGGGGAGAGGGAGAGAGAAGGCAGAAGCGAAGAGGAAGGTTTTGAGGTGCTTCCGGAACCGGAGATGGTTCTCCTCAAGTTTCAGGGAGGCAGGAAGGCTGTTCCAGAGGGAGGCCCCTGCTGCGGAGAGAGATCTACCCCCAGCTCGTTGCTTCGAGAAGCGGCTGACCATGAGGGAGTTGGAGACGGATGAGCGAAGGGCTCGTGAAGGAAGATATTTAGGAAGAGAGAGTTGAAGGTATTTAGGTCCCTGGCCCCAGAAGGCCTTGTGGACAATGCAGAGGGTTTTGAACTTAATCCTCTCAGCCACTGGGAGCCAGTGAAGGGATTTCAGTCCTGGAGAGATACGGTCCCTGGGCTTGAGGCCAAGGACAAGTCTCGCAGTTCTGTTCTGGATAAGTTGCAGAGGGCAGAGAGTGGAGGCAGGCAGATTAAGATAGAGGCTGTTACAGTAGTCCAGCCTTGAGAGAACCAGGGCTCGGGAGACAGTGAGCTTCTGGGGGAAGGAGAGGAAGGGAAGAATACCTGTGAGGAGGTGCAGCTGGTAGTGTGACTTCTTAGAGACGTCAGATATATGAGGAGAGAAGGAGAGTGTGGAGTCGAAGATGACCCCGAGGTTTTTAGCCTTGCAGGTAGGGGCAGGAAGGGGGCCAAGGGAGGCCGGCCAGAGAGCTGCAGGGAAGGAGGGAGTGGGTGTACCGATGAGTAGAATCTCAGTCTTACTGGCGTTGAGGCAGAGGTCATTGGCGGCACACCATTCCTGGATAGCAGACAGACAGTCGGAGATGAGGGAAGGAGAGGAGGAGGCCGAGGGTAGCTTGAAAATGAGCTGGGTATCGTCGGCATAGCACTGGAAGTAGGGGCAGAGAGCGGCGATGCGGTGGGCAAGGAGTGCCAGATACTGGTTGAAAAGCCAGGGAGAGAGGTTGGAACCCTGGGGGACACCACAGGTGGAGAAAAAGATGTCAGAGAGGAAGGAGCCCATTTGGACCTGGGAGGGTCGACCGGAAAGGAAAGAAGTCAGCCATGCCAGAGCCTGACCAGTGATACCCAGGTTATCACGGAGACAGTTGAGCAGGATGGCATGGTTGACAGTGTCAAAGGCAGAGGAGAGATCGAGCAGAATGAGAACACAGGGAGTGTTGGAATCGAGGTTCAGGAGCAGGTCCTCACGGATGTTCAGGAGAGCAGTTTCCGTGCTTCTGGCCGCTCTGAAGCCGGATTGATGGTCATGAAGATTACCAACAGATTCAGCATGGAGGTTAAGCTGGGAAATGGCCAGTTTCTCCAGGAGCTTACCCAGGAAGGGATTAATGGAGATTGGGCGATAATTGGCCGGGCAGGAGGGGTCGGAAGAGGGTTTCTTGAGGAGGGGGTGCACAAGGGAGTGCTTGAGGGGGGATGGGAAGACTCCAGAGGCGAATGAGTGGTTGCAAAAGTCAGCCAGGGCAGGAGCCAGGGAGTCGATGTGGTCCTTGATGGTTTTGGAGGAACAGGGGTGAACCTGTTTAGACGAGGCTTTCATAGATCGGACTTGTCTGGAAACCTCATCAGCAGAAAAAGGTGGAAAAGCAGAGAAGGAGGGCGGAGGGGCGGCTGCAAGAGAGCAAGAGGAAGAGCCGGGAAGAGAGGGAGGGGGGAGAGAGGAGGAGAGCGAGGACAGGATGTCCTGAGTTTTTGAGATGAAGTGCGAGGCCAGTGCAGTGCAGAGGGCCTGGGAGGGGACAGGAGAGGTAGAGACTGCAGCAGGGTTGGCCAGCTCCTTGCAGATTTTAAAGAGTTCGGCCGAGTTGTTAGATGCCTCAGAGATGCGGGCTTGGATAAGGGCTCTCTTCTTGGTGAGAACGGAGAGCCGGTATTGCCTTTGGAGCAGGCGACAGGCCAGTTTGTCAGAGGATGAACATGAAGCACGCCATTTCCTCTCTGCCACCCTGCACTTGCGTTTTAGGGTGACGAGATCCGAGTCATACCAGGAGTTACATTTGGCTTTGGGCTTCAGGCGGATTCTCATGACGGGGGCAAGGATATCGAGAGTATCAGATATAGAGGAATAGAGCATGGAGAGGGCTGTGTCAGGGTGGGAGTCAGCCGAGGGGGGAGGAGGGGGCGAGAAGGTAGCAGCGAAAGCCTCAACTGACACGCGCTTCATGGGTCGGATGACCGAGAAGGTGGGTGGCAGTGAAGAGGGTGGCTTTGCCTGTGGGGAAGGGAGGGAGAGGTGGGAGGATAGGAGAAAGTGATCGCTCCAGGAGAGAGGAGTGGAGAGAGGGAGGGAGAGGCGAAGGTCAGAAGAGATCAGAGCATCAAGAGTGTGCCCTGCAGAGTGAGTAGGCCCAGACGGGAGAATAGAGAGTGAGAGAGAGTTGCAGAGTTCGCGAAAGAGACCAGTGGGGGGACAGGAGGCATCGAGGTGGATGTTGAAGTCACCGAGAAAGAGGAGTTGGGTGGTTGAGGACAGGAGTGAGGAGGAGAGGTCAGCCCATTCAGAGAGGAAGGAGGAAATTTGACCAGGTGGCCGATAGATAGTAGCCACGGTAAGGGAATGGCTAGGAGAGAGAGAGAGTCGGCAGACAAGGCATTCAAAAGAGGAGTAGGTCTGCGTAGGAGTGACAGAGGCAGGAATCCACTCAGGGAAGATAAGGGCAACACCACCCCCTGAACGGTTAGGCCTGGGCACGGAGAGGATCTTGTAGCCGTCAGGTAGGAGTGTGTCGAAGCTGGTGGCAGAGCTGGCTGTGAACCATGTCTCAGTGAGACCGAGGACGTCGAGGTCCAGTTCCTCAAGAAGGCGACAGATATCAGAGGAGTGCTTGATGGCAGAGCGAGCATTTAGAGTGGCAATGTGGAGAAGGTTGCCACCTTTGAAATACTTCCGGGGAGGGGTACAGATCAGAGGTATGCCCTGCGGAGGTGTTAGAGAAGGAGTTGAGGAGGGAGCAAGAGAAGGGGCAGGGAGGGAGGGGAGAGGCAAGGTAGCCGAGGACAGAGGAAGGGGGACAGCGGGAGCGGAGAGGAAGTTGATGAGGCATGGGAGGCGCCTATCAAAGAGGTGAAGGTTGGCCTGAGGGCCTTGGACCAAGACGGTCCCGTTAGCATAGACATTAATGATGGCCTTAGAGGAGTGGAAAGGGGCCAAGAGGACATCCCAACGGGTGCCACCATTAATGGGAGAGGAGGAGAAAGGAGAGAGCACAGCGACCATGTGAAGGGTCCATAGGTCAGGTGAAGGCACGAAAAAGAGAATGTCAGTAAGAGTTTCCTTGGAGCAGGCGCTCGTGTAGGTGTCAGCGATAGGGAGGCCTGGGTTGGAGACCAGGATGTCCTTTTTAAACTTTTTCCTACCGGATTTAGTGAGGAGAGCAGGATAGTCAATAGAGAAGCAGTTAGAGTAGATAGGTGAGATAGAGAGCACCATGGAGTAGGAGGGGAGGCGGATGACACAAGTATGCAGACAGGAATTGAGTGGAGGGCACTAGTTTAACACAATACAGAGCAAACAGTAATGCGTAGTAGGTCAGGGCCACCTAAGTTTGAGAATCCTGCGAGGGGAGAAAAACACCCTAGTTTAACACAATGCAGAGTAGGTCAGGGCCACCTAAGTTTGAGAATCCTGCGAGGGGAGAAAAACACCCTAGTTTAACACAATGCAGTAATGCGTAGTAGGTCAGGGCCACCTAAGTTTGAGAATCCTGCGGGGGGAGAAAAGCACCCTAGTTTAACACAATGCAGTAATGCGTAGTAGGTCAGGGCCACCTAAGTTTGAGAATCCTGCGGGGGGAGAAAAGCACCCTAGTTTAACACAATGCAGAGCAAACAGTAATGCGTAGTAGGTCAGGGCCACCTAAGTTTGAGAATCCTGCGAGGGGAGAAAAACACCCTAGTTTAACACAATGCAGAGCAAACAGTAATGCGTAGTAGGTCAGGGCCACCTAAGTTTGAGAATCCTGCGAGGGGAGAAAAACACCCTAGTTTAACACAATGCAGAGTAGGTCAGGGCCACCTAAGTTTGAGAATCCTGCGGGGGGAGAAAAGCACCCTAGTATACCAATAAATTGGAAAAGGGGGGGCGAGGCATCATGCGGAAGAGGTGGGCAAGGTGAGGAGGGGTGGGCCGGAGAGCAGAGGAGCTGGCGCCTGGCGTCCCCTGCGGACACCTGCAGACACACAGGGAGCCGCAGTCTGTAGGAGCCGCCCTTTGCCTAAGGGGCCCTTGGCCTAGGGGGCTGCCGGGCAGGGGGGCTGCCCAGAGGGAGTGGGATATAAAGCAGGGGGAGAGGAAGGGGAGGGGGGTGTGGGCGGGAAGGGAGGCGGGAAGGGAGAGGGGAAGGAGGACCAGGAAGTGAGGGGGAGGGAGGGGGCAGGGGGCACCACACAGACGCGCACGGAGCGCTAACAACAAAAATAAAAACAGGAGGCTTAACTGGAGCCCAACGGGGCTAGGGAGGCAGCCTCAGCAACAAGCCACACGGGGCTACGGCGACCGCTCGAACCCGCTCTGGCTCAACAAAGAAGCGAGCGTGGTGAGCGGTCGAGCCGTAGTCCCAGAGCGGCTGCAAGGACAGCCAATCAGAGGGGGGGTGGGCGGGAAGGGAGGCGGGAAGGGAGAGGGGAAGGAGGACCAGGAAGTGAGGGGGAGGGAGGGGGCAGGGGGCACCACACAGACGCGCATGGAGCGCTAACAACAAAAATAAAAACAGGAGGCTTAACTGGAGCCCAACGGGGCTAGGGAGGCAGCCTCAGCAACAAGCCACACAGGGCTACGGCGACCGCTCGAACCCGCTCTGGCTCAACAAAGAGCTGTTCCATCGACTGATGGTGTGGGTTGCATCTTCAAGATGATACATGGGGTGCACTGCCTTGATGTTACTCATGCATTGTGGACGCATACAGCTGTGTTTGTGTCAAATTTGTGATGTGTTGTGTTCTGTAAGATTCACTGACTGGTAGTGTTGGCAGTAGGCTCTGCAATATTAGGCATTCAGCGCTGATTTTTCCCCTGGTGACGTGCTGCACTCCTTTGGTTGTGGTGGCCCTGTGACAGACAGTGGATTCCCTTGTTGGTTTTGTTCAATGCACTCTGGTGTGGTGATTTGCTGGAGACAGCAACATAGTGCATATTCACTGCATGTTGCTGGATGGTGTTACGGGGGGTGAGGTCCACTGATCAGTGGTGCACGTGTTGTGGGATGTGGAGTGGTTTACTCTTTGGCATGTTGTGATAGGTGTCGAACTTACTTCAGTCCTATGGCATTTGATTGTCATGTTCTGTTTGGGATGCTTTGGGGCACAGTGTTTACTGATGTGCACATTGTGCTGTCACACCAACATTGACACCATGGTGGTGTGTGCATCTCTCCCCCCATTTCACTGCCATGTGCCTGTCATGCAACTTACCAAGCAGCCAGGCAGTCGTCCTGCATGTCACTTCATGTAGCGTGGTAGCGTGGAGTTGCGCAGGACCATTGAGTCATGAGTTGATCCGGGATATCGGGCACAACAATGTGTGATGATCTGGCTGGTGTTACATACCATCTGCACATGATGGAGTGGTATTGCTTGCGGTTGCGGTACACCACCTCCATGACATGCGGGACCAGCAACACCACGTGGGTGCAGTCGAAGGGCACCTATACAATTTGGCATGCCTGCCAGTGCATGGAAGGCAGCTTTTGTGTCAGAGATCTCCTGGGGAGTCCGTGGTAGGGATATGTAGTCCCTTGTGTGTTTGAGGAGATTGAGGAGAGCATCCAGCACTTGGGTCAGGATGCGAGAAAATAAGGGTTGTGATATGCCATGCATGTGCCCCACTGTGTGTTGGTAGGTGCCTGTGGAAAGGAAGTGGCGCACCAACACTACCTTGACTAGAGGGGGGATGGCGGTGTGTATTTCGATGAGGCTGACAATGTCGTTGTGTATCATGTCCACGATGGTGGTGATGGTGTCCCGGTCCAGATGGTACAGGGTGTTTATCTGCTCACGGGTTAGGTTGAATGGGCTGGCTATGATGCGAGGGATTGGGGGATGCCTGCATGGTACCACTGGCTGCACTGGAGGGGGAATGCTGGCCCTGTCTCATCCTCCTTCTCCTCCTGCGTCTCCTCTGTGGTGTCTGCTGTTGTTGTTGTTGTTGCTGGTGTTTCAATACAAGCATGTCCTCCAGCCCCAGTATTGCTACTACTAGTGGAATCATTTTGGTGTGGGAAGGGGTCTGGTGTGTGGGTGTTGCCTCCACCTGTGCTGATTGTGTGCACCTGTGGCAGTTGGGAACAATGCACATATCATTTTACGGTTGGGCCGTGATGCCGGTATTACCGGCATGCTGGTATCCCCTATTAGCGCATTCATGGTGCCAGTATTTGCATGTCCGCCTGACGTGTGATGTCCCCCCATTAGCGGCATACCGGTATTGCTGACATGATGGGCTGTGTGCGTGCACCCATGCCGCTATTAGAGGCACCGTTATTAGCAGTGCCTCTAATACCGTCTTGGGTCGCAATAGCCCGGAGCAGTATGCAATGCCGGAAATCCTTTACCGGCATCGTTTTTCCATTACCTCCAACCTCGTAATGACCCCCATAGTCTGTCCAACAAGTGGATCGATTGAATTTCCCTTTGTGGTAGTTTCTTCAGTTTATTGCCACCTCTGGATGGGGTGTGTACTACTGCCAATATGATAAATCTAATCTGAGATAGATTGTGTCTGTGATCTTTAAAATGTCTTGCAACCGGGGATTTAGTATTTTGTGTTCTTATGTTGGATTTGTGTTCAAGCCTTCTTTCCCTGGCTGATCTGTTGGTTTGTCCCACATATAATAGTCCACATGGGCATTTGATAGCATAAATCACCCCTGTGCTGTTGCACGTGGCAAAATCTCTAAGCAGTATCTTCTGACCAGTAAGGGGATGTTGGATAGTGTTCCCTTTAATCACATGGCTGCAATTTCTTCACTGTAGATAGGGGAACATCCCTTTCTTCTGTGTAGCTAGTGTCCTCTGTTTGTCTGGTAGACCCTTCTCAGTTTTAATCAATCTGTCCCTTATGGCCGGTTTTGGTAGGAGCTTTAGGAGAAGAGGATCATGGTGCAAATGTTTACAATTTATCAATATTATTCTTCTCAGATTTATACTTTGGAATTCGGATATATACAGTAGAGTTATCCCTTTATACTTGGGTATGGGGTATAGTAAGCAGTCTCTAGAGATGTAGTCTGCTTCCGTCAATGCCTCAGTTGGGTATCCTCTATCAGAAAACTTCTTATGTACTTCTTGATATTCATTCTCAAGTGTAACATTGTCTGTTGTAATTGTTTTGATTCGCAGAAATTGGCTGTATGGTAAACTGCTTACCATTTGTCTAGGATGGAAACTCACATAGTGCAATATGTTATTAACATCAGTGGGTTTGTGATAGATTTTAGTTTCTAGCCCAGTGTTGGTGAGGTTGAGTTCAACATAAAGAAAGTGTAAAATTGAGTCTTCTATATACAGTGTGAATTTGATCCTGGGATGTATGTTCTTAAGAAAATTATGAAAATTGTTGAATTTGGTTACTGAACCTTTCCAAATTCCAAAAATGTCATTGATATAGACTTTCCATATCAACAAGGGTTTGGTCCATCTTGTGATGTCCAGTATATGCTGTTTTTCGAGGTAATACATGAAAGTGTTTGCATATGATGGAGCCATGGCCAAGCCGATTGCCGTGCCTGAAATCTGAGCATAGTATTTATTGTCATACCTGAAATAGTCATTATGCAGGATGATGTAGAGTAGATCTATGATGAACTGTTTGTCAAATAATGCCAAAGTTATAAGCTGCCAAAAAAGTATTCTTTCTATAAGTTGAGCAACTTAACCAAAGATATTATTACCATTCATTACATAAAAAATTATCACAGACAAATATCACTATTGGTTCTGCATACATTTCTCTGTAGATGAATCCCTGTATATGGACTTCATGTCCATTTACATAGAGCAATATTGTACTAGGATAAAAGGTATACAGGGCGTATGTAATACCATTTTAGAATCTATAAGCTGCTCTATTCTGGATTTGGTGAATTGTCCAGTGAGAGAGAAGTTATCTTTGTATCAACATGACTTGATGCCCACTTTGGAGACATTACATTCTTCTCCATCCTTAGCACACTTGAGGAGTAATTTTAAAAGGAGCGGTGTCTTGGCCCTGTTCCTCAGTATATATTCTGATGAGCAAACTTGAGCATGTTTTCTTCACTTTCGATGGAATTTGATCTACTCCAAGCAAGTTATGGTAACATATGGTAAGATTTTGCCTGATCAAAGCTTCTGCAGTTTTTGCAAACAAACAGGAACTTTGGAAAGTATTAAACATTTGGTGCTGGAATGAGAAGTATTAGTCCATTTGCGAATGGTGTATTTGGGAAAAGTTTTCCAGCATAATTCGGAAATTGAGGAGGACTCGATCTGGTAATACTGTTTGGTGGGACATACCACCTCGATAGTGATTGGCATCCCCATTGGGTTCCCCCTTCCCAAAAAAAGATAGAGCTGTTTAGGTTATTTACCTAAAACCATTTATTTTTAGAAATGAAACAACCAACATTTTGTTTTTCTTTCGATGTGACCGATATCCGCGGCTATAGCCGAGGATATGAGAAAATGAAATGCAGTAAAAAAAGAAAGCTATTTGCAGGTCACAAAACATGCAAATGCCATCAGGGTAGAGGTGACTAGAGGGCACCAAGTGAAATTTGGGACTTGGAGGGGGTCTAGGGATTGAGTTTGCAATACAAAGCTTTCTGTAGCCTTGGCTGTAGCTATGAATAGCCAACATCTGAAAGAAAACTGCATCACAGAAACAGCTTGTGTTGTGGGGGGCAAGGGAGAGGGCAGGGGAGGTGAGGAGGCCCTCTGAGGAGTGGTAGGGGCAATTGGCAATGTCTGGGGGTAGGAAAGGTTTTATTGATTTTTTTGCCGTTTTGCTGATGGTCGTAGCTATATTAGAAGCTATGAAGGACTACGGTTAGCTGACGTTATGTGTAGTTTAGTATCTGTGGCTACATATTTTGGGGTGTCAGTGTTTCAGTACTTTTTTAAAGTACTTTGTATAGGTAAAGTGATGTGGGGGGTGAAAATTACTGGCTCTGGCCAAAGGCCGTGGCCAGTGACCTTGTAGATATTAGGGAGTCTTTTTATTTTGGCTGTGTGTTTTCAGGCTTTTGTATATGAGAGAGTTTGGAGAAAAAGAGAAGAAAATAGTTTGAGAAAATTAATATAAAAAGTAGGAATCATACTCTAGTTTTAGATGCCCCATAGAACGTATTTTAGGTTGTGTATTCGCACTTATGTATTATATTGCATGGCTGTGAAATGTTTTCCTACCCAGTTTACTGTTATGTATTATTCCCTGCTTTATTTATCTTTTGCTACTTTACATAAGTACATGAGTAGTGTTGTGCTGTATTGATCTTTTAAGTTGTATTGTAGTATAAAACCTCAAGTAAGCCCCCCTTTTAACCAATGTTTGTAACTGAAGGTAATTATAATTGTTTATTTATTGAGAGCTTATACATAGATGGAGTGCTTCAAAGCGCTTCAAGTCCGGATGGGAACAGGGAACAGGGGAATACAGAGTCATTCTTAGGCCTTGACATTTCTGAATGATCTTGCAAAAAAAATGACTAGAAAACTTGGGCAGATGGACTTACTACAAGTGCAAGTGTGAGACAAAAGGAGGAGTAAACAAGGAGGAGAGGGGGAAGAGCATACAGTCCTTAAGCTACCATGTTTGGCCAATGACGTTTCAAATAGTTTGTGAAAGATTGTAAGTCAATAAGGGAGGTGGGGAGAGGAGAAGACCTCACTGAAACAAAAAACTTCTGTACTAAGCCTGGCAGACCAGGCCCAGTCATTCTTTGTAACGTAAGGGCCAAACAAGGAGTGAAAGGGATCGGGAAGGGAACACATATGCCCAGTCCATGGCCCTGGTCTAAGTGCAGACAGGCTACCAGTCTCATGGAATGAGTAAAGAAGTGCAGAAGTGGTGGGTGGAGTGCAGAGGCCTGAGGGCAAGTGTGTGGACTGGGAGCCTGACACCTGTGTGGCTCTGGATGAGCAGCCGGTGACCGGTCAGCAAATGAAGCTGAGTGAGGGAGAGAGGGGGAAGGGCAGTAGGAATAGAGAGGGGGTTAACAAGGGAGAGGGAGACAGACCAGGAAGAGAAGAGGGAGGTCTTGAAGAGTTTCCGGAACTCAATGGTGATCAGGGTCAAGATAGCGAGAGGCAGCACAGCTGTTCTAGGGGGAAGCACCGGCAGAGGAAAGGGATCTAACCCCATATCTCTGTTTTGAAAATCGACTCACCCTCAGAGAGTTAGAGGAGGAAGAGTGGAGAGCTCTAGAAGGAGAGTATTTAAGGAGAGAGAGTTTTAGATAGTACAGACTCTTACCCCCAGAAAACCTTGTGGACTATGCAGAAGGTCTTGAACTTCACCTCTTCACCTGGCACCTCTCGCCCAGCCGCATTGCCGCTCTCTGCTCCAACTGTCAGTGCTCATGGATGACACTCAGCTCGTTTTCAGGCTCACCTCTTCCACCTCTTCTCTTTCCCTCATCTCTGACCATCTGTTTGCTATCCAGGAGTGGTGTGCCACCAATGATCTCTGCCTTAAAGCCAGTAATATTGAGATTCTCCTCATCGGCCCACCTGCACCCTCCTTTCCTGTCACTCTCTGGCCAGCCTCCCTTGGCCCTCTTCCTGCTCCCACCTGTGAGGCTAAGAAGCTCAGGGTCATATTCTAGTCCACACTCTCCTTTTCTCCTCACATCTCTGTCATCTCTAAGAAGTCAAACTACCAACTGCACCTCCTCAGAGGTATTCTTCCTTTCCTCCCCTTCCCCCGAAGCTCACTGTCTCTAGAGCTCTGGTTCTCTCTATGCTGGACTACTTGAACAGCCTCTTTCTAAATCTGCCTGCTTCTACTCTTCGCCCTCTGCAACTCATCCAGTACAGGACTGCAAGACTTGTCCTTGGCCTCAAGCACAGGGATCGCATCTCTCCAGCACTGAACATCCCTCCACTGGCTCCCAGTGGCTGCAAGGATTAAGTTCAAGACCCTCTGCATTGTCCACAAGGCATTACGGGTCCTGGGTCATCAATATCCCAAACTCTCTCTTTGTAAATACCTTCCTACTCGAGCTCTTTGCTCCTCCACCTCCAACTCCCTCAGCGTCAGTCGCTTCTCCAAGCAACAAGTTTGTGGTAGATCTCTTTCTTCGGCTGGGGCCTCCCTGTGGAACAGCCTCCCTGCCTCTCTGAAACTTAAGTAAACCATCTCTGGCTGAAGAAGCACCTCAAGACTTTCCTCTTTGCTTCTGCCTCCTCTCATCCTCTCCCCTGCTGATTTCCTGTCTGATACTACACTGGTCACCTGGCTATCCTCTAGTTTCGGGCCCAGGTCCCTACCCACCCAGTTGCACACCCGCACTGCCTCCCAGTAACCCTTGCACTTTGATCTGTATCTGCAACCCTACAGTCCCCCTGTCTGCACTTTTCGACACCTGCTGTCTGCACTTACCATTGCACCTGACACCTGCTGGCCACACTTCTTGGTAGTGTTTTGATCCCATGTACAGCAGTGCCCCCTACCCTTTCCCCTGGCACTTTTCCCCTCCCCTGCCCTGCACTTGCGCAATCTCAATGTCACTTGCCCTAGTAATATAATTCTCTGTCCTCCCTCTGTTCCCCCGCCCTTGCCTCATCGTGCCTTGAAACACTTAAATATAGACACGTTACAAATACCATATCATATGATATCAAACCAGGTCTAAAATTATCTTACTGCGAGATCAATCTTAGGTCTTAACGACCCTAAAGATGTCAATGCATCAGCACTGGCCAACAGGATATGTGAACTAGGCTTTCAAAACCGTATCATCAAACCTACCCATAACAAAGGTAGAACACTTGATTGGATAGTAGATTTAAACTGTAATATAAAGATTCTCTCGAATACCCCCTTTGCCTGGTCTGACCACCATGTGATTACCTTCACCATCCAGGATAACCCTATCACATATATTGGCCTCAGCATGGCACCATCAGCCCTTACCAGAAACAAAGGTAATATTACAGCCAAAAGATTATTACAATTACTACTCCCCATCATTAGCCAGAATAAATACAACTAAGACCCATCAGCGATGGTAGAGTTGTACAACTAAACCCTTTCACATGCTGTAGACAAGGTGGCACAATTAAGAATGCGCAAATCTAAATAGCTGGCTCACCTAAACACTTGCTTATGTTATGTTATGTTATGTTATGTTATGCTATGCTATGCTCTGCTATGTTATGTTATGCTATGCTATGTTATGTTAGGGTAACTTGTAAAGCGCAGCGTTCACCGGAAGGTATCTTGGCGCTAGAGAGGGCAGAGACTGAAGAATACATGAAGCAGATAGGCATGCGCTAGAACTAGATGGTTTTGAGTGCTTTCCTAAACTCTAAATGGTTTTGTACTGTCCTAGGGAGATCGCGCCATATCTGGGCGGCAACAACCGAAAATGCACGACCCACAATACAAGATCTGTGGAACTTAGGAACGACCAAAAGGCCGGCCTCAGCAGAGCAAAGGTGTCGGACAGGGAAATAGCAGGTGAATTTAGCTTATAGGTATTTAGCCCCCTGCCCGTGCAATGCTCTGTGCTTAATGAAGGCCTTATCCGCTGCATAATGGGGAGCCAATGAAGGGTGTGAAACACAGGGGAGATGTGAGCCCCAAACGGGGTTCCCGTGGCCACCCTGTCAGCTAAGTTCTGAAGATGCTGCAATTGTACTTGGTACACTACGTACTTAAAAAATATGCGTATTATCAAGAGAGCAGCAGAAGGGAATTGGAGAAAAAAAACTATGATAATGAACAAAGAGAAGTTCAATACTGCATCTAATAATTATAAAGTGGCCATCCACCGAACTAAAAGCAACACCTATAACGAAAGAATCACAAATTCAAACTCAAGCACCAAAGAATTATTTGCCATTCTCAAAGAATTAAAATCTCCTTTGCCACCACAAGAATCCTGCATAAAAGACTCAACTTGGTGTTCAAATATCCAAAAAGCACTGCTGGATAAAAACTCACTTCTTCAAACAAAAATTGAAGCAAAAAAACTTAGCCTTCCACTAGACTCCCAACTCTTTGAGTCAATAGAACCTACCACAAATTTGCTCACTCTATTTGAGTTTGCGCCCATTTCTGAATCTGAAGTTAAAAAAAATTATCGGAAGACTCAAACCATCAAGATGTGAAGGTGACATTTGCCCAGCCACTGTCATTAAAGATGTGGTAGAGCAGCCTGCTCCATTTATCTCTACCTTAATAAATGCATCCTTTCAAAAGAGTATGGTCCTGATCAACCTCAAAGATGCTTGAGTACACTACTAAAAAAACATACACCAGACCCTAACACCCCTACTCATTATCAGTCCATAACAACTGCACCGTTCTTACTCAAAATCTTGGACAGGGCGACTTACCTGCAAATTCAAAATGATCTAGAATCAAATAACCTCTTGGGCCTTCACCAATCAGGCTTCCGACCAGGTCATGGCACAGAATTAGATCTTATAGATTTAAAAATACAAATGGACGAGCTAAAAGACAAAGGCAACATAGCGCTCCTGCTAGACTTATCTGCATTCTTTGACCTGGTCAACAACAAAGTCCTTTGCAAACACCTGACATCGGCAGCACACTTTTCTGCAAAAGCCTCTTCTTAGATTGCATCTTTCCTCTCTAACAGAACGATGAGGGTATTCACCCCTACAGCAACGTCTGACCCTCCTCCAGTCTTGTGCGGAGTACCACAGGGATCCTGTTTCTCCCCCACTTTGTATAACATTTTTACAAAGCATCTATTTGACCACCTTGACCATTTTGGTGTCACCTACACTAACAATGCAGGTGACACCCAAATCCTTATTCCCATCACAGGTTCCTACGATACTGACTCTAAACTATTGAATGAAATATATCAAACCATACAGGCATTGATTGGCCATCCAAAGCCGACTGAACAATCTAAATGACCAATTCAAATAATTTGTTATTGATAACATCACCATTAAAGTCTCAAAAGATGTCAAAACTCTTGCTATCTACCTTGATTCGACTCTCTCACTTACCAACCAAGTTAATGCAACAGCCTCTGTGGCAGCCTATACTTCAAAATGTTTCACTGACTACATATTGGTCCTCTCTTCTGACAGTTGCATTACCTTGGCCAGAGCCCTCCCATCATCCAAATTGGACTATTGTAATGCTTTGTATGTTGGGACGAACAGCCGTAAACTGAAAAAAACTACAATTGCTACAAAATAATGCCTTAAGAGCGGCCCTCAATATCCCTAGAGCCAACCACATCACATCTGCCAGACACAATGTCTACTGGCTAACAGTGCAGGATTGAATCATCTTCACAACCCTATCACTAACCTACAAATGCCTTTTTAATAAAGCCCATAAATAATTAAACAGCATATTTACAAGAAAATCAAACCAATAGACCTACCAGATCCACACAGGTCAATCTACTAACGATACCTAGATACAAACTAGAAAAATCCGGAGGTAAGAGTTTCCCGGTAATATCCGCTAAACTTTGGAATTCCATACCTTCAGCCCTAAGAGTAGAGCCAGCCTTCTTTTGTATGTTGATGTAGCAGAATATGTTTATGTATCATAGCATTTGTAACGTGGTACATGTAAGGAACCTATTGTACAATAATTGTAGCTTGCAATGGGTGCCCATATTCCTGTGGGTTAGGTGTGCTTTATAAATAAACAAATAAATACATTTATCATAATTAGTCCTTAAAAGGACTGTTTTGGGATACAGAGAGTGTAGTATTTTATCACATCTGGAGCACTGTTTTGAAGGAACACCCCATTTTCTTCATCAGTTTGGTGGACTCTGTCATGCATATAGAAATTGGCCCTGTAGAACGGTATGCTGTTGTTCGAAATACATAATTGGTTGGCGCCTCTACCGAATGTTAAAACTGCTTTATTAACATTTCTCTGGGATTTCTTGATTTTACCATTAGAGCTGGTGGTCCAACTCCATTTTTGCCTGTCAGATTGGAAAAGATAAAGATGATGTGAGGAAATAGTTGTATTAGTTTTCCCATGTCTTGTTTCATCATTAAAGTAAGTGGCACACCTCATGCATTCCCCAAATCATTGCCTCCACAATGAATTAGTATCATGTCTGGCTGCCCTGTACTTCTCAGACTTAACAATTTTTGAAAAACCTTGATCCAATGCATTCCCCACAATCCAAACCATGTTATTGTAAAATCTCTTAAAGCTAGGTCCATATCTAGTGACACAGTTTTGCAGACTTGGCTATATTATGGCAAATGGGACGTTTTTTATTTGTAGCCGCTTGTATTAAAAAAGTATGTGAGAGGTCGCGTTGATACTATTCACCATTTTATTCCTTGTGGCTGGAATAGCAGGTATATCTAAAACTGCATCTATAAACATACATTTTCTGTGCAATAATCATATTCTTATGTGGATGATACAGTACATACAGGATTGTTTTCATTGTGTTATTTTATGTACTTAGTTGTTAACTTATTTGATTTGAAGGTTTGAAGGACAATTTAGTTTGATTTTGGGCTTGCAGAAAAATGTACGTATAGCCATGGATACAAAGCAATGTCTGCAGCCATGTCTAATCATTGCGGCTATGAAAGAGGCTGGGTGACGAAAACATGGATTTCTATGACTTTCATTGTTTGTTATTGGTAGTTGTTACTGTTCTGGTTGTGTAGCCCTTTGTGACTGGTTGTAGTGAAAACGTGTCATCCATTTTTGTAGTTGTATTGATATATAGCCGTCTTTTATGGCATTCATTTTGGAAATTCTAAAAGCCACCATTTTCTGCAGTTGTATCCTTTTGATTCCAGAACTCTCACTGTGCACATGGCACGAGTGTGGCTGATGTGAAAGTAAGTGATACTAAATATGTACATGTTTGAAGGTGTATGTGCAGTGTTGGGTGTATTAGTTATATTAATTACTGCTATCACATGTTGTTTATTATCAATTGTTTCACCTGCTCTGTCAATCAATGACATTTATATGTAGGCATTTAGATTGTGTATTCATGTTAGTGAGGTTTAAGGTTTCTTTGATTGTATGGGTTGTAATTTTAATGCAGTTTCAGTTATGCAGTACTCTTAGCTGTTTTGAGTTTTCTGTGAGGTAGTACAATTGATATGTATTGTAAGTTCATTTTAGTCATTATTTATTTTTGTATTATGTTTCACCTGTATCTTTCTCATCATCCCAGTGGATTTGCAGCAGATGTTGGTAAGTTAGCTTCTGTGAAAGGTCAACCTATACTGAAAACATAATGTTACCGCCGGAGATGGAGCAGCACATTTATAGACAGTTTATGAAAAGTCTTCTTTTTGAACCTCTCTAGCATTTCTGATGATTCTTGAGTAATGCAGGTGTTTCGAGTTTCTGATTGTTGGTGGCAGCACCTTTAATGTGTGGAGTTTAATTGTGCACAAACACTTCTCACACCTGGCTTTTACATTTTTCTTTTTTTTAAAATTCATGGTGGATTGCTTTTCCCAGTGATTAGTATGTGGAGAGAGAACAACAGTGTTGTATGCACAAATGGTGTATCTTATATAGTGCATACGAAGCACTGCATACAAGATAAGAGGGTCATACAAACGTGTGTATTAAATTGTGTTTCTTAAAGTGTGTGTTTTTCCTAACTGATTATGTTTTCTTTTTTTTTTCAGATAGAAGGATATTATTTTTTTTTTAAACATAGATGAATAACCACAGCTACGGTATTGCCCAATGGGCTGTTGAATTTTGGAGGTGTGGCTAACCGCAGCAACGACTGGGAAGGGTCATAGCTGTGGACCATACCCATGGCTATAGGCCTCAATGTGTTAAAAAGTAGACTTATTTGTATCAGAAACAGTCCCTTTAAACACTGATCTAGTATGTATTATATTTCTAAGACAGATCTATTATGTATATATTAATTAAAATAGGCAGTAACCAAATCAGTCAACTGTCTCCGATCAGCCAAACAGTTTTCAAACCAGCCATGATATCTGCAGTATTTCTTTGTTTCCAGGAAAAATTATTCTAGTTTGGATTTCCAGTAGTTTGTATGAGCAGGGTATGCATGATGTATGTGTTTTCAAGTATGTAATTGGTTGAGGGTACTGTTGTAAATATCTG
Source organism: Ambystoma mexicanum (assembly GCF_040938575.1). NCBI lineage: Eukaryota > Metazoa > Chordata > Amphibia > Caudata > Ambystomatidae > Ambystoma > Ambystoma mexicanum. Next base: position 947,134,513 of record NC_090922.1, read on the forward strand.
AGGCTAACTAGCAGCCTCTCAGTGCACAGCATTGCTACCCACAGGTAAATGTGATACCATCTACCCACGGCTATATTTGAGCAAATGGAACGTTGTGTGTTTGTGGATGTGTGGTAACCGTGGCTATCCAACACTTTGAGTGGAGTAGCATCATAGAATCATTGAGTGTTTTAGGGAGTGGGAGAAACCAGGGGAGTGTAAGAAGGCCATGGGGATTGGAGGGGGGTTGGCATGTGTGTTAGGGACACTTGTTTGGAATTTTGGGGAGTGGAAATACATTTTTATGTCATAGTTTTTCAAAATAGCAGCGGCTACCAGCAAACACTGTTTTTTTCTATAACCTTGTGTATAAAAAGAATGTGTGTAAAGCGCATCAAAACTTTTTGTCACTTTATTGGTTGTGTAAATTGGCTTGGTTATATTTCTAGCCACATATAAAAACATACATTTTCTATGCAATAATCATATTGTTATGCGGATGGTATAGCACATAATTGTAACTGTGTGTGTTATTTTGTGTGCTTAGGTATTGTCTTTTCTTATTTGTCGTTGTCTTATTGTGCTTAGGTATTGTATTGTCTTATTTGAAATTTTGATGGTTGGGTAAGGCACCCGCTCGCACAACATGTAGTTTGCCGGTCAAGAAACAACAGTACCGGAAAACTTTCTGGTACCGTTGTTTCTGGACCAGCACATTTATAATGAAGCGCATTGTCTTTTATATATTTCCTATTTTCATCACTAGTTGGGCATTTGAATATGTCTATCATTGTGCTGGCAAACATTAAGATTTTCTCCTTCCAATTTTCTGTCAGAAAGTTCAGGAAAATAAATCATGATAAATCATTGGGAGTGAGTTTCCTGTGTTGATGTGGATGATGCATATTGGATATTGCATTAGATGGTCTGCACCATAATGGTCTGCAGCATTTTTTGGCTTATATGTGGTCTTATAACTTGACAGGATTGCAGCAAACATTTGTGAGGAGCATCAGCAAGGACCTCAAAGGATGGTTTAGGAAATTTGTCCTGTGTTTTACTTTTCTGAAAGTGTGAAAAAGTAAGTACAACAAATTGTGTTATAACTTTGCTGCCCGGGCAGTGGGCCTGGCCCTCAGCAATGACAAATATCTACTCTCATTTGCCTATTGGGGAATGCAGCATGGCCGAAGCCCATGCCCCATGGATTGTGGAGATTGGCCATGCAAGCCATGAGCACCTTTTGAGGGTATAGTGGACACTTAACTAGAATGCAGGGTAGGTTCAGTGGCTAACAGGGGTGGTTTGGTGAGGCTGTAGTCATGGTCAAACCTCATGCCCTAGGCAATTCAACCATGACTTGCATCCCCAGCATGTTCTGCTGATAATGACACACATCAGTATGCATTGCAAAATATGTTTGTTAATGGAGATTTTTTTTGTTTTTGTTTAATTGGTTTAATTAAACCTTTAAAAAAGGAAAAAACAGAGTACATCGCAATCACAAATCACAGAGGGGCCCTATCCCATCAATATCAAATCATCAGTTAATCGTCATATTGCTGAAACTTATCTTTAAATTATTTTTATAGAAGAATGTGTGAGGCTCACACAGTTACTGTTTTCAAAGGTTTTTTTTTCTCCGCGTCTAAGCGATCTTTTAGGACTCGGAGGAACATCACCAATGCACACATCAACGGTCTGTGTGAACCATCAAACAGAGCTTTCCACCATTCTTCTAAAGTTAGTGTTTGTTGTTTACTGATGATTGGGTCGAAGGTGGTTTTTCTGAGTTGGAGGAGCCCAGGGCAGATCATTGTCAAGTTTTTCAGAGTCTCTTTAGGGGCACCACAGAATCTGCATATTAGAGACATCTCAGCAAATTGCATCCAGGTGCTTAAGCGTTCCTTAGTTGGCATTATGTTGAGACTGAAGTGCCTATAAAGAGCTCTCGAGTGCTGATCAGGAAAACAAGTCAAGTAAGTTTGCAGCTTGCCGTAGGCTCTTGCTTCCCCAGGTACATCTGTCATCAATTTTGCTTTCAGCCTTAGATCACAGGTGTTAATCCAGTCGGCTCGCCACAGTTTCTTCTTGGCCTGCCCTGGATTGTCAACGAGAGTTTGTAAAGTAATGTCGTACTGCTTTAGAACATCAAAACAGAGTGCATTCCATTTTGAAAGAATCATGTACGTTTTGTCCAGATGCGGTTTGTGTAGAATACGAATTTGGGGCGCTGAGACCAATAGCATCGTTTTTCTATACAGGCTCAACAGGTTCCATGATACTCAGTTTGTATCTTATGCAGACGGTTGAAGAACTCTGGCAAATGCAGCACTTTTGTCCAGAAAATATTTTCAAGTGAGTTCCATAGTAAGCTTGAGCATCCAAAAGCGTTTTCCCTGCCGTAGATGAGGGCTGGGATAGCTTTTTGTTGGAAGAAGATGATAGTTGGCTTCAGTGAAAATTTACCATATTTTTTGTTTATCAGTCAGCTGACAACATTTACTTTTAGCGACCTCGGCCCATGGTGCATCATTACGACTTGCACTGAATTTCATGCCCAAATAGGAGGTGTTTTTCACAATCTTGACTAGTTCATTGGCAAGATACCAACTGAATTTATTCCTATTCATTCTAGTACTGTTGTTAAATAGGTTTCAAGAATCATGAACTTCCATTGGAGGCCTATTGGTGTGAGGTCAATTAAGATAAGGTAATCTGCGTATGCCAGATAATTAATGTAGGTGCTATGTATTTTTGCCGGAAACACATTTTCACCATTAAAAATGTTGATAATGTCCGATATGAACAAGTTGAAAATTATAGATGCCAAAGGGCATCCCTGTTTGACACCTTTAAAGGTGTTAATTGGAGCTGATAACGTGCCTTTTCTGTCAAGTCTGATCTTAATAATGGTGTTTGAGTGTAACTCCCAAATGGCGGCTAGCAGGATGGGCCGACAATTCCATGCATTCAGTTTTTTCCACAGCAGTTCTCTATTTATGCTGTTGAATGCATGTGAAAGATCAATTAAGTCTAAGTAAACTTTGGTGTTGGCTCCGTGAGCTTCCATTTTCAGCAGATTTAGTAGTAACAGGTTCACTCCACAGCCTACCCCCTTTACAAAGCCTGTTTGTCTAGGGTCCACGTGATTTGATTCTTTGGCCCAATGAAGTAATTTTTGTTGCAGGAGGGTTACGTAGAATTTCCCCAGCACGTCAAGCAGGGCTATCGGTCTATAATTTTTAGGGTTCATTCTGTCTCCTCTTTTGGAAATTGGAACAATCACAGCACTCTTCCATGATTTCGGAGTGGTACAACACTTGGATATTCTGCCAAACAGTGTGACACAGAAGTCGGCCCATTGTTCAGGATGTCGCTTAGTGGTATAATTTGTGAGGCCGTCCGGTCCTGGAGCTCGAGAGGCATTAGCGCCTTTGATCACTTGAAGAATGTCATCTCTTTCGAACACTAGGTCCCAGTGAGTCAGTGTTGGCGCTTTCCATGCCTCAATTGATTCATCCTTACAAAAGAGGTTATTATAGAACGACGCCCATTCAGTCTCTGAAACTGAATTTGACTGTAGTGCATCTTGTGGGGCTAAGCTGTTATTTATCAGCTTCCAAAAATCAGCAGAGTTTTTGTTAGCCATTTTCGATAACATAAGTTCTGAGTCATTTTGGAGCATAATGATCTTTTGCGACTTTATCCAATTCTTGTAAGTTTGTCTAATTAGTCTTTTGCACTCAAGGATGTTATCGCTCAGATTTTTTTGAGCTTTTCTTAGTTCTTGTCGCATCAATCTTTTCCGTTGTGGTATTTCAAGATCAAATTTATGCTTTGGCTTAAAATCCACATGTTTGGAGATGTTTTTATGTTCTTTGAATTGAGACAACAGGTATTCATATTCAACAGCTCGCAATGTCGATTGAAAATCTGAGGTGATTGTGTTTACCTCGTCATCTTGAAGATGAAGACGAAGCCTGCACGCATCGGTTCTGACGGCGTGTGGGCAAGACTCTTGATCACGTTGGGTATGGTAGGTGAGTTTTAGCTTCACCATATAATGATCACTGTGAGCCATTTTGATGACTTCAAGGTGGATGGTCTTTATGTGGATAGATTCTGATACAAATATGTAGTCCAGTATCAAACTTTGTTCAGTTCTGCACCAGGTCGCTTGGGCTGGGATGTCACCGGTTGTGTTTCTGTTCAGCATTGTGAGCCCACGCAAGTCCATCTCGAGACACCATTGATTTGCTAGCTGGACTTGTCGGATGGTCAATTTCCTGTTGTCACTGGCGCGGTTTTGCAGTCGAATGCAGTCAATGTTCAGATCACCACATATGATTAGCTCATCCGGATTCTCTTTGTCAATCAAGTCATCAATCGTGGCTGAGACTTGATCAATAAATGTCGTGCCACCTGTTGCCAAATGGTTCCGGTATAGGTTTATGATATAAAGGAAAGGAACCTGAAGATTATCAAAATGAGTTGCGCTGACCACAGAAACCTGAATATATGGAGAAATATTCACCGATCGATCCTAAATTCGGAAGCTTTCTTCACTGCCAATAGCAGGCCAGCCATGGGTCTGCCCTTTGCTTTCTTTATGGCTGGAGTGATAGCTGTCTCAAAGCCTTCAATACCTGGAACTTCGGATAACCACGTTTCTTGTAAGCATATTATATCCAGGTCTTCTGTCCAAGCAGCCGAGAAAAGATGCAAGAAGCCTCTTGTGTTCCAGGAGCCCATTGTGTAGTTCTTCAAACCACAATGGGCCTGGCATTACTTATCTTGGTTCGAATTCAGGGCTCCGGCAACCCAGGTCCAGTCGTTAGCTTGCATTTCTGAGTTGGCGACCAGCTCTGTTCCATCGCGTTCGGCGCTTGGTCTTTGAGCCACTTGTATTCTTATCCTTATAATATCTTCCAACTGTGAATTTGCAGATGAGACATAGTTTTTACTGTCGGAACTCAGAACTGTCGTCGAAAACTGTGCATTAGCTAGATCTTTAACTGATACATGTTTTGCCCTTTTGGCTTCACATGCATTTCGTGTGGATCCAGACACAGAACGGTCTGCCACTTTAGAGATGTAAAATCCCAATGACATCAACACTGGGCCAGCCTCCAGCAAGGTTTCCACAATCAATTTAGATTGGACATGTAAAATCACAGCGTCATTTTTATTTTCATTGAAGAATTCCACCACTTTCAGGTCCTCAGATTCAATCGCCCTAAGTGTAGGCACAAGATGACATAACCACAGTACATTGTGGCGGTTCAAAATTAGATCATCTGAGGATTCAATGCGTTCTAGTAGTACTTGATGCAATTGCTGTGTTTTTTGTGTAGCCAAATTAGCCTTCGTTCCTACAGTTGATTGGGGCGTGATTCTCTTAGTTTCAGATGAGATGGGTTGATTGTTCATAGAGGCTTGTGTAATGTCGACTAGTTTACATGTGTCGTGTCGAGCATTCCACCACAAGCCCTCACTCCCTTGTGCCTTTCTATTGTTGGAGTCCTTAAGGTGTTCATTTGGTACGCCAGTGGCTTTATACTTCAAAAATGAAGAGGTGGTCAGCTTCTTTCTTTTCTCATCAAGCGTCATGAACGTTGTGGGAAGTTGGGGACGATCTTCTTGTGGTGTAGTTGGATGATGTATAACTTGACACACTCTTCTTGGTATGTTAGATGGAGGTAGGCTCTTTATTTCTCTCGGCACGCCCTTCTCAGGCTGATTCGTGGTCGCTGGTTCAATTTTATCATCATTGTTCTTAGGCTTGGGTTGTTGCAATTCAACAAGATTTGCGCCTATGTTGTCAAGAGGTAGCCCTTTGTCAGCACTTACTCCCTTAAGTCTTAGATTGTCTTGAGGTTCAGTTACAGTAGGTTCTGTCGATGAATCGTCTTCAGTTGGATCAACAATATCAACATCCTCATAAATTGACATGTTCAACAGGTCCACAGAAGTGTCGCTGGAACTTTGGATGACAGTCGGAGCTTCAATATCCACTAGAGGTCCTTCCTTTACAGCTGTTTTCAATTTATCGCTTTTTTCCTTTACGACTGTTTTGTTTAAAGTCACATTTACTGTTTTAATGTTACGTAAAAATTTGCGCGAGTCAATTCCTTGTTTTTTTCTCTTTAGAGGTTGATTTTTAGATTTTTTTCAGACTCACACTCATCACTTGAGGTTGTATTAAATGCTGGTCTTGAGTATTTACTAGTTTTTTTAATATGTCATATAAATTAGGTATCTTGTCATTGCCATCCCTCATTGAGGGCAAGTTGAATGTATTAGAGCTCTGAGGATTTAGGCAGGAGTTGGATGTTGAGGCTATTTGAGGATCTTGCAAGGCCAAGTTCCCTGCGGCTTGGCTCTCTTTTAAGATTGTACTGAATTGAGAAGGTTGCTGATTCTCAGTCAGCGGTGTGTGAACTTTCAATGACTTAGGGGCTCTCACTTCTTTTTCAGCAACAGGTATCAAGATGTCAACTAGTTTTACGGTCGGTTCAGTTGGTAATGACTTATCTTGGATCAGAATTACTTCATCTGTGGGCGAGCACTCGGGCTTACCACTGTCTTTATTTGAGACCTGTTTCAAGGGAGACTTCCCTGACTTCTCTGAATCTTTGTTCGGTGTGACTGCTGGCATGGTCTTATTAGCAGGATTTGCTTGGGTTGACGGTGAAGAAGAGTGACAATCAGCACATATGCATTTAGCACACAAAAGTTTTTCCTCTTTTTTTTTTGAAAGATGTTCAGTAGTTCTTTGGCTACTTCTCCTAGCAATTCTTTGTCCAAGTTAGTTTTTTTAGTAAACGCTGCCATTGTATCCAAGGCCCAATCAGTCTTCTTGGTCATCCGATGTAGGGCCTCCTTCTGGGCGCTACATGTATTTTCAAAAGACAGGAGTTTAATGTTCATAGAAGAGGTCTTTAATATTCTAATTAAGCTGTTCATACATCTTAATGAAAGGTGCCATTGAGATTGACATGGACAATATTATGGTAGCTTGCAAGTCTTTTGAGTGTTGCGCTTTTCTTGTTAAGTCATCATGCACAGTCTCATAATGGATGCGTCGCCTCTGGTGGTGAGCCGGCTGTCTGATCTTTGGGAAAGGCCGTTCCATTATGGATGACTCAGAAGATGATGTCTCCGATGACGTAACGACAGATGCATTTCTGTCTTGCATCATTTCTTCACTTAAAGAGTTTGCTGAGTTTGTGGACTTTGGGTTCACCATTTTTTTTTTCCTGTGAGCATCTGATGTTGGGAGAAAAGCTTGAGTCGACTCTCCTTCGTTTGAGAAAAGGCGTTGCGTCCGTGATTGTCACTTGTTGGAACTTTTCCACATTCAGGTTTAAATTTACAGGCGGTTCAATGGGTGACTCTAACACAGCAGCAGAGATTTTATTAGAGTTAGATAAAGTCCTTTCTTTGTTTAACCGTGTGAGGTCAAACAGAACTTTATTTACCACATCCAGTGAATTTCTTATGTTTTCTATGCAGTATGACACTTTACATTCTGTTAAATAATAATAATAATAATAATTAGGCTTTTATATAGCGCTACAAACCCTCAGGTATCTGAGCGCTGCTTATTATTACCCACGGTGTGTGGTGCTCATTTATCGACCTCGGAAGGATGAAAGGCTGAGTTTGGCCCCGCCGGGATTCGAACCTGCGTTAACAGGCTCTGCACGGGTGTCAAAGCGGGCGCTCTACTCGCTGTGCCACTGTTGCAACTAATGGCAGCTGTGTGTGAGCAACACTTGGTGATTTGAGCACCCTTAATTCCAGCTGGTCATGCGAGGGGCAAAACACATTGTCCACATCCTCTAGAGCCGTCACGCCTCCTGTGCTGCTCAGTGGCGATGGTGCAAGATTTTCCACCGTGCTAAAGAAACGAGCATGCGGGGAGCCTGAATTTAGACAACTGTTCGTACTTAGACGTACGTTTGAAACATTCACCATGAGTGAAGCGCCCCTTTCGTCCACACCTCCCGCGTTGTCATGAGAGTCGTTCGCACCCCCAATGTCAGCTAGTGCAGGAGCGTGTCTGTTTAATGAACCCCAAACGAGATCACGCAGGGGCGCAACGTCATGGGACTCAAGCACAGCCGAGGTGGGAGAATCACTGACTCACTGACAACAGAACCCAAGAGCAGGGCTGAATGAATACTTTCAGCTGACGTATAAAGAGCGGGCAGTTTACATTGACGGACCCATTTGCTCGGGGTGATTTGTGCAAGTTGTTGTCATTTACAGCCACTGTGCTAATCAAAATAATGTCATCCTCATGAGGCGTGCACGCCATGTAATCACTTACTTGAGGCAGCTGCAATGGAGCGGACGCCGATGCGGTGCATTCGGAAATGCACTCGGATGAGGTTCTCTGGGTCCCCGAAGAGGCGGCTTCAAGTTTTCATTGGGCGCATGTTTTTGAGAACGACGCCAGTTTGGAAGCGTCTCTCATTCCTCCACGGAATCACGCCAAAGGCGCCAAAGGCGAACCGGACGGGAAAGCCGGCCGCCAGCAGCAGAGCACACAGGTACATGGGGCAGCCGAGGAGGGAAGGAAGGGAAAGGGAAAAAGGGGAGGGAGGAGGCCAGAGGGGGAGGCGGCGACAGCAAAGAGAAGGGACGGGACAAAAAAGAAGAAAGAGGGGGCAAAGGAGAGAGAGAGAGGGAGAGGAGAAAGGGGAGGGAAGAGGAAACGGATAAAAGGAAAGGAGTGAAAGGAGTAGAAAGGGAGGGGGAAAGTAAAAAGGAAAATGAAAATGTAAGGTAGGAGGGAAGAGGAAGGAGGGACAAGAGGCTGTAATCCACGTATGAAGCCAAATGAGGCAAGTCAGAGAAGGAGGAAGAGATCACAACTGTCCAGTACTCCAGTACTCCAGTACTCCACAGACTCCCTCGGACTCCTCAGACTCTACCAGACTCCGCGCCAGCTCCGCGGGGGGAAACAGTTTTAGTAGCAAAACACGCCCAGTGTGATAGACACAGAAGCATTGAGGCAAGGTATCCAGGAAAGCAGACTCCACTCCTTACACTCCTTACACTCCTCAGACTCTGCCAGACTCTGCCAGATTCCGCGCCCGCTCCACAGGGGGAAACAGTTTTAGTAGCAAAACAGGCCCAGTGTGATAGACACAGAAGAGTTGAGGCAAGGAATCCAGGAAAGCAGACTCCACTCCTTACACTCCTCAGACTCTGCCAGACTCCAGCTCATTCATATATGTAATGTTATGTCCTGGGTGTTAACCTTAGCAGTGCGCAGTGGTGACGTGAGTTATGATTGCTTAGCTTAACATAACTGGCAAATTTCTGAGGTTTTTCAGTTTACTTGTAACCATAACATCCCTTTAACAAAAGTTTTGCCTTGAATTTCCCAGGTTTTTATTATTGCAACTTAACCATAACCTCCCTTTAAGTAAAGTTGTTTCTGTGAATTTCAAGGGTTTTCACCAGTGTACCCTTAATTTCCTACAACTCACTAACATCATACTTACCCCAATATGGCAAAATGAGTGTCCAATTTACAAAACGCCCCCTTAAAACTCTGCCATTCATCACCTTCTAGCACCATTTTTAACACTTGTATACTTTTTTTGCAACTTTTTGACTGGTTTTGTGTGCGCCGACATTCGCGAATGTCTGACATCACCGGGACTTCCCGGGCAGCATCACGTGACCACACCTTCACAGGCAGCATGATGGCATGTCCGCGAATGCGTCAGCACTTTGCGGATGGATCCTTGCTTCCCGAACAGGTCGGAACTGTGTTTTCTGCTGATCTAGGAACTTTGAAGATCAAAATGTACCCTTGCACGGCTCCTACACCTATTTTTACCCATTGCCCATTAACAATCTAGCTCAGAACACATACTTAGGAGAATATTAGTACAACTCCTATTTATCTTACAAATGACATCAGTAATTGCCATCCCTCATCCCCAAGAGTTAACACCACCAACAGCTGGAGGACCTACAGAACAAAAAAATCACAGTACTTCAAAAGACAATGAAGAGAAACAAGAAGATGAGGTAGAGGAAGTGTCTTCTCTAGCACCCAGAGAGAATCATAGGTGTGGCAGTTCTTTACCACTGTTGTGAATGCACCCTGTCATCACAAACATCATAAGGTTATCTAACACAGAACGAGGAACTTAAACACACACATCCACAACAAACACAAAACTTGTATTTCTTTTCATGAAAATGATAGGATCAGGGTTGGCTCTAGGTATCGAAACAGCCTGTGCTAGGCTCCACTATTGTCCGAGACTAATAAATTGTTCTGGCGTTGCAAGATCACAGGAGCTGTTGGGGTCTAGCCAGTACTCCAAGTTGTTAAGTAGATAAAGGAAGTTTTTCTCCTGGCTATCTTGCTTCAGTGGATGAAATAATCGTTTTAACACTGTAGTTAATGCGATACAGGATTCGCTTTTATTAGTGATAGTGTTGGATTGTTTTTCACATTACATTAATAAGCGTCATATACACATAAAGGCAATTGTGCGCTCTGAAGGAGGAGCCACAACGGACCTAGGATTGCAGACGCATACAACGGCCCAACAGGAGCCACGCCTGTCAACAGGACAGCACCCATACCAGAACCAGGACCCCACGGGGGGCTCAAAAATGTTGACAATACCCTTGATAAAGACCCTTCGGGTCGAAACACGTGTCTGCTGACAAACAAGGCACACAATTTCCTTTAAGTGTATATGACGCTTATCAATGTAATGTGAAAAACAATCCAACACTATCACTAATAAAAGCGAATCCTGTATCGCATTAACTACAGTGTTAAAACGATTATTTCAACCACTGAAGCAAGATAGCCAGGAGAAAAACTTCCTTTATCTTTTTATGAAAACGATAGAAACATTTTATTTTGAAAAAAACAGCAATAGTCGGGACAATAACACGTACTTTTCATTTTGACACAATGAGGAAAACATTCAATTAAGTCCACAAAAACACGGTTAACTTTTTGGAACCCAGTTCATAGTGTGAGAAACCTGAAGGTCTCTCACCAGATAGTGGGTTGTGTATGGCAGAGGGACATGGGCTGTAGTGGCCAGGTGTCCGTGACAGTACAGTCAGTTTTCTATAACATTTGTTTTCTTCATCAGGCTCTTCCATATATACCAGACACGGATCATGCCTTGGTGGTCTGAGCTCTGGTCAACTCCAAATTAGACTATTGTAATGGACTTTTGGCCAGCGCTGAGGCCAAGCAGATCTATCACCTACAAAAGGCGCAAAATTCCAGTGTTTGACTGGTGTTTGGGGTATCTAAAAACACCAAAACCTCGGGCTTGCATTGTTCTCTTCAGTGGCTAACGGTGGAGGACCACATTAAATTCAAGATCGGGTGTTTAGTATTTAAATGATTAAATGGATTGAAACTAATTTATCTAGAAAACACACTAAAGAGGTACCACCCCACTCAGGCTTTAAGATCAGAGGATCAATACTTGCTCACTCTTCCTAGGTCAAACTGTGTGCAAGCGGTGATCACAGTTTTTCAGTTGCTGGCCCCAGGCTATGGAATAGCTTGCCTTTGAAATTAAGAAGGGAAAACTCCTTACTGACCTTTAGAGCAGGTCTAAAGACATACCTATTTACATAGCTTTTATGCCCCTCCCTGGCTCTTATTGGTAACTTCTGTGGTTGGTTATTAGTAACCGACTGATTCCCTGCTTATGCAAGTTAAAATTCCATCTGCCCCAGGATTCGATTCAGTTCGTTGTGTGCGCAATATAAATGCTTCAAAATTCCAAATTCCAAATTCATAGTACTCAGGGAACTGTCATCCATGTGGCCAGGGCACAGCTATTGCTATTGGATCCAGTTCCTGGAGGTGGACCAGTGCAGGAGGATCACCGGGATGAGTGGGTTCGGGGAGTGGTAGTGGGACACTATCAACGTCCCTGTAACACCTTTTCCCCATCCTAATAGATAGGATACTGGGAAGCCCAACCCCCCACCTTTCCTGACAAAAACACTTTCTCATGAACAGTTCATTGTGAGCCACAATGGACTAACACCAGAACTGTATACCTGACATGTCCCAACACAAGAATTAGGCAGAGTCAGGTAATTACTGATACTCACACACACACTTGACTTCCATCACACTTCCCAACATGGATAAAAGGGGGGACACTAAAGCACACTCTGAGCAAGGCAAAATGCATGAGAAAGCACCAATTCCGAGATGGCAGTGTCAACCGAGGAGAAAGGCAGTGAAACCAGAGAGGGCTGCAATGAGGGGACTACCCTTGACCTTTTCGGAGAAGGACCACAACTTTCAAGAGGCCTCAAGGAAAGGAAACATAAGAATCTGAATTACAGCTGAACAACAGTGCAATGTGTGTAGAAGCTACACACAACCCTCCCACATTGATAGCCAAGGCGGGGAGAAGTGATTGCCGCTATGGTACTGTCTTTGGCTGCAACAACAAAGTGCCAGTGAATTTAGCACAGCCAGTGAGTCGGAGAGACTGATAGCAGACCGGAGTGTGTTATGCTCAGCGTTGCAAGTGGCAACACTTTATGAGGAAACATGACTCATATGAGAATGAACTTTATGAAATGAAACAGGTGCCAGATACAGTGTGGCCCAGCGCCACGTTGGTTCTCATTCGAAGTTATCTGTTTGGTACCCCCAGAGCGTGTAAATATTGAATGGTGAAATTGAAGGGGTCCTGCAGTGGGTTAAGTTAAATCCTGTGCACATTCGAAAACCTTTGATTGTCTACAAACTGAAAATGGTCTGAGCCCAGGAGAGGGGGACTAATTGGTAAGAAGGGGATCTGAGCCCAGAAGAGGGGGTTCCAGGGTGAACAGTAAAACTCAAGATATTGTTGTGGTAATTGTGACCCCGACTGAGGGATGCCTGCAATTTAAAGTTGGTCTGAACCTTGCTGAGGGAGACTAATTGTGAAAGAAGGATCTGAGCCCGGCTGAGGGGGTCCAAGGCGAATAGAAAAGTGCCCTGACTTGAAGATTTGAAAGGAACTTTTCTTTGTTGGTTTTGGTGCTTCAGGCCCTCTGAAGCAAGAGACTTTGATTAAAAGAGACTTGAAAATAGAAGATCCTGATGTTGATAAAAGGAATTGCAACCTTGTGCCGAGAAGCCCATGAGTGTGCTGTGCTCGAGGGACCTGCCTTGTCCCATGCTAAAAACATGGGGAAGGGAAGCCAACGGCCTAAACATTCACATTTATCATTTTGTGAACACATTTCTTTTTCTGAACATTATTCCACACTGTTTTGTAGCATAGCGGTAAGGATTGGCAATCTTTTTTTTTGTTTTTAGTATAGGCCCTTTTCATTTCAATAGACTCCACTAAGACTGTATTATTGTTATTTTATGGTCGTAGCTTGCTCCCATCCTAGATTTAGGTATAGATTGGCAATTTACACACCCCTGATGAGATTCAATAAACCCCTTGAACTGTGGTCACTTGTGTCTGTCTTACTTTGATACCATGCCAAAAATGATGTTCCATGGCCGATAAGTAATCTACGCACATGCTGCTCCATTACAGAGGAGAAAAAAGTGCTTTAAAATTGAAACAAATGCAACACGTTCACATCCACACGTTTCTATATGGTCCCAGGTAGCTCCTTGCTACTGCAACTGCGAAAGGACATATTGTTGTCTGGTGATGTCCCAGATGATTATCACATATCTGTTGTTGATATTTATTGTCTAAATACTGTTGAAGAAGCCATCGCCGGTAGACTGTACCCATGACAAGCGCACATCAGTATTATATATCAAGAATACAAAAACATATTTCAGTAACAACTTTATAGTTAAATATACACAGTACATTCTTATTTTAGCTAAACATTTAAGTTAGAATTAACACATACAATGTCTTTTCTTTGCGTCAAATTTAACATTCATCCATCAGAATGTTCATCAATTGGCACACAGCACACTTTGAATCCCCACTTCAATACATATTATTTAAAATCTTTCTTACATTGAGTTTTTTTAATCCATTCTTCTGATGTAGTGGAGGACCAACCGCTTCAAAACACACTTTTCTAAAATAGAAAATGTACTTTGCGATTGTCACGCCCCCGTTAGTACCGCCCTCAGCCTCTACTTCTGACATACAACAAACACCCACACAGGTTTGGTCCCGCATACCCCTGCAGGTCTGCTGGCGAGAGGTTGGCAATGATCGCCGGCCAAAACATCTGCATCCACCACGTTCTCCGTATCTGCGCTGGGGAGCGCCATGGAGGCTTGCCACAGGTTTCCTGCAGCGCCTGCAGCGCCGACATCATGGGAATTCCTCGGATGCACCACACAGCGCCTCACGTGACCACTGAGACGCTGAGCGTCTGTCGCGCAACAAGGAACTACTTAATACGGAGCGCAGTCACGTGACCTGATCATGTGGTGTCTGCTGCGTTCAAAAGCAACGCGCAGACTGCAATTCAGCGCTTCACAGCTGATCCTGTTCATCACTGTTCGGTGTACTGCAGATTGTTTGTTTCTTGTTATATCGACCACGGACTGCTTTTGGATTCTGCTTCTGGATCTCCTCTTGGTACTGCTGCTTGGATCTTGTACTTCTCCGGACTCGACCACAGCCTTTTTCCCCTGGACTGCCTTTTGGATTGCCCTTCTGCTTTAACCAGTCATTCCGCCTTTTTGACCTCGGACTGTTCCTCGGATTTGTTTCTGGATTCCCCTGCCTTGTTGGCTCATAGTTCTAAGTATCCTTCATCAGGTGGTGACGACATCCAGCCGAGTGCCCTCTATCATCAACCTCTGCCGGCTGCCTCAGACCCCATTTCCTTACACCTCATTTTGGGTTTTCTGCCATTTATACTGGGTAAGCTCCATTGTAGGTACATTGTTTACACTGGTTGAGATTGTGTGCATTGTTTAACGTAAGTGTTTACCTTGCAGTGGTCAGGGGGGCATCATTCCGGCGTTCCTGGTTCCAGCCAACGGCATTCATCACCTGTGGCCTCAAGTATCGCACGGGCAGTATAATTATTGTCTGCTTGTGTGGTACTTGGGGACGGAGGTATCATCGTTTACACGACCATCAAGTCCTGACAGACTGTGAAGCCCCTTTTATGGTCGTCCAGACGATGGAACCCACTGCCGGGGACCCCGTGACTGCTCTAATGCAAGCTGTTGCGTCCCTTAGAACAGAAATGGCGGCTGCTACAACTGCAATACACCATCGCTTAGATTCTATACAAAGTGCCTGCAACCCCTTACCGGCTGATGCTGAATTCGGTGAACTTACACCTCCAACCCCGGGTCCTTCCGCACCTCCTACACCACCGACACCTGTGGTATTACCTACCCCATTCCCTCTAGCAGCTCTTGAGAAATACCAGGGCGACTCCAGGAAATATTGTACCTTTATCAACCAGTGTAAGCTCCATTTTCTTTGTCATCCCTAGGTATTCCATGACTCTACTACCAAGGCTGCATTTCTACTCTATCACCTGACAGGAATTGCCGCTACCTGGGCTAACCCCTTCCTTGAGAACGATCACCCTGTTCTTTATGATTTTGACCTTCTGGTGAACGAGATGGCTAAGGTTTTTGATACCAGGTATAAAGCCCAGTCTCGGGATTTGGAGCTATTGGATCTTGCGCAAGGAAGACAGACCCTAATAGAATACATCACGCGTTTTAACCAGTTGTCATCAGAGACTTCATGGCCTGAAAATAAGAAAGCCGTGGTGTTCTACAGGGGTCTGTGCAATACTATGAAGGACGCCCTTTCAGTAGTCCCTTCACTCCCAGCCACCTACTCTGATCTGGTAGATCTAGCACTTCAGGTAGACGCTTGGAGGTCTCAATGTCGTGCAGAGACAGGCTTCTCAGCCAATCCACCTCCTCCCTCCCTAAATAATGCGGGTGAACCCATGCAAATAGGAGGATTACGAAGCACCATCACCCAAACTGAAAGGGAACGCCAGAGAACTGATAATGCATGTTTCTACTGTGGTCTCAACGGACATATGTCAAAGAGTGCCCACGACGCCCAAAGAATAAGAACTGGGGATTTCCGAAAGCTCGTCCTGGAGTACGGGGGACAAGACGAGCTTGATTCACAACCCCGGGAAGGTTCCTACCTTCGGCCCTGAGAGACCAATTGTCGTCCAGGCGGTACTCCATCCGGCTAAGGATTGCTCACACTCAGTCCATATTGTTATCGATTCGGGGGCCACCGGTTGTTTCATCGATATCTCTTTGGCCAAATCCATGAATCTCCCGTTGGTAACCAAAACACATCCAGCGCCAGTCCAGACTGTTGACGGGTCCTCCCTCGTCTCCGGTCCAATTAAACAACAGACCGCTCAGATGGACGTGATCATCCAGGGTAACCACAAGGAACTGTTGTCTTTCGATCTTATCTCGACTCCACAGTTCGGAATAATCCTGGGCCTTCCCTGGTTAAAAAGTCATAACCCTTTCATAGACTGGGGTACTAGACAGGTCTCTTTCGAATCTGAGGTGTGTCAGCACTTTTGTTTACTGGAGGAAGAAGGCGTTACCAACCCTGCAAGGGAACTTGGGGGGCTGCATTAGGTTTCTATAGGGGAGGGTGGTCCTTCTGAGACAACACATACAGTGGGAGCTACTATATCTGGAGTGCCCTCAGAGTACAATGATTTTCAGGTGGTATTCGATAAAGCATCTGCCGAGGTCTTGCCCCCTCACAGACCATACGATTGCCCCATCAATCTGGTTGAAGGGGCATTGGTTCCCAAGGGCCATATCTATTCTTTGACGCCATCAGAAGAGACGGCTCTGAAGGAATATATACACCACGCTCTGCATCTGGATCATATTAGGCCTTCCACCTCACCCGCGGTTAGCCCCATATTTTTCGTTCCCAAGAAGGAAGGGGATCTTCGTCCCTGTGTGGACTACAGGCGGCTAAATGCAGTCACCATAAAGAACCGCTACCCCGTCCCGCTCATCTCGACTTTGTTAGACAAACTGACCAAGGCTTCAATATATACCAAGTTGGACTTCCGTTGGGCATATAACCTAATTCGTATGCGCTCTGGCGATTAATGGAAAACGGCTTTCTGCTCTCGACAGGGATTGTACGAATTTACGGTGATGCCCTTTGGCTTATGCAATGCCTCAGCTACCTTTCAGCGTTTCATAAACGATATATTTAGCGACATCTTGGACACCTATGTCGTGGTATACCTAGACGATATATTGGTGTTCTCTCATACACTTACTGAACACATCCTTCACGTCAGAGAAGTACTTACATGACTCAGGAAGAACTCTCTATATGCTAAACCCGAGAAGTGTATGGTTCACACAAAGGAGGTTGAATTTCTTGGGTTTCACATCTCACCTGGGGGGCTGACAATGAACCGATCCAAAGTCCAAGCCATTACTGACTGGCCGGTCCCTGTCACGCTGAAGCAATTAGAATCCTTTTTAGGTTTTGCAGACTTTTACCGGCGATTCATCGCTAATTTCTCCTCCATTGTGGCTCCCTTAACCACCTTGACCAGTCCTCAGGTATCCTTTGAATGAACTACAGAACAACAAATGGCTTTTGACACCCTTAAAACCTCGTTTACCACGGGTCCAGTCCTACAACATCCAGTTCCGGAGCTCCCTTTTGTTGTAGAAGTTGATGCATCCTCGTTTGCACTAGGTGCTGTCCTGTCCCAGCCATGTCCATCCACCGGTGCACTACACCCGGTGGCTTACCATTCCAGGAAATTCACACCAGCTGAAACACATTATACGGTCACTAAAAAGGAACTCCTAGCCATTAGAGATGCTTTCCAAGTCTGGAGACACCACCTCCTGGGGGCAAAACACCAGACTGTCATTTTCACAGACCACAAGAACCTGCAGGATCTGGCATCACTAAAGTGCGTAAATAGCCGACAGGTCCGTTGGCACCTTTTCTTTGCCGCTTATGATTTCCTTGTCAAACACAGACATGGGGTGGTTCACGGTAAAGTGGATGCCTTGTCCTGTTCGCCTGGGGTGGTTCCTCTTCTATTTTACCCTGATACGCTCTTGGGTAAAGGGTACGTTGTATGTGCATGCTCTCCACCACCATCTATGTTAACGGCTATACGCCAATGGGTAGTACACCACCCCCAAGCCATGACCGATTGGGATCCGGTTTTTCAGGAAGGGTTACCTTTTGTTCAAGGGAAACTGCTCTTGCCCACCAGTGACAACCGCAACCAAGCCCTGGATTGGTCCCACAATGACCTTATTAATGGCCATCCAGGACAGCAACGCACTCTGGAGTTGTTGAAACGCTGGTGCTGGTGGTCATCGATGCGGGGAGACGTGGAAACGTACGTGAACACATGCTCAATATGCGCACAATGCAAAACACGGAGGGGTCGCCCTCTGGGATTGCTACAGCCGTTACCCATTTCCCCGAAACCTTGGCATACGGTCTCGATGGACTTAATCACGGACTTACCTCGCATACAAGGTTACGATACTATATGGGTTGTTGTCGACTCGTATACAAAAATGGCCCGCTTCGTACCTTGTATAGGCATCCCTTCTGCTCCCTCTTTGGCTCGGATGTTCTTTAAGTCCGTATTTTGTCTGTTCGGTTTACCTTATGTCATTGTGTCAGACCGTGGCTCGAAGTTCACGTCTCGTTTTTGGGTGGCCCTTACCAAACTATTGGGCATTGATGCACACTTCTCCTCTGCTTACCATCCCGAGAGTGACGGCCAAACTGAAAGGGTGAATCAGGCATTGGAACAATACTTACGCTGTTTGACTCTGCAATTCCAATACACCTGGTTTAACTCACTCCATCTTGCGGAGTTTGCATATAACAATGCCTTACATTCATCTACTGGTTTCTGCCCGTTTTACTCACTTTATGGCCAGCACCCACGTACCCTGCCCTTTCCTGATTTTGCCCTTACCGGTCCCCCTGCTGCTAATGATTGTGCCCGGGATCTTGCATTCGTCCATGCCCAGACCCTCATCCATCTCCAGGAAGCCCATGCTTCAATGAGGACTGCCGCTAACAGAAAGAGGACGGATGCCGGGTTTGGCTCTCTACACGCCACTTACGTATACCAGGGTGCCGTAAATTGTTGCCTCGTTTTGTTGGCCCGTATAGGGTCTCTAAGGCCCTGAATCCGGTAGCCTATCACCTCAGTGTTCCAGTCTCATGGAGGTTGCACCCTGTATTCCATAATTCTCTACTCAAGCCTTGTCCTGGCCCTACTCGCATTATGTCCACTCCTGGCCCTGTCTCAGTGGTTTCCCAAGATGAGTACGAGGTTAGCGCCATTCTGGGTTCCCATGTTTTTAGAGGCCGTCTACACTACTTAGTGGACTGGTTGGGTTATGGGCCTGAAGAGCGATCCTGGGTCCCCTCTTCTGATGTTCATGCTCCTTTATTGGTGGCTCGGTTCCATAGGGAGTACCCTTCTAGCCCACGTGGTCATGGGCCTTTGAGGGGGGGCTCTGTCACGGCCCCGTTAGTACTGCCCTCAGCCTCTACTTCTGACACACAACAAATAGCCCACACAGGTTAGGGCCCGCATACCCCTACAGGTCTGCCGGCGAGAGGTTGGCAAAGATTGGCGGCCAAAACATCTGCATCCATCAGGTTCTCCTTATCTGCACTGGTGAGCGCCATGGAGGCTTGCCACAGGTTTCCTGCAGCGCCTGCAGCGCCGACATCATGGGAATTCCTTGGATGCATCACACAGCGCCTCACGTGACCACTGAGACGCTGAGCGTCCGTCGCGCAACAAGGAACGACTTAATACTTTGGTCACGTGTCCCGGAGCACGGTCACGTGACCTGATCATGTGGTTTCTGTTGCGTTCAAAAGCAACGCGCGGACTGCAATTCAGCGCTTCACAGCTGATCCTGTTCATCACTGTTCGACGTACTACGGATTGTTTGTTTCTTGTTATATCGACCACGGACTGCTTTTGGATTCTGCTTCTGGATCTCCCCTTGGTACTGCTGCTTGGATCTTGTGCTTCTCCGGACTCGACCACAGCCTTTTTCCGCTGGACTGCCTTTTGGATTGCCCTTCTGCTTTAACCAGTCATTCCGCCTTTTTGACCTCAGACTGTTCCTCGGATTTGTTTCTGGATTCCCCTGCCTTGTTGGCTCATGGTTCTAAGTATCCTGCATCAGGTGGTGACGACATCCAGCCGAGTGCCCTCTATCATCAACCTCTGCCGGCTGCCTCAGACCCCATTTCCTTACACCTCATTTTGGGTTTTCTGCCATCTATACTGGGTAAGCTCCATTGTAGGTACATTGTTTACTCTGGTTGAGATTGTGTTCATTGTTTAACGTAAGTGTTTGCCTTGCAGTGGTCAGGGGGGCATCATTCCGGCGTTCCTGGTTCCAGCCAATGGCATTCATCACCTGTGGCCTCAAGGATTGCACGGGCAGTATAATTATTGTCTGCTTGTGTGGTACTTGGGGACGGAAGTATCATTGTCTACACGACCATCAAGTCCTGACAGAGATATCAGCTTTCAATATAATAAACCTTATAATTTCTTTGCACATTTTTGACACATGCAGCGTTCACAGAGTGCCCAGGTCAGTTTCGTTTTTGGAAACATGTGCCACAAAATTAACAATATTACTTCCAATCAGTGTACCAAAAAACAACTACATATTTCAAGTAAACCACATGTTACAATATTTACTTCCACTTTATGGGTATCAAGGCGCCTGTTCCCAATACATTTACGTTGTCTCTCAAAGATAACCTCAGGCGCGGTACACAGAGGCACAGATTTTTCTATAGATAAATAGTGATCTGCCCCAGCTCTCGGCTATGAGAAGTGTTTCCCCAGCAGAGATTCAGAGCAAAGTGCCAGGGGGACAGAATGGGGAGAGTGCAATAAGCAACCTCCAGTAAGTGACGCCGAAGTGGCCAGCTCCAACTAAGTGCAAATAGGCATGACATCATGGGGTTCCAGATACAGTCCATAGTGCGTGTTGGGCCGGGGCACAGTGCAGGGGGCTACTGGTCATTAGGGAACCTGGTCCCCATAAGGTTTAGATGACAAGAACATTAGCAGGAGAGAGAGAGAGAGAGAGAGAGAGAGAGAGAGAGAAAGCAGGAGTATAAAGGAAAGTCTTCAATTAATTCTGGAACCTGAGGTGTTCCTGCTCAAGTTTGAGAGAGGCAGTGAAGCTCTGGCAGAGGGACTCACCTGCTGAGGAGAGAAGTTTAGCCCCCCAGGCTCTATCTAGAGAAGCGTCTAACCCTCAGAGAGTTGGAGCTGAATGAGCGAAGGGTTCAAGAAGAAAAATTCTTAGGAACATAACGTTGCATGTAGTGTGGTCTCTGGCACCAGAAAGCCTTGTTAATAATCCATAGGGTCTTGAATTTGATCCTTGCAGCTACCAATTAGAACCAGTTCAGAGATTTCAGGACTGGAGATATATCATCCCTTGGCTTAAGGCCAAGGACAAGTCTTGCAGTTCTGTTCTGGATAAGTTGCAGTTGTCGAAGAGTAGAGGCAGGAAGATTTAGAAAAAGGGTGTTACAATACTCCAGCCTAGACAGAACTAGAGCTCTTGAGACAGTGGGCTTCTGGGGGAAAGTGAGAAAAGCAACAATACCTTTCAGTAGGTGCAGCTGGTATTGGGACTTCTTAAATGTATCCGTAATATGCAGTGTCCGTGGACAGCTACGACACTTGCCCAACTTTTTTCAATCTACAAAAATAATCTCATATCATCTTTTTTCCACTCCCGCACCCTACCAGGCCCTCTTTCCACCACCACCAAATAACTCCAAATGTGTTTTCCAGATGCCCCCCCCCATTGTGGTGTCCGCGGGCGTGCCCATTTCGCTTCGAATCCAACATGGCGGATTGATGTGATGTCATTCATGACATTTGTGATGTCATCTTTGATGTTCTGGGTGTTAGATTTAGCAGTGCATGGAGGTGGCACAAGTAACTGGCAAATTTCAATTTTCTGTTTTACTTGTAACCATAACATTCCTTTTACAGAGTTTTTGCACGGAATTTCATGGGTCTTTGTTTTAATCCAACTTAACCATAATGTCCCTTTAACAAAGTTTGTTCAGTGAATTTCATCGGTTTTTACTAGTTCACTTTTAACCTGCTTCACTTTAACAATTACAATGATTCCAATTGTCTCACGGCCTACATTTTTGGATGCCCGCGGACTACCGTGCTGTCTGTGGACTTTGCAGGGTGCAAAGGGGCCTGCAAAGTCCACAGACAGCGCCTTATATTATACTTCCCGCCCCCAATATAGCAGATATGGAGTCTGCAGAGAGCACACTATTCCTCGGTCATAGGGGCAGCATTTACAAGGCTCAGAATCACAGGGAAGGCCCAAAAAAGATGTAGCCATCAGCCTTCAAACAGATGTACCTAAAATAACAACTCATTTTTACAACATGCAAATATACCTTTTTGTACAAACACTCAATAAAAAATACTCTTTTTATGTAACACACATTGCAATGCAATGCACCAATCACAAACTATAACTGTACACTTCATATAATCTCCTCACTGTACTCTGGATACAGATTAACAAAACACCAGGTGCTTATTGGACAAAACATTCTCACTAAATTGTAAGTGCATTGTATATATTTCTCTTTTATTAGCTTTCATTACATAAACAGGTTTTATAAGACATAAGCCCTTTTTTTCTCACGGAAATGGCAAGCACACTGGAATGGTTAGAGGAGAACTTCCCAAAAGAATAAATGAGCAGTGATAACACCTCCAATTATATGTAATAGATATTTTAATTAAAACAGATAATGTATTTTGTACACACCTTAATAAAATAATACATTCTATTTCCCTTACAGTACATAGCTTTCATGAAGACACTTTGCCCCAGTTGAATTATAACCAATCCCCAGAATCAGAAAGAAAAGCCATATCCCCAACTGTAAATCATCAAATCATGAACTTGTCTAAAAAATTAGATGAACTAAGTAATGATTTTAACGATCTTTTACAGTATGTGAAAAATCATGCGATTAAAAATGTCACCTGTCACGGTCCTTCTTGCAACTGTCCCCATGTCCCCAGTAATCAACCCCATCAAATTCTGAACATGTTAATGAAAGACCCTTTGATGAAACCTCACTCCCTTCCACCCTTCATAATCATTGCACAAAAGTTCCTGATTCTACCCATTATGTTTCTCATACCGATACCCCATCCCTTTCTTGAATAAATATATTTGTTGTAATATAAATGTTTTTTTTACTGTTGTGCAATGTTTCCTACTTTTTTTAAAACTCCCACTATGATTCCATAGACTACGCAAATGCCTGGGTTATCCGCACACAAAATGGAGGTGGCCCTGGACAGGCGAGATGCCCGGACATGTCCGTTTTTGCATGAAGCACTTTTAATTAGTTTGCGGACAGCATGCCTGTTCCCTCCTGGCGGCTTGATGAAGCTGTCCGTGAATGGTGTCTGTGGCCGCAGATAGTTTAAAAGTCCTTTTCCAGGCAATTTAGGGTTGTTTAAGCAGAACAGTAAGCTTGCACAGCTCCCAGACCCATTGTACGTTCTTCGGGCAACTTTTTACAATTTTTCAAGGCCTATTATTGACTCAGTAGTCCGTGGACAGTAGGACTGTCCACAGATGGCTCCTCAGAAAGGACAAGCCCATTACTTTTCCTCATTCTCATTCGGGCAATCCAGGAGAGGGCACCGATTTCACTGCTTGGCACATTTAATTTGCAGAACTTCTTCTTCTTCTAGAGCATGGCATCTCTTACGGCCATTGCTTCTTCTCAGCCACCCCCACAACCACCACCATCATCATCTGGAGGGCCTGCAGAGGGGAACAGGCACAGTGATATGGAAGAAGAGGAAGAAGAGGAAGAAGAGGATGAAGTGGAGGAAGTCCCTGTCACCAGTACTCTGAGTGAGGCCTGGGTGTGGCAATATTTCACGACCGTTGAAAATGTCCCAAAGGCTTGTGCAAGCAAAGTTGTACTCAGTCACAGAAAACCTGGCTTGTATTCGTATGGGACTACTTCCATGAGGCGCCACACCAAATCAGCCTACCAGAGTGCTCTGAGGAAGGTGATACCTTTTTCAGGTAAAAGCAGGTTGACTTCCCCCACCCCATCATCTTCATTTGCTCCTGCCACCATAACGGATTCTCCTTTGGGGCAGAGGATCCAAGCAGTGGCTTCACAGGCCATACAGAGCACTGTTGACCCCTACATGTCGATTGTCATAGTGCTATGCATGTACTGTGAAGCAACAATATGTAAGGGGAGCAGTTTCAGAGTGCTTTCGAGGGTGCGGTCAAGGAGCATGAGAAACACTGCCACCTACCTGATTAAGGCTCACCCAACATCTTACTCTCTCCAGCTACCCCTTCCGTCCCTGTGGTTGGTGCCCCTACCCTCCCTTCCATCCCTTACCTTGCCTCCCCTGAGAAAAAATACAAAAAAAACCACAAAATTGAAAAAAGGCTGAAAATAGGTTCCTTAACCAGCCACCTTTCACAGTTAAAAAGTAGAAGTTTTAGGCCCCTTTGCACCCTGCAAAGTCCACAGACAGCACGGTAGTCCACGGGCATCCAAAATGTAGGCCGTGAGACAATTGGAATCATTGTAATTGTTTTGCATTCAAAAAGGATGGCTCTTGAAATAACTTTTTGGGGGTGTTTTTGGCTTTCATATTTTTATTTTTATTTTTAGTTTTACAAACTGAACTATGAAAACATTTAACTGATTTTCATTATTTTTTCTCACTTTCACAAAAACGGCTTCAAAGCATTTTGAATGTTTCCCACAAAAATCTGATTGGCTACATCAGTTATATGGACTCTGTCTCCTACAACTCACTAATATCATACTTACCCCAATATAGCAAAATCGTTGTCCAATGTACAAAGTTTCGCCTTAAAACTCTGTCATTTCCCACCTTCTAGCATCATTTTTAACACTTCTATACACTTTTTGCAACTTTTTCCACTGTTGTTTGCAACTGTCAATGTTCAAGAACGTCTGAAGTCAGCGTGGACCTTCCAGACAGTGTCATGTGACCGTGCGCCCAAGCACGGCATGAAGACATATCCGTGAACGCATCCGTAGTTCGCGATCGGGTCTGTGCTTCGCAGATGGTTTGGAACAGCACGTTCTATTGATCTAGGAACTTTCAAGCTCAAAATATACCTCTGCGCAGCTCCTACGCCTATTCTTACTCATTATCCATTAACAATCTAGCACACAGCACATAGTTGGAGGAATATTACCAAAACTGTGATTTATCTCTAAAATGGCATAATATATTGTCGTGCCTCCTTCCCAAGAGCCACTACCACCACCACCAACTGGAGGATGTATACAACAACAAAAAAGCGCAGTACTTCAAAAGACAATGAAGAGGACCAAGAAAATGAGGTACCGCATGTGCAACATATTCCCCTGTCCACCTGCCACTCCATAGTACTGTTTGATGCTTCTTCCCTGATTTCCCTCACCACCTTACTTCTGACCTTTCCAACCAAAGGGACCACCTTTCACAGTTAGAAAATAGAACTAAAAAAAAGAATCTTACAGAATCTATCTACTTTACATTTCTCAATAAAGCACATAAACTCAATAAGGTTCTATCGGCCAAACTTTAAAGGCCCTCGCGGCACTGATTACATTTGCACGCCCCTAATGCTAATATAACTATATGCTTAGAATAAGCTCCACCTATTTCAATGATGTTAGTGGGCAGCATAGCCAAACGTACCGTTATCATCAACATCATAAGGTTATGTAACACAGAACAAGGAACTTAAACACAGACATCCACAACAAATGCAAAACTTTTGTGACTTTTTACAAAAATGATAGAAACATTTTGTGTTGCAGAAAACAGCAATAGTCGAGACGTAACAAATACTTTTCATTTTGACAAAGCGATAAAAACATTCAATTAAATCCACAACAACTTTGTTAACATTTTCTAACACAGTTCATAGCCACAGAGCTTCGCAACATTCACATTTTCAGTTAAACTGTAAAGGGTAATCTTCTACTGCCAAATCCGATCATCGATCCGTCAATACAAGTCTTTGAGTTTTTCACCAAAAATTATCTTCCATAGCCGACGAATAATCTATGCACATGGCGTTCCATTACTGAGGAGAAATTCCTGCTTTAAAATTGAAATAAACGTTAACATCCACACTTTTCTAGAATCAATATGCTCCCATGTTGCTCTGTCCTACTGCAACCATGAAAGGACAAATTGTTATCTGGCAATCATCCCAAGTGATTGTTATCACTTATCCGTTCTTGATCATTATTGTCTAAATACTGTTGAAGAAGCTGTCGGCCGGTAGACTGTACCCAGGACACGCACAGGAGTATATCACTACGTACAATCGAGAATGCAGAAACATATTTCAGTGATCAATTTATAATTAAATAAACACAGTACATTCTTATTTTGGCTATAAATTAAAGTTACAATTAACACGTATGGTGTCTACTCTTTGCGTCAAATTGACCAATCATCCGGCAGACTGTACATTATGAAATGGGATTCAATTACTCTTTTCAGATGTTGTTTCCTTATCGCACTACTTTGTGATGATGCTGCACTGGTGAGGTCATCTCTGGCCTTTCTCCAAGACGCTCTGCCCCGGTCATCGGTAAGCACCTCGTCTAACTGCTCAAAATAAGTTACAGTCACATTATTTTTCAGTTTGCCCTATGGCTTAAAACTTACTCTGCAAGCAATCTTGACAGAACTTAACACAGAACAAATTTATTTCAAACTAAAGATCTTACGTCATTATTTATAATTTTTATGTCTGCTTCCCCACTGGGTCAAGTTGTTGTGTTTTTTTTTCACCCTGAGGAAGGCCACTTTTGGAGTTAATTGCCAGACAGGTGGCTTATTTCCCAAAACGTGTCACAGATGTCTATTCAATTTATTCATTATTAAGTTTTGAAAAATGCTTAGGAAATGACACTTACACATAGGCAGACCTGTTCAAAATAAGCAATTCAATTTTACAGCCCATAAGTAGGTATTTCTTCACAATTTATGTTGGTTATTACATCCAAGCCAGATGCAGACACTGTTTTTTCTTTTTTTCACTTTACTGTCACCAGTAAATGACTTTTTAGACTCTTTTGCTTAACTTCAGACTTTTTACCGTCTTATTGCTTAACTTCAGACTTGTTCAATAATTTCAAGACTGTTTTTATTTGTTTAAATTTTGACCCCTGAAACACAATTCTCACGGAAATAAATGTAGCTTTTTTTATCATGAGACTATCTTGACTGCTTTCAGAGTCTGACACAGCCATTCATTTGTTGTTTAAGTGATATCGTTAAGATACACTCAATATTGAAATCATTATTTATAAATATTTACAATTGAATTATCAGCAGTGTGGAGCTTATTGTTTTTTACACTTCAAAAACTATTATTTAAAATCTTGCTTACATTGCGTTTTGCAAATCCATTCTTCTGATGTAGCGGGGGACCAACCTCTTCAAAGCAGTTTCCTGAAATAGAAAATGTACTTTCCGATGTCTGCTTTTAATACAGTGAATCGTATAATTTCTTTGTGGATTGTTTGCCCATCTACTCCTTCCAATTCTTAGGTGGTGTATTGAAGGACCCTAAATGAGACCCTTCATGTAGCATACATAGCGTGCCTGAGTCAGTTTCATTCCTGGAAACGCATGTCACAAAAAAGAACAATATTACTGGCAAACAGCAAAAACAACCAAATGTTTAAAGTAAATCACATATCACAATATATCACAATATTTACTTCTATTTTGCCGGTATCAAAGCACCTGTTCCGAATAATTTTACATTTCCTTTAAAAGATAACCTCATGCGCGGTGCACACAGGCACAGATTTCCCTATACATCAATAGTGAAGTGCCCCCTACTCTCAGCTATAAAAAGCATTTCCCTAACAGAGACTTGGAGCGGAAAGATTTATTGTATCATGAATAAAAGTAGTTTGTCAGAAACAGCTGCAGCTAGTGTGTTCCCACACCCAGACAGCCTTTTGGATAACACAATGGTCTTGAATTATATCCTTAAAGCAACCACCAAGGCCACAGACGTTGTCCAGCATAATTGCTGGAACTTGAAGCAGTAATAGTGCTAAAAAAAACAAGCAAAGTGATCACGTAAAAGTGTAAAAACACAAACAGTGCAGTACAAGCTTGTACATCTATTTCCGCAATCATATCCATTTCTGCATTCATGCATACACAACCATTCAAGGTTTCTTAAAATTATGATAATGTATTGTTTTAGTTTCCCTATACAAAACAAGAAATACACTCCCTTTTCATCTTGTGCATTTCCAATTTAGTATCCCCTTATAATATTTATAGAAGTCCAAAAAGTCCTAAATCTATTTGTAACCCACAAAAACAAGAGGTTTACTCTTTTCCTTTTCTATATTTGTCGTTCTACTGTAATAGTAGTATTGTATTGATATAGCATCTTAGCAGAAGAGTATTAGTTTAAGCTTTATTTTAAAGAGCAGGACTGTTTGTATTCTTGTTTGTTCACTTGTTGGTACACTTGGGGTTGTGTTCTGGATCCCTCTGGCTCTTTTCTGGGGCTAAACACTTCTGTGTTCTCAAGTTGTGCACATGGGCATGGTTCCCAGCATCATCATTAATGGCAGTTTTTATGGCCAACCAGCAAAGAGAGGAAGAAGGCTGGCAAAGGAGGAACTCTATTTTCTCCTTAGAAGAGGAATAGGAATTACGCATGAATGACAGGGGGGGTGGGCCTCATGCACCTTGTGGTTTCCGGTTCACAGATGTGAAGGGTCGGAAATGTGAGACAGACACACAGATATACTTTGTTGACAATTCACCATTTATATTAAATAAAAAAGGGGTGAAACAAATACCTATTGTTCCCTAATCTTACAAGGATGTTTCTACCTAACAATCTAATTCTGAAGAAAAAGTGCCTGACCCCCACATTAATATATACAACAAAATAAAACAAGATTTGGTTGGCTTTCGTAAATCCTACCAAAATAACAATGTTATATATATATATATAACCAGTAATTATTGTGACAAGGGTTGGATTTCCTTCCCCTGGATCAATTACAGAATATTCAGAACAAAGTTCAATTTCAGGAAAGGCCTGTATAGTAGCAATGTTCCATTCAATGCATCATACAAAGTCTTTTCCATTAAATGTCTACTTTCACTTGGCTAAGTGTGTGTTTCTATTCAAAAGGCTAACTCACAATGGCCCTCATTACGACCCTGGCGCTAAGGGGTCTGCGCCAGCGTTAGCTGCGCGGACCCCTTACCGCCAACTACGAGTTTCTGGAGCGCCATGGTCATTTTTCCGCCCGCTTTTTGCGGGCGGAAAAATCCATGGCGCTCTGGGACCTTGGTGTTAATTACGCCACCGTATTTTACGGTGGCGTAATTAACTCCTTCCCCACTCCCATTGAGCCCTATGGGGCCGAAATGGGAATGGGGAAGGGTAAATGGGTCAATGGGGACTTACCGCCCCGCCGACCTCGGAATGGGGCGGTAAGTCCGCCATCCGCCATGGCGTAAAGGGACTTTGCGCCATGGCCGGAAAGTCCGTCGATGGCGGAAAAAATCCGCCAGGGTCGTAATGAGGGCCAATGAAAGCCCTTTCACTTGGCAAAGTGATTGTCTCTCTTCCAAAGGTTTGGCCACAAATAAAAGATTTTGTAAATATTCAGAACTTCCTGTTTTGAAAAACAAAAGTATTTTCCTTCCAAACACAGAAATCTACTCTTTCAAACATAAATTCATACATCAAAAGTAAGTGTTTGGAAGCAACTGTTCTTTTCTAAACATTTTAGTCTGTATGGTTTCACCAATCACCAATCACTTTCTGAAATGCAGCAGTTTATCAATACAAAGTGAGGGATTCAACATTTCTTTTCCATCACAATCTTTTACCACAATCACAGTACTTAGAATCACTTCTTCTTCCTGGTCCACTCGCCTGGTAGGACTAACTACAATTGTTCCCATTCCTGGTTTACTAGCCTGCCAGGCTAAAACTCCTACTACTATGATTATATACTCTGTAGTAATGCTTGTTCCAACATCCCCACACAAGAACCATAAAGGAGAGGATATAAACCAACAACTGCTTCTCTTGATCAAAAGAGTTTACTTCTTTTCAAAATTCATATTCTACAGAAGGATAATTGTTATCTTGCTTGTCGTTCGGCAATACAGGTTACATTTCTCTCCTCCTTGGTCTCTCACAATAAGGAGGGTGTTGCAGCCTTTGTTTTCTGGTTGTACAGCTTCTTGGCTGCAGGAAATGCAGATTACAATTGTCTCCCACTTGACATCTTTTTCTGGGAGAGTTATACCCAATTTGCATTGGTATTACACTTTTGATGATTTGTCAATAAAGGTTATAATAATCTCCTAATTGGTATCCCTGTTCAGGAGAGTTATGTCCCATTTGTTTGTATATCAGCCTCCTCTTCCTTTGGCAATGCGGGTTGCAATGTTCCCCTATTTGGAATCCCACATTAGGAGAGTGCCGCTCAGTTTACCTGATGATCGATCTTCTCTGGTTCTGGCAATTTTAGTTACTATGTTCCCCTATTTGGAATCCCACATTAGGAGGGGTGCATCCAGTTCAAAATAATTCTAATCACTCAGCTGTCTCCTTCAGAGCTCCGCAGGATTCCCTGTTTCAGGCAAACTCACTGGTATGCTTTGGCATTTCCTTCTGACTCACTGGTGTTGCCTCTTCTGTCTACAAGACCTCTTCTGCTCCTGACAGCTCCTCTCAGTCTGCCGCCATGCCCGCCAACCTTCTTTGGAGCTCTCGCAGCTCTGCACACTACCTGGTGTGTATGAAGCACCGGAGCAGTTTACAGCGTGCTGGGAGCATTTCTCCCACATGGCGTGGCTCGCTTAAGTACAACTTCCGCTGTGCATCCTCTGGGCAGCCACATTGTTCCGAACTCTGCCAGATCTAATATAGAGCTTCTGCCTCTTCCTGCTGCTGCTTTTCTGGCTGTTTCCTCTCTCACACCTGAAGGGCCTTCAAGTTGTAATAGTATACCAGAGGACGTGGGGAGGTTTGTACAAATAATGCCACAAGTTAGCACAGTATTTGGTGCCCATCCTAACCCTTCCCCCTGGCAATAATGGAGAACTCAGCCATGGAATAAATAAACCATTTGTATTCTCCAAAAGATAGGGATCATACAGGAAACACAAAATCACTGGCAATCACAGCTCCTGAGCCTGCAGCGCTTGGTTTTGTTTCTGGCATTTTGCATCCGCTATGCTTCTTGGGAATTGGAGCGCTTCTATTAGTCTGTCCAGTAAGAGCGTGTGCTGCACTGGCAACCCATCAGCACATCAGAAGCCCCTCCTTAGGCAGCATGACAGTGCAGAATGGACTCTAGACATCACGTAGGCTGAATCTGAATATATTGTCACTTCCTTGTTCGTACTATTTTCTAGTGCTAGTATTAGAGCTACTAGCTCTGCAGCTTGTGCTGAAAAATGTGATGGTAAGCGTGTGCTTACTAATACCTTGCTTGTCCCATTCTCCTTGATCCTCAAAACTGCCATCCCACAATGTCTCTCCCCCATGGTCTGGTCTATAGTTGATGACCCATCAATGTAAAATACTTCTCCCACCTCAAGTGCATACTCTCTCACTCTCAGGATGTCTTTGTAGCTTTCTATATTTGCATTGCAGTCATGTACATAATCTCCCTCCTCTATCGGCTTAGCAATGAATGTCGCTGGGTTCACCAGTCGGCATTTTACTACTTTGATGGCTAGATATGATAGTATCACCTCATGTCCTGAATCCTGAAGCCCTTTGTGTAGTCAGTGTACTTTATGGGCATTTTAGTATTGTGAAGAGGGAATGGTCCACAAAAAGAGTGGTGCTAAATCCCATGGTAATATTTGCAGATTTTTCCACTACAAATGTGGCAGCAGCTAGTGCCTGCTCACAAGAATAGTGACCTCTCAGTGCTGGGTCTAGTTTCCCGCTACCGAAAGGTAATGGCTTGTGACCCATGGTTGTCTTCTGCGGTCATTACTACTCCATTAGAGTGAGAATAATTAAAATGTGTCTCGATAGTCTGGGATCCCTAACACTAGAGCCGTTCATATTGCTACCTTCAGCTCCTCAAATGCTCGGGTCATTTCTTCTGCGCTGTCCCTTCTTGGTGCTTCGTTTTTAGTGTGCTTAACAAAGGTCTTGTATATGTGCTGTAGTCGAATACCCATTCCCTGCAGCAATTGCATAGACCTAAAAACTGCTGTATTTGTCTTATTTTCATGGGTTTTGGAGTCGTGCGAAATTGCCTGTGCCCTTTCTGGTGTCACTTTTTGTCCCTCTTGTGATATCAGTTGTCCAATGTATAACACCGCTTTTTGGCAATGTTATAATTTGGCTTTGTCTACCATATACCCCTTTTCTGCAAACACAGTCAAAATGTATTCTGAGTCATTTCCACGTTGCATTTCTGTGTTGCTGCAGATCAAGATGTCCTGCCATTTTGCTGTGTTGTGTATGGTGACTGTGTATTATTGTGCATCTGCTGTGCAGATGGTAACTGTGAGTAGGGCTGTGCAGGCCCCTGTTTTTGGGGTGTCTGCTTCATAGGCAGGTATACTTGTGTGTGTGCGTCCGATGCCTTCACCGTCGCTGTGTTTGGTCTGTGGCATAGTAATCAATCTGTTCTTCCTGGTATATTGGCTGATATTGCATCCCCCCTGCTCCTACACACTTGAGAAATGTGCCCTATTTGTAGACACATCCACCCAACACTGGGATGGTCCTTCCATCTGTCTCTGATATGCCCCTGAGAATAACTCTTGACCATGCTGCATCTGACACCCATACCCTTTTCCCCTAGGTTGCCCTCCTCTTCCTCTAAACCTGTGGTACATGTCACTTATTCCACACTAACGCCACCTCTTCCTGTTTTCTTTCCTCCTGCTTCTTCTTCACATTATTATGCATTAACCTACAATAGTGCACTATAGTGAGTTGGATTTCGGACCATGGTTTAGCCTCCATTCCCACCAACTTCTTAATCTGCCTTTGTACCTGCTCCGGCAACCAGTGACATAGTATATGGTAAAATAACCCCACTGTTTGTCCCACAATTCTTGTATTTCAAGTCTCTGTTTCTCTTTAATAGCTTGAATATAATGAAAGGGGTCTTCGTCCTTCCCCATTTTGCGTGCGCTAAGGTCTGAGGTACTGTACCCACAGTGTGCGCCACACAGCTGACCAACAGTTGTTAAACAGTGAGCCATCGTGCTCCATATTTTGCATGATTACACCTGAGTAGCCAGCCCTTTTCCATACATCATCAGCAAACACCCCAAGAATGGCCGAATGTACACTTTTCATGTCACCCACCATTAATGTCTTGACTGCTGTTAGTCTTTCTGTCTCATATATCGATTTCCCCGTGGTCAACAAGGGTAACTTACACCTCAAGTTGTCTTTGTCATATGTTGCAATGGCATGTATTGAGGTTGCTCCCTCCCTTCTCTAATTGAGTCAGTGCAGTCTTTCCACCCTGTCTCCCTGTGTCTTTGGCGCCAATAAGCGCCCTCACCGATTCTCCCTTCCTTTGTGCTGGAAGGGCCATGAGACTTTGCATGTATGGGGTAATGCCATATGTGCTGCGCTATATGTCCCTACACTGATGTGACCCTCACCCCTGTCCTCTCTTAGCCCATCTGTGGCCTTGTCCTCACCCCAGACTATGTCTCGGTCTGGGCTCTTCCCTTGATGATGGTGGAAAGACTACTCTATTCCCTCATCCTCGCTCCCTAATAAATCACCATCGGACCCTGTACCGTCACCTTCGATACTGCGCCTTCATGCTGCTCGTCTTCTGTGTTATTTGCGCTTCCACATTCTCCGCTCATGGAGGATACAATGTCGTCTCTGTCTAGTAGTGGGGCCACACTGCTATGTCTACTGCCTCGGTTTCGCTCTCGCTTCCCGTGCTTCTCCCCTTCTTTGTTGTTGTCACTAAAAAGTGCTAAACCAACATTATTTGCACTTCCCTTACAGCACGCTTATCTTTGTCTCTGTGCTGTCTCGCTCTAAGGAGCCACTCCACTTCCAACTTCCTCTTGTCCTTTATTTTCACTTGCCTTTCCCTTTCTTCGTCGACTCTACTTCTCGCCATATCCTCAAGCTCTCTTCATCTTTGCGCCTTTCACTCCTCACGTGCTTGCGGTTCTGCCCTTTGTTTCTCCCTTAGTGCTCTTTCATGCTCCTCCTTTTCCTCTTTCTCTCGCCTCCCTACTTCTTTCATTATTGCTGTCCATTCTGTTGCTTCACTCATGTTACTTCTTGAATATGGTATCTCATTCTCCCGCTACCTTCCCATCTAGTTTAAGTAATATTTGTCCATCTACCCACTCGTTCAAAGCGATATTCTCTGGTCCCTCTTTGATTCCCTCTATTCCTCTATCCCAATGTCATTCTTTTTTATGCGTGCCTGGATCTCACTATGCTCTATCTTTTCACTTCCTAAATATTTAGCTTCCTTGACTACTTGTCCAATCTTGTCTAGCCCCTCCCTCTTGTTGTATCTGGAGGTGCAAATATTGGATTTGTATAACCCGCTGCTGCTCTTACTTCACTTGCTTGATATAATCCCTGTGCTCCCTCTGCTGCGCCTTCACTCTTGTGTTCGGGAGGAGGAGGGGTAGGGGCTGAAGGTCTTTGGCCCGTGGCATCCTGTTGTTTCAGCATCCAGTGATGCCGTGCTACATCCCCTCCATCATCCTGGAACATTTTCCACAACTCGAATATAGCCATCTGCGTGCTCAACTGCTTCTCCTTGTAAGTCTTGTTTATATGATTGTGTAATGGTTGTGGCATACATTTGGAGAAGTTCCCTCCTTTTGGCCATGGCTTAGGCAGTTTATAACCTCAAAAGTGATGGGTGGAAGGTTTTGAATAAATCTGAACCACTGAAATTGCTCTGGGCAACCTTCCACACCACCGTTTTTTAGCCCGTCTGTGCCATTGAAAAAGGGGTGCAGCCATATGCAAATCAGTTAGGTACTGCCGCCAATGTTAGCAACCCAACCCAAACTGCTAGGCCAGGTCCCATCTGCACAGAAACACAAGCAACCCAGACATGTTTCGGCCTTGTTGGGATTCCTCAGTGTGGTGCAGCTTGTTTCCCTATGGCGCAGCAGGCAAGGGACCCACGTCTGGGCATACCCTCTCTCACATGGTGAGACAAACTGTAACCACAAAGTGATGGATGGAAGGTTTTGAATGAATCTGAAACATTGGCATTGTTCTGGGCTTCATGTCCATTCTGCGCTATATTTACAAATGTTGTCCTCATATGGCGGAAGGGACTTGCACATGTGCTGTAGGGGGGTGTCCCCCATGGTTTTGCCACAGTACATTACTTTAATAATTATTTTACCCCAAATCTGGGTTTCTGACACTTCTGCTGTAATGGAACACGTTCACTTTATTTTTCCTTGATACGAAATGTTCAAATCCCAGTTTAAGCCACAAAAATCACAAGCCTCTTCGGCTCTCAATGAATGACCTTGGAGTACTCTGCGCACAGCCCTTCTGCAACTCTTCTCCTTCGTAGGCACACCCACCAAATTGCGCATGGCCTTCCGCTCACCGTCCCAAAACACAAACAACACCTCTACTCCTTGATCATCATAAAAGCTACTGCACCCCTTGTGCTTTCCAAGTCCTATACACAAACCTTACTGGTAACATCACCTCAATAATGCAGAAGGAAAAGGGAAAAAAACAGAGATTGCCAATACCTTCCCACTCACAAAACTGACCACAACATTTCCCTATAACACAGAGACCCCAACAAATACACACAACATATATACACGGCTGTCTTCCTGCCTCCTAACAGGGATACCAATACTTCACTTACTCAATCAGTACCTACAGCGTTGCCTTGTAGATAAAACACCTCTGCAAGACTTAACCAGAAGAACACCTTCCGTGATTCAAGCTAGCTCCATTTGCTAAGCCCTATACATGGTGATACAGTCATCCATGACCTGCGTTACAACGCCAGACTCAAAGGAAATTCATTATTTACATAGTTTTATCATCCATGCCGTCGAGAAGATTTAACTTGTTCAATTGGTCGCCTCAAGAGCAAATGTTCCCTAACCATGAACAATTAACATACAGCATGCGTCCTCCCACCCCACAATATTCAACACCACCCCACACCCAACATCTGTTCACCACGTCCCCTATTTTCTGTTTGGCTGAGTCTATACTTAAACTCCATGATCAGCTGACAGCCCTTGGACACCTGCTCTCCCCCAATGTGCCACTCTGCCCTTCTGGTCTGCTGGGCGTCCCATGGATAGCAGGCATGATTTTCTCCAAGATGGCTCCTGACAGCCTCTTCACGTGGTGCACCATCAGTGTGATTCTCGGTCTCCATGGGTCACCTCACAGCCTCCAAATGTTGCAACGGGAAGAGACGGTATTGTGCAGATCGAACATAGCCAAACATCCTGTGCTACCACTTTGTGGTAGTATACCAGAGGATGGGGTGTGTTCGTACCAATAATGTCACAAGTTAGCATAGTATTTGGGGCCCATCCGAACCCTTCCGCCCAGCAATAATGGAGAACTCAGCCATGGGCCAAATAAACCGTCTTTATTCTCCAAATGTTAGGGATCATACACGAAACAACAATATCTTTGCAATCACAGCTCCCGAGCCTGTGTCACTTGGTTTTGTGTCTTAGTGAGGTCACAACCACCAACCCCTCCCAAAAACCTAAGGGCCATATCCATTGCCTAGCTCGGTGGACACCACCTACGGAATTCCCCTATGTGAGTCGTTCCATTGGTCTTCTCATGTCAGGTGGGTTCACCTGAGATTTCCTTAAAAAACGATCTATTACTTTGTTTCAGGGTTTTACAATGATCATTGGCCCCTGCACCAGGATACACCACTCCCAGGTTGGAGTATCTGGATTGGCTGGAGTTGATCTACCCAGGCCTGGGACCCTGTTCTGTTCACAGGGCTCAGTGTACCTTTTCAAGGTGATGGGAAAGAATGTGTGTCCTCATTGTTGCCACTGATATAGCCACCTAGCCTGGTAGAGTGCCTGCAGGTTGCAACATTCTGTGGACAATACATGTATCAGTCTTGTCTGCTGTTAGGCAGAATCATATGAGGTACCCTTTGGAAACACCACATATAATTAAGACTATAAGTGTAAGTAAAAATTCACCTTTGGTACAAGCTTGTACTACACAGTAAAGTGGTAGCAATGGCTGAGCAGCCAGACATCGCAAGAGTAAAGTGAACAGTATAAGAAGTTACACAAAGGACAGCAATTGCAATGGTTCAAACAAACACTGACTCAATGTTTCTGAGTAAAAGAATATACATGTATTTACACCATCAGTTATAAAACAATCACTATTATAAAGCAGCAGAAAATCACAATCTTAATATACTACACAACCCCCAATCAATTCGGGACAAGTTAAGCTCAAAATGAAGTGTGAGCAAAATGGCACTCCAGCAATTTAAAAAGGGAGGGAAAGGCAAGGTTATTTAAAATCAAAGAACACCAACAAGTAAGTAGGCAGGGCAATCTAGAAAAGGCTTACTACAACTAGGATTCAAATCAATAGGCCTGAGCCAATGTTAATGGTTCAGAGTCTTTGCAGAGGATCACACAGTTCAGAGTAGTTTGCAGTTAAGACTTTGCCAAGAGTTCGAAATGAAGTTGGTCGGAGGAAAAGTTATTTAAAAGAGTACAGAAGGACAAGCCCTCAGATTGGCGAAAGATTTAAAACACTTTCACTGCGGTCAGACGGAACAAACAACCGGTTTTGAACAGTACCTTAGAAGAAGAAGAATGCTGTAGCTGAGACAGAAGTTCCTGGCAGGTGCTGCAGGCTCACGGTTCCTGAAGAGACTGTCAGACGGACACAAAGGAGGAAGACTGGAGGGTCCTGCACTGCCCTGGGAAGAAACCAGCAGCAGAGCAAAGCAACAAATAAAATTTGTGCTCCTTAAAACCCAAACAGGGTCCGGTCCTCTTGGTTATCTGGTTCACTGCAGTGATGCACAGCAAATTTGACCAGGAGAGGGAGGCCTTGCTTGGTGTTTGGCGAACTGTCTCTGTCATCGACGTTTAGGAGATTCAGACCCGCAGCAGGGCTTCACTGGGAGTTTCAGTAGTTGTAGCAGTCCTCTTCCTTCAGCTTCTCTTTGGTTCTCTCAATCCAGTGGCGACTCTGCCTTCCAAGTCCCAGAGACCTGCTTTTTATGCAGATTCCCCCCATTCACACAGCCTGGCTGTCAATCACACAGCAGGGTAGCTGTCCTGGCAGGACAGTCACCTAGCCAATCAAACAAGAGTGCGACTTGGGTATCCCTGGAGACCCTGTGCAGGGGTTCTCAAACCCTTCCCTCACATCCTGTCCACCCAGACATGCAGGCGCCTAAGGAGGGCTTCTGTGCAGAAGCCCACCAAAGGACGGCGAACAAAGGAACCAAACCTGGTTTGGCATGCAGAGTAAAACACGAGAAACTCCTTTACAAAAAGAAATGGTGAATAAACCCAGCCGGAACCATATAAAAGTAAATGGGGTCCAGTGGGTTGCAGTTTGAGGCTACAAACATAGCCTAAAACAGTACCAAGGCTATTTTCATAGACCGTGGTAGGATAAATATGGTAGATACCACTGCCACCAGCCAAATCTTAAAGAAAGAGGAACAAAATAATGTTCCATGAGAGACAGACAAAAAGAGATAACTATTAACCCTTTCCAGTACTCTATGTAAGGTTATTTGTACTGGGTCTGTGAATTTAAAAAGACTAATAAAGTCAATGGCAACTTTACATGTCCTGGGAGACAGTAGACAGTACCAGAAAATGGAGTTTAGAGTGGGAAGTTTGAAAAAGACAACCCTGTGTCACTGCACTAAAGGTGCTGTGTGACACACAGTAAAACGATGATGTCTATTGAGTAGGTGAGGCTCCACAGTCTATGAACACATAAAATGTAAAACACACAGCAAAACACATGTAAGAGTGGGTAAAAAGGCGCACACTCTTACCAGGTCGAAAGAATAAATCCTAGAAATCCAGCAAAGTTGCTGAGGGACTTTGTAGGTAAGGGAATTTAGCCATTCTGGAGAATTCTCCCTGACATCTGCTACGCTGAGAACAGCTCCTCTTCCCACCACGAGTATGTGGCCATTGTTCAGCTTGGCTGGGACCATGAAACTGAGCCTTTCGGTCTGCAATTATTGAGGTTTGTATTCTGTATTTCGCATGTGGCTCACTGCCTTGGAAATCAGGAATTTTCCACCCGCCCTAGTCCTTGGCTGTGAACAATGACTCTGTGCTTTGCGCTGCAGAGTCTGCATCTCTTCTCCCCTATTTTGAGGTCTATGGCTTCATGCAAAATCACTACAGTCCTTCTATGATTTCTCTATATGTTCTAATCTTTCCTTTAGTGATTAGTATTGATGGAGCCCTTATAGGTTCCTTATATGTCCCTGTAGCTCCTTATGGTTAGTTGTGATGAAGTGCCTGCAGGCTGGCTCCATCTATGCTTTGCTGTATTGCGTTTCAGCATTTGGCTAGTGAAATTGATAACCTTTTGACACTATGTATATGCTTCAGTCCTCTATCTATACAACGGTGTAGGCATGTTCTTCGTGTGTGCCTGTGTGTCTTTGTGACTTTGTGCAGGCGGCAAGTCTACTTCGTGACTAACCTTGCCTTGTTGTGTTGTCACTGGTGACATCAGCTTGGCTGGTTGATATTGATATTGATATTTTATTTCTATCGCGCTCTTACACAAGTGTTTCAGAGCGCGACAAGGGAGGGGAACAGGGGAGAACAAAACAGCGATCTTACTAGGCCCAGTGACACTGAGAACGCGCACGTGCATGGGAGAGGGGGAGGGGAAAAGTGCATGGAAGGGGGGAGAAGTGGAAAGTGGAGAAGTGGAAAGTGTGAAGCAGAGGATAAACAGATAAATAACAATAAATAAATAATAAAGGCAACAAAAAGTGGTATTGCAG
Source organism: Ambystoma mexicanum (assembly GCF_040938575.1). NCBI lineage: Eukaryota > Metazoa > Chordata > Amphibia > Caudata > Ambystomatidae > Ambystoma > Ambystoma mexicanum. Next base: position 947,174,640 of record NC_090922.1, read on the forward strand.
CCAGCAATTTGCAACTGCTAGGTTTAAGGCAGCAGACAGGGTAGGTCTGATAAGTACAGGAAGAAAAAGGGGGGGCTGTATGGGTACAGATACAGACCCCATTGTAAAGGGTGGCCCGGAGGCAGTGCGGGAGGGAGGCATGGTGAGCAGGTACCTGGGCCCAGAGGACAGAGGGTAGCCAGGTGCACGGTGCAAAGAGAGAACAGATCAGCAGGGGAGAGGGGGAGCAAAGGCAGAAGAAAAGAGGAAGGTATTGAGGTACTTCTGGAAGCAGAGATGGTTCTCCTCAAGTTTTAGAGTGGCAGGGAGGTTGTTCTAGAGGGAGGCCCCAGCCGAAGACAGAGATCTACTCCCAGGTCGTTTTTTTGAAAAACAACTGACCTTGAGGGAGTTGGAGGTAGAGGAGCGAAGAGCTTGAGACGGGAGGTATTTGCGGAGGAATAGCTGAAGGTATTTTGGACCCAGGCCCCAGAAAGCCTTGTGGACAATGCAGAGGGTTTTGAATTTAATCATTCCATCCACTGGGAGCCAATGGAGAGATTTCTGGGCTGGAGAGATATGATATCAGGACCTGAGGCTAAGGGCAAGTCTTGCAGTCCAGTTCTGGATTAGTTGCAGAGGGCGGAGAGTAGAGGCAGGTAGATTTAGAAAGAGGCTGTTACAATAGTCCAAGCTAGATAGAACCAGAGCTTGGGATACCATGAGCTTCTGGGGGAAGGAGAGGAAAGGCAGAGTACCTCTGAGGAGGTGCGGTAGGAAATTTGACCTTTTAGAGATGTCCGAGATGTGGGCGGAGAAGAAAAAGGGTGGAGTCAAAGATGACCCCGAGGTTCTTAGCCTTGCAGGTGGGGGTAGGAGGAGGGCCAAGGGAGGCCAGCCAGAGAGTGAGGGGAAAGGATGCTGAAGGTGTGCCGATGAGGAGGATCTCTGTCTTGCTGGCATTCAGACAAATATTATTGGCGGCACACCAATCTTGAATGGCAGTTAGGCAATCAGAGATGAGAGAGGGAGAGGAGGTGGCAAAGGGCAGCCTGAAAATGAGTTGAGTGTTGTCAGCGTAGCACTGGAAATTTGAGCAGAAAGTGTCAATGCAGTGGGCGAAAGATGCCAGGTATTGGTTGAAAAGCCAGGGCGAGAGGTTAGACCCCTGGGGAACACCACAGGTAGAGAGGAAGATAGATGAAAGGAAGGACCCAATTTGGACCTGGGAGGGTCGATCTGAGAGGAAAGAGGTCAGCCAGGCCAGAGCCTGATCAGTGATACCCAGGTTTTCACGGAGACGGTTGAGCAGGATTGTATGGTTGACCATGTCGAAGGCAGAAGAGAGATCGAGGAGGATGAGGACAGAGGGAATATTAGAGTCAAGGTTGGAGAGCAGTTCTTCAGTGATGTTCAGGAGATCAGTTTCCATGCTTCTGGCAGCTCTGAAGCCAGAGTGGTGGTCATGGAGACAGCCAATAGAATTGGAATGAAGGTTAAGCTGAGAGATGGCCAACTTTTCTAGGAGTTTGCCCAGAAAGGGAGTAATAGAAATTGGGCGATAGTTAACTGGACAAGAGGGATCAGATGTGGGTTTCTTGAGAAGAGGATGCACAAAGGAGTGCTTCAGAGTGGAGGGGAAGGAACCTGAGGCAAAGGAGTTGTTGCAAAAATCAGCAAGGGCCAGAGCAAGGGTGTAAATGTGGTCCTTGATGGTTTTAGAGGAACAGGGATGAACCTGTTTTGATGAGGCTTGCATAGATCGGACTTGTCTAGCGACCTCGTCAGGGGAGAAAAGAGGAAAGGATGAGAAGGATGGTGGGGGGGGGGGCTAAAGGAGAGTTAGCAAGCACAGATGGAGAGGGGAGCGTAGGGGTGTGGGTGGAGGGGGTGGACAGGATGACCTTGGTTTTTTAAATGAAGTGAGAGGCAAGGGCATTGCAAAGAGCCTGGGAGGCAACAGGAGGGGTAGAGACTGCAGCAGGGTTGTCCAGCTCATTGCAGATTTTAAATAGTTCAGCCGAGTTGCTAAATGCCACAGAGACACAAGCTTGAATTTGGACTCTCTTCTTGGTGAGGACAGAGAGTCGGTATTGCCTTTGTAGGAGGCGACAGGCCAGTTTGAGTCAACCTGATCCAGTGGTGAAGCACCTGTCTCCACGAAGGTATCAGCTGAATATGGTTTGAATGGTTGTCTAAAAGAATATCTGTTCCCATATGTGGGATACAATGATTCACCAGTGTTTTGCCAACTAGCCACTGGCACCTCTTGCTTCTAATCCTTCGCCTGACATGCTCATAGGGGCCATGAGGGCCATTCCAGGGACCATCTTTTCAAAGTTTTTCAAGTTCCCACTCAGGTGTTCTACAATATAACAAATAGACCACTCATATCCATTCTTTAACACTGAGCCCCTCTTCCACATCTCAGTACTAAAAGCATTATGGGACTTGAAATCTATAATGTTCTTACTTGTTTTATTCTTAGTTAATCCAGTCTGATTGGGTAACAGAGTGTTCTGATTTAGGGAAGGGTATTAAAGGTGTAGAGGAGGAGCCAAGTACCCCTACCTCAACCATCTCACCCATATTGCCTATATGTTGGGAGCCTGGATGTGAAAATCGTATGGTACCAGTGAAAATACTGATATCTAAGAGAATCCTGGAGGCAAGGTTTCCATTAAGAAAACCAAACCTGCATACAAGAAAATATGATGGCCGTTTGAATGAAACCCCGGAAGAAGCAGGGCAAACGAATGGTCTAGATGAATGGTGATGGCATGCAGAGCTGGGCTGACGTTCCTAGAAACGATGCAGAGACCAGAAAATGCAGATATTCTATAAGGCATCAATAAAGTATCAAGGTTAATTGACATCTTTGGATCCAGGTATAGAAGCTTGTGCCATAAATTGGATGAGGATATCAAGTCAGTTTACACGTGTACAGATGCAAAAGAAACGCAAGCAGACAATGTATTCTTGAGGCTGGCTTCATGGTGAATAGACTGTGGCATGCGCCAACATATGCATATATGCATAAAGAGTAAATGATGGATGTTTCCACTACGTGTTATAGCAGAATTAGACTAAAAAAGAAAGGCCTCTTCTCAGTGTGTCGCATAAGAAAACACATTCATTAAAAGTGAATCTCGAAAAGGTGAGGCTGGATGAGCCATGAAGCCAAGCCAAGTGCCAAGGTCTTCACAGGATGAAGTTAACTAGCATTGGATACAAATCGTGAGAAAGAACTCCTGTTCAAAAGACATGAACAAACAAGAAAGATGTGAGAGGTCTATTAAAAAATTGTATTTTAAAGACAGTGAAAACTAAAATTCATGGCCCTCATTCACGTGGAAGGATGAAGTTGGACGAGCAAGATGTTCACACCTACGCATAAGGGCAGAGCGTGACTTCACTCCCCTGATTCTCCACAGTACAGAACACAAGGGCGAGCTTCAAAAAACCTAATTGACTACGCTGACCACTGAGATGATGATGGATTGATATGCTATTTGGTGGGAAGCTGGAGTTAAGACAAGCTCACCAGCACCTGGAAGTCCAATGTGCGTACTGCTAGACGTAGGTGGAAAAGTACTGACAGAGGTTAGAGTGCCAACCAATTGTAGAGGACCGCGTGATTAAGGGTCCTATAGTTTGTGTAGCCAATGGGATGTCATATATTAGTGATGTTCATAGTGGCCATTTTGAGGGGAGGGCTTAGTTGCCTCCCCTGATATTAAGCAACCAATCACTTTCACTCACTATCCCATACTAGTATAGATCATATGCTTAGATGCTCAATAAGAGTCTAACACAGTTGCTATAAGGTTTTTGTAGTTTGCCATGTAGGATGACGTTGGTAGTGACGCAAGTCAACGTCAATGACGATGAGTTTTTGATATATGAATCTCGTTAAGTAAGAGGATTGTGCAAATTCGTTGATGTTCGTTGTGCTCCCTGTTTTAGACAATTGCAAATAAATCAGTTATCCTTTTTACCAACTAATTGAGTCATTTTGATTATTAATGTTTGAGTAACGTCTGCATCCCCATCCATCTCCATGGTAATTGCTACTCATCTTAGAGGGCTGAGATTATTCAGTTCAAAAGGGTTGGTACTTTTCCTTTTGGGTTTGATCATTGATATAAGGCAGCAACATAACATCTAGAGGATGTGATTTTAACTTCCTGATCTCCAGTGTACCATTTTCATGTTTATAAAATGGATCTTTGAGTTTGGTACTTTCGTTAAACCCAGGACAGGGAATCATACAGTGACAACATGCAATTAGACAGTTATGCATTATGGAAATTGTCTCCTCAGAAAAGGATGAATACTGCAGCCCTCCTAACAGAATCACCACTTGACAGCCATCTCCTCCCATGTGATCCTCCCTCATGATACCACCCCAAGGGTTATAATCAGTTAGCAGCTGCATTCCCCTGGACACATGGGTTGGGGTTTAGTGATGACTCCACAGGATTCTTCACACAGGCCATGGCTTATTCTTTGAGTTGGTAGGTGAGGCTGAGGCATTGATCAAGGTCTCAGAAATTGTAGAAGTGTCAGGGCCATCAGAGGAAGCCTTAGGAAGGCAAATGGCACAAAAGCAGGGGAGGCAGGGCCACCTGTGGATGCTCCACGGAGGCAGTGGAAGAGCAGAAGGGTTTGTCGTCATTTGGAAAGACAGGATCACCACAGCAAGTGCTCCTGTCTCAGTGGGAGGCAAAGAGGAGGAAGTGGTCTCTACCCAGAAGGGCTGAGGTGTTGCTGCACTTGTAAAAGAAATCCTTCAGGAGGATGCTCCATGGGAGGTCTATCCTGCAGAGGTGCCTCAACAGGTTGAGAGGAAAAGAAGGCAATAGATTAAGGGTTAATGATACATGAGCCACTGAATTCTCCTGCCATAGGTGAGCAGTGACCTCACCCCTTACCCCCCATTTTGCTCTACAAAAAGCGAAGACCATCAGGGTTAAACTACTGTGGTTCTTTTCATGGTACAGGGCTATAGGAACAAAGTCATGCATGGGCAGAAGGGCATATGCACCCTAGGGTTTACAGCCATGAATTAATAGGTGTACCAGTAGCAAATGAATGTGTACCAGATGCTTGAGACCTCCTTGATGGAGTGAACTAGCAACCATGCAGCTAACACCACACCTTCCACTGGTGGAGAGTAGGTGTGAGAGGTTCCTACCACATCTCAGCAAGCAATTGAGTACAGCATGGCAGCAACATCAGGCACCAGGTGCCCACAACAAAGCATGTGTCAGCCTGCCTAATTGGTGCCAGTTGCACTGGATACCTTAGTCTGTGGCATGACCCTGTTGTAATTTCCACCTTGACAAGTGACTGGGTACAGTGCATCACCGGCAGCACCCATCTTTAGGCAAGACCCCCTTCTCTAGATCATGAGTCATGGGGGGACGCATGCATTTATTATAGGGACTCCATTAGCAAGGGGACCTGGACCATATATTCGTGGCATGACAACCTTAGGTGACATATATGACTCCACTGCTTTCCCTCCTGTAGGGCATTGTGTGGGAGGGGAGGCATGAGGCATTCATGGCGGGGCTGGACTCAGAGGGACACTCCATCAACAACAAATGTTTCAGCCGTCTGTGGTAGTCTGTGGGAGAGCTGGAGAAGCCAAGGGAGCACAATAACCTTTGTTGGTTCATATTTACTATGGTAGAGGTAAGCACAATAACCTTACTTGAATCACTGCATCCTCTGAAAGAGCCAAAGTACCTTAATGGGTGGACACAACCTGTGAAAGAGTTTGAGAATCGTAGTGGATGGCTGCACCCTCCGAAAGAGAAAGATAATCTTAGTGGGTGGATGCACCCTGTGAAGGATTCCAAAAATCTTAGTGGATCCCAAGAACATTAGTGAGTGGATGAAACCCTGGGAAGGAGCCAGAGAACCAGCACCCTGTAGGAAAACATGAGAATGTTTGATAAGTGTGTGATCATTATTCAAAAACATTACTTGCTCTTCAGTCGGTGGCGCAACGGTATGTATAAGCAGCAAGTGTCAAGGACCTCTCAGCCATAGTTACTATTACTACAACTATCTGTTTTTCAACCATACTCACAACGAAAGAACCCAATCCATTCGTCAGTGTCTCACATGGTTTGGGTGTGAAATCATTGTCATCATCAACATCATCATCATTATCCATGTGAGTGTCATTCCATAGTCTTCCGCATTTAAGTACTAGTTGTTTTTTTATGAATGTCAGCTGTTCAATGTGCAACAATCTGAGGCATCTCCTGCAGTTAGAGACAAATCCCCAACATAAATAAAACTCTCTTGTGCTGTACCATTGCAGGAGGGCAGCCCAAAAATGCTACAGCAAATTGCACAAGTGCTAAATGCCAGGTAGACGGCTTGTTATACCAATATTGTAATGGTCTTTCCTGCTCTTAAAGTGTAATGTAGATAGACATGCAGTATATGTGCGGCTGATGGTCCTCTGTATGTGCCTTTTGGTCAGGTTTGGCTTATTCAGGTATAGATCCTGATGCAGGGGAACGTTGTGATGGCTAACCGTCTTGGTGTTCTCCTCAAACGGTTTTAGTCACATTAGACATCACCCACTGTTAATAATGCCCATCTAGAGCTCTGATGTGAGTGTTACAGTAATCTGAAATTAATCATACCATTCGAAGGTTTACAATTGCTTATAAAGCATGTAACCATGAGGTTAATGACATGTGCAAAGCAGGGGATGAGTATTGTTTCACCAATGTGTAAGGCTGCAAGGACATTCACTCCGTTGCTTGGTGCAACACAGCCCTAATGCACACTATTTATTCACTGTGCTTCCATCTCACCCACCTTCGCCTGGATGCCAACTTTCCTGTGGCTTCTGCCCTAAAATATTTCATGCAGAGGGTTGCCTGGTAATAAAATGCATAAACTTGTTGCCTCCTTGAATTACTCTGTGATTCTTCTTAGATGTTGGTGAAAAGAAACAACACATCGTGTGTTGTGAATGCCATGTAGTCCGTGCTCTGATTACTGGTCTACATGTCCATGTTGAAGTGTAAATATGCCCCACATGCTACTATAGTACAAATCACACTGTAGCCAGAAACAGTGTGTATAGTTCTTGTGCATGAAAACAAATTTGGTAAAGAACTTCTTAGTGGTGATCAACTTTTCCCATGAAGGAGCAGAATCTTAGGGTTTCAACAAATGAGTAGGACACAATATCTGGCCTGTCTGATATACGACTTCACATATTGTGGGTCATGGCCAAATGCTTCCATAGCACTGTACTGATGCAATGGAGGATGAATTACGGCCACGGGTAATTTTCAGAACGGTTTCATTATGCGTGCCTGATGGCATGTGGAGGTATGCACCTGTGATCTTTTGTCTTCTTGCGATATCTGTACATGGGGCATCTGCATAAGGGATTGCATTGATGTGATACCCAAGTTGGTCCCTGCCTTCTACCAGCTCAGCATTTTCAGGACAGATTTGATTGCCATGTGTTCTCTTTAGAGTACTGCCACCATTTTATAGTGGGATAGTACATAGGCAGGGTTCATCTGCACAGGATGGTGCTAGTGGAGGTGGTGCTGGTGGTGTTCTGGCTGCCACATATTGATATGATGTGCTTTCTGAGTCATGATTTGAAGGTTCTCAAAGACACTGTAGATATATGCAGAATTGTCCTCTTCAGCAGCAACACTTGCTCCCATCTGGGCTCTGATAGAGGATACTCGTTGCACATCATCCATCTTATCATCCTTACTGTCTGACCCAGTTGTCCAAATATGTTTCATCTGCCTCCCCGATCTCTGCTGAGGCCTCCAAGCCAAATCGAGTAAGTGTGTCTGTCCCACAATCATGCCTCATCAAATCCCAGCTGCCCACGCTATTCCTCCCAGGTGTCAACTCATTGTACATGTCTCATCCACTTGCTTACTGGGTGCCCATCCCAATACCTGCCTCTTCCTTCCAGTAAAATCATGCCTATCCCACAAACTGCACTAAGGGATGATCTGCCCCTAGCATGCCTCTTGGTAGGTGTCACCCAATCTACTCACTTCATGGGATGGACAGTCACGAGTCACCTCTCCAAATCTCTGGTGATGACACTTGTGTTCACTGAGTGTTTCACTCACTGCTGGTTCAAAGTCATTCAGTACCTCTCCCTCACCTTTTTCCCATAATACCTCTAAATGCACTCCAGTTTATCAAGCCTTCCCTAACTTTCCCAACCCTGCCTCCAGAAATGCCCTTCGTTCTCTCTTAAATAAGCCTAAGACCATGTGTCCTCCTCAAGCATGTGGTCGAATTTCAGATATACTTTTCAAAGAACTTGTCAGATGTTTTTCCAGGATGAAATTTGGGATGTGCCTGAGCACTTCCAATGCAAAAGTATGGCTTCCATGAAGAGACAAATGCACTTCTGTTAGGAAACAAGTTTATAGCATGCTTTCAAATGGCAGGGGCTAGTCAGTTCCTTACAGCTGAAAAACGAATCCAATTATCCGATCAATACAAAATAGCAGCTTATTTACAGTTTAAACAATTTGCATAGTCACGGATATTTTGTTACAAAATCATCATCCAACCCTCCATTGGCTAGCACTAATACAATCGTAATCCCCCTGACTCTAAAATTCCCAATAAATATGTTCATAGGGTACACCGCTTTTGAGATGCAATCTTCTTCCATCGTCAGAAATGATGTATTTCTACATGATACATATATTTTTCATAAATAAACAAGTGCATTATTATTCATACCATGTGAATGAAACATATCAACTTCAGATGGTGATTGTACATGGCTATTATCCCTTTGTAACAACAATAAAACGTAAAACCTGCTTGCGTCTTTGTATTATTTTTTCCATTATTACCTCATATAGACTTACTTGTCACTGACATCTCTGACCATTTCATCTTGAACCCACAACCTGCTTATCGCCTTCGGAGCTCATAAACCCCTGGGCTCACATGTGGTTTATTAACTAACCCTTCCTTCACTCTGTCATGCAGGAATCTTTGTGAGCACAAGGAAACTGCCTCTTGTATCTACAATTCAATCGATGATAAAGACTCTGAAAACATGGTTTTGCATCCGTCTCTCTTCTTCGATATTATCACAGCTGGGAATATGTGGCTTGCTTCCATCCCGCTATCATGACCTGGCCTTCTAGGCCAGCCAAAAATTCCATTCCCTGCAAATTGACACATTCTGCAATTTACATGGGGCCTCATTACGACTCAGGCGGTAAGGGTTTTAAGGCGGCGTAAACAGCGCCGACCCTTACCGCCTGAGTACGAGGTCCCTTAGCGCCATGGAGGTTTTGGTGTTAAAATCCATGGCGCTAAGGGACCATGGAGTTCATTACGCCACCGTAATTTACGGTGGCGTAATTAACGCCTTCCCCACTCCCATTATGCCCTATGGGGCAAAATGGGAATGGGGAAGGGAAAATGGGAAAATGGGGATTTACCGCCCCGCCAAGGTTGGAATGGGGCGGTAAATCCGCCAACCACCATGGCGTAAACGTAGTTTACGCCATGGTGGTAAAGTCACGGCCCAGGCGGTAACTTACCGCCTGGGTCGTAATGAGGCCCATGGACTTTTAAACTAAGTGAAAAAACCCTTGCACGTTCCAAAATGTCTTAAAATACCATGTTTTTTACATTTTAAGCTTTATCAATCCCTTAAATGTACAATGTTCAGAATTACACCATCTCCCCACGTTAACTTCCTTTTGTTCCATGTGTGCGAACCTTCCGACTGTGTGCCTCAAAGCGCTACAAATGGTGCATTGTGGTACGGTACTGTACTGTAATTGTAATCTATGAATACAAAGTAATCCTCTAACTACATTGAATCACATGTGTTAGTGCCTACATTGCCTTTCAACTCTACTGCACTGGGACCATACACACTTTGAGCACTTAAATCTTTTTCCCGTGTTGGGACTTAAAATGTCTTCTCCATAAGAACCACCTAATATTTGAGTGATTCAAGTTTGTATTGGGAAAGTCAGTCAATGTCTTCTTGCTGCTACGGGATTCCATCCTGAAATTACAGCCCTTTCTTCATGAGTATTGCTTACTTAATCTTCTCAGACAGGTGGTGGCCCTATTTACCATGGATGATGTACAAATGTTGGCATCCCTTTACAGCATTGATGGTGTATCCCTCTGTCATTTTCTCCCTAAACATTTATATTTGCTGTTGAGCCTCTGTGGGCCTCAGACGGATGGCATACAAGTTCAAGGGCCTTTGGCTGGAAGGATCATAACGCACAAACACCAAGGAATCGTTGGACTGGTCTAAATTTGTCTCTCTGTGGAATAATCATTAGACCTTTCTCAACTGTTCTTTCCATGATTGTATAGGTGGCATACACATTTGATGGCATCTTAGAAAAGTCCTGTAGGTGTTTTCCTGTAAACCACATTCCTTGTCTTTGGGAGACTGACAAGCTGCGTTCTGTGTGCATGGCTGCCTGGGTCACAGCCTATTTGCCTTTTTGCTCTGGGCTCAAGTAAGTTTATAAACTTTTCTTTCTAAATTTCACAAACTCAGATAGTAACGTAATAAACTGTGTGCCTTTCTGTTGGATTACTGTTTTTGCATAGCATGGAATGTTTGTTACATAATGTACTTTGGAGGTTTGATTTTAAATACTCGTGATGGTAAGATTTTAGAGGTTGCTGATGGTACAAAGACTTAAACAACCTTGATTCTTTATTTACTATGCACTTATACACAAGTGTTTCAAAGTGCAACAATGCATGCAAGGGGAAGACATCTGGAAGACAAGACAAACAATCTTAATTGGTATGGTACATTCAGATTGTGTAGGTGCACAGAACAGGATGTTCGTGGGGGTCAATAGGGACCAAGTGCTCCCAGTCCTGTCAGAACACGGGTTTAATGCAGAGAGATACCACTCTCATTGGTCGCAACCTAAGTGCATTAGTGCTGCGACAGGCACTAGTACCGGGGGCAAGTGCAGGATACTGGTGAGGAAAGCTTGGGAACTGTGAGGTTCTGAAGGTACACCAGGCTGCCAGTCAGCGAAACTGAGCAGAAGTAGAGGACAGAGAGTGAGAGAGCAGAAAGAGGTGTTTATCAGGGGAGAGGGAGCACGAAGGAGGAGGCGGAGAGAAATGTCTTGAGGAGTTTCCGGAACTTAAGCAGATCTGGCTCCAGAGAAAGAGAGGCAGTGAGCCTGTTCCGGAGGAAGGCACCTGCAGTGGATAAACATTTCTGCTTGGAGAAGCGTATCACCCGCAGAGAGTTGGAGGAAGATGAGAGGAGGGCTCGGGCAGGAGAATATTTGGGAAGAGAGTGTTGCAGATAGAGTGGGCCCAGGCCCCAGAAAGCCTTGTGGACAATGCAAAGGGTCTTGAGCTGCAGCCGTAGGGAGTCAGTGAAGGGATTTCAGCACAGGAGACATGCGGTCCCTAGGCTTGAGGCCAAGGATAAGTCTCATGGTTCTGTTCTGGATGAGTTGAAGAGGACAGAGGGTAGAAGAGGGAAGGTTGAGAAAGAGGCTGTTGAATTAGTCTAGCCTAGAGAGGACCAGGGCTCTGGAGATGGTGATCCTCTGGGAGAAAGTTAGAAAAGGTAGAATACCGCTGAGAAGGTGCAGTTGGTAGTGGGACTTTATAGAGATGTCGGCGATGTGAAATGAGAAGGAGAGAGTAAAGTCGAAGATGACACCCATGTGTTTTGCTGCATTGTTAGGTGGAGGCGCAAGGCCAAGGGAGGCCAGCCAGAGAGAAAGAGGGAAGGCGGGAGCAGGGGTTCCGATGAGGCCAATCTCTGTCTTACTGGTATTTAGGCAGATGTTGTTTGCAGCACACCATGACTGAATTGCAGACAGACAGTCCGGTATGAGTGACGAAGAGGAAGAGACTGAATGTAGCCTGAAGGAGAGCTGCATGTCAACCGCGTAACAGTGAAAACTGGTGTTGAAGGTGGCTATCATACAGGACAGGGGGGCCATGTAGCCATTGAAAAACCAGCGGGATAGGTCTGATCCCTGGGGACACTGCACATAGAGAGAGTGATAGAGGACAGAAAGAACCCGAATTCCAACTGGGACAGGCAGTCAGAGTGAAGGAGGTTAGCCATGCCGGGGCCTGATCATTGAGGCCCAGGGTATCATGGGGACGTGTGCAAAGAGTGTTGTGGTTCACTGTATTGAAGGCAGAGGGCAGGTCGAGTAGAATGAGGACAGAGGGAGAGTTAAAATCAAGATGTGACAGCAGATCTTCACGGGTGTTCAGAAGAGCAGTATCCATGCCTCTGGATGCTCTAAAGCCAGACCGGTGGTCATGGAAGCACCCAGCAGAATCAATGTGGAGGGTAAGGTGAGAAATAACCAACTTCTCCAGAAGTTTGCTCAGGAAAGGAGTGATAGAGATTGGGTGATATTTTGCCAGAATGGAAGGGTCAGCGGAAGATTTTTTGAGGAGAGATTGCACAAGGGAGTGCTTAAGAGCGGTGGGTAAAACTCCAATGTTGAAAGAGAGGTTGCAGAGGGCTGCCAAGGCTGAGGCAAAATAGTCATTGTTGTCCTTGATGGTTTTGTGGGACAGGGGTCCACCTGTTTGGAGGAGGCTTTTATAGACTGGACATCTCTAGTGACCTCCTCCGTTGTGACATGGGAGAGAGAAGAGAAAAAAAGGGGAGCCGAGGGGTGGGGTGGCCAAGGGTGGTTCAAGAGATGTTGGTGCATGAGGTGGTGAGGAAGAGAGGATAGGATGTCCTGTGTTTTTGAGGTAAAGTGTGCAGCCAAGGCCGAGCAAAGGGCCTGGGTGGGTGCAATGATGGAGGAGGCTGAAGTAGGATTGGCTCGTAACTTGCAGACTTTGAAAAGTTTAGCCATGTTATTGGATTCCGCGGAGATACAGGCTTGGATGAAGACTCTTTTCTTGGAGCGGATGCCGAGTCTAAACTGCCTTTGAAGGAGGCAGGAGGCCAGTGTGTCAGAGGGTGCCTCTGAGGAATCCCATTTCTGTTCGGTTGCCCTGCACTTGTGTTTGAGAGCGGCCAGTTCGGAGTCGTACAAAGGGTTGCACTTTTTGGTCAGCTTCAGTCGTACCCTCATGACAAGGGGCAAGAATATCAAGAGTGTTGGAAACTGAAAGGTTAAAGTTAGAGAAGGCTGTGTCAGGGTGGGAGTCAGCCGCAGGAGTAGAAGGAGCAGAGTAGGTAGAGGCAAAGGAGGCCACTGACATTCCTTTCATGGGTTTGATGACCTTGTAAACGGGAGGCAGTGCCAGGCTTACCGATGTAAGATGTAAGAGGAGAAGAGAGCTACAAGTGGGAATAGAGGAGATTGTTATCAGTGCAGGAGAGAGATGTAGTGAGAGCAATAGAGGGATGTCAATTGAGATGAGAGCAGCAAAGGTGTGTCCAGCAGTGCACATTGGGCCAGAGGGTAAGGTAGAAAGAGAGAGAGTAGCAAAGATTGCAGAAAGGTTCTAAGGAATCAGGAGAGTTGAGATGGATGTTGAGATCACCCAGTAGGAGGAGTTGAGAAGAGAAGGAAAGGAGATAGGGGGCCAGGCCAGCCCTTTCCAAAAGGAAGAGGGAGGGCTGACCAGGTGGCCAATAGAAGGTGGCCAGCAAGAGTTAAGAGTTAGGAGAGAGGGAGAACCTGCAGACCAGGCACTCAAAGGATGAGTAGACCTGAGTGGGAGTGGCAGATACAGGGATCCACTCAGGGAAGATCATTGCTACTCCCCCACCTGCTCTTGGTCTAGGCAGAGAGAGTATATTGTAGCCTTCTGCAAGAAGTGTGTGAAAACTCATGATGAGCTATCCTTGAACCTGGTTTCACTGAGGGCAAGAACATCTAGATCCATGAGATCAAGGAGTTTGTAAATGTCAGAGGAGTGTTTGACAGCTGAGCGAGTGTTGACCGTGGCAATGTGGAGCAGATTGCAATCTGTGAGAGACTTATAGGGAACTAGGGACATTGGTCCCCCCATACGTTGTGAGAGTGCCTGGGGGACAGAGGTAGAAGGGGGAAGACGAGCCAAGGCTGGCAAGGGAGCTGGAGCCTCAGTGGGTGAGAAGGTAGCCAGTGCAGGAGGGGCCGCAGGGGGCAAGGGAGCCCCAGATAGGGTGTTAGTTGGTGGCAGGTTCACCGAAGAGGAGGAGGCTGACAAGGTTGTCAATGTGGGGGGTGGCAGAAAGGAAGCCGTGTCAAGGGTAGAAGGATGGTTAGGAGGCGGCAAGAAAGCCAAGGTGGGCACAGCCTGCAAGGGAGCCAGGGATGCTGAAGGAGCTGGTTCAGAGGGAGAAGGAAGGTTGATAAGGAGTGTGATGAGACTATCAAAGAGAAGAAGGTTGGGTTTAGGACACTGCACCATGGTAGTACCCTTGCGGTAGACACTGATGATGACCCTGGAGGTAGAGAAGAGGGCAAGAAGGACCTCCCAGCGGTGGTGTCACCATTAATGGGAAAGGAAGAGAAAGGATAGAGAAGAGGGATCATATGGAGAGTCCATTGGTCGGGTGAGGGAACGACAAAGAGGATGACAGTCAGAATCTTTCTTGCAGAGGCACTGACATAGGTGTCTGCAATCGGAAGGCCTGGGTTAGAGCCCAGTATGCCCTTCTTGAGTTTCTTCTTGCCGGACTTAGTAAGTGGTGAAGGGTAAGAGATAGAGAAGTAGTTTGAGAAGATAGGAGAGATAGAGAGCGCCATAAAAAATGACAGAGATTGAGGTACACTTAATCAAGCTGGCCATAGGGACGCGGGGAGAACAGTAGGCAGGGAGGGTGGAGACAGGGCACACAACTGGGAAAAATCACTGGGAGCTGTGGGGAGGTAATGTGCATGGAAAACAGTGAACACGCAGAGGAAAGGGGATAGCGGGTGTAGGGCTGAAGGGAACAACAGCTCAGCGAGACAATGGGAACTGAGGGGGATGAGGGAGTAGGTAACAAACCAGAGCAGAGGGCAGTGGGGGTAACCAGTCACTGTAATCCCAACAATGAACAATGTGAACGCAATGGGCGATGACGAGGGTGAGGGAACATACAGCAGACTAGACAGAGAACAGAGGGGGTGGTGGACTTGTCAACACATGTAAATACAAATGTATCCCACCCTAAATCAAGAATATCTGAAAAGAAATTTAAGTAATCACTCGGTGATGCATTCGCGGGTGACCTCTAAGTTCCATCAATCATCCAATTCAATTACTCATAGAAGTCTTGCATAATTGAGCTGGTTGGAGAGGGAAAACATTGTTTACTCATATGTGCTTTTAATTCACATTAGTAACGTGCATTTATACAGGAAATACAAAAAGAGTTAGAACTCAACAGTGATGTCTGTATAACATTCAATAATCAGTAAATCATAATAAAAATAAATCTTTTGTCTTCATGATTTATGACACAAAAACATTAAACAACATAACAAACAAAAATTAAAGTTTCAGAATGTGACCTGGAGAGTGAGTTTAAAAGAGGAAAATTTAAATACAGTTCCCTTATCGTACACCCTATTGTGGGTGTCATGGAAGAGTATCCCTGTATCTTTCCCTGGCAATTGCTCTGTTTGGTAAAGAGGCAGGAATTTGTAAGGGTACAAGAATGTCCTCGGGCTTCAATGTAGCCTGGTATCTGGGTCTTTATGGTTAAAGAATTCTTTGCCTACGTGGGGCTTGATCACCAACCAAGCTCTTCATGTTTCGGCGGTCATTAGACGTTTTGTTAGTCCACCTTCATCAGGGCGTCTCATTTGAAGACCCTGCCGATACTGAAAACCCAAGTCTTGGGTCGTGTCTGGTCTGGAGTACTAGGCCATCCCTCTACCTCCAGGGTGGCTGCTGCTGCGCATCGTTATTTCAACAGGAGGGATGCAGCTTTGTCTGGGGCCCTTTCCTAATGGTGTTTGGTTGGGTCCCTGGGTAAGTCTCCAGGGTTCTCATAACATGGAGTGAGCCAGAACCAACTGGTTGGGCATGCCAGGAGGTAAAGAAATCGTCTCCCGCCTTCGTTGTTCCTATGGCGTTCGGATGCAACCGCACATGGTTAGCCTGCGGGATGCGCTCTCCAAAACTAGTGTAGTGTGTCCGGCGGGGTCCCCTGTGGTCTGTCAGCCTTATTAGCCCATGTAGGTCCTGCAGGGATCTGGACACACGCGAATGTGTCTGTGTATGCCAGCGTCCGCGTCTCTGTGAGATTGAAGGCGTGCTCAACACATTCTCCTGAAAGGCAAGATGTGCACATCTACATCCGATTTTAAACAGCCGCAAGACAATCAGGATGTGCGCACAGCTAAATTCGATTTTAAAAAACAGCAAGACAATCAGGATATGCACACAGCTAAATTCGATTTACTTTCGAGGTCAGACAGGTATAATGCATAACAGTACAGGGGTGTGGCAGTGGAGGTGAAAGTCCAAGAAGGAAATGGTGTTAAGGTTTGGCGATTGGAGACATAAGAGATAACAGTCAGTGCCTTGTGAGGGTAGTTTATAGAGATTGTAGGGAGAGGCACAAAGTCCAGTGGATGATGTAAGTAGCCAAGATATGGGCCAAACTTATGTTATGTTATGTTATTTGAACTTTTATAGCGCAATGGTCCCCAGAGGTATCTTGGCGCTGTGAGAGAGAGAGAGAAAAGGAACACCAGTTATAGACCACCACTGGTTAGAATAACTGAGTCTTTAAGGACCTTCTAAAGGCCAGATGATTTGATAAGGCCTTAATCGAGAGTGGCTGATTATTCCACATTTGAGCAGCGGCCACCGAGAAAGCCCGACCTCCAATTTGTTCACGACGATAGTAGGGAACCACCCACAGACCCAAGGATGCTGAACATAGTGAGCAGGAGGAGTAGTAGCGAACAAACTTGGACTGAAGGTATTCTGCCCCCAGTCCATGAAGCAATCAGTGCACGATGCAGAGTGCCTTGAAATCAATTCTCCAACAGACAGGGAGCCAATGTAGGGTGTCCAGCACTGGGGAAATATGCGCGCCATAGGGTGACCCGATAGCAACACAGGCAGCCAGATTTTGTATGCACTGGAGACATTGGATTAGACCTATAGGCTGTGCAAGATATAATGAATTACAATAATCAACCGGCTGAGCACCATGGCAGCCACAACTGGTGGATGGAGAGAAGCTGATAGAAGTGGGAGAACCCTTTTCAGAGTCTTAAGATGAAAATGACCCACTTTGCACATGGCAGAGACTTGGTCATTCATTGATAGCGATGCAGAGAGGGTCACAACAAGGTTCTTGGCCTTCATCACTGGAACGGGTAAGAGACATAAGAAGGAGGGCCAAAAAGAGGGGAGCGCCCACCACCATCACTTCTGCCTTGTCCCCATTCAAGTACAGCAGCCAGGAACTGATGGAAGCATGAAAACACCTTAGTAGGATCACAATCAAGGCAGATCAAAACCTGGGTGTCGTCAGCATAGGAATAGAACCTTGCGCCGAGGGAGCGGCTGAGACTGGTAAGGGGCCAGATGTATATGTTGAAAAGAATGGGCGACAAGGCAGAACCCTGTGGAACACCACAGGTGAGGTGGAAGGAGTGAGAAAGGAAAGGGGAGAGAGAGAGAGAGAGAGAGAGAGAGTATCTGAATCTGAGTGGGGTCAGCCAGGAATGACGAGCACCAGGCTAGAACCTGACCAGCAATCCCAATCTGAGACAGCGGGTCAGCAGGGTGGGGTGGCCTGACAGCATCAAAGGCCGCTGAGACATCTAAAAGAATCAGGGCCCTAACCCCACCAGCATCAACCAGCCTGGTCATGTCATCCTGAACTGACACCAATACACTGTCTGAGCCCCGACCAGGCCTAAAGCCTGATTGGGCTTGATTTAGCAGTGTAGAAGATTTCAAAAAAGAAGAAAGAAGAGGGATACCAAAGATTCCAACAGTTTCATAGAAAAAAGAAGGAGAGAGATGGGACAGAAATTGGAAGGAAGAGAAGGGTCCAGCGAGGGATTCTTCGGGAGGGAGATCACAGTGGCAATCTTAAGTTCAGCTGGAATGATGCCGAGCTGACAGGAGGTATTCACAGCTGAGGTAAGTTCTACAAGTAAGTCACCAGAGATCCACTTCATGACCACTAATGGCACGACTTAATACTCAGTATGGCCAACATAACCATTTCCTCAGTGAAAGGTTGAAAAGTAGACCACTCTTTCACTTTAGTCAGGCCACGGATAACAATAGGTCCACCTTCAGGAACAGGGGGCAAAACGGATGCTTGGATCGTGGTACGAATATCCTCAATCTTTTATATGAAGAATTGGGCCAGAGAATCACATCGACCCTGGGAAGGCGTGAGCACAGGAGTACGTTTCTCAGATGAATACAGAGATCTGACCACTGAGAAGGGTCCCTTGGGCTGACATAGAGCCATCTCCACCTTCTGAGCATAATAGAGTTGTTTTGCTTCAAAGAAAGTGGAGAAATATGCAGCTGAACACTCTCTATATTGTGCTCTAGCATTAAGATCATAGGCCACGTGCCACTCGCGTTCGATCTGTCTGAGATTAAGGTGTGTGGCTTTAAGTGAAGTAGTAAACCAGGGCTGAGTGGGGAGTCGACGCGCTTGAATAAGCCACCGGGGAACCAATATGTCAGCAGCTGCCAACAGGGAGAGAGATAGGGTGGAAAGAGAGGAATCAGAACCTGCCAGATATTTAGTTTTGGCCAGCGAAGCAAAACCCTGCAAATCTGCAGAGCGCCAGCCACGATGCCAATCTTGCAAAGGGTGATTTATGGGCAGATCCCAGTTGTTTTTGATTGTGCATGTAACCAAAAAGTGGTCAGACCAAAGTATCTGTTCTATGGATGGGGCGGTGACTAGGTTAATATTAGCCAACACTAAGTCCAATGTGTTGCCCAGTTTATGTGTAGGTCCTACAGTGATCTTTACGTGATGTCTGAGGGTGCAATCAAGAAGTCCAACACCGCCTGGATAAGAAAATCAGCATCCAGGTGCATAGTGGAGGTTGGCAAAGTATTGGAGCCCACAACACCCAGCCAGGACCGGATAGTAGCTTTAGGAGTGGGGCCTTGGGAAGCGGGCCAGCATTAGCCTGCCGGTTATCTGTTTGGGCCTTTTAAGGGACAGAGGCCCAATCAGTGATGGACAAACTAAAGGTCAGGCACTCCACCCCCAGCAGAACGAGATGCCATGCTTGAAGGGGCGCCAACTGCAGCCTCAGAATGGATGCTAAGCACATGACATAGTTAAATGCAAATTCAGAGTTTACGAATATACTTTCCATTTTTATTTTTATTTTTATTTTTTATTGTAACATTAGTTTAATACAAAAGAAAAAAAATAACTTTAAGTTACAGTTCATCACAAAAAAAAAATTCCAAGATTGTCACTCCTTGTTATTTATCATCAAAGCATCCATGAAATTTATTATAGCACAGGTTAGCTGGGTATGCCTCTTGCCTGATCCTGTTCGTGTTTGATTCATGCTCCGGAGTCATCCTTAGATTCAGTTCCGCCTTTCATGTTGTTGCTTTGTTTGTTTGTTGTACGTTTCACAGCGCCTTAGGGTACCTGGTTGCGCTATATAAATGTTAATCATAAACATAAACATAAACATATTGAATCCTGCAATCAGATAACTCCACCATGCGTCCATGTTTCCTGACAATGGTGCAAAATGTGCTAAGTGCAGCGAGCGCTGTGCTGTGATCGCCTCACATTCGATAATTAAATGTTCATAGATTCTATAGCTTGTTTACAAAACCGACACTGTGAGTCCTGGACGAGCGGATCTCGCCTCATCACTTGTAACTCCTTTGTTTTGTAGAGGTTAAGACGTAAGCGTAGGAACATGTTCCGGTGGTAGCGTGATGGAAGTTTCTCCAAATATTTAGGGATCACGCCAAGTTTGTTCAAAACGCTACCAAAATCTAACGATGTTACAAGTTTCTTTCGGTTTTCTTCATTTATTGTCCAGTTTCTTAACCGCAATTTCTTTTTTGCTTCTTGGGGGCATAGCAGCACAGTATCTATGGAAACGTCAGCGTTGTCTAATACAAGAAGCAGTTTTTTCCCCCACTAATTCAACAGTGAGGCATAGGGATGCTCTCCAACTGAATGTAGTATTTCATAGGGTTTTACAACTCACTCCAAGCGTTTTCCGGTAGGTAGAAATTGATTTCCACAAAACTGATCCATAAAGAGAATCGATACATAACTCATACCGTATTGCAATGATTGAGGAATTGTTCGGTAATCTTAGCACCTTGCGCCAGAATTTCCCTTTAAGCTTGTCCCACAGATCTTGTGGAATATTCCAACTTGTTTCACTCCCATAAGTTATCGCCGGACCCACTTTTTGGAGATAAAATGCTAATATCGGTTTGAGAGTGAATTTTCCATAGGCTGCATGCAATTTCGCCCCCTGTAACGCAAACAGGTCTTGCGTCCATTTCCACTCACGTATTGAGGTGTTAAATAATACACCTAAATACTGTATGCTGTTTGTCACCTCAAAGAGTTCATCTTTTATCCTCCATGCAAAGTTGTTAGATCTCTTTAAACTGCCTTGGCCAACCACAATGATCTTAGACTTTTTTGTGTTGATTTGTGAATCATTTTGCAAGCAATAGCCTTGTAGTGCAGTGAACAATCGCTGTAGTCCAATTGGAGTGGAATCTATAAGCACGATGTCATCTGCGTAGATGGCCCAACTTTTTTTTTGCCCATTTACTGACGGGGTAAAGACCCTTTGGTCAATTAATGTCAGCGACAGATCTGAAATGAAAAGTTTGAATAGTTGTGCAGCAAGGGGACAGCCTTGCTTCACTCCTCTTTTTGTTTGAATTTCGTCAGACAAGTCACCTTGCTCGTTCAGCCGTACTCTGATGGACATATTTGAGTGTAAGGCAATCAGCGGAGACAGCAGCTCTCTTGGACAATTCCAAGCATTTAGTTTTTTCCATAAAAGATTTTGATTAATGCTGTCGAACGCCTGACTCAAATCTATGAAGGCGATGAACAACTTTCTCTTCCGCTTCAGCGTGTCTAGTTGCAAGCTATTCAAAAGGACCAGATTAAGCTCCACTCCCACTCCCTTTGTGAAACCTGTTTGACGTGAATCAACCACTGCGGCCTCCTCGGCCCAGACCGCAAGTCGTTTCTGAAGGAAAGATGCAAAGACCTTGCCAATTGTGTCCAAAAGGGCAATCGGGCGATAGTTGTTGGGATCGTCCCGATTGCCCTTTTTGAATATCGGCACAACCACCGCTTTCAATCAAGACTCAGGCAGCACTTTCTCATATGCAATTCTTTCAAAAAGGGTGGTCATCAAGTTAGCCCACAAGGTACTATGAGTTTTCAGCATTACATTTGAAATGCCATCTGGACCGGTGTAATAAAGTCTCTTATTAGTAACACGGGACACACAGACCAGCTGTGGACACTAATGTTGTTCCAGGTATGCTTTATTGGTACAATATGTACAGTTCCAGTTACTCTCAGGTATTTACAGTGTTCTGGATGACAGGACAAGGACAGGGATAGGTAGTACAGTACACATGAAGGAGAAGACCCACCGGCCATCCACTCACTCCAGCTCAGGCCCCCAACTGACTCACTCAGAACATTCATACACTGATGCACTCAACATTCTCCTGGCTGCATCATACATCACATTCTATTGGCAATCACTCCAGGCCAGTGACAATGTACAAGACTATATATAACATCTCCCTTTCTTACCAGATTCAACCACAACTTAACATCTCCCTTTCATACCGGATGTACCCACGCGTGACATCTCCCTTTCATATCAGGTTCATACACACAAACATCATCCTTTCATTCGGGGTGGAGGAAGGTCAGCCAAATGCACATCACTCGCCCACTCATAAATCTAAACACAACCACAATCTCACACAGATGAACTACATGTAACAGATGAGGTGCTCCTGGCAGCACCGGAGGTCTTAAGCTTAAAACTATAACTAAAGGAACAATGGTGAATGCTTAACAGTAACTAATGCAAAAGTGCGCACTATATATATACAGAATGTACATTTGCCGGCAATAAAAGAAGATTTTTCTTTTTTTTTTTTTTTTTAGGCACAACCCTTGTTCAGTCAGTTGGCCAAACTCTTTATGGTGCAACCGTTATTCAGTCAGCTGCCCAAACTCTTTCATGACGCAACCCTTATGCAGTCGGTTGGCCACTTAAGCATCTCACATTAGAGCGTACGCATATAACATATACCTCAAAACCTCAAAACCTCAGAGTATACATACCGCCACATTTTTCTTTGTGGCTCTGGTGGAAATTTAAAATTCTCACCTGGCTTCAAATATCTCCAAAACTAGTACTAGTACTAGTACACATTAACAGGAATATCCATTAATTAGTACACATTAACAGCACTACCCTGCACTGCGACCATGAACTACAACACGTGTGTCATGGCCGGGATGGAACACATAACAGTGGGCCACAACATCACACAAACTGAGCAAGACAATGGCCCAAAGTCAATTGCAGGGTATCTGTTGTGTTTTACCTATCCTGACTATGTGGCTATTCCCTGTATGTATGTGTGCCTGAGTCTGGAATGTTTGGTATGGAGTGTTCTGGTTGGAATGTTTGGATGCGAGTGCCTGTGTTCCTTTATTGCCAGTTGGAAACTTGAGCTTGGCACAGGGGGACCGGTGGATGCTTCTATCCTATTAACTTATCCTGTATTATTCCTAATGTACTTACCTGTGTTCCTGTGGACTTACTAAAGATACCTAAATCTAACAAGGCTCCTGAGTGGTTATTTATAACCCCAAACCCATAACTTAACAGTATCCAATGTAACTAATGTTTTGTTCAACAACTCTCCAAAGGGTAAATCAGACCCTTAACACCATAACCATAACATACATTATTCAGTATATAAACATTTCTTGATGATGGAGGAAATTTGAGAAAATAAAAAAAATTCGTTTTTTCATTTATATTGATAAGTGTTGCATAAGTCCATGGTGGCTTTTCCAGATTCATTAAGAAAAAAAATAATCAAAATAAAGAAAAAAATGTAAATTGTCATGTTTGCATTATTGCCAAACATAATTCAATCCAAAATAATGATGCCAAGGGAAGGGGTATCCCGTAGCTTATTTCACAAATATGCTGCTTGCTCACGTTGTGCCTTTAGTTCCGTTGATGTATATAATAATAAAGAAAATGTCTTGCACAATGTTCCTTTCAGCTCCCCACTTGATGTATATAATGATAAAGAAAATGTCGTGCAAAATGTTCCTTTCAGCGCCCCAAACTAAAGCTTTCTTAAGGTACGCACACGGCAGCAAGTGTTTGCATATTTGCCAAAAACCATTAACTCCACTATTTTGGAACCAACAGAAAATATATTTTCTTGAAGCTTCTTTTACTTATCTCCCCCACGTTGTAATTTCAGTTCTGTTGATGAAATAGCATTTTGTCTTGCAAGTGTTCCTTCCTGCACCCAATACCTCCAGTTTGTTTAAGGCAATCATTGAAATTATTCATTTCCCGGACATGTTTGCACGTCACGATGGCGAACTCAGCATCTTTTTTCTCCATTAACCCATATTAAGTTGAAGGAACGAAATTGCCACACATCACAGGCTTCCATTGTCTGCTCCGCATTCCATGGATCACCATCACCCACTGAATGTTTACACACGTCATCATTCACTAGAAGGGCTGGAGGAGGACAGACCTCACTGGGCCTGTGCTGTCAACCGTCCTTTCAGGGAGAATTTTTTGAAATACAGGCAGGATCTTGGATAAAATCAGAGATTCAGAGAATGCCCAGGTGTATCTGTACTGCAGAGTCTTTAGGCTTCAGTGTATGGATGGTCCTTTGTACAGATAGTGACCTCACAATGGGCTGGGAGCACAGGTTGGCTGGTTCAGGGAAGACCTGATGGAATGTTCAGTTGTGATGTCACAATGGACCAAGATAGTGAGTGATTAGTCCCGGAAAGTCAGAGTAGCCATTGAGAGAATGAAGACTGCTAATGCTGTGTGTGTGTTGCTGGGCAACAGCTAGCAGCTTTTGAAAATGATGCAGGGTTCTGCTCAGGGCAGCAGTGAGGGTTTTACACAAAAAAAATGCCAAATGAAAGGAAAGTTTAGGTTTCACTTCGTCCTCCCCCCTCCTCTGACCTTATGTATTCATTTTCACAGTTAATATTCTGAGTGCATGGAGCTCTGGCGCCACCCGGTGGTTTGCAGAATGTACAGGGTGGTCAATGAAACTGTAAAATGCTCCATGAAGTTATTGCATTTCATTGACACACACTGCCCCCAACTCCTACGCTGAGAGTTATCTTTTTACTTATTAATTTGAACGGGGCTCAAAAAGTCAATTCCCAACCAGCAGGGCCCTTTTTGTCTCCATTAAGATCTCTGGGGCATATTCCTCTTTTTTTTTTTATTTTATTTTTTTTTTGCGCCTTTCCATGAGGGAACTCTGGGGAAATGTTTTTGGTTGCTGGGGACCTCCCTCCCAGAGTCCAGTGTCACATTATACATTTTCAACCCTGGAGCTGGCAGGATGTTATTTTTTAGAGTCTTTGGGGGAACGGTGGGTCACTCTTAGGCTGCTTCCCCCCCACAGCTCTCCTTACTGTACATTTTTGTAGCTGCAGCTCCTCAGTTGCACTCTGTCCTTTTAAGTTGTATTTGTCCATATTCCTGGGTTCTTTAACTCTCGTCGCCAATGTAATAAAGTCTCTTATTAGTCACACGGGACACACAGACCAGCTGTGGAGACTGATGTTGTTCCAGGTATGCTTTATTGGTACAATATGTACAGTTCCAGTTACTCTCAGGTATTTACAGTGTTCTGGATGACAGGACAAGGACAGGGATAGGTAGTACAGTACACATGAAGGAGAAGACCCACCGGCCATCCACTCACTCCAGCTCAGGCCCCCAACTGACTCACTCAGAACATTCATACACTGATGCACTCAACATTCTCCTGGCTGCATCATACATCACATTCTATTGGCAATCACTCCAGGCCAGTGACAATGTACAAGACTATATATAACAACCGGCAGCCCTAGAGGACTTTAGCTTCTGAATTGCCCATTCGATGTCTTCTTCCGAGTCGGCCACATTGCACCTTGCAGTAGTTAACGTTAATGATGGGACATCAATGCAGTTGTGGTCGTCGAATACATTCGAGAAATGCTCAACCCAACTAGTCCCATTTACCCGGTATGACATTGAATATGTATGTTTCACGCTGACTGTATTGATGATCTCCCAAATGTGTCTGCTGTCTCTTTGTAAGATTAATTTTAGCATCTGTTCAGCTTGGTCTTGATCCCGAATCAAATTAAAGGAATTAATCCAATTCCGGTATTGCTGTCTTCGAGTTTTTATTTGATCAATGCTGCTGCCGGGATGATTTTTTTTCAGAAGTCTTATATCTTCCCGTATTTTTTTCTTTGCTCTGCTTATTGATGAGCTGAAGGGATGTTTTACTGCAATTTCAATGCTCTTATGGATATTACTCCTCACTTTGAATTGTTGTAACAACATGGGGTAATTTATCCTCGAAGTAATTGAATTGGCATTTATAAAGTTCGATGTCATCAGGGCCAGCTGAGGTGCATTCAGGCGTAGTCTATTTGCTCCATTATTTATTGTGATGTTGTCTCTGTATTTGTTGTTCACAGTTTTTGGAGTCTTTAGCCAGGACAGCATCAATGCATCATGATCACTCTTGTCTGTCTTTATGACTTTGAGAGATATGACTTGATCTAGGAAGTTCCTGGACACCCAGATGTACTCGAGTGTCTTCTTACACTCACCTCGCTTCCAGGTGAAACCTGGGGGGATGTCGCCTCGTGTGCATCCATTCAGCATTGAACAGTCTCTCCGAGCGATCTCGTTGGACCATCGATCTCCACGGTCCAATGTTGAAGCATCAGTCTTTATTCCAGATGTTTTGCACTTTGTCTCTGGACTGTTTAGCCATGCGTAATTGAAGTCCCCACATATTAGAATTACGGGATCATTGAATGACAATAAGCACTCATCAACTGCGGACATTACAGCTGCAATGAAGATGATTTGTGAAATCATTGCAGAGTTCCAGTATAGATTAACTATCAGGATCACTTGATCACGTGGATTTAAAGGCCTGGTATTTTGGATTGTTGTGACTTGCACAAACATGTTGAGGTTTTTAGAAGATAAGATCTTCCAATTGTTGCTGTTTTTTAGCATTGTAACTAGACCAGAGAAAGGGTGACCAAATAGATTCTTTCCAGAAGGATTAAGGAGAACTGTATAACCATCGCACCCCGGATATTCGCGTAGCCATGTTTCTTGCATACATATAATGGAGTTTTGATCAGAAAATTGCCATTGTTCCTGAAAAGGTGCGCAAAGCCTCAAGTGTTCCACGACAATAGCTGGTGACTAGAATCAGCAGTTTACACTCTTGGCTATTGGCTATTTTGGTTTGCAATCTTCGGACTAGGTGTGCGCTTGATGCTCATCTGAGCCCACAGTTCTTTCCTTCTGTTTTCATTTTCTGTTTGCTCCACTAACGGGGAGTAATAACTTTCGTCATCTCGGTCATCCGCACAATAAACTTCAAAGCCGAAGAACAATAAGTCTTCAGCGGCTTCCTTTACAGCTGTCCTTAGCGTTCTAGATTTCAGATGTAATCTGACCCAGTACAGGTGATCCTCGGACATGTATTCGACCACCGCTATGTCATCTGATTTTGTTGCTCGAAGCATTGGAATGCAATGGAGGAGTTTTAGTATGTTCCTTCGGTTCAGCTTTACCTCTTTTTGTTCGGACAAGATGTTATTGATTTGAACTTTCCATAATCCCAGATCTGTTCTTGAGTTTTGTTTGTTACACCACTCATTTGAACCTCTCTCAAGTTTTTCGCTTGAGCTCTTGTTAATTTCGGATTTAGTTTTCTGCACAGGGCATTTGATTGGTCAGGTATGGCTCTCTCATGTTGACTTAGAGCTTTTTTGTCCTTGTTCGTTAGCGGCATTGTGATCATCATCACTTTTTGTTTTTTGCCGGGCCGCCGACTTGAGGTGCTTGGCTCCCCCAACTGAGGCGTATTTACCTTGCCTTTACCAACGGCAGTGGGTGAACTTTCCACCGCGGTGGCAACACCACCATCCCCGTCTTCGTCATCGATCGAGTACGTTGAGAACTCACATAAATCAGTGGATGCTTCAGGGATTGCATCATCTTCACAGTCAGAACCTTCTCTGGCTCTTTTGGAGCATTTTTGAGTGGTGATTTTTTTCCTGGTTCATTTGTGGAATTATGTATGGGCTCCTTTGTTTTCTCGGTACGAATAAATATGGATGAACGTGGAGGAGTTGGAAGATTCCTTATGATTTTTTTTGCACCAGTAGTGCGTGCGCGTTTAGCCAGTTGTTTCTGGTTTGAGCGTTTCTGATGTATTTTTATACCACCATTTATTTGCTGGTTTTGGCGTTCATTCACATGCTCTGGGATTGCTGTTTTATTAAAAATCCCAAAAGACAGTTTCTGTGTTAAATTGCCTAAATCCGCATCGACCACCCCTTGTACGGGCTGCCCATCACCGTTTGTCAATCCCAGCTCCGGCGTGGCAGGCAAGGCATCACCGTTGCTGGTTAGGTCAATGGCTGCCTGCTGTGGCATGAGATTGGTATGTTCAGGGGTCATGTAACTCTCGCTGACTTTGCTTATCGTCAGGCCCTTTTTATGAGAATCAGTAGATAACTTTTGAGGTTCTGTTATTGAGCATTCAGGATGCCCATGGACCGCTCTGCTGCCAGACTCACCGATGATCCCTTGGCGGTTTTTAATGACCTTGCAAAACTCTACTGTTTTTACTTCTGAAGAAGATGTTGGTCTAGGGAGGATATCATACACTATACTTTCCGTACGCTTTTTTGTTGATATATTATGACGCATCCACTTTGTACATTCAATTACAGCGTCAGTTAAAGATGCTTTGTCCCCGTTTGCCTGTTGCGCAAAATCACATAATCTGCTTTGCCATTTTGAAGATGTTTCAGCTCCGTTGTCGAGTCTTTGAGCAACTATTTTCGAAAAAGATTCCAAGGTAGAAATCTTGGAATTAACAGAGGCTAGCAGGGACATTTGGTCAAGAACAGTGTCGCAAAGTTTTATGAAGGGCAATAAAGCAATCTATGTTGCATCAAGTACGTTGGTGTGATTTTGAATGCCTGCTGCCGTGGATAGAGAGCTTTTAGAAGGTTGTTCATTTCTTACTTCCTCTGGAACTACATTTTTCTGAGGGTTACTGGCAGTATTCTCGTTTAACAGTTCCGACAAGTTTGGATCACTCATCACGGCTCTCTTCTCAACTTCCATAGTGACTGAGGGCTCCAAGCTTCCACAAGGTCTTGGTGAAGGTGAGTTCTTGAGCAGAGCCGAGGTCAATGCTTCTGATTTTTTACGTGGTAATTTCGGTAATGAGCTGTTTTCCTCGGTCTCCATCCTGTTTGTTGGGGAATGTTGATTTTGCAGGAAACTGTCATTTAGACGTTCATATGTAGCCAGAAAGTCTGCTTTTAATCTTGCTGTTAGCCGTGCTTCCCTTGCTGAAAATTCAATAAAAGCAACATCAGGAGGGGGCTTACTTTTTGGAGTTTCTATGGTGTTATCGGTCGACCTATGTGGCTGCTTTATATTCAAGTCATTTCCTGAAGCAGCCTCAATGAGAACCTTTTGTCTTAATGCCATCTCCTAAGCTGTGACGTTTCCATGTGTGTTCGGAATAGGAGTGGGTTCGGTGGACCTCCTCCCCCCAGATGTCTTTTCTTGGGTTGTTGCAATGTTGCCAATCTTCTTTGTCCCATTGAACGTCGGCAGAACCACCGCCGACATGTTTTTTTTGGCAACGGGGTGTTTGGGACAAGCAGTACACACGGCTCACCAAAACTTCGTGAGCAGCTTTGCTTTTCTGACTGGGGAGACTGCGCCAGCGCCTCCTCCTGGCTTAGAACGCTTGGGAGGTTAATTGCCAGCAGGTCGGAGTCAGTTAGTTCAAAAGGGGATAAGGGATACTTGTGCAACATCACTGGCATCGACATACACAGACGGGGAAAGTAATGCAGCCGGCTCAACTTCGCAACTGTCAAGGCATGCAACTGAGGGAATTTTAGCGCCATCAATACCAGGAAATAAGTTTGCTTTCGCCGCCATGGAGGGGGCTCCCAATAATGTTAGTGACAAGGAGGCAAGCGAAGGCACAATACCTTTCTCTATGCATGTAACATCCTCAATATCAACCTCAGTTTCGTTTGAGTCAATCGAGTCAACTTGGCTTACCTCCTTTAAAAATCTCTGCGGTAGCTTCCTACGTGATAGCATAGATTTATGACAAGTCTGCGGGCCCACTTTCGGGCTCGCAGTCACCATGCTACACAGTTCTTCAGCAGCTCGAATACAGCTGATCTTGTTAAAGGGTGATGGCAGGCTTGCAACGAGCTGCAGGCAGTGGACGCGTGGCGGATTGCGTTAGATTGAACTCGTCGCCGAACTCCGCGCCACGCTCTGCGCTCTAGTGGCTTTTGAAGGCAGGACCAAAAATTAAAGGGGCAGCAGTCCACACAACCAAAAGTCTGTCGCAGCAGCTCCTCTCAGGGTGCAAACAAGCCAAGTATCAGCGGTAGACTGAACTCGTCACCGAACTCTGCGCCGCGCTCCGTGCTCAAACGTGGCTTTTGAAGGCAGGACCAAAAATTAAAAGGGCAGCAGTCCACACAACCAAAAGTCCGTCGCAGCAGCTCCTCTCAGGGTGCAAACAAGCCAAGTATCAGCGGTAGACTGAACTCGTCGCCGAACTCCACGCCGCGCTCCGCGCTCGAACATGGCTTTTGAAGGCAGGACCAAAAATTAAAGGGGCAGCAGTCCACACAACCAAAAGTCTGTTGCAGCAGCTCCTCTTAGGGTGCAAACAAGCCAGGTATCAGCGGTAGACTGAACTCGTCACCGAACTCCGCACCATTTTTCCATTTTTCCCATAGTTAACTCCAGAAAAATTAAATCAGCCACTGCTCAATGCTCTTTGTGCACTGCTTGTGCAGGCATGGTGTTAATGACTCCCAACCTTGATGGTTTAATACCATGACTTGATGGGGTTGCACGTCTCTCGGATCCATCAGGTTGCAGTCACAGCAACCCAGTCTATTGTGGATCTCCCCCTCACATAACAAGGGGAGTTCAGTCAACTCACCACACTACCAAGACTTTTTAATCAAGCCCTTACGTAAATACAACTGTGATTTGTTGTCATCAATTATATTCTCCTGGAAGCCCTTCCTATAGGAGGGCAATACATAGTTTGACCCTTCCGAGGCATTCTAATCAAGCCCAGTAAGGAATAGCAGAATCTACTACTCTTCGGTTGGTGATTCAAGCTTTGAAAACTATTGACCCTAGTAAAGCGGTAAGGATGGCTTAGCAGCAGAAATAAACAGTACTGCTGGTTTTCTAGCTGATTCAACTATCTGGGAGCTGTCCTCCCTCTCAGTACGATTTGTATATCGCAGTCCTTTCGAAAAAAAAAGACAAGGACCCACTTATTTGTTTTCCCTTCTAAGTGAGCACTTAGATAGACCGTGATTTATTTGAAGACTCTTTCATTGCTACTTCCTCTTGTCATTCTGGACATGGCATGTCCTCATTAACATGGCGTCCTCTCTAGATGATGCATAACATAGCACAGACATTATTTTCTCCCATTGACATTACTGTAGGCACATTGTCACAACTGGTCCCTATTTTTCTGGATGCTGAGACAATGTTTGATCAATTCAGCTGGGACATACTGTGGCCCGTTATGGAAACACTGGGCATCCCTGTATCACTCCTATCTGAAACCAAGTCCCCGTTTTACAATACCAGGAAGAGTTTAGTGATAGTGGTGGGCAGTCTAGTAATATGTTGATTCAAATGGGCAAAAGACAGGACTGATCCCTGCCATCTCTTCTTTGCATGCACTTTATGACACCACTTGCACATGAGTTGTGCAGTTGTGCAGCTGTGTAACTATGCCTTGTTTTCAACACATTTGCTGATGCTTAGTGTAAATTAGTGTTACACACTTACTAATGACAACTTCTAATCCGTATTGGGCATATCTCCAGGTCCTGGCCCGATCACACACCTTTGTTCAAGTGTTCGTTAGAGAACAGGAGCAAAACTCAGAGAATGCGTCATAATCTTTGTAATAATGCCAACATCATAGGATAAAATGGAATTTACTGGGGCATACAATTAACAGTGGATTCCCAAGCATACACGGAGGAAAAGTATTCTGAAGGTGGCTTTGCACTACCAGATTTTCAATTCTAGAATTGGACATTACAAATCAATTAATTTACGCTGTGTTGGTCTTGTTCAGAGCCACTTTTCAGTGTATATTAGCCTCCTTTGTCAATATCTTGGGAAACCTAGGCATGTTTACTTCTGTGCGAAATCGTCATGGAGAAACTGCCATCCAGGGAATAACTACAAAACTGGCATGACAAATCATAGCTGGCTGTTCTGGGGAAATCATGTGCTACCTCATACTTTTTCAGACAATTCAGACATGGCAATTGTGCCACTGGCTCAGTTTTATTATGACCATCCACTTAAATCGCCTGAGTGTTAACATTCACAACATTGACTTCCATATGTGTTGAATTGCCAACATTGATAAGGTTATTGTTTTCTTTAAAAAAGTTAAGGTTTGGCTGTGTTCTGATCAAGGAGCCAAAAAAAATGTGATGTTCAAAGAAATCAACAAAATAAGGTATCTGCGGATTTATAGGTTATTTTGGTATGATTTCTTCTCTAACCCAATACTGTTGCTGCTCTCTTGATTAGACATATGATATGATATGATGTGGCTTTCACAGCGCGCCTGTACACAGTGTTTCTAGGCATGACAGGACAGGGAGGGGGATCAAGGGAGGACAACATAACGATTTTACTAGGCCTTGTGTCATTCAGATGGCACAAGTGCTTGGAAGAGGGAAGGGGAGAAGAGCCAGGGGTGTGGAATGGGGACGTGTAGTTAACCCACAAGTGCAGCCAGCAGGTGGCTCATAAGTGCAAAGAGAATGGACTGTAGGGTTACAGATACATACCCTTAAGTGATGGGGAGCCCGGAGGCAGTGAGAGGGCAAATGGACATGTAGGAGCCTAGGCCCGAGTTCAGAGGGTGATCAGGAGACCAGTGTGTGAAGCAGTCAGGTGCATCAGCAGGGGAGAGGAAGAGAGAAAGTGGAAGCGAAAAGAAAGGTCTTGAGTTGCTTCCGGAACCATAAGTTTGAGAGAGGCAGGGAGGCTGTTCCAGAGGGAGGCCCCAGGTGAGGAGGAGATAGATCTTCTCCGAACTCTTTGCTTGGAGAAGCATCTGACCCTCAGAGAGTTAGAGGTGGATAAGCAGAGAGCTTGAGAAGGAAGATGTTTTGGAAGAGAAAGTTGGAGGGAGAGTGGACCCATGCCCCAGGAAGCCTTGTGGACAATTCAGAGGGTCTTAAAGTTGATCCTTGCAGCCACGGGTAGCCAGTGAAGAGATTTCAGAGCTGGAGAGATACAATCCCTAGGCTTGAGGCCAAGGACAAGTCTCACATTCCTGTTCTGGATAAGTTGTAAAGATAGAAGGGTAGAGGCAGGAAGATTTAGAAAGAGGCTGTTGCAATAGTCCAGCCTAGAGGGTACCAGGGCTCTGGAGACAGTGAGCTTCTGGGGGAAAGTGAGAAAAGGAAAATACCTCTGGGGAGGTGCATCTTATAGTTTAGCTTCTTGAACATAGTTTGAATATTTCCCAGAAAAGTGCACATTGATTATTAAGGTACACTGAAAAACGTCCTATATTTTGATCAAATATATCTTACACAGCAAAACTGAATGTCTGGAGCCAAGTGCTAATTGAGAGCTGCCTGAGGTGTCCATGGGTCCAGGTAGACCTTACATACATGTTTAAATTGTGTCCGTTCTTTAGAAATACTGAGCAGAATATGCAGAGTTCATTACAAAGATACTTAGCTATCCCTTGAATCAGAGACAAATATCATAATATTTGGGGGTACTTTCCTTCAACGTGACAGTCAATATGTTTTCTTTTCTAATGGTATCATGATGTGCACACCATAATTGGATGGGCTAGAGAGCAACCAGCCATCTGACATATCTGATTGACTTAACACATATGTTTATCTGAATTCCATCAAACATGAGATACTCCGAAATAATGACCTTAAAGAAAATATGGAGTTCATTGATTCCTTTTTTGAAGTCATTAGATAGGAGTAAACTTAGCTACAACCCAACAAAGTTAAATCAACTTATCCAAAGAGATCCTCTGCAACACAACATTTTGGATTACATGTTACTTTTCAATATTCAATATTTGGTCTCCTGGTGATGCATTCATTGGTTGTAATAGCTCTTTACGTACCCACTTGTGCCTTTAATAAAACAACAGATGAATCCATCTTTGAAGAGTTTGGAGCGCATAGCTTCATCCATTATTTCATCCTAATTTACTCTGTAGGAATTGATGCAAGAATTCAAATATTAAGACTAGGAACTATCTATCGTACACCAATACAACGTGGACATTGCACTTCTCCCTGCTTTGGAATAGTAAAAGCAGCATGCTTGGACTAAGCACAGTTCAGGTATTTGCACAACACATATGTGGTTTTGAGAACCCAATTAAGTGTAGTCCAATGCATGAAGCAAAGAAGTTTGATGGAAACATTCTGTAGAAATTATGTTTTCATTACTTGGCCTGGCAATGCAGTAACATGGTTGGGTTTCGCTTCAGAACCACAAGGCATATCTCATTGTGAGATAGGATGAACCTACACCCTGGAATCGTTTCCTTATATATTTGTGCAATAGGAGAAATAATTAGATCACCCACACAGATTTTACAGAATGAGACACTCAAGCCAATTTGGCCCCAACAGACTCATGTCCCTCAGAATGTAATTAATTAAGCTATTGACAGACACCATTTGAGATAAATACAGTTCTGATAGAATAAGTATTTGTGTGTTGCTTTATTTCAAATGGACAGTTTGCTGATATGTATACAGACGTGTGTAGTTAATCACACTGAAGTCTTTCAATAGGTGTCTCTATCCACCCAAAGGGAGAGAGGGAGGCACTGTAGTACTGCACAGTTGTGTTATTTTATGTCTCATGATCTTATAAAGTGATAAAAACTACAGAGCACTATTGAGCTGGAGCCAAGGCGGGGGCACATTCTTGGGGGTTAAAGAGGGACATGATAAAGATCGAGATGCTGACAGGAAATAATGATTTTTGTTATTTATTTTTTTAAGTGTTTGAAATGTTTTTCTGCCCTAGGATATCCTCGCAGTCAGTTATAGTTTATAGCGTCTGGTAAGATGTATGTTTCCCCAATGCAAGTATATCATATTATACCTGGCAGGAGTACTAAGTGTCAGCGTAAAATGACAAAAAGGTTTGGAAGTTGTATATGGTTGTAACCTGGTAGGCAGATGGTGGCACACAATGTGAGTGGCATAGGACCTAAAAGGTAATTGGTGAAAGTCCTAGCGGCAACTATAGACTCCATAGACTCCATACCATAGTCAAGTTTGGCTCACAATACAGAACTGGTGTCCAGTTGGGATTCACAAAGATATGCCTATATCTGTTTAAACAGCCAACCATAGTAGATAGTTATACAGAACAGTGCATTAGCCTAAAATGGCAGGTCCAGGTGGGAGTCAAAGATGATGACGAGTGTTTTCAATTTGGCAGGAATTGCTAAGACCAGAGAATATAA
This sequence comes from Ambystoma mexicanum, assembly GCF_040938575.1. Taxonomy (NCBI): domain Eukaryota; kingdom Metazoa; phylum Chordata; class Amphibia; order Caudata; family Ambystomatidae; genus Ambystoma; species Ambystoma mexicanum. The sequence goes on from NC_090922.1 coordinate 947,209,470, forward strand.
GGTTAGTGAGGGAGGGTGATTTTCTTTACTTTACTTTATTATATTTATATCGTGCAACCACTGACCAGGAGGCTTACAGGCAGCCAAAGACAAACAGACACAAAAGAAATGGTCAGAAGCAGGGAAACGGCCAAGGGCTCCATGCATTAATGGGACTAATAAATCATGAAAAACCAGTGAACAATCTCTCTAAACAAATAGGTCTTAAGCATCTTCCTAAACAAAGCAGTGGAACTTTCTTCCCTAATATCTAAGGAGATTAAGTTCCATGGAAGAGGGGCTGCCACAAATAACGCCCCTTTTTTACCTGGGACATCCTAAAAACTGGGATTCTTATTCGATGTGAAGTTATGTACATTTGATTTTATTTCCAACACTTCACTCAGAAACAGTGGCGATGAGCCTGTCGGACACTTAAGGTAAACAGGGGGAGACAGAAAATAATTCTATGTTACACAATAATCAATGCACGTTCTTCAAGATACGACGTAGGACCATGTAGGTCCTAATTCTCTAAACAGCAGGGATACAAATGTAGAGCAACATGCGTTTTTTGTAGACTCGCCATTTTTTGGGAAGTGCGGGTCACCGTAGTCACAATGATGAAAGTATGCCTTCCAAAGTCAGTGAAGTGCGTTCCAGCCCCATTGTATACATTAGTGTATGGCTCCCTCCTGAAGCCACATAGATGTCGTGGTCCCATTTCAAATTGGTCTTAAAGATCCTGTCATTGTCAACTGGCAGAAAAACTAGACAAATGTGCTCCCTAGTTGAGGGATACAAATGTGGGCAGCATAGCACAGTTCATATCACTGCTTCCAGTGAGTAGAACATGTAAGGCATTGTCACGAATGACTCTCGTGTGCATTGCAAATCCCCCTGTGTTGTGACAAAAGGGTCCAGGGGTGCAAAGCTCCTCCCATTTGTGAATTCAAGTTGTGCTTCTAAATGCACAAATATGCACCCTTCACCCACCTGTTTTGTGAATTTTGCAAATGGGAGGAGGGACATGTGGAGGCAAACATACGATTCAGATGCCCTTGATGAATTGAGCAAAGCATGTTTTGGAATCAAGTGAAAGGTGCAGCACTTCACTTACACTAAAGGATTCCTATACATCCTGCATTTACATGGCACCGCCATGCTGGACATTTCAGAAGCTTACTTTCTGTGAGCTCTTTCTCAAAGTGCAATTTACTTTCTCTAGTTATGCAAAAGCTGGACTTGCAAAAGACTCGTTTAAACAACGCAATCCCAGAATTAATATTTGAAACATATGTATTGTATAATAGTGTCTATTAGTTCATCAGAGGCATATATTTTCCTTAACATTTAAAACAAAATAATGAGCAGTAATGAGGTTTCCAAACTATTTCTGTTCATCCCGTACTTTCCACTAGTCATGTGTCAGCACAGGCCTATCTTTAATCCTACAGGAGAGGTGGCAAAAGGTTATTACAAGTAATAGCCAATTTAAAGTTTTAATAGCTGTAAACTGCAAACGCTAATGGTGTTGCAAACACTCAATAAAATCATTGTCACAGTTAATTTTGGAGTCTTTATTTCAAGCTTAATAATAGGAAACTCAACAGAGAGGATATTACACGGCCCATATCACTCTTGAGTGCCGCCGGCCTGAGTGAGTAGTTATTTTGCTCGTGAGTGAAATAAAATGCAGATTATACTACTTACCATAAAGAGTATTGGTTTAATTGAGGGCTATGCATGTTGATGAAGTGGGGGTGTGGGGAGGAGCTCTCTCATACTTTATTCTCTTTAAAGTCGCAAACATGATCTTTACATTCCTTTTCATGAATGAATGTGCTACTTTTGTAGAAGTTAACATTCAACTGAATCATCATTCGATGTTCACTTAACTGTTCACTTAACTTCTGGCGGCCTATCTATTTCGAGCATCCGCTCGATGTTTGAAAGTATCGTCTTCGTACCGTAAGCAGAGCTTTGATGGGCCGGTAGCGGTGCAAGTGCAATTTTACAGCAGTCTATAAGCCCAAGTGCAAAAATGTGCATAACTGCAAAAACCATCCCGTTTTAACCCATTTCTGCAAATGGGAATTGTTTGTATCTGTCTAATAACGTTCACTGTTAGCCCTAGTACTTTACAAAATGGCACTTGCACAAGTGCACTGTTTCTGTGAGACAAGCCGAGGAAAGTGCAAACCCCGTTGGTTTCAGCCTTTTGATCAAAACATATTCGTTTCCAGCAATAGTGTGTAATTACAATTAATGCTAGCCTTAGTGTTAGGGATCATAACTAAATGGTTCTCACTTAATTTCTAATTTGCCTTTTTTTGCTAAACCATGATTAAAGCATTGACATGCAGGGTCCGATTCAAAGAAAGTTTTACACTCCACAAAGGCACTTACCCCAAAAAAGTTCAATTTGCGGCACGCAAAACACATATGAATGATTCATGGATTGGACTTTCGGTGGTCTTTTACTACTTTGCGTGAGACACTGCGCAAAGTGTGGGAAAGACGAGTGCAAAAAAGAAATAGGGGGCAGAATATGAGCATTCCCCATTCCTTGCGCAAAATGATGAAGAATAAGGAATAACGTGGGCGGGTTGGTGGACGGACCATGTAAAAAACGAACACACCCAGTCGAGTGCAAACATAACACAATTCATGGATTACTAGCCGCAACGTCCCGGAGTGAAAAGGCACTGAACATGATAGCACAGGTCAATAGCCCTGTTTCAGTGTCAGCCTACTTCATACGGCTACTATCACACGATGGCCCATTTCTTCCTCAAAAGGTCTGTGAAACAGTTGCCCGGTCTTTATTTCATCCACAATTGATTATTGCAACTCCCTATTAGACGGCATTGGCAAAAGAGAACTGGTGAAACTCCAAGAAGTGCACAATAGCACCATTATAGTGATTATGGGGATGCGGAAATGTGAGCATGTGTCAGAGGTGCCGAGAAGTCTGCATTGGCTGGCTGCCCATTGTAGCTACGATACATTTTAGGCTACTTACTATTACCTATAAATCACTGGCAGGACTTTTTCTGGAATACATAGCCCGCAGACTTAAAAATAAACCAGAACCTCGCTCCCTGAATTCAAGCAGTCTGAAATTGTTGCAAATACCGAAAGCTTCCCTTGAATTAGTAAAAAAAAGGGGCCTTCCGGGTGGCTGCTTCCTGCAAGTGGAACGTCCAGCCTTGCCTGTTGAACTAAGAAACTGCTTGAAACTGTTTAAAACGTACCTTTTTGGATAAACCCCCTGGCTAGTCTGGTCTGTTATTTAGACATTGTGCCTTGTTCATTCTCTTCGGTGGCCGTATCTGGGTCACTTTGGTAGCGCCTTATAAATAATTTAAATCACATGCAAACCTTGTGATCTCAGCACCACATGATATGCGACGCAGCGTACAATGCCCAAAAGATACGTATGTTAGCACGCAATGCACACCCTTTCAAAATTGCACTTCCAGAATGAATTGCTCTGTAGTGGCAATGATGATACAGGTTCATGGAAGAAGGAGGAGGAAGAGGATGGTGAGGGACAGGATTTTCCATCATCGCACAATGCTTTACGGGATGTCAGATGATGCAGTGTATGCAAGGTACAGACTCCCTCCTCTCCATGTCATCCTAGTCCTGGTCAGGGAGTGTGAGGAAGACCTTGCATCGCCCACCATCTGCTCCCATGCACTCACACCCCTGGGGAATGTGATGACAGCCCTGCATTCTTTGGGTATTGCTCATTGAGCACACTTCTGCCATTGTTGTGGGAATATCGCAAGTCATTCAACGCAGGTGCCTACACCAGATATTGCGCTGCATTACATCACATGTTCGTAGACACATATACATGCCACAAATATCACAGGCAAGGCAGAGAGGGTACCGGGAGTTGTATGCCACAGTACACTTCCCAGTGGTACTGGGAGCCATTGATTCCACGCATGTTGCACTATAGCCCCCCCGAGCGACCGAGCACATGTACCACACCCGGAAGCATTCACATTCAATTAATGCATTTGTCATCTGTGATGCAAAATTAGTTATTATCCATGTGAATTCAAATTTCCCTGAGAAGACCACATGATAGCTTCATTTACCGCTGTTCACCACTATACTTGGCTCATAAATGAGTATCAACTATCACACCCATGCAAGCAGACACATTATACACAGAATTACAGCCCATGACAATTAAAGCTAAAAAAACAACCATTTCCACATTTGCGGGGGACAGTGGCTACCTGCTCTCATCGTTCCTGCTCACTCCATTCAGGAAGCCTGCCACCGCAGCTGAGGTAAGGTACAACGCAACACACATAGTCACTAGGGGCATAGTGGAACACACATTTGGAGTGCTGAAGTCACAATTCCGCTCCCTTGATCACTCTGGTTGTGTATTGATATTGTCCCAACCAGTAGTATGCAAGATCATTGTGACATCTTGTGTCCTGCACAATGTTGCCACACAGTGTGGTATACCAGTACATTTGCAGCAGGGACAACACCCTCAGCCACAGGCACAACCCATCCCCTTGGCAGGCCAAAGGGCACATGGACAGGATGCACACAAGCAGGTGGTGAAAACCTATTTCACCTGAATAGTAGCACCTGTGGAGCACACACAGTGAATTTACATCCTTTGTGCCCTTCCTTGATGAATCAGGGCTAATCCACCTAGCCCATAACAACAACCTGAGAATGTGTGCCTGGGAGAGGCAAGCTCTATGTATCCATAGCCATCAAATCAAGTGCAAAAACAACTGACACAGTAATAGCTAATGGAAACAAAAGTATCCTTGTTGCTCACACAAAAGCACACAACACACACAATGAAATCTGTATTCACTTTCACATGCTCACCCAGCAGAAAAGCACAGAATATCATGCAAGCAGGAACAAACACCAATTGCCAACAATACAGCTCATAAAACAAATACATGTATGAGAAGTCATACAGACTGGGAAAAGTGCAAGTTCAGTTCAAGAAAGATGCCCATCTCACCTCAGCTATTTTCCCTTGAAAGTCTGCTCCACCTGTCCTCATTCATGCAGCAACACACTTCTCTGTAGGTGCTGAAACCACCATAGACTGCCGAGGTGTGGCGTGCAGGCATTTTACAGTCCTGTGTCCTTACATAGCTGCAACTATCTTCTCGTCAGAGCTGGTAGCACATCTCTGCACCCAATGACACTGCACCCTGTGCCCTCTGAGTGCCATGCAACAACTGCAAGCAATGACTCACCAGCCTCCCATCTCCATGTCTCCCTCTGCACCCATGTAGCTGGGCATGCTCACCTCAGGCCAACTCACTCAAAAACACCCCACACAGTGACATCATCCCCACCCACACCACCACCACTGTGTGCCCTCCTGAGTGCCATGCAACAAATGCAAGTTATGACTGACCAACCTCCATGTCTCCCTCCACACCCATGCAGCTGAACCTGCTCACCTCAGGCCAACACACATAAATACACCCAACACAATGAACACATCTCTGCCACCAATGTCACCACACCCTGTGTTCCCCTGAGTGCCATGAACCTGCTTGCACAAAGTACATCTGAAAGTGACCAAGATACAATGCTAAGGGACAATAAGATGGGTAACCCAATATAGCCAAGACAGCTACAAGCTCCAGTGATTCATAAATAAGCACTGTAACCTACTAGCCATTAACAAATACATTCAGAAGGATCTCAGCCAAAGCACAATTTTTTTTTATGAAGGCACCAACCCTAAGAACCAACCTAAGCCCATCATACATGACACCAATTTCAGTAACCTGTCAGAACTGGTTCACTGCTACCCAATCGGTGGGGTTCCACAAATGTGGCACCTGTTATATGTGTCCATATGCACAACATGCAAAGCTAGTCAACTTCAACAACAACCAGTGCCACAAGATTGCACAACTAATCAACTGCAAGTCCAAATATGTTGTGTATGCTATTATCTGTTTGTAAGTCAGTGTACATTGGGAGCACTATCCGGGAACTAAGGATAACAATCTGTGAACATTTCAGCCTGTTAAGCTCCCAGGTTACAAGATGCAAGATATCCACTGGCTGCACACTGGCAAGACAAGCGCCAACTAGAAAACAAAAGAGACATCCAATTAATCAATATGGAAACAGTCAAATGTTGCACAAGAAGATTGCGTGCTATGACTGCGACAAAGAGAGCAAGACCTATATGCACATATAGATGTGTTAATAATGGCTTGAATACTGAACATGAACTCAACATTTTCTTGTGAACCACCATTACTGTTGGTCCCTAGTATCATTCTCAACTAGCTTGTCAAGCATGCACAACATAACATGATGTCCACACATTAGCATAGGTCGGAACACGACCAAACCCCTAACACACAGAATCTAGTTCAAGCTAATCCTGGCCCTTCACCCACCCTTCATCACTGCAAACACAAGCCGTGCCTTTTTTGATATATCTCGCTTATGGAAACCTGTGCCTTCATTGGCATCTCCAGCACACACCAGGACATCCCCCTGGGGCACACAATACATGAACTTGACCACCCCCACAGAATCGACTCACATTACATTGCCACCACATGCCATTATGCTTCCCACCACAACTGAAGTATCCCATATTCTCCCAGGAACAATGTATCAATGCAGCTGCCCTCATTATATTTATTACCACATTAACCCTGCCTAGTATACTCCAGCAGCAATTGCTGCCCTGCATTGACCCCGCTTTCACTACCGTCCCACATCTACATGTGGACTCAAAGGCAATTAAGCAGCCTTCAATGATTGTTTGCACCAACCTTGTGCTACACTACCTTGCGGTTACACGCCTAGCAGCCAATATTTGCCCGCACTTACTTATGCACAACTCATCATGTTCCCTTAGTACGACTAAACACTAGTGCCCCCCATCATGGGGCTCTTATCATATTTTTTGCTTTTTGTCTTAAGGCATCTCTTTGCCTTCATTATCATGCTTGGGGCGTTTTCTCCCCATATACAAATGTTTTCAATATTGTTTTTCATTCCTGCTTGCAGGCCACCCTGGAGGTGCCTGTGAAAAATCTTGTCTCTGGGCCAGCGGATGCATCTGTATGCACCTGCTGGGAATCCTCCACCCAGGCCCAGCCTCTGGTGTCAGCTGCAGAGACCACACCACATTACCATCTGCTGTTGCCATTCAGGACTATGTGATACCCCTGAAGGCCGGGATGGCGAGGCGTACATCCATCATACGTGATGATGTGCAGGCTTCACGTAGACTGCTTGCATGTCATCCCGATGAGGAATGCTGTCTCCTCAGCTGGCTTGCAACATTCCTGGCCCAGTTTGTGCTTTGTGGGCTGTTTACTAATGCAACCCCCTCCTCGTCTTCCTCCTCTGTGTGCCAGTCGTCCTCCAGAGCGCCTTCCGGCCCAGATACCACCAGGGCCCCCTGTGCACCAGTCCCACCCATATTGCCCAGTCTGGTGGAGTCAACATCCCTGCCCGAGTTGGTAGTTGAAGGTCAATCAGCTGAGGTGGTCACTGTGCCTACCCAGGCACCGACAGGGTCACTGGCAATGGAGGGACAGCGGGCACCCAGAAGCAGGGCATGGGCTGTACGCCCCAGGTATCATCATCAGACCGCAGGGCATACACATGAAGCAGGCACTGGGGCTTTGGCAGCAGCAGGCTTTAAGGAGGAGGCTACATGTCTCAAGGCCAACCATCGCAAGAGGACAGGTGCTCAGTGTGAGGCGGGAGGAAAACATGGACCTCAGACAAAGGATGTCTGGTGCTATGGGCAGCAAATAGAAGCAGAGAGGCAGTGGGCTCGGGAGGCAAGGGTTTTTATGGCCAGGGCTGAGTTTTCACTGTGTCGGGAAAGGAGGCAGACTGCCATCATGGAGGCCACTTGCAGGGAAGCGGAGGTGATAGAGACACATATGCTGGAGGCCCTTCAAGACCTCCCGGAAACAACGGAGGTCTGCCTGGGGGAAAAGGACGTGGCGCTGGACGATGCCCTGGTGTAGAGACTGAGCTAGATTGGGGATGAGGAGATAGACTAGCCTGCTGCCTGTGTTTATAGTTATTTAGGTGTAGGTTTCCTTCATAAATTTCTTATTTAAATCAGACTTTTTCGACATTCCTTCCCTTTTTTACAGTATATAGTTATTTAGGTGTCGCTTTCCTTTATTTATTTCTTATTTTCACCAGACTTGGTACATTCCTTCCCCTTTTTTACTGTACATAGCGATTTAGGCATAAGGATTATATTTTTACAAAATTTAACAATGGGCACCTTTATTTTTTATTTTTACATTTTTGCTGTACATATTTATTGAATATATATAATTTTGTTTGTTAAATTCCCTGCTTCGTGCAGTTCATTTGTGTGTCGGCCTGTTTGCTAGTTCTATTTTGAGCCAGTGCATCTTTCCATTGGAAGACATGTGTCTGGTTGCGCGCATGCTTGTGTATTGTTGTTTCTGGAATGGTTGCGGATGGCAGGATGCACATGTGCCTGACATGTGGGGGTATGTCCATCAGACAAATGGGTATGCACTGTCTAATGGGATTTCCATTGACCTGTGCTGCATCATTCTGTGTTTGGCATCATTGTGGTTGAGGTGGAGGGAGGTGGGCTAACTGTGGGAGAGTTTCATGGTCACCATCATAGCACATGACTTTGTTATTGCTGTGTAAACCACATGTCGTCCATACACCTTCAGCAGCATGTGGTATCACACAATGCCTTCTCTCAGGTTTTGATCAACCTCTACCACTGGAATGCAGTAGTGACATATTTTTGATATTCCAGAGTAGCTGCACAATGCACCACTCTCTGTGAGTCATGCTCTCTCTGACTGCCCTACCATCACCCATACATGGACCGGTCATGTGATAGTTCCCTGACAGGTATTTTGCCACCCAGAGCACTCACACTCAGGCTGTGACACGCCTGGCCACACACAGACACATACGCACTCACACACATCTTGGAGAGAAACTAGAGTTATATTCACTTATCCGCAAATCATTGGAGGACCAGCGGTTAGACCACTTAACTATTAAGCTAGCTGCTGGTAAATCAGTGGGCTTGTTCCTTCCCACCAATGATTTCCAATTTTCAATTTTTCTACACCCACTTGTAATCATGATAAATTTGGGGGAAATATGAAGAGATCTCTAAACCCCGTAGAGTGGAGGACAGTATTAATTGGCTGCCCACCAGCATGTAACACCCATACTGCATTCAGTGAAGAATATAATTTTTGGATGTTGGTTTACATGCTGGTAAAAAAAAGAATGACCTTGCAAAATCCACTCTATGAAGGCTATTCTCTAAAAAGTTGAACGTTTAACCCCTTCCTCATCCCATTCCCTTTCGGCCACCTGTGTGGGTTGTGGCCACTGGAAGGATTCTTGGGTGCATGGCTGTATTATGCTGTGGTGATTGTGGCCAGCTACTGGACTCTTGGGTGCATCGCCGTAGGCCATGCACCGAAGAGTCTGCCCACTGGCTTCAAGTACTGTAATAGTATGTGTACAGAAGTGGACAAGGTGTGTGGCAGCTGGCTTAATGGACTGCATCGAGATTCTTTGGTGTGTGACAGGCTGTGCAGTTGGTGCAAGTAATGTATTAGTATGTGTACAGGAGTGGATAGGGCCCCAGGTGGCTAGCTTATGTGTGTAGGATGTGACCACAGGGCAGATTCTTGGGTGCACTGCGGTATTATGCTGTTTTGCTTGTGGCCAGCTACTAGACTCTTGGGTGCATGAGCAAAGCCCATGCAACCAAGAGTCTGCCCACTGGTTGCAAGTACTGTAATAGTATGTGTACATAAGTGAACAGGGTGTGTGGCAGCTGGCTTATTGGACTGCCCTGAGTTTCTTGAGTGTATGACAGTCTGTGCAGTGGGTGCAATTAATGTAATAGTATGTGAACTGAAGTGGACAGTGCCTCAGGTGGCTGCCTTTTGTGTGTGGGTTGTGGCCACTGGGCATATTCTTGGGCGCTTGGCTATATTATGCTGTGGTGATTGTGGCCAGCTACTAGACTCTTGGGTGCATGGCCAGAGGCCATGCACCCAAGAGTCTGCCCACTAGCTGCAAGTACTTTAATAGTATGTGTACAGAAGTGGACAAGGTGTGTGGCAGCTGGCTTATTGGACTGCCCCGAGACAGTCTTCGGTGTGTGACAGTCTGTGCAGTTGGTGCAAGTAATGCAAAAGTATGTTTACAGAAGTGGACGGGGCCTCAGGCAGCTGGATCATTGTACCCAAGAGTCCGCCCACTGGTTGCAAGTAATGCAATAGTATGTGTACAGAAGTGGGTAGGCTCCAGGTGGCTAGCTTATGTGTGTGGGTTGTGACCACGGGGCAGATTCTTGGGTGCATTGCTGTATTATGCTGTTTTGATTGTGGCCAGCTACTAGACGCTTGGGTGCATTGGCAAAGCCCATGCACCCAAGAGTCTGCCCAATGGCTGAAAGTACTGTAATAGTATGTGTACAGAAGTGGACAGGGTGTGTGGCAGCTGGCTTATTGGACCTCCCCGAGATTCTTGAGTGTATGACAGTCTGTGCAGTGGGTGCAATTAATGTAATACTATGTGAACTGAAGTGGACAGTACCTCAGGTGGCTGCTTTTTGTGTGTGGGTTGTGGTCACTGGGCAGATTCCCAGGCGCTTGGCTATATTATGCTGTGGTGATTGTGGCCAGCTACTAGACTCTTGGGTGCATTCAGAGGCCATGTACCCAAGAATCTGCCCACTGGCTGCAAGTACTGTAATAGTATGTGTACAGAAGGGGACAAGGTGTGTGGCAGCTGGCTTATTGGACTGCCCCGAGATTCTTGAGGGTATGACAGTCTGCCCACTGGGTGCAAGTATGGTAATAGTATGTGTACAGAAGTGGACAGGGCCTCAGGCAGCTGGTTTATGTGTGTGGGTTGTGGCCATGGGAAGATTGTTGGATGCATGGCTGTATTATGCTGTGGTGGTTGTAGCCAGCTACTAGATTCTTGGGTCCATGAGTCTGCCCACTGGCTGGATGCATTGTAATAGTATGTGTACAGAAGTGGACTGACTCTTGGTCACTTGTCTTATGTGTGTGAAGTCTGTACATTGGGTGGAAGCACTGCAATAGTATATCTAAAGAGGTGGACAGTGTCTTGGGTGCCTGTATTGTGTGTGTTTGGGTTGTGGGCAGTGGCAAGATTCTTGGGTGCATGGGTGCATTATGCTGCAATGGTTGTGGCCTGTCCTAGAGCCTTGGGTGCATAGCTGTATTAGGCTATGATGCTTGTGGGCTGCCCTTAGAACTTTGGGTGCATGACAGTCAGTCCACTGGTTGCAGGAAGAGTCATTGTATGTGTACAGAAGTGGATAGGGACTCGGGTGTCTGGATTATGTGTGTAGGTTGTGGGCACTGGACAGATTGTTGGGTGCCTGGCCGTATTATGCTGTGGTTGTTGTTGTCGAGGCCCTAGACATTTGGGTGCATGGCCAGAGGCTGCAGGCCATAGGCCATACACCCAAGAGTCTAGGGACTGGCCACAACCACCACAGCATAATACGGCCATGCACCCAAGAATATGACACTGGCATATGGATTTCACACACATGTGTATAGAAATGCAATTTGCTGATTAGAAAGAAGCAGAAGCATGACACTATATTGTATACTCACTGTATATATTGTTGAGACACTTTGTACCTTTTTTGAACTCAGTGATAGAAAACCTTTGAAGTGGCAAAAGCACAATTGAATATTGTGGCACTGGTCAAATATTTTCTGTGTTGCATATGGAAATGCAGGCAAAATCTTTGTTTCATTGTCTGTGATAAAAAAAGAACATAACATGTTAGGGAAGGCACTTCATAATGTCTTATTGTACTCAATTTCAGACATGTATGTACTTTGTGGATGTTCATAATTAGAACATTACAAGTACTATTCTTCAAACAAGTGTACTGTGCAATGTGCCCAGTTCCTGTGTATGTTTTCATAATCATTGGGTCTGTGGGAAAGAAATCCATGCAGGAAATCTTTTTTTTAATTTAAATGTTGTGTGTGTTTTGCTTTTTGGAAGTGGTGGTGATATGGTCGCAGTTAGATACCACTTGGCATAGTCTAATTGTTTATCTGTTTCCTCTTTTTAACAGTATCTGTGTATGCTTTTTAATTGCCTTTGGTGTTTTCTAAGTACTTTACTATTGCAAACTAATATTGCTGTATTCTGGGGGCACTTAGATACTTGTTGGTGTATTGTAATAGTTTGAAAGTTGTACAGGGTGTGTTTTTTAGCAGTTTAACTGCTGGAAGTAACATTGTCGTACTGTGGGTGTACTAAGATACCAGTTGGTGTATTCTGGTTGTTGATACTTAATAAGTCTTGAAGGGTTTCCTCAGAAGAACTTTCATTTTTGCTGGTGGATTTTAAATTGTGTAGTAATGGGAAGTAATATTGCAGTATTATGGTTGCAGTTAGATATCAGTTGTCGTAGTCTAACTGTTCACAGTTTCACCGTTTTGCAGAGTATGTTTTAAAGCACCTTCATTCTTGTTGGCGGATTTCCATCTTCCACCATTGCAGTATTATGGGTTTAGTTGCATGCAGTTGTGTATTTATTGTAGTGGTATGGGCATAGTTAGACAGATGTTGCCCTATTCTAACAGTTGGTCGTTTTACAGGTCTTTGAGGACAGTTTGTAGACCCTCATACTCAGTACTTTTGTTTTTAAGTACTATGGGTGAAATAATATTTGTGTGTGTTTTCAACAGTTGTTGTTTCTGTGATTATAATCATTGGGTCATTGTGAAAAAAAACTGTATAGCAGTACATGCATTTTTCCACATGTATGAAATCTGGAAGATTTCATTTATACATATGTTTTTGTTTTCCAGTACTTGCATTAAGTAAATTAGAAATTCTTGTGGATCTTCTTGTGTGTGTATAGTGAATCTCACCATTTGTTTGAAGAGGTACTTCTCTTTGTTTGTGCAGTTGGATATGCATTTGCCTTTTCACTACATCCTTCTGTGGTTTTGCAAATTGATTGAGTAGCAGCTGCTTACAATTTTTTTAATCACTTATAAGTTGTGTGTTTTCACTAGTTTTCTTTTACCAAGTTTTCATTTTTGAGGAACAGGATACATTTTGAGATGGGGTGTGTAGAGTGCACATAGTCTGTTGTACTTTACGATGCAAGGAATGCCATCCTTGACTTTGCTTGCATCAAAATTGACTAGAAATAGTCCTTCAAGTATACGTAGGTGTGACAGTGCTATGTAATTTATGCCTTCTTTAAAGATTGTGCTGTCAATGTCAATGAATGATTGATCTAGGGTTACACCATGCGATTTGTGAATAGTGACTGCATATGCAAGACACAGAGGGTGTCATTCCGAGTTGGGCAGTAAGGGATACCAGGCACCGGTAAGGAGAACAGTGCAGGTAAACCCTTACCACCCAATTCCGAGGTCCCTTAGCGGGAACCGTAAAGGACGTGTGGTTTGACCACATGTCCTTTACGGGTCCCGCTAAGGGACCAGGGTGCTAATAACGGGCCTGCTATTAGCGGGCCCGTTATTAGCGCCTTCCCCATTCCCATTGAGCCCTATCGAGGCTCAAATGGGAATGGGAAAAGGTTGGTTGAATGGGGCCTTACCGGTTCCTCCAGGGTCTGAATGCCCCGGTAAGTCCCCATTCAACCAGACCGGAACAGGACCCGGTATGGGAGGCAGCCATTGTCCTAATAGCACCATGGCTACCGCCCAACTCGGAATGACCCCCATAGAAAACTGTTCTCTGCGCACATACATGTCTTTGAAAAGAAGGAATCGGGCTGTTGAGCGTCCTATCCTTTGAACTTCTGAAAGTTTGCCAAAGTGGATGTTGACAAATGGAATGCTGTTGTCACCTGTGTATGTCTGGAAGTCAACAACTGTACCAAATGATCCAGTAACTAAACCTTGCTACACGTCGAGGTTATGCTTTCGCATTACTCTACAGTTATACACAATGTTAACATTTTCTCCAAACAAGCTGTGTTAGAGATCGAGTTTTCTAAGCTATTTAGTTGTGCTGTTGCTTGTTGGCATATAGGCACTGTCATACAATGCACGTCCAGTTTGTCTGTGGAGTACATTTGCAGTATTGGTTGCATTTCTTTTTTCAACATTCTTTCATTGAATTGTGCACAACTTGCCAGGTTTGGCATTAAGAACATACATTTTACAATTTTGTGTGCTACTTGTTCCATGACATCAGTAGCAGATGTGTTATGCCCATATGGATGAGTCTGCTATTTAAGACTGTGCTTCCTTAGAAAACGCACCAATCCGAATGCTGTTCAAAATGTTAGCATAGAAAAGGTCTTCAGACTGACACATGTTTTCAGTTAGTTTTCTGTATTGGAAATGTTGCCAGAGATTTACATTTCCTATGCTGCCAAGTGTGCTAGGGCACAGTATATGTCCTAAGGTTTTAAAAGTAGGTTCACCTTTCACTGGTGTTATTTGAGGAAGATCTCCAAAAACAATAACTTTTTTTCCTCCAAAGAGTTATTTGTAGTTCAATTTGAGGACCTCTTGAAATCTGAGGTGTATCAAAGGCAACATTAGGTTGGAGACCATGCTCACCTCATCTATTAGGAGCATTTTCATTTTTTTCAAAATTCTGCATAGCTCCATAGCAGCTTCTGCTGAAAGTTTGTAGTAGTCTAATTTGTTCTGGTCTTCTACTGGAATTGGTGTAACATAACACCACCTATGTTGTAGGCAGGTACACCTGTGCGGGCAGTTACAACAGCTGAAAGCTTGTTGTTTGTCAATTGTTGGAGGAACTTGCTGATGATTTTTATTAAGAATGTTTTGACTGAACCAGCTTCACCACTTACATACAGGAGTACAGGTTTATAGTTTTGACATGAAAAGTTTTAGTTTTGTGCTGCACACAATGTTCAATTTCTTAAGTTACTTCAGGGAAAATGCTACGCTGTTCATCATTCAGTTGTGATTTCAGTAGAGCAAAGTTTCTTCAGATTCCTCATAGTGACAAATGATGTTTTCTACTTCAGTCATGGCGAATTCTGCCTCATTTACTGTTGTGATCTTGGCGATCCGCCTTGATGGTCGTGCAGTTATAAACTACCTCCGTCCCCAAGTACCGCTCGAGCAGATAAAAAATATACTGCTCTAGCAATCTTTGAGGCCACAGGTGATGAGTGGCGTCGTCAGATACCGGGAACACCGGAAGGACCCCTGAGTGCTGTAAGGCAAAGGTTAGGATCAGGTACGCTTTGAACAAGAATGGCAGTGCAAGCAGACAAGGAAAAATGACAAAGCTTACCCTGGGGATGATAGAACCGGTGGGAAACCTGAATAGACAACAAGGGAAGACCAACAGCAGGCTGGGATGTGCTGCAGTTCCTCCAACTCACACCTGCAGCCAGAGCGTGACCAGAGAGCAAGAAGGTCCAGGTGGTTATTAGTTTGCCAAGACAGAAGGGTGATCCAGAGCAATTCCAGGGCCAGAAAGGGGGGTCAAGAGTTCCAAGGGTCCAGAAGATACGTCGAATCCAAAGGGAAATCCAAGTCCAAATAACGTTCCGTGGTCGAGTTCCAAACTGTAGCTAGAAGCAAAAGGGTAATGCCGAACAGGTCTCAGGTAGGAACAGCTGTGAAGCGCTGAGTTCTTCCTCTCGGCTCCTTTTGAAGGGAAGCTAGGTCACGTGACAGGGCACGTGACCGCACAGGAGCGTCACGTGAGGCCGGACGCCATCAGTGATTGGTGTTTGTCCAACGTGGAAGCCGGCGTCGGCTGCAGACGAAGAACCCGTGACTAGTCACGTGCTCGTCTGAGCGAGACGCGATCGGGTTCTCCCGAGCGCGGGAGCTGGAGCCGACGACTCCGGAGCCGTCGGGCGTGGATGAGACGCCAGGGCAAGTGCCAACACGGAAACGGGCGGAAGGAGGTGGTTCTGACCCCTCTGACATCCCGCCTGCCGTGTCTTCCCTGTTGGTGTGGGTGGTGGGTATGGGAACGGATGGTGCCGGGTAAGTGTCGGGAGGAGGGCACGATTGAGGACGTGACATTTACTACGAGTGGCTCTCCAAGTCATTCTTGGTTTCCTGTAAGAGAAGGTTGACTGCTCTCTGGAGTGTCTACATTTGACCCTCGCCCAAAACTCTCTCTGGCAAACCCATTGGCAAGGTGGAGTCAGGTCTCGGCTCTCTAGAGCCTGACATCCTCTTCAAAAGCCCTCATGGGGCCAGTCCTGGCACCTATACGCCAGGCTCATACACCATGAAAAACAATGTGGTTGGGAACCTCTTTATTGTATTGTCAGCCAACATGGAGGCATCCACATATCTTGGTTCCTAAGAACCAAGCTATGCGGTGTAGTGTTTTGGGTGTGGTAGCCTAGGGACTACTTTACCTGGACTATTTTGTTGGGGCTATTTGAACCACACCCGAGCAAGACAACACGCTTCGCATTACTTTGCAGCTTGCAACGTGATGCTCACCATGTCCAGCTATTCCCTCGAACCTCGGAGAAGCAGAACCTGCAAGGAGACAAAAGGAACATCATTAGCAGCAGCATCTTACCTGCAGTCTTCATCTTTAAACACTCGCAGCTACTGAGAACAGCTTCCTCGAATCTGCACGCCTACTGGACAGAACGACCTGAAAGAGGAAGATAGAGGCAACATTAAAGAAAGCAGTAGAGACATTTACAAATTACAAATTGCTCAAAAGGCTTACCTGGCTGGTCGCCTCTCGGCTGGCACCACTCCGGACATTCCACTCGCGCTGAAGAACACCTCAACCTACAAGGAAGGAAAACAGAGGTTGGCAAAGGCAAGACTTTGCAGCGCTACGCATAGCGGTTACTTACCGAATCATAGAGCTCTTAATGCACCATAATTGACCAGCGGGGTTCAACCAAGCATACCCAAGGGAGATAAAAGAGACATTTTAAACAAAGAATGGCATGCAGGATAGCAACAAAACTAAAGCACAGCAATAAGACCTACCTGAACAATATCAAACGGGCCGGTGTCAGTGAAGTAACTGAACCGCACTCGCCCATGAAAGACAACGCACCCCTGCAAAGAAGGCAGGACAGAGAGCATGCCTAATTCTACCACAAGGTGAGGAGAGGGTGCCAGAGGGACTGAAATCATACGGGGAAGGAGGGAGGCTACTTACCCCAGTCGGTCAGTCTTCAACACAGTCTTCCTGTATTTTCAGGCAGAACCTTCCCCGCAGACCACATCAGGGCAAAGCTGAGAAGCATACCAGTGAGTAACCCGCCTGGGTGGCGTCCCTGTGGATACCAGGTGAGTGTAACAGAACGCGAAGCCTACCATAACAAATCCACCTGGGCCCCATGGAAACATCAGAAATGGACCAATTGGCCCAATTACTA
This sequence comes from Ambystoma mexicanum, assembly GCF_040938575.1. Lineage (NCBI taxonomy): Eukaryota > Metazoa > Chordata > Amphibia > Caudata > Ambystomatidae > Ambystoma > Ambystoma mexicanum. The sequence goes on from NC_090922.1 coordinate 947,226,886, forward strand.
GGAGAGCTTCGTGCTGAGGTTCATTCTGCTTGACCAGAGACTAATGGCCTCGGGAGAGACCTAATAGTGACCAAAGAATGCTCTGAAGAGATTAGCAGGTAATACTTGCAATCACAGGCAGGACAGACACCTCTACATGGAAGCAATACAACGATGCAAAACCCTGCCATACCACATACTCCGGTACAGATCACGTTACCTGGAACAGTGCCCCTGGCACCACCAGAAAGGTTCTCAGGCGACCCACGGAAGTATGCGGCATTCATCAATCAGTGGCGCCTTCATTTTCTTTGTAGGCCTGGAGCATTTCCAAACGACTAAGCTTGGTAGCTTTTGTCTTATCATACCTGAATGGTAGTGCAGAAGATTGGTCGGTGCGGTTGGTAACCCATGACGATCCTCAATTACATGACTTTTGGGGGTTCCAGAGAGAAACGGAAAAACATTTTGCTCGCCATACCTATACCCAGGAACAAGCAGTGGACAATGAACTGGACTTGTTAACGTACATTGCTACCTTCAACAAACTGCTTGCCGAAGCTAGGTGGCCAGAAGACAAAAGAACCACGTTATTCCATCGAGGCTTACGAAGCGAATTAACGGACGTCTTAGCCTAGGTGGTTGTGCAGCTAGACCACCGGTTGCAGGACCGAAAGGCAGAACGGTCTGAGACGGACCCTCGGACCATGTATGTTCGACCAAGGGAAAACACACCCTGTGTACCTGAAAATGCTGTAGAACCCATGCAGATTAGAGGGACACGGCCTCCACTAACACAACAAGAGCGGGACAAAAGAAGACAATAACAGCTTTATTTGTATTGTGGGAAATCAGAACATTTCCTGAAGGACTGTCCAGTAAAACCCCTTAAGAAGAACAGTTGGGGCCACAGAGAAGGATGAAGCTAAGGAATCAGAAAACTACCAAGCTCGACAAACGTAGAGGTCAGTTTGTCGAGTGAGAAGAAAGAGTTGTTGACCTCGCACTTTGCAATACCAGTGATCTTAATTAACCACCAACAATCATCAGGAATGCATGCCGTTGAAGCATACATCGATAGCGGAGCAGTTGGAAATTATATTGATCAAGAACTGGCAGCAGAGATGGGGCTTCCTTTGTGCTCTAAGCCAACTATGGACAAGGTAACCACCGTGGATGGGACAGAAATTGCTTCCGGACCGGTAACCCAGTGCACATTGTGGGTAACCTTGCTGTGCCAGGATGGACATCGGGAGTCTATTTCATTCGATCTCATCAAGGCACCTCAGTTCAGGCTAATACTTGGGATGCCATGGTTGGTTGCTGACAACCCTTTGATAGACTGGCGGGCACGAAAATTAACCTTCCCCGGTGACTGCTCCCCTGCCTGCTATTACCAAGAGGAGAAACCCGACGTCTGTATCCCCATGACTCCCGGAGCGACAGTATCAACCCTGGGAGAAACTAATACCTTGCCAAGTGAATACCATGATTTCCAGGATGTTTTCCGAAAGGACCAGGCCAATACATTGCCACCGCACAGGCCCTATCACTGTCAGATCGACCTTGTTCCTGGTGCACAAATCCCTTGCAGCAGGATCTACGCTCTCGCAGAACCAGAAAACCTTCATTTGAAATCCTATTTAGACCAGTACCTTGCAAACGGATTTATCCATCCTTCGAAGTTCCCCGCAGCCAGTCCTTTGTTCTTCATACTGAAAAAGGAAGGAGGCTTGAGAACCTGTATTGACTACCACGCATTGAACCAGATCACCGTAAAGAACCGCTACCCCTTGCCACTTATCCCTGAAATGCTAGACCAAGTTAAAGATGCCCAGATTTATACCAAATTGGACCTTCGAGGAGCGTACCACCTGGTCTGAGTCAGAAAAGGAGATGAATGGAAAACTGCCTTCCGTACTAAGTATGGCTTGTTTGAATATCAAGTCATGCCCTTCGGGTTATGCAACGCTCCTGCGGCATTCCAATATTTCATGAATGACGTCTTAAGGGAGTTAATTGATGTGTGCGCCTTAGTGTACATAGATGACATTTTAGCATACTCAGCCTCAGAACAAGATCATGTCAGGCACGTTCATTCAGTCCTCACTAAGCTCAGTCAACATCGCTTGATTGCAAACCTTGAAAAATGCTTTTTTCACATCACTGAAGTAGAAGTTCTTGGTTTTATCCTTACTCCAGGAGGAATCAGAATGGACGTGCACAAGGTAGATGCAATTCTGAAATGGCCTTCACCGGTGTCTCTGAAAGGGGTTCAAAGCATGCTGGGCTTTGCGAACTTCTACCGCCGGTTCATCCCAGACTTCTCTCAGGTTATGCACCAAATCACAGTACTATTACAAAAAAACAATAAAAAGTTTGCTTGGACCGAAGAAGCAGAAAAAGCCTTTCAGGAACTTAAACAAAGGTTTACCTCCGCTCTAATCCTGCGACATCCTCGTCCAGACCTCCCTTATGTCAATGAAACTGATGCGTCCAGTCTCGCAATGGGGGCTGTCCTTTCACAGAGAGACCCGGAGACCGGCCAGCGACATCCTGTGACCTTCTGGTCGAAAAAGTTCTCACCTCCAGAGATTAATTATGCCATCATGGATAAGGAACTCCTGGCTATCAAATCTGCCTTTAAAGCGTGGAGGCACTACCTTCTGGGGGCCAGAGATACCATTACAGTCATCACAGACCACCGAAACCTGCAATATCTCAAAACAGCCAAGGACTAGTCCTCGCGCCAATTACGGTGGGCCCTTTTCTTCGCTGAATATGATTATGTAATCACATTTTGACCAGGAGTCAGAAACGGAAAGGCGGATGCCTTATCTCACATGGGCATAGATGAAATAGTATATACAACTCCAGACCCAGTACCTATTATACCTGAAGACAAACTCTTGGGTATCACGACAGCCTTAACACAAGCAGAACTACGAAAAGAAATCCAACGGACAATGAATCCTGATGCCTACCTCGCATGGCAAACTCAAGGAGAACAATATACCATCAAGGACCATCTACCCTTTTATAGGGATCGCCTATATGTACCCAAGAAGGAATTACAACAGCATATTATTTCAAACTATCATGAATCACTGATCGCAGGGCATCCTGGGATTGCCAAAACCCTAGCTAAGGTGAAAGAGAACTTTTGGTGGCCTACCTGGCATAAGGACATCATTCAGTAGATTCAGTCCTGCAGTGTCTGCACACAAAATAAATCACAGAAACAAAAACCATCTGGTCTCATACAACCATTGGACATTCCTCCAGTTCCATGGCACACTCTTTCCCTTGACTTCATCACGGATCTACCTCCAAGCCAAGGGTTCAACACCATCCTTGTAGTTGTGGACTTATTCTCAAAGATGCCCATTTTATTCCTCTCAAAAGCCTCCCGGATGCAGCCATTTTAGGAAAAGTGTTCCTGGAGGGCGTAGTTAAGCTACATGGCTTCCCTTTGGTTCTGGTCTCTGATCGAGGCAGCCAGTTTGTTTCAAACTTCTGGAAAAAATGTTGTGCAATGGTGCAGATCGACATTCGGCTATCTACCAGTCGCCATCCCCAAACGGATGGCTAAACGGAGAGAACCAATCAGACACTCAAGCAATATTTACGGTGCATGCTGCACCACGAACAAAGGAATTGGAAACACCTACTATGGATAGCCGAATATGCATATAACAATTCTTTGCATTCAAGCACGGGACAAACGCCCTTCTATACCCTTTTTGGCAGACATCCACGTACCTCTGAACTAGACCTTCCAGCCAGCTTGGAAATGCCAGCGGTAAAGACACTACACACAACCATTATTCAGGCTTTCAAAAGGGCCAAGGAACACCTTATTCCTGCCAAAGAAAAACAAAAGAGGTTCACCGGAAAACACTGGAAAAAGGCCCCTGATTATCAAGTAGAAGACAAAGTTTGGGTAGCCGCTAATTTTCGTACCCATCAAGGGAACTGGAGCTTTCATCCCAGATTCTTAGGACCCTATACCATTAAGGCAATTATCAACCCAGCAGCCGTGAAACTGGATTCACCACCTAATCTACACATCCACCCGGTATTCCATGTGTCCCTCCTGAAACCAATGCAACCCGGCACACGGATTGGGACACCACCTAAACCAATACTTGTTGACGGAGAACCAGAATTCGAAGTCAAAGATATCTTGGACTCTAAATACTCTAGGACCAAGCTATATTATCTTGTCAATTGGAAAGGATTTGTACCACACGATAGATCCTGGGAAACACTCGCAGCTACTGAAAACAGCTTCCTCGAATCTGCACGGCTCCCGGACAGAACGACCTGAAAGAGGAAGATAGAGGCAGCATTAAAGAAAGCAGTAGAGACATTTACAAATTACGAACTGCTCAAAAGGCTTACCTGGCTGGTCGCCTCTCGGCTGGCACCACTCCGGACATTCCACTCAAGCTGAAGAACACCACGACCTACAAGGAAGGAAAACACAGGTTAGCAAAGGCAAGACATTGCATCGCTGTGCATAGCACTTACTTACTGCATCATAGCGCTCTTAATGCGCCATCATTTACCAGCGGGGCTCAACCAAGCCAGTTCACTGCGCTGAAGCTCTGCATACCTAAGGGAGAAAAAAGAGACATTTTAAACAAAGAAAGGCATGCAGGATAGCAACAAAACTAAAGAACGCAATAAGACATACCTGAACAATATCAAACGGGCCGGAGTCAGTGAAGTAACTGGACCGCACTCGCCCATGAAATACAATGCGCCCCTGCAAAGAAGGCAGGACGGAGAGCACGCCTAATTCTACCACAAGATGAGGAGAGGGCGCCAGAGGGACTGAAATCATACGGGGGTGGAGGGAGGCTACTTACCCCAGTTGGTCAGTCTTGAACACAGTCCTCCTGTATTTTCAGGCAGAACCTTCCCCGCAGACCACATCAGGGCAAAGCTGAGCAGCATACCAGCAAGTAAACCGGCTGGGTGGCGTCCCTGTGGATACCAGGTGAGCGTAACAACATTTAGTTGTGCTTGAAGTTCTTCCTCTTGTTGGCGTTCATTGTCCAACATGTTTTTGTATTGTTTGAAATTTATATCTGTTATAATGCTTTCACTAGCATTGAAAGTATTTTTTTAGGTGGCATGCGTGTCCAATACATCTTCTTCTTTTCTCCATGGTTTAAAATTTTGCAGTAGGGACGATGTAGTAAAGTTCTCTATATTGAATGTTTAAATGATAGCTTCATATGATTAATGAGGCTGCTTTGGGTAAAATTACTCAGGCTACCCTCACAACTTTTGACTATGTATTTACCTTTTTTTTCATCTGGTTTAATATTATTTTTTTATGAGAGGTTTTGGGCTATGTGGTATAACACATTGGGCCTCATTACAACCCTGGTTGGTAATTCCGACATTGCCGTACCCGGTAATTCCTGCATTGCCAGGTGCCAGTACCTGTCAGTCCCCATTCCCCTTTGAGCCCCATATGGCTCAATGGGAATTAGGACGTCGTATGCACCGGCATCTTCAGTGACAGTGGTGGTGCTTCTGGTATGCTGCTCTCGCGGGTGCCGCTCTGTCCACCAGGCCAAACCTGGTGGGCTGACAGGCGCCCATGAGCATAGCTCGTAGTATGGTGGTCCGGGAACTACAGTACCGGCATGCTTACCGGTACTGTAGTTACCGGACCGCCATGCTGATAATAAGGCCCATTGTTTCCAAAGCAGTGCTTTGTGTCCAATATATTGTTTTTCAAAATGTCCTGGCTGTTGGGATTGTTTTTGGATATTGTTACTATGTCCTGTCTTGGTACAGTTTGAGAAATCTTTTTCTCGATGCAGCATGACCACTTAAACAGACTATGTTTTCAGATTTCCCATATAAGGCTGTTCTGGTCAAACGGTCTGCGGCTTCGTAGCAACTACATTCTCCATGATAGAGCATTTTTATGTCAAAAATGTACAATTTTTGTAACAGTGTTTTGTCAGATGATATGTCATCCCAGAGGTCTTTCAGCTCTGTTCTCTCGATTTGGTTGAGTAGGCTGCGACATAGCATGCAACTGCAGTGGAATTGTGGAAGTGGATCATCTCCATGCTCAGGTCCAACCACTCTGGTGGGGGTGTAGCCTTATCTTCCCTGAGTGGATTCCTGCCTCTGTCACTCCTACGCAGACCTACTCCTCTTTTGAATGCCTCGTCTGCAGGCCCTCACTCTCCCCTAGCCATTCCCTTACTGTGGCTACTATCTATCGGCCACCTGGTCAGATTTCTTCCTTCCTCTCTGAGTGGGCGGACCACTCCTCCTCATGCCTGGCCTCAACCACACAACTCCTCCTTCTTGGAGACTTCAACATCTACCTGGATGCCTCCTGTCCCCCCTCCGGACTCTTTCGTGATCTCTGCGACTCTCTCTCACTCACCATTCTCCCCTCTGGCCTGACTCATTCTGCAGGCACACTCTCGATGTACTGATCTCCTCAGACCTTCCCCTCTCTGTCCCTCTCTCCACTCCTCTCTCCTGGAGTGATCACTTTCTCCTATCCTCCCACCTCACCCGCCCTACCCCTCAGGCCAAGCCACCTCCATCACTGCCACCCACCTTCTCGGTCATCCGACCCATGCAGCGCATGTCAATTGAGGCTTTCGCTGCCACCTTCTCACCTCCTCCTCCCCCTTTGGCTGACTCTCACCCTGAAACAGCCCTCTCCACTCTCCACTCTTCTATATCTGATACTCTTGATATCCTTGCCCCTGTCATGAGAATCTGCCTGAAGCCCAAAGCCAATTGTAACTTGTTGGGTGTCCTGACCCACGTTTGAGCTATCATGCTGCAACATTTGGTGCTGTGGGCTTAGAAAATCCAAGATGGCCAGAAAGCCCACAAGTGCGCCAGAATCCAGGAGAACCACGCAGTTTGTGCGCACACCAAAATGGTTACCTAACTTGCCACCCACCAGTGTAAAGAAAGATCTTTGTTAACAAAATCCACTGTTACTGATGTCAAAAAGTTGCTGAAATCGTGACTCATTGGACCACTTTAAAGATTCAACCCTTTTGTGGGGTTCCACATAACCATCTTACTGTAAGGAGCCCCATCAAAACAATGTTAAGCAAGGATTATTTACTACCATGTAAGAACCATTCCTGTTTGAAATGCATTAATCCAAGAAAGATCCCAAAATTGCATGCAGTACCAACAAAATCCTCAAGCCGGCGCTAGCGGTCTAAACTCTGACAGGAGAACTGAGTGCAGTTGCTGACAAAGGGATTTGACTCAGCTGACTTCAAAGGCTGCATTTTAATTAAAAATTAGCCACCTGCTGTTCCCAGAGGCCTGAAGCCTGGGAAACCCTCTCACCTCCAGAGATTCACACCAGGAGTTAGAATCTCACATGACCTCTTGATTGATAGAAGGCAGACTGGCTGGGAGCCTCCTGGAGACCACACAATAGGCTCTTGCAATTGAATAGGATATGTTGATTTTGACTGTTTCCTGTCAACAAAGGCCTGCCTGCCAGAAGACACATGTGACTCACCCACCCAAGTCTTGGAGGCGGACTCCAACACTCTGAGAACTGAATTGAAAGCAAAATATATATTTACAGAAACACTGATAACTCTTTGTAATCAAATGACAGAAATGTATAACTTTGAGAGCCTTAATTTAAAAAATGTACCTTCAATTCAAGCCCAAACTCCAATTTGTGTGATGTTCTGGGGCAAAACCCCGCTATTTATGTATACTACAGACTCTGTGTTTAAGCTAGAGACATGTTCATTTACTGGAGTATGTATGGACAGGCCGTGTACATGTGTACAAATCTGGAGAAAAATCCGATGTTGCAAAACCACTAAAAAGCACAAAATATTGCCATTTCTGAATGCAAGCCCCCAGGAAGAGCAGAGTTTGAACAGGGGCTACCATCAGTAAATGCATGATGGGTGCATGTAATTTCAAACCACTGTGTATCTATGAAGTGTGCATTTTGATCAAATAAAGATTTTGTGGGCAAACTGACCAGGGGAGGATCCTCTGACCCATAAAACCTACAGCATCACTCTGACTCACAGTTCCTTCCCCAATCATGGGAGAGGGGAGAATTGGGCCAATGGGCAGTTGAGAGAGGGGCTGGCTAGTGATGCTGCACACACACCCACTTTCAAAACACATAAAAGCAGACAGTCAGGACAGATAGGGACATTCAATTCTATTTGCTGCAACGCGCTCTGCCGGACCACACAACATCCAGAAGATACCAGATTCAACACTTAGACTTTAAAACTCCAAAGAACTTGATTCAGAACTCAAAGCAAGGGCCTAAACCCACAAACTGAGAACTCTTCTCAGTGGGCCTCAGCATCCAGCAAACCTAACAGCGATAGCAGCATCCAGGAGCCGTGCAGATCAGCGCTGGGTCCAGAGAAAGCTGTGCAGAAAGATCCAGAAGCAGTGCTGTACCCAGAGAAAGCAGAGCAGTATCCAGAACCAGAGGCAGAGCAGAGCTGACCCAGACCGCAGTCCGCAGAACCAGAGAGCTGACCCAGACGCTGTGCGCAGAGACCGTCCGTGGCGAGTGAAGAAAACCTGACCAGATCTGTGGCGAGGCCCATTCTATTTCTAAATATATTGTGAGTACCTAGCAGAACTGTGCAGAACCAATCTCTTAGTTAAAATAATATAATTCAATCTTTTTTAATCTAACCAGAACTGTCTCCTAACTGTCGCCTGTCATTTGCAAAGCTGTCACCTGTCATTTCTAGTTGCTAGCTGTAACTTGTCACTTTGAACTTTTAAAATTTCAAATCTGAAAAACGACCTTTACCATATCGCTCATATCTCCGTGACCGTTTGTCTTAGAGACTTGCAGTAACTTTCCTCTGAAAGCTGGGAATCTTGGCTTTTCAACGAACCTAGAACCGCATTCCTATTCCCTATACTTTTGCTGCAATCGCGAAAAACACACTCGCGAATTTGCCGCGATTTGCAAATTTCTCCACGTGTGAAAACAGCAGCTTCCTTGCTTTCATTTGCCAAAAATTTGTTTAACCTGCCAATCATTCCTAGAACATTGCTAAAGTAAGCCTGAACTAATTTAAACCAACTAATCCTCAACCTGAACCTCCAGAGGGAATTAGAATCATTTTAGCACATTTTCCAATATATCGCTATCACATATAAAAGCATTTTGGGCCTGTGTTTCAAACTTCTGTAGTCTAAGCTTGCTGGGGTGAACGGGATTACATTTGATTGCATTTCTGAGAACCGTGTGCTTTCCTTCCATTTCCTTGCATTGCATAAAGGGGGGAGGGGATTGCCAGAGAAAAGTGATTACATTGTTTTGTTGAAATCATATTGAGTATTTTCTGTATTGCATTTTCATTCAACATTACATCCATCTGAACTTATATAGAGCATTCTCTATCACCTTATTCTTCTGTTCCTATTCACAAGTGTGCTAGTGCCAGACTATCCATTATTGATTACTGCGCAGATTAAGTGTGATATTCAATTATTAATTATTATAAAGTGTGATATATATATCTATTGTTTAAATTATCAAATAAACCTTTTAAACTTGCAAAACAGAACTACTTCTTGGCTCAGTGGGGTCAGGGGGATTCCAAGAGAGGGGTGTTATATAGGGGTAGTCATCCAGAATGCATGAACTGGACATAAAGATATATCAATAAGGGTTTCCATTCAGTATCCCAGACAAGGCATTGACTTAGCTGTAGTGTTGAATTGAATCCTCTTACAAACTCTTGGTATGAGTCAGACCTTGTCACCCTAAAACACAAGTGAAGTGTAGCTGAGAGGAAATGGCATTCTTCATGCTCATCCTCTGACAAACTGGCCTGCCGCCTGCTGCAAAGGCAATGACGGCTCTCCGTCCTCACCAAGAAGAGAGCTCATATCCAAGCTTGCATCCCTGCGGCATCTAACAACTCAGCTGAACTCTTTAAAATCTGCACTGGCCAATACTGCCGCAGTCTCTACCTCTCCTGTCCCTTCCCAGGCCCTCTGCACAGCACTGGCTTCTTGCTTCATTTCAAAAACTCAGGACATCCTGTCCTCACTCTCCTCCTATCGCCTCCCTCCATTCCTTCTGGCCCTTCTGCAGCCACCCCCATCCCTCCTTCTCTGCCTTTCCCCTTTGCTCTGCAGACAAGTCCAATCAATGAAAGTCTTGTCGAAATAGGTTCATCCCTGTTCCTCCAAAACTATCAAGGAGCACATCGGCTCCCTGGCTCCTGCCCTGGCTGATTTCTGCAATCACTCCTTCACCACTGGAGTCTTCCCATCCCCCCTGAAGCACTCCCTTGTACACCCTCGTCTTAATAAACCTTCTGCTGACCCCTCCTGCCCAGCTAACTATCGCCCCATCACCATCACTCCCTTCATGGGCAAGCTCCTGGAGAAACTGGCCATCTCCCAGCTCAATCTCCACACTGAATCTGTTGGTTGTCTTCATGACCATCTGTCTGGCTTCAGATACTGCTCTCCTGAACATCTGTGAAGACCTGCTCTCCAACATTGACACCAACACCCCATTTGTCCTCATCTTGCTTGATCTCTCTTCTGCCTTCGATACTGTCAACCATTCCATCCTGCTCAACCGTCTCCATGATAACCTGGGTATCACTGGTCAGGTTCTGGCGTGGCTGAACTCTTTCCTCTCCGACCGACCCTCCCAGGTCCAACTTGGGCTCTTCCTCTCTGATATCTTTTTCTCTATATGTGGTGTCCCCCAGGGATCTAACCACTCTCCCTGGCTGTTCAACCAATACCTGGCACTCCTTACCCACTGCATCGCCACTCTCTGCCCCAACTTTCATTGCTATACAGACGATACCCACCTCATTTTCAAGCTACCCTCGGCCGGCCTCCTCCTCGCCTTCCCTCATCTCTGACTGTCTCCTATCCAGGAGTGGTCTGCCGCCAATAACCTCTTCCTTAATGCCAGTAAGACTGAGATTATACTCATTGGCACACCTACTCCCTCCTTCCCTGCAGCTCTCTGGCCGGCCTCTCTTAGCCCTCTTCCTGCTCCCTGCTCCTGCAAGGCTAAAAACCTCGGGGTCATCTTCGACTCCACACTCTCCTTCTCTCCTCACATCTCTGACATCTCTAAGAAGTCACACTACCAACTACACCTCCTCAGAGGTATTATTCCTTTCCTCTCCTTCCCCCGAAGCTCACCGTCTCCAGAGCCCTGTATCTCTCTAGGCAGGACTATTGTAACAGCCTCTATCTAAATCTGCCTGCTTCTACTCTCCACCCTCTGCAACACATCCAGAACAGGACTGCGAGACTTGTCCTTGACCTCAAGGCCAGGGATCGTATCTCTCGAGGACTGAAATCTCTGCACTGGCTGTGAGGATTATTAACTTCAAAACCCTCTGCATCATCCACAAGGCATTCTGTGGCTTGTGACCTCAATACCTTCAGCTCTCTCTTCCTAAATACCTTCCTTCTCGAGGTCTTCGCTCATCCGCCTCCAACTCCCTCAGGGTCAGTCGCTTCTCCAAGCAAAAAGTTGGTGTTAGATCTCTTTCCTCGGCTGGTGCCTCCCCCTGGAACAGTCTCCCTGCCTCCCTTTAACTTGAGGAGAACCATCTCCGGTCTCGGAAGCACCTCAAAACCTTTCTCTTTGCTTCTGATTTTTCTCCTCCTCTCCTCTGCTGACCCCCTTTGACACCCTCTGATCTCAGCATCACCTGCACTGCCCACCTGGCAACCCCTGCACTTGGGGACTGTTTCTGCATTCCTACATTCCCCCGCCCAGCCCTTGACACCTGTTGTCTGCACTTAAACATGCACTTGCCACATGCTGGCTGCTGCTTACTTATTGTTATTATCTTTGCCATGTACTGTGCTGTCCCTGCCCCCTTCCCACGCACTTGCATGATCTGAATGACACCTGGCCTAGTAGGATCATTGTCCGTCTTCCCTTTGTTCCCCTCCCTTGCCTTGTTGTGCCTTGAAACACTTCTGTATAGGCGCGTTATAAATGCCATATCATATCATATCAATCTACTGCACATCAATGTTTGCATTCCACAGGAGGGAGATGATTGCCTTCTAATCATTGATGTACTTTGATGCTTCGCTTCATTTAAGGCAGTATGTGTTCTTAGACAATTTGCCTTTCACGCTGTGTCTAATACAAGGAATGAAGCAGTTTACTTGTCCTTTTGCTGAAACTGGTCTATGGAAACCAAAGCGGCATTTGGTGTAGTATTTGCCTTTGTTTTTATATCTGTGTCGACAATACTTGCTACATTTATGTCTTTGAAACCATAGCGTTTGTGTATGTAGCTCACTATATGCACTTTCTGAAGGGATTTTGCAAGTGACAAATTTGTGAATGAACTGAAAAACTGTGGCATCACTGTCCTGACCAAATTTAGGAGCATCTTTAATCCACAAAAGCATGTGGATGTGTGATGCTCGTCTGGATTGATATTATTTTCTCCAAAAGAAGTGTTCCACTTCTCTGAGGGGAGGAATTATTTTGTTACAGATGAAGTGCAGCATGGCAATAAACGGTGATTGAAGTACCTTGACACATTTACAAGATCAAGAGAGCAGAGTTCTCCTGGTGTTTTCATGTCTATCCCTGCTATGTTTTTGGTTGCTATGCGTAGGAAATCGTGCAAACCTTCCCAGGCATTATCTGAACAACTTACAGTGACAAACCATGTGGGTGGCCCAACATTGCGTAGCATACAATGTACATCTGCGTGACGTCGGATCCAGTATTCTTTCGTACCACGCATGTTTGCCAAGAGATTTGTAATACTTGACTGTAAAGCTTCATCTTTCTCTTGCACCTTTTGAAGTAGCTGCGTAGCAGACATGTTTGAAAAATGGGAACCTGTTTTCAATGTATGTGCAACTCTGTACCATAGAAATTCTAGTTCACTTTCAAACAGGATGTGAAATATGTATTCAACGTTTTGTCTGAATCTCGGGTCTTCAGAATACATTTGTAAGGAGCTTTGTTCTGATGCTGTTATTTGTGTGCATCTTTCATCATACCTTCCACCGTTTCTAGTAGGAAAGAGTATAGGAAAGGCCTGTGCTTCTACATTTATGTCCCATATGCTGATTGGAAATCCTTTAGCTTGCGGCAATTGATATGTTTCTAGTGCATGGTCTTTCCTGTCATTGGAGTGCAGTGGGTCAATTGTATACTGGTCTAAAATATTAGATGCTGTAGTAGGAATTAGAATTTCAAATTGACCAGTTGATGAGGAATCCATAATTATTTTGGTGGTTTCTCTCAGGTTTTCTTCAATGTGTATTTCTTTGTGGCATTCATTGTTCTTTTTAAGATATGTTCAGGGTTTCTCTAACTTTGTTGAAGTCTACTAGTTGCCGCCACATTTTTTGTCTTTTGTAGGTACACCATTCACTAGTATAATCAAAGATTGATCTATTGGCCATTGCACTCCTAGAGATTCTACATTTTATTTAAAATCTAATGGCAAATAACTACTTTGCAACAAACACCATTCAGTAATTCAGAAGGAGGCAAATTGGCTGTTTTCGGTCGAAGGTATATTATAACTAGAAATGGGTGTCCTGTTTGTATTACAATGCTCTCATACAAATTAAGCTGTTGGAATAGTTTTGGAAGTGAGAATATTTCCAAGTTATTAGTGATAGCCTTTGACGGCATTTGGTTATTATCAAGATTTCCAGTGCAGTATGTGCAAAGTATTGAGGGGTTAGTCATTTTCTATTTGTTTTCTGCTGTAAGAGAGAGAGCTAATTGGAACCATTGGGATTCCTCATTGTCTGCTATTGTGTGTGTTATATCTACAGTTATGGTGCTCTTTGCATAAACAGTTCTGCAACAACACAAACATACTTGGTTTGGTACTTCAGCAGATGTGCTTTTAAACTTTGTTATTTATTTTTTGAACGTGTACTAGAAGGTTGGCATCTGCAAGGTTGTTGCTACTCTGTTCTAAAGTTACTGGATTTTGTAAGTGCTCTTAACTTTCAAAATATTTGCTTTGTGTGTGTTCTATTTATTTCTTCCAGGAGTTTGACTGTGCCACGTAGGAGAATGTGATTTAAATGCTCCAGCAGCTAAAGCAGGACCTTTTTCATAGTACTGTGTCTGATTTCATATACTAGAATGGTGTGTTGCTAACATTTTGATGTGGTGGAAAGTGCTTTTGCAAGCAGGCGCAGAAATGCAGGCTAATGAATGACCTCACAGTCCTGTGTATTTGCACACTGGACACGACAGGAGTCCATGGATTGTAATATTTAAATTTTTTATTTGTCTTTGGCTTTCACATACTGATTGTGGAATTGCCATAAAGATTTGAAGGATTGTTTTCATACGTCACACTTTGAGAGCGGAACTGATTGGTTTGGTGGAATGGAGAGTTGATTGTAAGATTGTTGGGGATATTCTTTCAATCAGCGTTTCTTCTGCCATAATGGTCCTGTATACCTTTTCATACCCTCAGCCACTGCTATGTATGGCAATTGGGTTTGTTTGCTCTTGTTTGTATGCCTCGCCTCTTCATTGAAATTTGGCTCTGTGCTGGTTGTCTGAATCCACTCACCTGCACAGAATTTTGCAAAGGTATTTATGTTGATATTGCGTATGTTGCAAAGTACTTTCTATAGTTTACTAATTAATTTTGTTAGTGGTTTCATTCTGTTTAAGATTAATATAAACTATGTCCTTTTGAGGTGCATTAGACTGTCTATGACAGCTCCCAGGATCAGATTTCTGTGGTAAGTTTAAAGAGTAGAGCATGATTTCTCCCCTGTTTTTATAAGTTTCTGCAGGACTCTATGGTGGAAAATAATTTTTAGGAATGCTTACCTTTGGCTACGTTAACATTGGTAGATGCAGTGTCAGCACTACTGGTAGTTGCATTCTTCTTAATACATTTACTGTTTGTGGATGGCTATTTTGTGTGCTTTGAGTTTTATCTGCTCTATTTCTGTGTTGTTTTCTACAGAGTTACTTTTTGGTAGGCATTGTCTTTTGTCTGTTGGAGAAAAAAGTGTGGTTTTGGAAGTTGTATTGGTGCATGAGGGTCTGAATATGAGGGCAGGTATACATAGAGGGGTGTGTGATTGTGGAAAGGGCTGTTACTTTTGTTTGGGAAGGTTGTACTGGTATGTGTGTGTGTTCCTGTATGAAAGGTTTGCCTCAGTGTGTCTGACAGTGTACTGTGTTTGAAGAAGTAGGGACATTACAATGTTTTCACAAAACTAGTGGGTGTTACCATACTGGTATTCTGATAAAAAAATACAAAGACTGGACCTGGTAAGGTGCCATGAGTATGAGTGAAGCAATGCAACAACACTGCACTGTTTGAGCAATAGATAAAACACTACTACAGTACTGTACTTACTTTGTTGGATGTGAAGAGTAGGTTTCTTCTGGGTTTGATCTTCCAGCAGAGACATCACTGGATTTTAGGAGGCGGTTCTTCACTGCAATTGCAACAGAAGGAAGTTAGTGGGTATGTGTATTAATGCACAGTAATAGCACTAGGAGAACACGTTAATTTAGCTTGTAGGAGTATTTGTTGGCAGGAAGAGTTACTGTGTGTGTCCAGTTGTACAGCACTGCATAGGAGTGGGGACATGGGAGCACCAGCATTGTTGCTATGGGGGCAGTGGTGCTGTGATAACTGTGCCCTATGGGGCTGCAAATTTGAAAGTGTGTGAGATGTTGTTGCACTACTTGCTTTGGATATGGATTAGAGCAAGTCCTAGTAGGGTGAGTGTTAGGGAGAATTCTCGGAAATGTTCTAATTCCTCTCTACCTTAGAGACCCCCAGCACTTGTGCTGGACTCTAGGACGTTTTCATTTTTAACCTGGAGGGAGTGAGACCTTTTTCCCACTCTCTTATATATTTTTCTGTGATTGAAACTCTGTGTTTATTTTGGTTATGGAGTCTGACAAACTCCATAGACATCATCTTTTCACAATGTGACACATAACAACTTCAGTGCTGTGCCACAGGGAAGTCTTTTAGATTTACCAAAGGTTTAAGTACCTTCTCTTGGATAAACTACTGTTTCCAAGAGCAGTGAAGTGAAACTGACTTTTCTTACATTGTGACTTTCTAGACCCAGCACACACTAACTGACAATAGGGTGCTGGAGGGGTTACTTAGTATCCCCTTTGTCTAATTTCTCATGTAACATTTTTATGTTACCCTTTCTACAATTAATGGCTGTTGGCAGTGGTTTACTTTTAACTACCATTGGGAGTTTTTACCACGGGCTGCGTTCGCAGCAGCAGTAAAGTACCCATGGATGCCCATTTTGTCAAAATGACCTGGTCTTCTTTTTTCACCATTTCTTGTTGAAAAGGTCCTTCGTGAGATTTACTCTGCATGCCAAACCAGGTTTGGTCCCTTTGTTCATTTTGTCTTTGGCGGAATTCACAAGTGAAGCCCGCCGCTGGCTCGAGTATTTCTGGCAGGGGAAGGAAGTGGGGGAGGTGCCCAAAACACCCTATGCTTAATACTCTTGGTTACAGTAATGCACCCAACGGTGATTGGGCGACTGGCTGTCTGGCAAGGACAGCCACCCTGCAGTGTGATTGACAGCTAGGCTGGAATGAATGGGTGAAACCTGCATAGAAGGCAAGGCTTTTTGTCTTGGTAGGCAGAGCCGACTACTGGACGAAGGAATCCAAAGAAGAACTTGGAAGAGATGCCTGCTGCAACTCCTGGACCGTTGGTTTGCCTGGTGAAGCCCTGCTACTGTGCTGTAGCTCCAAATTCACCTTGACTAGAGAGGCCCTGAGTAGGCCTGTCCCAACTACTAAACCATGAAATATGGACATTGATAATGATCATTCAGAGTCTAACTGTAATGTCTTAGAAGAGCCAGAGGAGGGAGAGGAATCCCAGTATAGCAACCCTCTATCCCCCAGCCTGCCCTTTTGCCTCAACCTTTAGCCACTGGTACCCCACAAGGTTCATCATTGAGTCTGGAATATGTGTCTCTTGAGAAAATGAGACTGGAATTGGAATTTAAAAGGTTACAAGCCCAAGCTGAAGCCAAACATCAGGGCATCAAACTCAGGGAATTGGAAATGCAACATGCTCTTGAAATGAAAAGATTGTCTTTTGCAAATGTTTCCCTCCCAGAGTCTTCAAGGTCTTCCAGTCCAAAGAGGCCTCCCCTGCCCAAAGAAGCAGTGAGTACGATGTATAATGTGAAACTTGATATTTTGGATTGGTTGGGTGCTTTTGAATACAATCATGGGATTTAGGGTCTCACAGGGAAGCAGTTGATTGCTTTACTTTTGTATAGGCTGCCCCAGGTTGCAACTGATGCTGTAATGGAGGTGGGGGAAATTGAAATATTGGAGTATAAGAATGTGAAGTTAGCTTTGATAGCTAGATTTGGGAAAACTCCTTCCCAGTACTTTAAGAGGTTTAGGACCCTCAAAAAGACTGATGGCACCCCTTGGGCTACCTGGGTGTGCTAATGTTTGAAAAACTTAGATGGTTGGATTAAGGGTTACACAGTGAACTCCTCTGAAGGAATGAGAAATCTATTTTTGTAGGAACATATTTTTGATGCCTGCTCTCCTGAGCTGAGACAGCATTTGGCTGACTCAAAAGAGATTGATCCCAAGAAGCTAGCAAGAGCTGTTCTCCTGTGGGTTGCCAACAGGGCCCCTCTCAAGGATTCTGGGACCACTCACAAAAAGGATGAGGGGAAGGAGCACAAGAAAGAGGACAAAGAGAATTCTAAAGCCTGCCACCCAAAAGAGGGCCACAAACATAAGAAGGGTAAGCCATTTGGGAAACCAGGTCAGTCTAGTGAAACCTCTGGTGCTAAGCCAGAGGGATGTCAGCAGATGCCCCTATTTGTCAAAACATTTGGAAAATGTTATGCTTTTGGGTTAACTGATCATGTGAAAGGGGATCCCAGACTCAGGGGTAAACCTTCTGGGGTCCACACTGCCTGCTTAGCCTTCATCCCAGAGGGAAAAGTTCATATGGCAAGAGAAAACTTTCATCTATCGGCTGCAGACCCCATTGTGTGGGAACAGCAGACTGTAGATGTGTATAACTCTATTCCAGATAATACCAAAAATTTTACAAGGACAGTGTACTTGTGAATGGTCAGGAGACCACTGCCATTAGAGACACTGTGGCCAGAAATACAGTGGTGGATGAAACCTTTTTCAAACCTGAGGATGTTATTAAGGCACCTAAAGGTCCCACTAAGCTTGCTGGAGGCCCTGTCCAGATGGTTCCAATACTACCAGCTCTCATCCAGTACAACAATATGACTGTAAGAATACCTGTCAGTGTACAAAATGAAGTGCCTGGGAGAGTCCTGTTGGGGAATGACTTAAAAGCTCTTTTAGTCGTATCAAGCACCCCCAGGCCTCCCAGTAAAAGGAAGCAGGGCCAGACTAGATTGGACAGAGAGCAAATATTGAATGACTCTTAATGGGAAGTTACTGAGGTACCTATAATTCTCAGTCCACAGGAAGGACAACCTTCTGATTCCAGGAAGAAAGAGACAAAGGGGAAACCCAAGGTCTCAGGAAGAAAGAAAGGTATCACCCCTGTGCACAAAACAAGGACAACCCCAAGAGGACAGTCCAAGGTCACACATGTGACCCCTCCACCATCTGAGGCTGAGTGGGAGGACCAACCAGAGGATGGTGAACCAGTTACTGGTAAAACAGAACTGGAAGAAGACCTTCCCCCTGTTGGAGATCTGGATCCTACAGACCATCCTGTGCTGCAGACTTTGCTTGCTGAAGGTGGCCCTGTAGGGCAGACTTCAGAAGAGGTCAAAGAGAGTGTCCTACTCTTAAAGGACTTCACTAACAAGCAGCTTCCCAGCTGGAAGGGCAAGAGCCAGGGAAGCACAGGCTGTACTGGGAGGATGTCTTCCTTTACAGTGAGCTCATATAGTCTACCCCAGGGGACTACAGAGAACGTGTAGTGCCTCAGAAGGTAAGACCTCAGTTTCGACAGTTAGCCCATGAGATTCCTTTAGCTGGTCACTTATGTTTTAAGAAGACCAAGGAAAGGATGCCTCTCTATTTCTACTGGCCTAAGACTTCTGGCAAGAGTGGAGCCAAGAACCCACCCAAAAAGAGTGGTGCTGCTTCCAGTAGTAGATGTACCTTTTGAGAGAGTAGGGATTGATGTTGTCGGTCCCTTAGACCCTCCCACATCTTCAGGCAACTGATTTATATTGGTTGTAGTTGACCATTCTACAAGGTATCCTGAAGCCATACCTATGAGGACTGTTACTGAACAGGCTGTTGGTAAGGCCCTCTTTGGTATTTTTACCAGGGTAGATTTTCCTAAGAAGGTTATCTCAGACAGTGGGACCAATTTTATGTCACACTACATGCACGCTATGTGGAAGAACTGTGGAGTGACCTACATGTTCTCAACAGCCTACCATCCCCAAACCAATGGATTGGTGGAGAGGTTTATTAGAACTATGAATAGCATGATACATGCTTTATAAGAACTTCTTAGAAGAAAGTGGGACCTTCTACTGACATGCCTTCTCTTAGAGAAGTCCCTCAAGAAGGGGTTGGCATCAGCCTCTTTGAGCTTCTCTATGGTCATCGGTTAGAGGTCCATTG
The DNA here is from genome assembly GCF_040938575.1 of Ambystoma mexicanum. Lineage (NCBI taxonomy): Eukaryota > Metazoa > Chordata > Amphibia > Caudata > Ambystomatidae > Ambystoma > Ambystoma mexicanum. Next base: position 947,246,501 of record NC_090922.1, read on the forward strand.
GCCCTAATCAAGTAAGGGTTGGAGAGTGCTCCTTCCCAGAAGCCAGTGAAAGTCACTGGCTATGTGTTAGATCTCTGAAGGAGAATGACACACATGATGACAGCAGCTTCAGATAACCTGAAAGCAGGTCAGGCTCTGTTTAAACATTGGCATGACCAGAAGGCCAAATTGGTTGAGTTTACACAAGACCAGCTAGTTCTAGTTATGGTACGTACAAGGCAAAGGGCCTTACAGGACAAATGGATTGGACCTGTAAAGGTTGTGGGCAAACTTGGAGAGGTCAATTATTTGATGGACCTAGGCAATCCCAAGGAGGCCCCCAGGTCATTCACACCAACCACCTAAATGCCTATGTCTTTAGACCAGAACTGTGAGCTTTGCTTCTAGCCTCGGATCAAGAGGTGGGGGAGAGTCAGCCTGTACCTGTCCTATTCAGGGGAAAACCTTTAGATGGAAATATAGAAGGAGTGCATCTCTCTTCTGATCTTACTCTGCAACAACAGGAGGAGTGCAATGTTCTGTTAAATCAGTTTGCCTCCCTGTTTTCACTAACATCAGACGTGACCCCTTGGCACCAGCATGATATACTCACTGGTGACTGTCTACGAGCAGGGGTTAGAGAATGTCAGACCATGTAAGAACCCATATAAAGGAAGAGGGCAAGAAGATGCTTGATCTCGGGTTAATAGAGCCATCTACAAGTCCATGGGCTAGTCCAGTTGTACTAGTGCCAAGGGCAGGATCCAAGGAGTTGAGATTCTGTATGGACTGTAGAGCTCTGAATGCTGTTACCACGACTGATGCCCATCCTTTACTTAGGACAGATGAGCTGGTTGATAAATTTGGTTCAACCAAGTTCCTCAGTACATTTGACCTAACCTCAGGCTATTGGCAAATAGCTCTGACAGACCATGCCAAGGAGAAAACTGCATTTTCAACCCCAGGAGGCTTCTACCTGTTTAAGGCTATGCCTTTTGGATTAAATAATGCACCTGCTACATTCCAAAGGATGGTGAATCATGTTCTGAATGGGATGGATGACTTCTTCATGGCACACTTGGATGACATTGCAGTGTTCAGCCCTACTTGGAAAGAACATCTTGACCACTTAGGATATGTTTTGCAGGCTCTTGAGCAGGCCCATCGGACCATAAATCAAGTAAATGTCAAATTGGTCATAGTAAAGTGGTCTACCTTGGACATGAGGTAGGAGGAGGTGAAATAAGGCCATTGCCTAGCAAAGTACAATCTGTACAAGAGTGGGCACCACCCCTACTACTCTAACTCAATTGAGAGTGTTTTTAGGTCTCACAGGTTACCATAGGAACTTCATTGAGAACTATTGGGCCATAGCTTCTCCCTTGAATGTGATCTCCTCACCCAAAATCCCCAAGAAGGTCAGGTGGAATGATGAGTGCACAAAGGCATTTGAAGGACTTAAAAAGCCTTTGTCAAGCTCCAGTCTTAAGAACTCCTGACTACCACCAATCCTTTATTGTACATACTGATACTTCGAATACAGGTATTGGTGCCGTTCTGAGTCAGCTCGTTCAGAAAGGCAGGGAACACCCTATCTGCTACATCAGTAGGAAACCGAAGGACCCTGAAACAAAGTGGGCAACCATAGAACGTGAATGTTGTGCCATTGTGTGGTCTTTGAAGAAGTTTAGACAATACTTGCATGGATCTACTTTTGTTATTCAAACAGACCACCAACCCTTGAGATGGTTAATGCTAAATTATTAAGATGGTCTATCATCCTGCAGGGGTTTGATTTTACCTTAGAACACAGGTCACGATGTAATCACCAAAATGCTGATGGCCTCTCCAGAAAATATGACCGACTGGAGTGAGGAGATTGATTCAAGGGTGAATTAAATCCTCCTGTCCCTTAGTCTGAGGGGAAGAGTGTTAGGGAGAATTCTCAGACATGTGCAAATTCCTCTTCACGTTAGAGACCCCCAACACTTTTTCTGGACTCTAGGACTTTTTAATTTTTAACCTGGAGAGAGTGAGACCTTTTTCCCACTCTCTCATGTATTTTTCTGTGATTTAAACTCTGTGTTTCTTTTGATTATCGAGTCTGACAAACTCCATAGGCATCATCGTTTTACATTGTGACACATAGTCCACACATGGACCTTCAGTGCATTGACACAGGGAAGTCTTTCAGATTTCCCAAAGGTTTAAATACCTTCTCTTGGATAAACTACTGTTTCAAAGAGCAGTGAAGTGAAATTGTCTTTACTTACATTGTAACTTTATAGACCCAGCACACACTATCTCACTATAGGGTGATGGAGAGGTTACTAAGTATCCCCTTTTCAAGTTTGTCATGTAACATTTAAATGTTACCCTTTCTACAATTAATGGCTGGTGGCAGTGGTTTAATTTTAACTACCATTGGGAGTTTTTACCACGGGCTGCGTTCGCTGGTGCAGTAATGCATCCATGGGTGGCCATTTTGTCAAAATGGCCCTGGTATTCATTTTTCCCCATTTCTTTTTTGGTAAGATCCTTCATGAGATTTACTCTGAGTGCCAAACCAGGTTTAGTCTTTGGCAGGATTCACAAGTGAAGCCGCCTCTGGCTCCAGTATGTCTGGCAGGGGTAGGAAGTGAGGGAGGTGCTTGAAACTCTCTGTGATTAAACCCCTTGGTTACAAGAATGTCCCCAAAGGAGATTGGCTGGCTGGCTGTCCAGCAAGGACAACCACCCTGCTGTATGATTGACAGCTAGGCTGGAATGATTGGGAAAAACCTGCATAAAAGGTGAAGCTTTTTGGCTTGTTAGGCAGAGTCGACCACTGGACAAAGAATCCGAAGAAGAACTTGGAAGAGATGCCTGATGCAACTCTTGGACCATTGTAAGTATTCCTCCCCAGCCCCACCCGAGTAAAAAATAGTCCCAAGGTAAAATAGTTTCTTCCAAACCTCATTTGGCTTGGAGCTCTGCAGCATGGTCTGCATCAGGTAAGCTTGCAGCATGGTCTGCATCGGGTAAGTTCTACCCTATGAGCCTGGCGCCATAGGCGCCAGGACTGACTCTCCATATGAGCCTGGTGCCACAGGCACCAGGACCGCACCCAAATAGCCCCTAGCAGGGGTTTTTGGGCTTGCTCAAAATAACTTGATGCCTGCTTCCGGGTTTGCTGGACCTGGTCTGGTGCCCCGGGGGTAGGCATCATGACAAAAGTAGCCTTTGTTTTATCGTACTTGGGGGGAAGTGCGGCTGACCGGTCAGTTCCCTTAGTGAATCGGGATGACCCAGTGCTGCAGGATTTTGCAGGATTTCAGAGAGAACTAGAGAAACTGTTTGCTCGCCATACCCAAGGACAAACTCTGGACAACGAGCTGTTGTCACTCCGACAAGGCAGTCAGGACTTGCTTACCTATATAGCCTCCTTCAACAGAGTGGTCACCGAGGCCAACTGGCCAGAGGAAAAGAGGACTACTCTGTTTTATCAGGGTTTGCGGGGTGAACTGAAAGATGTACTTGCCCAGGTGGTGAATCCGCCCAACGGTTGTGCCGAATATATAGACATTGCGGTACAATTAGATCATAGGCTACAAGACCGGAGAGCCAATCTGGCACGGGCGGAGGGGAGAACAACCTACATACGACCCAGGGACAATCCGCCCCATCAGCCTGAGAACCATTCGGAGCCTATGCAGCTTGGAGGGATTAGAGGTCCTCTTACCAGAATAGAGAGAGAAAAGAGGAGGCAGCAACAGCTCTGTTTGTACTGTGGAAAGGTGGGTCATTTCCTGCGTTAATGCCCAGTAAAGCCACCTCAAAAAGCTGTGGTGCCTTAGAGAGGGAACAATCCAATCTTGACTCAGAACACTCCAATGCCCGGCAAACGTAGGGGTCCGTTTGTCAAGCAAGGAGGAGAAAACACAGACCTCACACTTCGCCATGCCAGTAGTTCTAATTAACCAGCAACAGACGTCTAAAATACACACTCTAGAGGCCTTCATAGACAGTGGAGCCGTGGGTAATTACATGGACCAAACCCTGGCAGTGCGGATTGGCCTACCCATTTGAACAAAAGCTGCTACGGAGAACGTCACAACCGTTGATGGCACTCAATTGTCTTCCGGACCAGTAACCTTCACCACCAACATTGTGACACTCCTTTGCCAAGATGGCCATAGGTAAGGCATCACCTTCGACTTGATAAGTGCGCCACAGTTTCAACTGATCCTGGTTATGCCTTGGTTGGATGCTCACAATCCACGCATCAATTGGCGCACTAGAGAACTGTCCTTCTCTGAAGATAGTGTCTGTTACTGCTATATGGAAGATCCATCCTGCCCAATGGAACCCATTCAAGTAATTCAAAACAGTGGTTTAACATTAGGGCTAATGGGGGTATTCCCTCCTGTTTATCTAACTTATGAAGACGTCTTCCAGAAGGTGATGGCAAAAACCAACCTCCGCACAGAGCATATGACTGTCAAATCAATCTCATCCCAAATGCTCAAGTCCCTTCTAGCCGTATCTACATGTTAACTGAACAGGAAAACCAGCACCTGCAAAAGTACATCGACTGATATTTGGCCAACGGGTTCATTCGACCATCTAAGTCCCCAGCAGCCTCGCCCCTCTTCTTCATTCCAAAGAAGGAGGGGGACCTTAGAGCCTGTATTGATTAAAGGTCCTTGAACCAGAAAACAGTAAACAGGTACCCCTTACCTCTGATAACAGAACTACTAGACCAAGTAAAAGATGCCCAAATTTACACCAAGCTGGACCTTAGGGGGGCCTACCACCTGGTACGAGTTAAGAGCGGAGACGAATGGAAAACGGCATTCAGAACAAAGTACGGCTTCTACGAGTATCAGGTGATGCCTTTCTGTCTTTGCAATGCCCCGGTTGCATTTCAAAGTTTAATGAACAATGTTCTGAGAGATCTGTTGGACATTTACGCCATTGTTTACATCGATGATATCCTGGTCTACTCCACCACAGAACAGGAACACATTAAGCATGTCCAGGTGGTACTAGAGAGACTACGTAGGCATTAGTTATATGCCAAGCTGGAAAAGTGCTCCTTCCATGTTAGTGAAGTAGAGTTTCTGGGGTGTGTCCTTTCTCCCCAAGGTATTCGGATGGACAATCGCAAGGATGATACAATACTCAAATGACCCTCAACAACATCAGTCAAAGGGGTCCAGAGCTTCTTAGCCTTTGCAAATTTTTACTGTCGCTTCATCCCTGGTTTTTCACAAATAGTGCATCCCATCAGAGGTGTTGCTAGGGGGGGGGGCTATAGCACCTGGTCTTTTGGTTGTAGCCCCTGATAGAATCTCGGGAGCTACAACCAAAAGACTAGCTAGCCCCCAGTCCTGACAGTTCCGACATCAGCGTAGCCCGGGTCTTTTCCAGAACTAGCAACACCCATGCATCCCATTATGACCTCACTGTGAAAAAAACAATGGTTTGTTTGGTTCAGTGAAGCTGAAGAAGCCTTTCAAGACTTGAAACACCTCTTTACCTCTGCACCAATCTTACAGCACCCAAAACCGGATCTCCCGTTTATCGTTGAGACTTATGCCTCCAATATTGCCATTGGAGCTGTTCTATCACAGAGAAATTCTGAAACCGGACACTTGCACCCTGTTGCATTCTGGTAAAAAAAAACTGTCCCCCGCGAGAGGAACTACGCCATCACAGATAAAGAACTCCTCGTCATCAAGGCAGCCTTCAAGGAATGGAGGCACTACCTCTTAGGGGCCAGGCATACCATCGCGGTAATCACTGACTATCGCAACTTGCAGTACCTACGGCCTGCTAAAGCTCAGTCATCACGCCAGTTACAATGGGCACTGTTCTTTGCAGAATATGATTATGTCATCACCTTCAGGCCAGGCGTGCATTTGCAGTGTCAAATACTATTGATAGCGAATTGGTCTTCGGTTGACAGTGTTTTTATTTTGGTAAAGGTAATTTGGGTGCTGCTTGGTGGTGACTAGTAACACTCAGACTGCCGAGTGTGTCACAATTTATGAAGAACAGAATTTTCAAGTCAGCTTCTAGCGCACCTGAAGTTAACGCTAACTATAGGTTAAATGATGTTCCAAAAATCATGTTTGTTGTATCATGAGGCTTTTTTATTCCAAAAATGATCCTCCAAAAATTGTTCTTAAATAGTAGTGCCCTTTCACCAAATCTATTGGCTCATCAGGAGGGATTTATAACAGAAAATTCAATTCAAATTAATTGATTAGATATAAACATGCCTTTAAAGTCTTTCAATTGAGACTTGAGAGCTTCTGAAAATCGTCCTCTTTCCTGTTTTCGTGCACAATGGTAAAGCAGATGCGCTATCGCGTCTGGGGAAGGGGACGACGCATATATCGCACCCAAACAAATTGCCATTATACCCAACGACAAGGTTTTGGGTGTTACAACCACATCCATCACCATCAGATGAGTTGAGGACTGAAATACGAAATCAGCTGAGCGCTAAGGATCTGCAACTATGGGTCTCGAATGATGGCAAGCATACAGTCACGGATGGGCGAGCTTTCTACATACAACGTCTACCACTGAAATCACACCAGGAACAAATCATTTCAAATTAGCATGACTCATTGTTGGAAGGGCATCCAGGGTTAACCAAAACATTGACTAAGGTTAAACAAAACTACTGGTGGCCAACTTGGCGAAAAGATGTTACCCAATATGTGTTAGCGTGCGGAATTTGCGCACAAAACAAAAGCAAGAAACAGAAACCCGCGGGGTTACTTCGTCCACTAACGGTACCCCCTGGTCCTTGGCATACGTTGAATCTAGTTTCATCACCGAACTACCCCCCTGCAATGGCAACAACACCATTCTGGTAGTTGTGGATGCATTCTCAAAGATGGCGCACTTCATCGCCCTGAAAGGTCTGCCAGCGGCATCCACTTTGGCAAAGGTTTTCTTGGAACAACTTGTTTGGCTACATGGGCTACCATCAGTTCTGGTGTCTGATCGAGGAAGTCAGTTTATTTCCAAATTCTGGAAAAAGTGTTGTGCCTTGTTGCAAATAGATGTAAGACTGTCCACCATCCATCACCCTCAAACAGATGGTCAGACCGAATGGACAAATTAAACACTCGAGTAGTACCTAAGATGCCTGCTGCACCAATCTGAAGGGACTTGGAAGGAGATGTTATGGATTGCGGAATACACATATAATAATTCCCAGCACACAGTGACAGGTAAAACCCTGTTTTACATCCTGTATGGTCAACATCCACAGACCTCCGTCTTTGACGTCTCAGAAGAATTAGAAATGCCTGCTGTAAAGACCTTGTATGCCAGAATCAGTAAGGCACTCAAAGAATTCTCCGAGAATCGTGTTCTTACAAAGAAAAGACAGAAGATGTTTGCAGACCAACACCGCCAGGAAGCCCCTACATACAAAGTTGGTGTCATGATTCCTGCCCCTCATGTCCCCAGCCCTCCAAGATTTCAGGCTGGAGCCAGGCCACGATCACCTACATGGCCCTCAAGGGCCTCTCCATCCTTCCAAAGACCCACTTGGAGTCAGACTTGGCGCTTGTGGCACCAGACTCACTCACTCCCATAGGATAACATTGGGGATTGGACGTGTAGTGCATTGATGGGGACAAGATGGATGCCCCCACATATTTCTGTTCCCAGAACTGCATGTGCAGTCTAGTCTTTTGGGTTCAGCCCAGAGACACCTGGGATACCCAGAGACTATTTAAGCCATGCCCAGGCTGAGAAACATGTTTTGCGTTTTCTGCACCTGCAGTGTGACACTCACCGTGTTTGATCGGTCTCCAGTAGGCCTGCATCTTTCTTCTGCGCTCAGCTCCTGCAAGAACAAGGACACTGTTAGGAACAGCCTTACCTTGCAGTGCTTATGCCCATCAATCATCGCTCCTTCTGTTCTGCGGGAATCTTCGGCGGTGTCATTCCTATCCCGGCACTGTTAGGCAGAAACCTGTGCAGTTCCCTCTGGGACCACTGCAAAAGATTTAGGACTACAGGTGTTTGGCAGTAAACCCACTTGGTAGCAGTCTGTACCACACAGATTCACTTGGTAGCTGTGGCTGAGCAGTCAGACTTCCCTCAAGAAGAGTTAGGCCGTATTTGGAGTATACAGGATAGGGCAATTTACACAGTAGAACAAGCAGACCCTGATCAGAGCTTGGGTGTAAAGATATATAATTATTTATTTAAAAACGCATCTATGGAAAACACACTGGCACTAATATGGCAAACAAACTTCAATCACAGTTACTATAAGTATATATCAATCCCATAACAATATTTCGACAAGTCTAGTTTCAACGGCACCACTTATTTGCAGACAGAGGTGAATGCTTTAACCTAGATGGCACTCTAGTATTTGTTTAGAAAGGGAGAGAAAAAGGCAGGGTATGAAACCAACTCAGTACCAACACTTTTACAAAACAAATGCAAGGCAAGCAAGGCAGGGTCTACTGTAAATCACAAAGTTCAGATGCCAGGCCCACTCGGAGAGAGGCAAGGCTTTATGTCCCAAAAGTATCACAGTGGAAATGCACTTGAATCTTTGTATTAAAATGTCACAGAAAGGTTGGACCAGTTTAGAACAAACGTTTAGCAAGGTCTGGAGGCGACCCAAGGGAAAGGTAAGGATTTAAGACACCTCACGCTAACCGTTTCAAGGGAAGCCAGGCGGACACAGTACCTTGAAAGTGAAGAGCCAGCTCCGGCGGGGGCAGTTGTTCCTGGTGGTGGATGCAAGTCGGGGGTTTGCCAGAAGATGAGATGATCTCGTCGTCGAGGAAAGTTGAAGATCATTGCACCACCAGGGAAGAGACAAGCCGTGGAGTGCTCAGTCACAAGGCACCACCTTTTGGTTGCGGTACCGTGGTTAGTGGCTATCCGGTTGCCGGGGTGCTCAGCATGGGCAATTTGACCACTAGACGTCCTGGAAGCGAAGAAAAAGCAAGGGACTGGTTGTTCCCACCAGTCAGGGGAAGAAGACTCTCCAGCCGGGAGATCTCCTCTGCCGTTGGGAAGTGGTGAGTCGGTTCAGCAGGGCTCCACCGGAGGTGTCATCGTTGCAGGTTGGCTCAGCTTTACCCTCGTCGGATTCTTAGGTCCTGTGGTGACTTCTGAAGTTCCAGTCCCAAAAGCCCTGCTTTTATGCAGAAAACCCCCATTCATTCAGCCTAGCTGTCAATCAAACATGCTAAGTGGTGAGCGGGGCGGCTCACCACTCGGGCCAATCAGACAAGAGTGCGACCTGAGTTGGCAAGGCAACTCAGTCCAGGGTGCCTAAACTCCCTCCCACACCCGTGTGGTACCCAGACAGAATGGCACCACTCTGAAGGGCTTCTGTGCAGAAGCCCGCCAAACGTGGAACAAAGGGCTCAACCTTTGGATCGGAGTTACAGAGGCGAACACATACGCCATTTTAAAAAACCGAGTTCTGGCAGAAAATACCAACCGGTGGATTTATTTAAGACAAATAAACCAGCGGTATGTTAGAGAGTAATGTGAAAAAGTATTAGCCTCCAACAATGGGAAGAATCCCATAGGAATATGTTCGCTGTCGAATATAAAAAGTAGTATCCACTGCCACCAGCCAAAACTCGATGAGGGGGATGGGACAGTGCCCCCTCGAACAACAGACCCAGGGGTAATTGAATTACCCCTACCAGTACGTCCACAATACAATGGTTTGTACTAGTTCTGTTAGTAAATTTAGGTCTAGTAAAGCCAATGGTGACTTTACATGCCCTGGGAGACAGTAGGCAGTCCCAGGTTATGGAGTCTATGGTGGAGATCCTCTAGGACACCCCAGTGTTACGGCACGGCGGGTGCGGTGTAACACACATAGCAAAACACATGGGACCCTATGGAGTAAAAGACCCCATACCCATAGAACACATTGACATTCAAAGAAATCAACCACATTCATGTCCAAGAGTGGGAGGAAAAAGAGTCTCACTCTTGGCAGGATGAAAAAAACAAACTCCAGAAATCCAGCAAAGCTGCTGGGGGACTCACTAGGTTATGAAATTCAGCCTAAACAGAGAATTCTCCCTAACAGGCACACCGCTTCCTAAGGAAAAGGGAAAAGAACAGAAAAAAGGCATAAGTAAGGATTCAGCAAATCTTTGCTTATTTTTAAAGACTGTACGAGCTTCAAGCGCTTATCTGAATCCCAGCCGCTCTGGGGGACCTCTGTCTCCGGACCTTCTCATCCATCTGCAAGAGGGAAAAGACAGTCCAGGTTAGCGTGGAAACATCTAGAGGCGCTGCATACCGTGCTTACTCATCGCATTTCTTCTTCATTACCGGCATCCATGCTGAAAACGTCGCAGCACCTAAAAGACACAGAAAAAGAACTCATTTCAATACAAATACGAAAGGGTTGCATCGCACATCGTGCTCTCACTCACCTTCAGCGCTACTCATCTCAGCAGCACGGACGCCGGCCATCATCTAAGGAATGAAAGGAACGAAGTTAGAGAACTGTTCAAAAGACTCATTATACTTACCTGTCGGACTATTGCCAGTGAAGTAACTAGGCAGCAGTGAGCCCCCATTAATCAACACGCCCCTGCGCTGAAAGCAGGACGGACAACACACTTTCCAAGAAAACAAGGTGAGCTGTGTATCAAAGGAAAGGGTTGGACCCCGGGGAATAAGGGGGTTAAGCACACAGAGACAATAGGGAGTTAAACTTTACCAATCCTGTGTTTCAGGCTCAGTCTCCAGTCGAGTAGACTCCAGGAAGGTTTCGAGGTCGTAAGAGGTCAGAACAGGCTGATTGACATCCCCGTAGATACCAGGTGAGCGTTACGGTTGGAGACGCTGTGTGGCTTGCCTCTAAAAACGTACCTACAAAAGGACCAAAAGCGTTTCGCACTAGGTATCTCGGCCCATTCACCATCAAGACAATTGTAAATCCAGTCTCTATGAAACTGGATCTGCCTCTTAATATGCACATTCACCCTGTATTCCACTTCTCGCTCCTGAAACCTATACGACCAAACACTCGTCTGACAGACCCTCCTGCCCCAGGACTCATAAATGAGGAATCTGAGTATGAACTGAAGGCGGTATTGGATTCAAAAATGATACGGTCCAAGCTGTATTACTTAATCGAATGGAAAGGGTATGGCCCACAAGATAGATCATGGGAACCTAGTGATCATGTTCATGCACCCCGATTGGTCAAAAGGTTCCATAACTACTACCCGACTAAGCCCGGTCCCGGGGTAGCAAGTTCACCCTTAAGAGGGGCCTTGGGGGGGAGTGCTGTCATGACCATGGTTCCTTGCCCTACCTCTACTGGACTAGTGTCAAAGCAGGCATTCACACAAAGACTCCTTAAACACAGGGGGCCCTGGGTTGAGTCACAAGCGGGGGCAAGGTGGGTGCAAGCATGGCGTGATTGGTGCCATGCACCTGATGAAAGCAGTGGTTTCATGGGTTAATGGAGAAGAGGCAGTCAGGGGTTAATGAGGAACTATTTATTAATCTCAGGGCAGCCATTCCTGCTATCATCTCTGGGTTCCCCTAACATGGAGTCATCTCCTGCAGCAGGCCAGTCTTTTGGGGCGTGGCTGACTATTTAAGGCCACAGCCAGGCCCAGCTCCTTTGCTTTGCGTCGTTCTGCCAAAGCAGCGTGATGCTCCCAGCACGATCCTGCAAAAGAAAAGCTTATCTGATTAAAGGCATTCCTGATCACGGATCCTGCGACCCCAGCCCTGCTTATCTGTTTGAGTCCTGATCATCTCTGCAGCGACGTCCAACTTCACGCGTCCCGCTTCGACTGTCGTAGTATCCAGGAATCTCCGGCTCCACAGACTTTTGCTTCGGAAATCAGCTGTTCCAGTCATCTTCACGCTGCGCTCCTGGTTACTTCACGGCTTCACGGATCAGCATCTTCTAGGGAGAAAAATAAGACAGAGGTTAGTGCAAAGGCATATCGCGGATGCATGGCGGCTCTCCAACAACATTTATAAAGCGCTTCAAATAAAGGCATAAAGACATTACATAAAGCGCTCAGCAAGGAGGGCAATAAAGTCATTGTAAAGCGCTTAAGGACATCATAAAACGCTCGAACCAAGGACATTTGAAGGCGCTTTAGGGCATCAAAAGGCGTCTGAACCAAGGACAATATAAAGTGCTTGAATAACAAGAACATTAGCAAAGCGCTACAAAAATGGCTAAACATTGCAACTCAAGGTAACAAAATGCTTGCACGTGGGCAATCAAAGGCGCAGTCAAGGTCGCAGCACTTAAGCACACACGCAAGAAGTATTGCCACGTGTGCATACCAACCCAAGGGGACACGCACGCAAAGACTTTCTCACCACAGCAGGTCTAGGCGGTACTCCAAAAGCCAGTGATGCACCTGGCTGCATCAAAAGCGCCCCTGTAAAGAGTAACAGGATGGAGAGCTCCATATTTTCATAAAGCAGGTGAGAGAAAGGGCCCCAGGGTTTCTGGGGTTGGGAGATACAAGGTAGATATTGGTTCAATCCTACACATCCCCTTGTTAACATCCTGGTGCATTCCCTTTCAGAAACCACACCCTAGAAGTCCAGCCCTACCAGTGCATCCAAGAAGAGGATCCCAGGTGCCCCTGCAGAGCCAAGGAGAGTGTTACACCCTGCTGCTGTGCTGAAGCTCTGAATTTGCCTCGACTAGAGAAGCCATGCATGGACAACTACTGCCCTTGAGTTGGTGGGACCAATCAACTCCAAAGTAAGACCGTCTGGACATCCTCTCGGAACTGGCTGTACTTCTAATGCTGCTGCTGTTGGAACCAAAGTGCCAGGGACAGGAACACCAGATTGTGTGCGGTGCTGTTATGTCAGACCCGAGCACAAGAAAAATACTCTGGACTTCCCTGGTGCATGACTCACCAAGCCTAAGCCACCTCAACAGAGTGCTGGACCCCAGAAGCAAGGAAAGTCCGAAGTGGTATCCGAGAACTGCAGTGTTGCTATTTGCTGTCAGACGTGAGGAGCTGAAACGCCGAAGTCCCACTGAATTGAAATGTGCCCGTTGTTGCTGCAGACTGTCCTGTTGTGTTGCAGGAGTCCCCAGACGTCCTCCATCTTGTCTCCACGACTGAGGCCCAGGAACAAAAGCATCTGCAGAGCCACACAGGAACAGAAGTCAGCTGGAACCATTTCTTCTAACCAAAGGTACTCTACAGTCTAAGATAACTTACCTCTTGTCTTGTAATCTTACTTGTTCTCAGTTGAGACTTGTCTCGGTTGCTCCTGTAGAGTTGCTTGTATCTTATACAACTCACACGCCTCCCAGCTTGTGGCCCTACTTGATTCTACTTGTTCTACAAAGACTTTTAAAGCATTGTGCAATACTTTTGGTTACCTGCAAGAAGTGCTTCAGCTCACCCAGACATTTGCCCAATTGACATTGGCCGGCCTGGCTCCCTGAATGACTCTTCTATCCTCTGATTGTGTGTTTTTATCTTCCTTCCAGCAAAGGGTTAACTTACTTTGCATTGGGGGTTCTTTCACACCAACTTTAGTATTGCTCTAGATGCACCAGTGGTATATTAATGTTCACAGTGTCCTAGCTAATGTCCTCAGTGTCTACCCAGGGTGTAGAAAGTGTCTGTGTGCCATCCCAAATGTGTACTTGCTGATTTAGAGAAACTAAGAGTGTGTATTTTGAAGTGTATTTGTGTGTTACTATTATATTGCCCCTTCTGAAGAAGACATTCAAACTGACTGTAAAATTAATAATTGTTTAAACAAGAAACCTTGTGTGTGTTTATTTAAGTACTTGTCACTGTGAATCTCTGCAACTCACTTATTGCTCACATTGACCCTTCTTGAGATATGCCTGGCTGTTCAGCCACATTACCAACCTGTGTAGTACAAACTTATACCAAAGTTTGGGTTCCTATTGCCAGGAGGCCAAGGTTGTTGCAGTGTACCCAAATGGTACTGCATACAATCTTTGCCTAACAGTGAGAAAAAGGGTAGAAAGATGTACAGATTGGAAAGGAGAATGTTACTGAGTGTGGAATTTTGTTAAGTTTCCCACACATAGATGCTTGCTACATGAGTGCAGAAATTGTGTCCTGTTCTTGCATTTCTTTATTCAAATTTAGAGATAGCACTGTTGGCAATGCAGACAAACATTTCTTTGCTTTCCTTGCAATGGTGCATTGTTGTAATTTTCTAATGTACGTACTTGCCATGCTTTCCTAACATTCATTAATTTCCCCTTTTCTGCATGCATTCTGGGCATTTAACATAGGATCTGCCACTTGAATTTGCGGTGCAAATGTTCCCAATGTTGTTTCTTTTTTTGTTTTACAACAAGAACAGAGAGAGGAATATGTGGTTTGCATCCGTTCTGCAAGTGGGCATTAAAAGAAAACTTTGAAAGCACACTGCATTGTAAGTAGTCTCCTCTTGAAGTCAGGCAACTGCCACTTTATGTCAGGAGTTGGGACAAATGCCAGTAGATTATTAAGAAGTTTATAAGTGGCAGGCAGCCTGTTCATATGCATTATGACAGAGTACTCTACAAAACATATGCATACCTGTAGTTTGTGCTGATGGATGCAGAGGTTGAGTAATCTGGAATCTTGGAGAGTTTTGCAGTAGTTTTTGATTTAAGTTCTTTTCAATTGCAGGAGATCTGTACTCTGAGTGTTCAACTGTACATCTAAAGTGTTGAACTGTGATGACAGAATTTGATGTTCAGTTTTTGCCTATGATTGGTGGGTGGTTGTGTGACTGCTTAACAGTATCCAATGAGGGAGTGCTGCAAAGAGGGATGTGGAAAGGGAAGAAGGGCTGTCCCTATGGTATGGGGTAAGTGGGCACTGCGGTAGTTCCCAGATAGGGCATGCAACATCTGGGGTTTATGAGCATGCCTGACATGGAAATGGTACTGTGGTGATCAGCCAATCATGTGTTTAGGTTGTGCTTTACAGGAGGGGGAGTAATACTTTTTTTCATTGCTTTGTTGGTTGTGTAATGAAGATGGCTGGTGTTGGAGAGAGGCCAAGACTTATTGTATGGATAGTAGGAGATTCATTTGTGTATGATCTGGTGAGGTATGCCCAGGCAAGAGGTGCTTCTCGTGATCTTGGATTTCCAGGACTGCAGGCTTTGTGGTGCAGTGTGCCTGTGTCATGATTTATGCCCCTCATGTCTCCACCTCTCCAAAAAGCCAGGTTAGAATCAGGCCACATTCATCTATTGTTATTGTTATTGTTATTTTGCATTTATATAGCGCCTTATATACCATTGGTATGGTCTGAAGGCGCTGGTAGGTTGAACGCCCTTGGGAACCGAAGTTCATATCAGTAGAGAGAGTAGAGAGAGTCAAAAGGTGCGTGTGAGCACCAGGTATGTGTACAGCTCGTGCAGTATCAGTGTAATAGCTGCTTTCTAGCGGTAGGTGTGGTGGTTGAGAGGTCAGGAGTATGTGTTCGTTCTGGCAGGATTAATCCAGATCGGATGTGGCTGCGTTAGGCCTGAGGAGAACGCCTTGCTGGGGGGTGTTTAGCCAGCAGTGATTATTTAGAATGATGTGGAGTGAGCAGCGAATGTTGATATGAGAACAGTTATACCGAATGGTGTCATAGTATCTCTGTGTTCTAGTTGAGTGGTGATGTAAGGAGAGAGTAAGCGTGTTGGTGAGATATGATGGGTTTCATGCACTTTCAGAGACTTCTAATTCACTTCTAATTCACAGGGAGGCTATTGAGGACACTTCTAAAATCAACTTTTACGGAGAGGCTATTGGGCACATTTCTAAATTTGACTTTTCACAGAGAGGCTATTGAGCACAATTCTGAATGCAACATTTCACAGCTTAAGGGCCTCTCCATCCCTCCAAAGACCCACTTGGAGTCAGACTTGGCACTTGTGGCACCGGACACACACACCACCGTAGGATGGCAGTGAGCATTGGAATTGTAGTGCAAAGGTGGGACAAGATGGATGCCCCCATTTGTTCCAGTTCCTAGAACTGCATATGCAGTCTAGCTTTTTGGGTGTGGTTCTGGGAGACCCAGAGACTATTTAAGCCATGCCCAGGCCAAGAAGCACGCTTTACGTTTCTCTGCACCTGCAGCGTGACACTCACCGTGTCCAGCGGGCCTGCATCTTTCATCTGTGCTCAGCACCTGCAAGAACAAGAACACCATTAGGAATTGCCTTACCTTGCGGAGCATTCGCCCATCTTCCGTAGCTCCTTCAGTTCTGCAGCCTCCTTCGGCGGTGTCATTTTCTTCCCGGCACACCGCTTCCTAAAAAAAAGGGAAAAGGACAGAAAGAAGACATCAGTAAGCATTCTGCAAACCTTCGCTTACTTTGAGACTGTACTAGATTCAAACTCTTACCTGAATCCAAGCCGTTCTGGGGAAACTTCATCTCCGGAGCATCTCATCCATCTGCAAGTGGGAAAAGAAACACCAGGTTAGCATGGGAAGGCATTCAGAAGCACCACAAATTGCGCTACTCACTGCTTTTCATCTTCTTAACTGGTGCCCAAGCTGGAAGCATTGCGGCACCTAAAGACACAGGGCCTCATTACGACCCTGGCGGAGTGGGTTTACGCCAGCGTTATTCGCGGCGGACCCGTCCGCCCTACTACGAGTTTCCGTAACGCCATGGAGCGTTTTCCGCCTGGTTTTTCCGGGCGGAGAAATCCATGGCGCTACGGGACCTTGTCGTTAATTACGCCACCGTATTTTGAGGTGGCGTAATTAACGCCTTCCCCACTCCCATTATACCCTATGGGGCAAAAATGGGAATGGGGAAGGGTAAAATGGGGGATGGGGATTTACTGCCCCACCAAGGTCGGAATGGGGCGGAAAATCCGCCAACCCCCATGGCGCTATCGGCAGCTTTCCGCCGTGCTCCATGGTGCATTTTGCACCGCGATTTCCGCCAGGGTCATAATGAGGGCCACAGAAAGAACAAACTGTTCAATACAAATACAAAGAGGTCGCACCGCGCATCACGTCCTCACTAACCTTCAGAGTTACTCACCTCAAGCAGCACACGTCATTCCCGGATGCCGGCCATCACCTGGGGAAGGGAAAGGAACAAGAATTAGAGAACTGTTCATAGAGACTCTTAATACTTACCCATCGGACTCTCGCCAGTGAAGTAACCAGGCAGCAACGAGCCCGCATCAATCAACACACCCCTGCGCAGAAAGCAGGACGGAGAACACACCATACAAGAAAACAAGGTGAGGTGTGGACCAAGGGGTAAGGGTTGGACCCCGGGGAAGAAGGGGTTCGAGCACGCAGAGACAATGGTGTGTTAAACCCTACCAATGCTGTATTACAGGCCCAGTCTTCAGTCGAGTAGACTCCAGGAAGGGTTTGAGGTCGTAGAGGTCAGAACAGGCTGAGTGACGTCCCCGTGGTTACCAGGTGAGCGTTACAGAACGCAAAGCCTAACACCAAAATCCAACTGGGCGTCATGGAAACATCAGAAACTGAGCAGTTAGCCCACATGTTGGGGCAGCTACGTTCTGAAGTACATGCAGCCAGGCAGGAAACCAACACCCTGAGGAGGGAGTTGATAGTAGCCAAAGAACGCACTGAGGATCTAAGTCGGCAACTTCTCCAGTCACAAGCGGGGCATGCACCATTGCTGGGAAACGTGCCCTCAATTCCAGCACCATCAGCCAATCCCGTTCAGATAACCCTTCCTGGGGCAGTTCCCTTGGCCCCGCCCGAACGATTTACGGGGGATCCCAAAAGACTTGCAACGTTCGTGAATCAGTGCTGCGTGCACTTCCTATGTAGACCAGGGGTTTTCCGAATGAACAATCATGGGTAGCTTTTGTGCTATCTTACCTGAGCGGAAGCGCTGCGGACTGGTCTATACCATTTGTGGCCCAAAACGATCCTTTGCTGCAGGATTTCAGAGGCTTTCAGCAGGAGATGGAAAAGCTGTTCGCTCGTCGTACTCATGGGCAGGCATTAGACAACAAACTTCTGTCCCTACGTCAAGGGAATCAAGACCTATTGACATACATAGCCACATTTAATAGACTCGTAGTTGAAGCAGAATGGCCTGAGGAGAAGAGAACCACATTATTTCATTGGGGGTTGCGGGGGGAGCTCAAGGATGTTCTTGCACAAGAAGTGAACCCCCCGAAAGACTGCTCTGAATTAATTGACCTTGTTGTTCAACTGGATCATAGGTTGCAAGATCGGAGAGCAGATCAAACCAGAACGGACCCACGCTCTATGTATGTGCGTTCAAAAGACAATGCTTCCCGAACAACAGAAGTCTCAGGTGAACCAATGCAAATCGGGGGATCCGATCCCCCCGATTTGCATTGGTTCACCTGGAGACATGAGGGGCAGATGATTTCTGTCCCTCATGTCTCCAGCCCTCCAAAAAGCCAAGCTAAAATCAGGCCACATTCATCTACATGGCCCTTAAGGGCCTCTCCATCCCTCCAAAGACCCACTTGGAGTCAGACTTGGCGCTTGTGACACCGGACACACACACCACTGTAGGATGGCAGTGAGCACCGGACTTGTAGTGCGTAGGTGGGACAAGATGGATGCCCCCACTTGTTCCGGTTCCTAGAACTGCATATGCAGTCTAGATTTTTGGGTGTGGTTCAGCCCAGAAACACCTGGGAGACCCAGAGACTATTTAAGCCACGCCCAGGCCGAGAAGCACGCTTTGCATTTCTCTGCACTTGCATCGTGACACTCACCGTGTTCAGCTCGGTCTCCAGCGGGCCTGCATCTTTCATCTGCGCTCAGCACCTGCAAGAACAAGAACACCATTAGGAATTGCCTTACCTTGCAGAGCATTCACCCATCTTCTGTAGCTCCTTCAGTTCTGCAGGCTCCTTCGGCAGTGTCATTTTCTTCCCGGAACTCCGCTCCATAAGAAAAAGGGAAAAGAAAGAAGACATCAGTAAGCATTCTGCAAACCTGTGCTTACTTTAAGACTGTACTAGATTCAAACTCTTACCTGAATCCAAGCTGTTCTGGGGAAACTTCATCTCCAGAGCTTCTCATCCATCTGCAAGTGGGAAATAAACACCCGGTTAGCGTGGGAAGGCATTCAGAAGCGCCACAAATTGCGCTACTCACTGTGTTTCTTCTTCTTAACTGGCGCCCACGCTGGAAACATCGCGGCACCTGAAGACACAGAAAGAACAAACTCTGTTCAATACAAATACGAAGAGGTTGCATCGCGCCCTCACTAACCTTCAGAGTTACTCACCTCAAGCAGCACACCGTCATTCCCGGACGCCGGCCATCACCTGGGGAAGGGAAAGGAACAAGAATTAGATAACTGTTCATAGAGACTCTTAATACTTACCCATCAGACTCTCGCCTGTGAAGTAACTAGGGAGTAATGAGCCTGCATCAATCAACGCACCCTTGCGCAGAAAGCAGGATGGAGAGCACACCATACAAGAAAACAAGACGAGGTGTGGACCAAGGGGTAAGGGTTGGACCCCAGGGAAGATGGGGTTCAAGCATGCAGAGACAATAGTGTGTTAAACCCTACCAATCCTGTGTTACAGGCCCAGTCTCCGGTCGAGTAGACTCCAGGAAGGGTTTGAGGTCGTAGAGGTCAGAACAGGCTGAGTGACATCCCCGTGGATACCAGGTGAGCGTTACAGACTGGCTGCAATTTGCAGCACTGCTTGCTTTTTGCAGAGACATTGGTACTTTTGGTAGCAGTTTGGAGGGTCATCCCTTTCTAACAGGTTAGTAGGTTGAGTTCCTCTGCAGCATCTGTCAGTAAACAAAACCAATTGGATTAGATATGTCATTGAAAAAAAAACAAGGGGCCAGGCATTTGTTGTCATAAGTGATGTCATCAATGACATGTGGGATGTCATATTTGATGTCATGGGTACAAGTCTTAGCAGTGCACGGTGGTGGGGTATATATATATATATATTCAGTAAAAAAAACGTTGTTAAAGGGACGTTATGGTTAACTTGTGCTACTAACAACCTATGAAATTCAGTAAAAAAACGTTGTTAAAGGGACGTTATGGTTCCAAGTAAAACTGAAAACCCCTGAAATTCGCCAGTTATGGTAAGCTAAGCAACCATAACTTGTGCCAACACTGTGCATTGCTAAGACTAACACCCAGGACATGAAAGATGACATCACAAATGACATCACACACCCCCCACCCCTTCCACCACCACCACCTCCCCAAGGGCCTGCAGAGGGGAAAAGGCGTGAGGATGTAGAGAAGGAGGATGAAGAGGATGAAGAGGATGAGGTAGTGGAAGTCCCTACTACCAGCACTTGCCCTGAGTCTTGAGTTTGGCGGTTGTTTACCATTCATGGTGACGTACCAAAAACAAGTGCGAACAAGGTCACCTGCAAACAGTGCAAAATAGTACTGAGTCATGGGAGGCCTGGTTCGTACAGCTTTGGTATGACATCCAGGAAGCGACACCTAAAGTCGTTCCACGGTGGGGCAGTTCGCAAGGTTGTACCTTGTGATCAACGTAGTAGGTTGATTTCCTCTACCACATCCTCCGTTTCTGCTCCTGTCACCACAAGAGACACTCCTGTGGGACAGCGCATCCCTCCAGCTGCCTCACAGGCCATCCATGATGCTGTTGACCCTTACCTTTCGAGGGTCACAGTTTTGTGTATGTACTGCGACACAGTACCCTGCAGGGGGGAGTCTTCAGAGTGCTTTCGAGACTACGGTCAAGGAGCATGAGAAGGTCTGCCCACTACCTAAATAAGGCCCACCCTACATCTTCCTCTCTCCACCTGCCCTTTCTTATCCCTGTGGTTGGTGTCCCTTCCTTACACTCCTTTCCCATCTCTCCTAGTGTGTTGTGCGTAAAATAAACAAAAAAAATATAAAACAACAAAAATCATCCAAAAAAGGCTCTTTTCAGACGCCTTTCACAGTCTAAAAATAGAAGTGGTAAATAAATGGCGCAGGCCCTGTGCATTTTTTAGAAGTCTGCGGACAGTTCGTGGACATCTAAAATTTTGGGCTGCTGCCCTATCATAACCATTGCACTTTTCTCTGAGCGGAAGTGGTGGCTCTGAAAAGAGCCATTTGGTGGTGTTTGTTGTTGTTTGAAAAACTTCAAATGGTCAACACCTACTGCAAAATGGATGGCTGTAATTCCAAAAAAGGTTGCAATGCATTTTGTACATTTCTCAGAAAAATCTGATTGCCAGCATAAGTAAGATGGACTCCATCTCTGCGAAAAATATATGTGCCATGAAACATAATATTTTCATTGTGAAAAGAGGACATGCCAACATCTCTTAGAAAAGCACAAACAGCCTTATTGACATTGTGCCTCGCTTTCTCCATTTGTGGACCAAATGAAGAAGAAAGCAGCCACATTTGTGTCTGCACAATACGAGAAAAAATTACTTGGGAATTTGGAAACATGTCCATGACCTTCCCAAGTCCTTCTTTCATTGCAAATTGCAAAGAAATTCCAGACACATGTACTAAACTGTTCCCTCCACAATGAATTATAATTATGTCCGGATGATGCTGTGTCTCCAAAGTAGCACAGAGAGGTACCAAGTCCAGCCACTTCATTCCACACACTACATGCCAGTACACTTCCACATGAGGGAACCCAAGATCTGTAGCTACTCCACTGCAAAGTTTTAAGGGGTCAGTTATTTTGTATTTGTTTTCTGCTATAAGGTAGAGAGCTAATTCAAATCATTTGGAATCTTCATTTTTTCTATTTTGTATGTTACGTCTATAGTTTTTGTGTTACTTTTATAAAAAAGTTCTGCAGCCACACACACCCACATGGTTTGGTACTTCAACGGATGTACATTTATTTTATTATTTCTTTTTTGTACGTGTGTAGTAGAAGGTTGCCATCTGTACAATTGTTGCTAGTCTGTTGTAAAGCTACTGCATTTTGTAAGGGGCTTTCTCTTCCAAAATATTTTTTCTGGATATGCTCTATTTCTTCGAGTAGGTCTTTGGCTGTACCATGCAGAAGATTGTTATTTAAATTGGCTAGTGCTAAAGCAAGACTTTTAGGATAGTACAGTTTATAGACTAGATTTCTTATAGTTGAATGATGTTTTGATATAATTTTGATATGATAGAAGGTGCTTTTGCAAATAGGTCCTGAAATGCAGGCTAATGAATGTCCTTTTAGTCCTGTGTATTTGCGCACTGGACAGGTATCCATATTTTGCAGCAGTTTCATTTTGATTTTGTCTTTGCCTTTCACATACTGACTGAGGAACTGGCGTAAAGATTTGAAAGATTTTTTTGGCAATGTTACACATTGACGTGCATGGCCATTTGTATACTGGACTTTCTGGTTCAGTTGAATGGAGAGGTGATACTGAGTTTTCTGGGGATATTTTTGTAAGCAGTATTTCTTGTTGCATTATGGTATTATTACATTTTTCATAATCTCGTCCACTGCCATGTATGGCAATTGTGTTTCTTTGCTTTTGTTTGTATGGTTCTTCATTAAAATATGGTTCTGTGCTTCCGTGGACAGATTGAACACCCCAGAAAGGCTCAAAAAGTTCCAAAAAGTATGTAGAAAGTCAGGGCCATTGTCTGGGACATGTGCAATGGTGAATTTATACTATAAAATACTTTGTCTGGAAAGGTACTTTTAAAATGTTCGGGGACCCGAACAGTGCCGCAATTCAGGACACAGAGTCAGCGTGGGTGCAGTCACACGATGACTTCGCGAACACGTCCGCGAAGGGAACGGGTGTCTGCAGAACACCAAATGCACAGGAACGGATTTGCGCGTGCGCACGGGTGTTCTACGGACAGTGTTCGGATCTTGAAACTAATTAAAAGTGCGACACAAGTTAGACAGACAGTTGTGGACAGGCCCGATGTTCGTAGGATTTATGGGTGTGGAGCGCATATGCGGAGGTGTTCTAGAGTCAGTACGGACAGGTATAGTGTCCTTAGGACACCCTCATTTTGGATAATTACGGATATCCCGGACACCACGCATGTTCTAAGAACAGTTTTATTTTGCTTGCATACAGTATGGACAGGTATAGTGTCCTTAGGACACCTCCATTTTGTTTAATTACGGACATTCCGGACACCGCTCTTGTTCTTAGAACAGTTTCAACTTGCCTGCGGACAGTACGGACAGGTATAGTGTCCTTGTTCACCTCCATTTTTTTTGATTACGGACATCCCGGACACCGCGTGTCTTCTAAGAACAGTTTGATTTTGCTTGCGTACAGTACGGACAAGTATAGTGTCCTTAGGACACCTCCATTTTGGTTAATTATGGACATACCAGACACCGTTCGTGTTCTTAGAACAGTTTCAACTTGCCTGCGGACAGTACGGACAGGTGCAGTGTCCTTAGGAAACCTCCATTTTGTTTAATTGCGGACATTCAGGACACTGCACGTGTTCTTAGAACAGTTTCATCTTGCCTGTGGACAGTACGGACAGGTTTAGTGTCCTTAGGACACCCCCATTTTGGATAATTACGGACATCCAGGACACTGCATGTGTTCTTAGAACAGTTTCAACTTGCCGGCGCACCATGTGCACAGGAACAGTTGTGCGCATGCGTGCGGGTGTTCTACAGACAGTGTTCGGGACCTGAAACTAATTAAAAGTGCAACACAAGTGAGACGACCGGTTACGGACAGGCGCAATGTTCATAGGACTTATGGGTGTGGTGCACATGTGCATAGATGTTCTAGAGTCAGTACGGACAGGTGGAGTGTCATTAGGACACCCTCATTTTGGATAATTACGGACATCCCGGACACCGTGTATGTTCTTAGAACAGTTTCAACTTGCCTGCGGACAGTACAGACAGGTATAGTATCCTTAGGACACCTCCATTTAGGTTAATTGCGGACCTTCAGGACACTACGGGTGTTCTTAGAACAGTTTCACCTTGCCTGCTTGTTTACTGTACTTAGGAGACCCCCATTTTTGCTAATTTTGGACAACCTGGAAACCTGTGCTATCCGCGGAAATCTTAAGTGCATTTTAAAAAAAAATAAGACACAAAGGACTGAATTAACAAACACATAATATTTGTTTTTATTATATAAAGATATAAAATTTATGAAAGAGAGGGGGAAGCAGAAACTGCCACAAATACAGGGGAATTAGGGGTTTGGAGAAGATGGATGGGAGGGGATGAAGAGATGGAAGTCTCATCATAATGTTTTTCTTGGTGGTGAGGTTTTGGGGATAGTTGAATGGGGCATGGAGAGGGGGAACAGGTACATGTGGGACAATGATATTTAATGTTTTCTTTTCTGTGGTCCTCCACAAAATGTTTCAAAAGATTGACATTTTCCATGAGCATGCCCATTTTTTGTTCCATGCGCTGCAGAGTATTTTCTAATGTCTCTTTTGGTGTATTATTTTCAATGTTTGTATGGTTTGTTAAAAAGAAATATATATGTTAAGTGCACATAAAGTAATGATTATTAATTTGGTTATATAGAGAAGTGTCTACCATAGGTATCACTATTTTCAGACATTTCCTCACGTGGGAAATTTTCCTCAAGCCATTTCAAAGTACTGGACATTTCTGTGTAAAAAATATATATATATATTACTTTTAGTGTACCTAATACAGAAAGTTTAGAAATATATAAGAAAAATGAAGTTTACTTAATAGCTTCTGGTAAGTTGTGTTTTTACTGTTCTGTAGGTCTGTTGTTGCTCCTAGTTGTGCAGTTTCTGTGAGGTAATTATGTTGGAAGCATATCTTTTTGTTTTGGTATATTCCATTTTAGTACATATGGTATTTAAATTGATGGTTGATGTTTTAGATCTATAGGTTCCACTTCTTATTTATTATTACATATAATGTGTTTATGTGCTGCTTTCTGAACTTGTGCAGTGTTTATGTGGCATGATAGAAGAATTTTCGATACACCCTGAGTTTTTAGGTAGTGTTGATGTTGTCCGCATCCGTCCGTGAACATACGCACAGTACGCAGACATCAAAATCACTAGGTGGGGGTTCAGTATGTTCTATGTTACATGTACATAAAATAAGGGAATCCTAGTAAACATCTATGAAATTCACACCATGAAAATGTATGTTCATTAAAATAAAATTTGATAAAGGGAGGTAATGGTTAAGTTCTGCTACTAAAAACCTATGAAATTCAGTAAAAAAAACTTTGTTAAAGGTACGTTATGGTTGAAAGTAAAACTGAAAACCCCCTGAAATTCGCTAGTTATGGTAAACTAGCATAACTCGTGCCACCACCGTGCATTGCTAAGACTAACACCCAGGACATCAAAGATGACATCACAAATGTCATTGATGACATCACTGATGACATCACATGTTCATTTACTTTTCATGAAAAGTCTGTACAAAGGATTCTTATTATAATATTGACAAAAAGTGTGAAGGATCATTGGAATAAACATCATGAGCTATGTAGTGCATTGATATAAATAGCATTGTATTATGAAGTTTTATACACCGTAAGTGGACCCTAAGTGAATTATTGAAGAACATATTTGAAGTATAAGAATACTTATGTATAAACATAAGCATTGTGTGCAGCATACATGATGGAGGTGCAATATTCATAATCTTCCTATGTTGAATAGTGAAATGATAAATGCTTTCTTATTAGAGTTTTGCGTACTGTGAAACATGTAATAAGTATCTAATAAAACCCACTTACTAAACCCACTTACTACATAAATTTCATTATTACATACAAAACACAAAGAGAGAACAACACATACATCTATGAGTATATAAAGGGACAGTGAAGTACGCAAAAAAGCAGCAGTAGAACCAGAACGTTTTCATAACCTAACTGATTATCTTTAAGCACAGAAATGATTGCTCTGATTCAAACCTAATACTTCCCTATGTATAACTATCACATGATGTGACTGCACCCTAAAGAAAGTAATGCGAATATAAATATGAGCATATCCAGAGAAAGTACAGTAATAAGAAAACAGCACAACAATAACTGTTGATAACCTTACTGATTCTCTTCATACACAGAAAGCATTGCTCTCTTTCAAGTGTGTATTTTCCTTATGTATATGTTTCATATGCAGTGAGTGGGCCATAAGTGAATTATTGTAAGAACATATTTGAAGTATAAGGGCCTCATTACGACCCAGGCGGTAAGTTACCGCCTGGGTCGTACCTTTACCGCCATGGCGTAAACTACGTTTACGCCATGGTGGTTGGTGGATTTACCGCCCCATTCCAAGGTGAGTGGGGCGGTAAATCCCCATTTCCCATTTTACCCTTCCCCATTCCCATTTTTGCCCCATAGGGCATAATGGGAGTGGGGAAGGCGCTAATTACGCCACCATAAATTACGGTGGCGTAATTAGCACCATGGTCCCTTAGCGCCATGGATTTTAACGCCTGCAAAAAGCAGGCGTTAAACTCACCATGGCGCTAAGGGACCTCTGAATCAGGCGTTAAGGGTCGGCGCCGTTTACAGCGCCGTTAACCCCTTAACGCCTGACTCGTAATGAGGCCCTAAGTCTACAAATGTAGTACTTTTTACATTTGTTGTTCCTAACTATTGCTGGCCAAGATATAGCACTAAAGAAAAAAGAGTGAGTCAGACATGTGATGTCATCAGTAATGTCATCAATGACATTTGTGATGTCATCTTTGATGTCCTCTGTGTAAGTCTTAGCAATGCACGGTGGTGGCGCAAGTTATGGTTGCTTAGCTTACCATAACTTGCGAATTTCAGGGGTTTTTCGGTTTTACTTTGAACCATAACATCCCTTAACAAAGTTTTCTTACTGAATATATATATATGTAGGCCCCAGTAGAATTATAGGGAGATGACCAGTGGGGAAACGAGAGACAGAGCCACGTGTCAGGGATATTATGGTGCAAAAAAAGATTGTTGACATGCACCATTTAAATGGTTGATATGGGGTGAGAAATGAGAGTGATAGATCCAAATGTTTCTCTCAAGCTCAGTTCATCCCCTTCGTTAGACCTGTCATCCTGTGCATTTAATGTAACCATTCATACATCTGGAACATGGAACCCCATGGAGCCACTGATGGTTGTAAAACGTCACATAAGTTTCTTTTTACAAAGAAGGGTATTTGGACACCTATCAGCGGATTTAGTTAAGTGCTGCACTGACAGCTGGCGTTCTGCTCTATGCTGGCTCAAGATGTCATTCTCATGAAATAACTGATTACAGTTGGTTGAGTGCAGTCAGTTTCTCATTACATGTTTATGTTTATTAAGTTTATATAGCGCTTTAATCCAAAGCGCATATTAGTAGTGATGTCACAACAAGCCTGTAATAAAAGCATGATATACAGGCTATCAGGTATTGCAGGCTGCCATGTATTATAAGAAAAAATAAGACTCAACTAAGAACGTACACTTTATAGCTCACAAACAGTCTAATCAATGTCCGACAGCTTCATGGGAAGGCTTGAAGCTGGGGAACACATACAGTGGTTGTGTGATCCAAAGTTTAATGTCACATGTTTTTTACGAAATCTGATCAAATGTCACTTTACTTCAAAAAGCTACAATAAAAACACAAAGCTCCAAATGAGCCGATAGTTACTGTAGACATCTACATTGTACTTCGTACCTGCTCACAGTGCCCTGCTGCCTGTTTGGCTCCGTCCCTTGTTACCTGCCTGCAAGCAATGCAACATATGTTATTCTAGTCAGCCCTCAGTAGGCCTAGTCTCAGGACGTCACAATTGACAACTACAGAATGCGAAAGATTGCTGGCTTAAGGGCATCATTAGAAAGCCAGATAGCAAAGCGGGTCGGTCATTATCATTTTCTCTGCATGTTTCATAACTGCGACCTTTGTATTGTTTAGCATTTTGAAATTACCATACGACAACTTCCGAATAAGGTTCCTGGGTGCACCATCGGTCTGTAGGGCAGACAGCCAGAGGCTTTGCCCTGAAACAGATGACATCATCATTGCGGCGGCAGCTGGTCTCAATGGAATTCCGATACCCACGCGTTCTTGGCTAGCAGCACGTTATGTGAATGAGATTATTGAAATTATATTATTATTATTATTAATAGAGATTGTGGAGAAACAGAATCTCCTGTGTTGAACATATTAGCCGTGAAATGGGACACTGCCCTGCCGTGATCAGATTTTTAATATGCATTTACAACACGCCTGAAAGATGGAGATGAGTTGTTCAAATGTCAGCAGTGCTTGACTGTAGATGTACTAATCATGGGTGACACGATCGTTCCCTCTGGTGTCGCAATTCAAATAGAAACGGTAGCATGTTCTTAAATGGCATGCATGAATAGTTCATGTGATTGTGTTTTTACGCACTCGTGTCTTAGCGCGTGCTTCCAGTGTATTATGCGTTCCTTGCATATCATGCTTCTAGTGAGGAAGGGTGGTGTGTGTGATTGATGCTCTAGTGCCAATGACTTCTCAATGGGGAGAAGTCTCGTTGTTAGAATTGTACTGATTGGGGTGTGATTCGGTTTCATCTTGATGGTCAGTTGTAGAACGTTCCAAACTCCTGACCATTTCTGTCCTCCTCCTTGTACAAAAATGCCTTATAAGCCGTGGTCAAAGTGCAGTGGTCGAAGTGGGTGGGAGCGGTTCGGAGCACTGCTCCTCTATTTTTTTTATTTTTTTTATTACGTTTGTACTGTTCCTATACTTTTATTTTAACAAGAAACCGTTCCGGAATGGTTTTGTTTTGAAATAAAAGTGTAGGAAGAAGTTGAAACTTGCACTTCAGTGCAGTGCACTGAACGTTCCCTTAAACAACCGGCACATTTGATTGGGGGGTTGCATTGCACGTGGGAGGGGGCGTAGCAATGGAGTTTGTGGAGAGAGAGGGCAGGCCAGCAGGTAACATAGTTCTGTTACTTCTTTTCGTACTCTTTGATTACTGCTTATAAGATGCTTATAACTAGCTTATAAAAACTTGCCAGGAACTAATGATATGTGGCATAAAGTACCCTCTATTCTACCCTACGCTAGAAGGATCTTGCAAGTCAATGAGGAGTCCTTAACCAAATATTGTTTACTTTATAAGGTCACGGAACTCTTAGATGACTTTCAATTTAAGTTATATATACCTTATGTGGTATTTTATTCCTTATAATAAATGACCTTACACTGTCACCCTGAAGATAGTGTATTCCTTACACTACATGGGCGCACTATGTCAGCCTCATTCATGCCTAGCCTTACTAACTCTAATATGAGATCTCAATATAGAACCTGTTTGGATTTAAAAAAATTTTAAAAAAGCTAATAAGCAGCTTCTAAAGTGATGCAGAAAAATAGTTTACACCATTCAATGAAATGCACTGAAACATTTTCATTTTGTGCTTTAAAATAACTAATAACACGTGGCATCTTGCTCATAGGTTAAACTTCAGCAGTGCACAAAA
This sequence comes from Ambystoma mexicanum, assembly GCF_040938575.1. NCBI lineage: Eukaryota > Metazoa > Chordata > Amphibia > Caudata > Ambystomatidae > Ambystoma > Ambystoma mexicanum. Next base: position 947,275,890 of record NC_090922.1, read on the forward strand.
TATTCTTCCATAAACAGTTCTTTGTCATTTAATGACTCTTAAGTGCCACAGAAAACCCATTTACAAGCAAGGAATTTGAAAAGCTCGTGACAGAAATTAGACTGCCTCCATTGCCGATTTGATCTTTTTATTGAAACACCAATGATTTCACGGAAATGTATACACATACAAAATACTCATATAGTGAATGATTCTTCAAGCCTATGTTTTTATGTTTTTTCACAAAATATGCAAGCTGAAGTATGATGAAGTCATCTGATAATTCTTCAGTTCAGTTACTTGTATTCAAGCTTCAATTTACATTACAGAAGTAAGATTGAAGGACTAGTACCCACTGTGTCCCACCCCCCAGGCAATCCATCTCCAAATGAAACCAATAGAACAAGGTTGTGATGAATCAACTTCGGGGGCACCACTGGTCCAGGGATGAATATCGGTTTCTAAAATATTTATCAGCCCCACACCTCTAGTACACCAGAAGGGATCCAACCAGATTGGAAACATAAGTAAATCATAAAACTCTTTGTCCAGTTTTGGTAACGTGGACAGAACGGCAGGCTTATCTCCGCAAGGCCATGGATCGTTGATTAGTTGCAACACAGCAAAAATACAATTATTACCCAATGATAAAACGGACAGTACATTCAAGGTTGTAAAACAAAAAATCTACTTTATTATTATTAGAACAGACAGATCTAGCACACTACAAAATACAACCCACCGTGTAAAAGAACACAGAGGACAGTTTCACGAAGGAAAGGGATGCATTCTAGATACTGACAGGAGGGTAGTCGGTAAAGCAACCATTCTTAACTGTTCATGCTAATTTAGTTTCAGCACCAAGGGAGGAAGGGGACATAAATGTCTCTAGGGGCCTTCAGAGAAAGACCTGGGGGACTGAGCCACAATGTAAATGGTGCTTGAGATGATCCTGATGCTCGACAATGTTGAGTCATTTCCAGGAGGCTTTGCAGGTCCTGCAAAAAGAGTTCAAGATGGGAGGCAGCTGCAGATATCAGGCGGCAGGCAGTTCAGCAAGCGAGGCTGGACGGACGGCTCAGGTTGGGCTACATGATGGCTCAGGGTCAAGAATTGTTGTCTCTGTGCTGGTTGGTGGATCGGGAATGCTGCTTGAGACATCTCGGACAGCTTTAATGACTGCAGCATGACAACAGAGGATGGTGCAGCTGGTCGAGGTTTGGGGGCTCAACTGCCTCAAAAATCTCCTTAAAAGATTGACGCTGGTTGATGCTTGTTGTGGCAGTCCTCCTAGCATCTTTGCAGGGCTCGTTCATCCTTTAAGGCGGATGGCCGGAAGCTCAAGAGAGTGTTTGTAGGCAACAGCCTTGTCCTTTGTTCAGAGACTCTCTGGCACTTTCCACCTAAGAAGCTTGTTGGCAGAACATAGCTGGGAGTGTTGTGTGCTGGCTGGGTACCGGTTAAGAGTTGATCGACATATCTTCTGAATCTGGTATCCCCCTCTGCTCCCTGGGAGGTGGTTAGGGGAGGGATCTTGCTTCCCTCTTGGAAATCCTGGCCTTCCCTCACTGGCGGAAGTTGTAAGGCACATTGTACATGCAGCCTTGGTCAAAATAAAATCCTCTGCTTTCAAAGTAAGGACTTCAAAGGAGAAGCCACAGCAACTTCTGTGTCTGCTGACTAAGGAAATACATTTTGCTGGGGGGTTGGAAAGACTGCCCACTTTTGGGAACAAAGCCAGTCCATATGATTGAAAAGACTTTTCATATAAAGACATTTATTTCAGTAATCTAAAGAAGCAGTAATGTAAAATTTTGGCAGATTGAATGTAATTTTTGCACCATGAAAATAAGACAATGTGGATATTGCTAGCATGTGGGGGACGCTCAGGCCAGTAAAACAGCATTTCTGGGAAAATCATAAATGGTACAATTATGAAACTTGTTGCAAATATGTACGCCATTGATAAGCTTCAGTGTAACCATTTGAAGATTTTTAGGGGAAATATTTGCCATAGAAATTGCGTAAGATTGCCAGAAGGAGTAAACATCATTGTACAAACTTGGGGTTTTGAATGGTATGCTCCATGAGAAATCTGGTATTTTCCTACCTAATTTTTATAAGGGTGACATTTATAAATATGAGTGTTTTGTTTCTTAACTGATTTTGGAAAAAGAAACTGTGGTAGAACAAAGCACCTCATAAAAAACACATACACTAAAACTGAGTTGCTTCCTCCAGTCCAATCTGCTTACAGGGAGGCAGCAACATTCACAGGCTCACCTATCCCATCTTAGAGGTATTTTCAGCTTAGTTCTGCCCACATAGTAAAATTCCTCTGATGTCATCCGGCCTATGTAAGGAAGAGACATTCAAAATTCAGGACATTAAAAAAGAAATCCAGCAGTCAAAATCCAACCTGCAGCATCCAAAGATCCAGACATTCCACATTCACCCTGCAAGATTCCAGATTCCAGTGCCAGGCCAGGGGTAGCTGATAATGCAGAACTTCCTATCCAGGCAGAACCACTATCCAGAATTAAAATCAACAAAAATCCCAATAGTTCAGGGAGAAAGGGGGAAAGGCTGCTGAACTCTTTTTCGGATTAACCAAGTGACCAGAGCTGCTTTGCCTAGCTTCCTGCTTTGTCCAGCTGATGCCCCTGCTGTACATTGACACCAGACCCTGGTTGCCTTGCTGTGTCCCTAGAGGAAAGCCTCTGCTGTGCAGTGACCAGATCCCTTTCGCGTTGTCCAAAGACCCGGCTGGCTGTCCAAACTATTCCATTCAAGTGTTTTTGTGAGTATCACCCTTCCCCAGTAACCAACAAGCTCCATCCATTTCTGTGTTACCTTACAATTTGTCCAACCCTATAAGAAACAGTATAAGAAATCCTATAAGTATCCTAGTAACTTCTTAAAATCATCCGAATCCTCTGTGTATCCTATCCTTAGGAAAATCTGTGTTACTCTCCATGTGTTAGCGCAATTCTTTCCAATTCATTTCCATCCGTTGTATAAATCCTTAGTACTATTTGGAATACATTATTTAATTCCCATATAAAGAGGCACACAGCGTGAATTGGTTAACATTGCAAATTAAACTTTTCGCAGGCAGTGTCTCTCTTTTATAATTCAGCCACAAAAAAATAAACTTGTCTCAGTAGAGATCATGTCTGTGTTACTTCTTTCATTATAAATCTGAGTTTTCCCTTTCCTACAAAGAATCCCATACTGTCACCCATCCAGAGTCACCCTTTCACTTTCATATCATAAGTGTTATGTGCCTTTGTACCTTAGCATTAAAACCGATTTCTGCTCATTTTCCAAGCCGTTTTGCTATTTTAGACCTGTGAAATGAAGCAATTGCAATGTTGCCATGTGTGATTCTTGCTGCACTGTCTTTTCCTTTCAAAGTAGCTTTTCTAACCTGTATGCCTGTTGTTAGTACATTGCCTTGTAGCCTGTACGTTTTCTTGCCTCGTTAGTACAGTCACACATACTTTGTTTTCTTGCCTCGTTAGTACAGTCACAAACATTTTTGCCTTATCCGTTCAACCGCACATGTAAAATAACTATTTTGTCATTCTGATTGCAATTTTGCTCATTTTTCAAGGGAGCTCAATCAGAGTTTTTGCCTCCCAGTTAGGGGTGGTAGGTCGGATTTGCATTCTGATTTTTGCCTAGCATACCTGACTCCTTGCTACTTCTCTCTACCCACACAAAACTTGGTTAACAGGGTTTTGCGGGAGTGTTGCAGGGGGAATGCCTAACTGTGGTGCTATTTTGAAAATACTACCCGAAAAGTAATTTTGCTTTCATTCATGTGTGCATTCTGAATGTTATGTTAGAAGGTTAAACTAAGTGTATCCTATAATTGTATTGTATAATTATCACCACTTTGGTGATTGCTATATTAAATGTGTTTTATTTTGATTCAAAATTAAAAATAAATAAATATTTCATTATTACAGACCAGCCTGGTTCATGGTACATTGCAACATGGGGTGTACGTTAAGGGGGGTGTGAGACGGGTTGGCTGCCTGCTCAAAAATTGAATCTGAAAGAAATAAACATTAAAGCATATTAATTGTGTGCTGCATCCCTGGCCAATACAAAGAATCCTGGTCTGGAGTGTGCCACATCTATAAAATCATTAACACAGTGGGGGCTTGTCTGAGATTGAGATAATGTTTCCACCTGCGACAGCTTAACACAGCAAGCTAACCTTCAAGGTAGTGATACCTTTGGGGGTTGGAAAGCTGTGTTACACTGTAAAAGCACCTTCCCATAATGTAGACTCTAAGTATCAGGCCTCTGTGTAAAAAAAGTTAAATCAACCCTGAACTAGACAAAACGTAACAGAATACAGGCATACCCTTATTTAAATAAATTAATAAAGGAAGAACACCCTTCAATAATGACCACAGTGGAGATAATAATTGCTAGGCAGAAACTTCTGCACAAACCATTTGTCGGAGAGGAATGGGCAGAGCAAGATGAGGATGCCTGGCTCGAAGAAATGATACAACAGGTCATCGCCATGAACATATATGTGTGGCAAGACAGTAGCCTGTTACATCAAGCCTTGAGCAAACTGATTAAAATGGTTTGATTCACAGCCTACATATATCTCCATATGGGAGTTATGGAGTGAAAATATGAAGAAAATAGAACCCTTGTGCAAAACCAGTCTGAGCTCTTAACCCAAATCGAGACTGAACTAAAACTAGAAGAGAAATTGCAAAAAGAGCCAAGATTCTGAGGTAGAATTGGAAAACTATGTCAAACAGCTAAACGAGTTCTACAACAACAAAATAATTCAGAGCAAGATTCCCAATTAGATATATTAAAAGTATAGTGTCAGAAACTGAATCAACAACTAAAATATAACGGAACCTGCTCAGAACAAATAACCATATTACAAAATCAGATTCAAAAAGTTGGAAGTGGAGAGTAATAATTGAATCCTTAAAGAACTCCACTTCCAGAAATAATTTTACCAAGAACGCCAGACATTAATCGCAATCAAAGAACAGTGCGATGACCTGGCAGAACAGAGGGGCGCCCTGTATCAAGAAAAATATGCCATATGTCAGGAAGTGTGCAACCTAAAAACAGACCTACTGTAAAGAGAGTTAGACTTACAGGAACTGAACAAACTAAAAGTAGATCAAGAAAAAGTATTGTGGCACACAAGATGAGTGGAAGGTGCTCTAGAAGAGAACATCCAAGCTAAAAATACGCGAAATCAGCATATGCACCTCTTGCAACAGAAATTGTCTCAGCGTTCCTAGGCCATACAGGCAAGACAAAATGATAATGAGGCCCTCTCTAATGAGAACAGTGGACTCCAGAGCAAGCTGGCAGCTCAAGAAAATATAATAGAGCTAAGTCTAGGCCTGATAGCAGAGCAAAAGGCTCAGGCCTTAGCCTATTGTCAGGAAATAGGGACTGAGAGGGAGAAACTGGAGCTGTTAGAAAAAGAGTATGCTAGGCAAAATCAAAATTTGAGGGTCCCTGAACAAGGAGAGAGGGACAGGGCCAGCCTTGATCACACTGCGATGCCCTCGATACCAAGGGCCTCAAAACCATTTACTGCCTTGTATGTTCCAGGTACCGCTAACTTCATGCCCACCGGTTCACAATAACCTGGGAATCATGGGGCGGCCAGACTCTAGTAGATCCAGCATGATTGAACAGGCAGGCCGCCGCCCATCAGAGATTGATGGACGGGCATCTCTGAAGAGATTCCAAAATGTTAGGCCAGTATATCTGACCAGGAAAGCTCCTATTAGGATAAAATCAGGGAACTAGACCTGCAGAAGCATCGTCTACAAAGGGACCATTTGGTTTGCTTTGCAGAGCAAAAAGGGTGCAAATTGAGGCCACAAAAGAGCATTTTAAAAACCTCCACCCAATCAAGGTAGTGGGGGGAATTCTCCACTAACCCTGGAAGACCGCTCTCCTGTGCGAAAAAGGGATTGACCAAGAGGGCCCATGGTACAACAGGGGAGTAGGAACTAGGCCCCACCCTTCTGAAAGCAACTCACAAGCTCAAAGAATCAGGTAGCACCTAGAAGATAACGAGGAGAGCTCAAACAGTAGCAGCTCAGGTGAAGCGGCAAAGGAAGGCCAATAAACAAAAGAGAGCTCTGGTGAAAGAGCCCATTAGGCAGATTAAGGCTATTAGGAATTGTATAAACCTATATCACAAAAATGCAAAATATTCTATCTGGGAGCATCTGGAGCTATATGAACAGATGATGGACTCTTTTAACATGAAAAATAGCCAAAATTGCATAAACTATGCCAAATGGACGTTCTCTCCGTAGTACTCCAGCTTCTTTGTTGGGCAGGAAGACCAAAACATTCAAGGTGGTCCACCTATAAGGCAGCCATCTTGAAGTACTTTTCTGTTTTCTGCCCACAGAATCCCCCAGGAGGCTCACAAAGTGGCCTACAATTGGCAGTGCAAAGAGGATCAGGCCCCAAGAGAATTTGTGCAGGAGCTAAAACACATCTATGCGCAAACTACCAGGTGGGTGCGCATGAATAGTAGAGAATTTATAACCACCTATTTTCATGCACACCCAAAATATATAATGACCCAGCTGTTAAGGGATTTTCACAACAACAGGACACTGGACTTGGTAATAGAGCAGGCTACCCGGATCTATGAGGTCCAAAAACCTACAGAAAGCAAAAAACAAACATAAACCCCCAAACCAACCAACACCCCTGCTGCTGCTATGGAGGCGGAGGTGAAGGTTGCCCTCATTTGGACCTAGAAATGGGGGGGCCCTAAAAATACACCCTCTGAAAACCAGCCAAATCAGAGGTTAAGAAGGCCATCTGATCAATCAGCAGCAGGTGGTAGTCAGGTAGGTAACCCCACCAATGTGACCTCTAACTCTGCTAATTATATCAGTCCCAGGTATAAGGGCGATAGACCTATCTTAGGGTACGTGTGGACTCCCCCAGCCCAAGGGGGATCCAACCAGGTGAGTACTTCCCTGGGAAATTTCCCTCCTAACTTCCCTCAGGAGGGCAGTAATCCTCCAAATCCTGGGTTAAGTTTTTTCCCCCGGTACCTTCCAAACCCCAATCTATGAGGTCCAAATACCTGCAGAAAGCAAAAAACAAACATGAACCCCCAATCCAACCAACACCCCTGCTGCTGCTATGGAGGCGGAGGTGAAGGTTGCCCTCATTTGGACCTAGAAATGGGGGGCCCTAAAAATACACCTTCTGAAAACCAGCCAAATCAGAGGTTAAGAAGGCCATCTGATCAATCAGCAGCAGGTGGTAGTCAGGTAGGTAACCCCACCAATGTGACTTCTAACTCTGCTAATTATATCAGTCCCAGGTATAAGGGCAATAGATCTATCTTAGGGTATGTGTGGACTCCCCCAGCCCAAGGGGGATCCAACCAGGTGAGTACTTCCCTGGGAAATTTCCCTCCTAACTTCCCTCAGGAGGGCAGTAATCCTCCAAATCCTGGGTTAAGTTTTTTCCCCCGGTACCTTCCAAACCCCAATCTACAGGTCAACCTTCCTTTCTCTCCCTGCTTTCAGGAGTCCAGACCACCCAATCTGGGAGAGGGGAGGCCAAGGGTGGAGGGTTACCAAGGGAATCCCCAGTACCCAGGGTACTCCGGTAGAAGGGATAGTTATCCTTCCCTAGGTTTGAGCAAAGACCCCGTGCCAGCCAAATCGGGTGTTCCAAATGGAGCGCCAGGTCCAGAACCTCACTTAGGAAATGAGCTGCATGTTGAGGGCTCAGCAGAACCCTCAAATGAACATGGCGGCTCAAAACCCCATAAACCAAGGGTCTGGCACTCCAGAGCAATGACGGGGAGAGAACCCCGACAACCCACTGGTTCCAGAGCAGAAGGCACAGGAGGAAGGGGGTGCAAAGCCCTAGAGGAAGCCTCCTTCCTCACATGTGAAAAGCCCTGGAAACCCCAGAACTGGAACTAAAATCTCTTGCCCCCGAATATCTGCAACCCAGGAAACAGAGGGTGGTTAGGAGAAACAAAGAAATCAAAAAGACCCATTTTGGGGAGGAAGTCAGTGTCCTCCAGTTTGAAGCGGAAAAATCCTTGGAGGATTCTGGGAAGAAAATCATCTCCTTCAGGGACGGGGGAATTCCTCCCAAAGATTAATGGGTCTCAAGAGACCAGAAATGAGACTGGGTAGGGGTGGAGTCTGATTCAGAATCACCGAGCCCTGAACCACAGAATGGTCATCCAGAGAACAAAATATTGAATGAGGGATCACCCTCACAAACCAATTCTGGTGACTACCTCCAAGAAGGTGGGGATCCCAGCATCAGAAAAAGAGGATTCAGAAACTGCCCAAACCAATTCCAGTGAGAAAAGGGAGCCCGAAACTCCCCAAATATCAGGATGCCTAATTTTTGTTACAGGTTCCGGCACAGAAAACTGTCCAAAACTACACCATGTCGGAGTCCTAAATAAAGAAATTGACCGCCCAGCTTGCCCAAAATGCCCATTACCTTTGCCCCTTGGAGGAGAAAGAAGGTAGATTCTAGCAAGTGCAATATGCATTTTCAGCACTCGTGGACACTGGATCCCAAGCCACTCTCCTGTCAAAAAGGGCCTTTAAGCAGCTAAATTCAGGAAGGGGGAGCAACACCATATCCCTCTCACCCCTCTTCCTGGACAACTCCAGAATTCCCATCGAGGGGACTGTGAATCTGGAAATGAAAATTGGGTGACACAAGGTGAAGCAACCGGTTATAGTCGTGACTCCAGAGGGGACCCCATGTCTATTAGGGAATGACATCCTGCTGAGGTTTTCTTCACTGATAGACTGTGTAAATAAGATCCTCTGGACTCAGACTAACCGGCAAATAAAATTAAAACAAATTGTCAACCATGTTAGTTTAAATGGCACATGCCACATGGTTGAACAAAAATCAGATCAAATTGAATTTAATTTCCAAAATATTCAAATACCTAACAAAACAGTAATTGCTGTAGGACAATAACTGGTGATGGGAACTCCTCTCCATTCCTGAAAACAACTTTCCTACCAGTTTCAAGTGTCATTCCACACTGGAAGGAAACACTTTGAAATGTTATGAATTCCCAATTTGAAAATCTAAATCCTGTACTCAAAAGTAATGAAAAATCAGCTCAAAGCTTAGCTGACATTCAGAAAATTAGAGAACAGTTGTTCCTCCCTATTCAGTTAAATGAGGTCAAGGAGTCTGTTCTCGCCAGAGTGCGCTTGAACAACGGAAAGAGCTTCAACAGTGAAGCCATGTTCCGGAAACCCCCAAAAGATCCAACCATTCCCACATTTCAATTAATTGATAAGTGGTAAATGGGACTGGACACTCCCAATTCCAAACATGTCCTGCCTAGCAGGTGTATGCTCAAAATGTCCATATGCAACAAAAGCATAGACCATAATTGTTGGGTCGTGCAAGATGTCCCTGCTGCATTCTATTTAGGCAGTGACATTCTCAATCGGTGTGCAATTAATTTGGACCTTATGAATTACAAGGCTTGGTCCCGACTGGGGGGCAATCCCATAGGGTTTGATGATTCTGAAAAAGCATTTCATTCAGCTCAATTGCTGCCATATGCAGTTGAAGTTCAAATTGGAGAGAAGGTCACCATCCCAGGATGTACCTGACAATTCCTACTTGACTTAAAAATTGAAAGAGGACAGAATCTACAAAATCCAGACGCATATGTACACCTCAGTGCCCATCTCCAAAAGCAGGGGTTGGGGTTAAACCAATCACCCTTAGTCAATGAAGAACACAAAACCATTCAAATAGTGGTAGCTAACAGCAACCTTTGGCAAAACAGAAAGGTGATGGCTGGAAGGTTTTGAATTAATCATAACCACGGGCAAAGCTCTGGGCAACTCTCCAGACCATCGTTTTTCAGCCTGCCAAGCCATTACAGAAGGGGAAAAACCATATGCAAATCAGGCTTGGTCCTACCCCAAAAGGGGCAGTCCAGCCTGAACTGCTAGGTCACATCCCTTCTGCACAAGACCACAAGCATCCCCAGACATGTTTCAGCCTTGTTGGGCATCATCAGTGAGGAGTAGCTTGGGTCTCTAGGCCCGGCAGACTCGGGACCCACGTCTGGGCATACCCGTCCCACTCGAGGTGACTTTAGCAAAACAGAAAGGTGATGGCTGGAAGGTTTTGAATTAATCATAACCACGGGCAAAGCTCTGGGCAACCCTCCAGACCATCGTTTTTCAGCCTGCCAAGCCATTACAGAAGGGGAAAAAACCATATGCAAATCAGGCTTGGTCCTACCCCAAAAGGGGCAGTCCAGCCCGAACTGCTAGGTCACATCCCTTCTGCACAAGACCACAAGCATCCCCAGACATGTTTCAGCCTTGTTGGGCGTCATCAGTGAGGAGTAGCTTGGGTCTCTAGGCCCGGCAGACTCGGGACCCACGTCTGGGCATACCCGTCCCACTCGGGGTGACTTTAGCAAAACAGAAAGGTGATGCCTGGAAGGTTTTGAATTAATCATAACCACGGGCAAAGCTCTGGGCAACCCTCCAGACCATCGTTTTTCAGCCTGCCAAACCATTACAGAAGGGGAAAAACCATATGCAAATCAGGCTTGGTCCTATCCCAAAAGGGGCAGTCCAGCCCGAACTGCTAGGTCACATCCCTTCTGCACAAGACCACAAGCATCCCCAGACATGTTTCAGCCTTGTTGGGCGTCATCAGTGAGGAGTAGCTTGGGTCTCTAGGCCCGGCAGACTCGGGACCCACGTCTGGGCATACCCGTCCCACTCGGGGTGACTTTAGCAAAACAGAAAGGTGATGGCTGGAAGGTTTTGAATTAATCATAACCACGGGCAAAGCTCTGGGCAACCCTCCAGACCATCGTTTTTCAGCCTGCCAAGCCATTACAGAAGGGGAAAAACCATATGCAAATCAGGCTTGGTCCTACCCCAAAAGGGGCAGTCCAGCCCGAACTGCTAGGTCACATCCCTTCTGCACAAGACCACAAGCATCCCCAGACATGTTTCAGCCTTCTTGGGCGTCATCAGTGAGGAGTAGCTTGGGTCTCTAGGCCCGGCAGACTCGGGACCCACGTCTGGGCATACCCGTCCCACTCGGGGTGACTTTAGCAAAACAGAAAGGTGATGGCTGGAAGGTTTTGAATTAATCATAACCACGGGCAAAGCTCTGGGCAACCCTCCAAACCATCGTTTTTCAGCCTGCCAAGCCATTACAGAAGGGGAAAAACCATATGCAAATCAGGCTTGGTCCTACCCGAAAAAGGGGCAGTCCAGCCCGAACTAATAAGTCACATCCCTTCTGCACAAGACCACAAGCATCCCCAGACATGTTTCAGCCTTGTTGGGCGTCATCAGTGAGGAGTAGCTTGGGTCTCTAGACCCGGCAGACTCGGGACCCACGTCTGGGCATACCCGTCCCACTCGGGGTGACTTTAGCAAAACAGAAAGGTGATGGCTGGAAGGTTTTGAATTAATCATAACCACGGGCAAAGCTCTGGGCAACCCTCCAGACCATCGTTTTTCAGCCTGCTAAGCCATTACAGAAGGGGAAAAACCATATGCAAATCAGGCTTGGTCCTACCCCAAAAGGGGCAGTCCAGCCCGAACTGCTAGGTCACATCCCTTCTGCACAAGACCACAAGCATCCCCAGACATGTTTCAGCCTTGTTGGGCATCATCAGTGAGGAGTAGCTTGGGTCTCTAGGCCCGGCAGACTCGGGACCCACGTCTGGGCATACCCGTCCCACTCGGGGTGACTTTAGCAAAACAGAAAGGTGATGGCTGGAAGGTTTTGAATTAATCATAACCACGGGCAAAGCTCTGGGCAACCCTCCAGACCATCGTTTTTCAGCCTGCCAAGCCATTACAGAAGGGGAAAAACCATATGCAAATCAGGCTTGGTCCTACCCCAAAAGGGGCAGTCCAGCCCGAACTGCTAGGTCACATCCCTTCTGCACAAGACCATAAGCATCCCCAGACATGTTTCAGCCTTGTTGGGCGTCATCAGTGAGGAGTAGCTTGGGTCTCTAGGCCCGGCAGACTCGGGACCCACGTCTGGGCATACCCGTCCCACTCGGGGTGACTTTAGCAAAACAGAAAGGTGATGGCTGGAAGGTTTTGAATTAATCATAACCACGGGCAAAGCTCTGGGCAACCCTCCAGACCATCGTTTTTCAGCCTGCCAAGCCATTACAGAAGGGGAAAAACCATATGCAAATCAGGCTTGGTCCTACCCCAAAAGGGGCAGACCAGCCCGAACTGCTAGGTCACATCCCTTCTGCACAAGACCACAAGCATCCCCAGACATGTTTCAGCCTTGTTGGGCGTCATCAGTGAGGAGTAGCTTGGGTCTCTAGGCCCGGCAGACAGCAACCTTTTGAGCATCACTCTGGGTGCAGGCACCATTGTTGGAATGGCGGTTGATGAAAATAATGTTTCCATGGATCTAGGAAATGAACTCATAGGACCAATCCCAATGACTGCTATGACAATGACAATGACAAACCGCCAGAAAGGATCTTCACCCGGCAAGGTGGGGGAATTTCCTGGTGTACCGTTCCTGCCCTTACGGGGGGAAGAGGTGAACTGTGACATCAGGAAGGATGAGGTGATCTTCCAGTTTCACAATTACTGCATCTCTTATCTGAAACCCTCTGTCCAGGTCAACACCATAACCAGAGACCTATCCACACAGTTGGAGGAGGGCACTGAGATTGTGAAACCCAAAGTCTTTCCAGGGTTCAGGCAAATGGTTGAAGAGTGGATCAACCTCACTGATGCCTGTGAGACTGAAGAACAAAAGCAAATTTTTAAACAGGTGTTCTTAGATTTTCAAGACATCTTTGCTGTGGACTCATACGACTGTGGTCGCACAGAGATACATACTACCGCAATTCCCACGGACCCTGGAATGACTCGTGTATTTGTGAAGCAATATCGCTTGCCTCTTGCATCTATGGAGTCCCTGGGGATAATTCGTCCAGTCCACAGCACCTTTAATAATCCAGTGCTCAAGATTTTATAACCAAATGGCCATGGAGACTTTGCGCAGACCTTAGGGAGCTGAACAAACGTGTCCACATGTCATGATGGCCCCTTCCCTACATTGACAAGGGGCTGGCCCAGATCCAGGGGACAAAGGTGTACACCGCCATTGACCTGACAAATGGATACTGCACTGTGCCCGTCAGTAGGGAGGACCAGTACAAGCTGGCCTTTACCTTTGGGAGGCAGCCGTACACATGGGCCTGGACTCTCTGTGGATACATAAACTCTGGCAACAAATTCAAAATCTTCCTACACAAGGCCATGCCTGACTTGAGTGAAAGGGGTAACCTGGCCTATGTGATTAAAAGCTCAACTGTGGAGGAACAGATAGCGGAAATTTGCTATGTTTTAACCCAGTTGAGGGTTGCCAGAGCAAAACCGTCCTTCCAGAAGACACAGTGGTGTAGGACCTGTGTCACATCTTGGGACATGAAATAAGCCCTGAGGGTCTCTGTCCCCAGGTGAAGAAAGTGGAAGCACTATTAAAACTGAAAGACCCAACAACTCTCTGCTAAGAAGCCTCCTTGGACTGGCTCATTACAGTAGGAAGTACATTGAGGATTATGCAGAGGTCACAAGCCCCCTGGTCCATCTGTTGAAGGGGGGATCAAGTGGGAGTGGGGTCCAGAACAAGCATAGGTAGTAAAACAACTCAAAAGAAGTCTCTCGCAAGCGCCTTGTCTAGCTTACCCTGTCAAAAACAAGGAGTTCTTCTTGGAGACAGGGTTCTTGAATACATGCTTGACAGTAGTATTATATCAAAAGCATGACAAGGTCAATAAAGTAATCTCCTATGCAAGCAAGACTTTATCCTCTGTGGAGTAAACATTCAACGATTGTGAGAAGGCACTCCTGGCAATGGCGTGAGCATTAAAGAATGATTGCCCGTTCACAAAGGGGGAGCACATTATAGTGGAGACTCCACACAAGCCTTTACAATACCTCCAAAGTGACAGAACCTGGGAAGGAAATGCAAGTAATTCCAGAATTACCTTCTGGATTCTGTCCATGCAAGGCTTTCCTCTGGAGGTCAGATATGGCCAAAACAAGAAGAGTCCCCTCGTGCAAGGTCTGGCTGACTTGCATGATTGTTCAAGAGAAAACTGTCTCGGGGACAAAAGTCTCGAAACTCAAGACAACATGGAGGCGTATCTGAATTCCCCACACAAAGTCTATGAAGAAGATTAGTGCGAGGGGATGCCCACAGTTTATGTGGACGGGTGCTCCCACCATGTTGACAACAACAGGGAAAAGGAACCGATGGCAAGCATTGGGAATGCCTGGGTGAATGATGCCCGGAGCCCTCTGCTGGGCACAAAATCGGCCCCCATAGTAGTCAGGTGGTGGAGTTCATGGAAGTTCACCAGGCCATCCTTACTGCCGTGCAACACTAACTCCACGAACTGGTCATAATCATGGATTCAGATTATATCCAGAATGGGTTTGTGGAGCACCTGATCAATTGGAGAACCAGAGGCATGCTGTGAGCAAATAACAAACCACTTAAACATGGCAAGCTCATACAAAATATTGATGATCTGGTCACCTCTAATGGGATGACCATCTATTGGAAAAAGATTAAGGGTCATTCCAGAATAGAGGGACCAGACAAAACTGGAAATGACCTGGCTGATAAGTTGGCCAAAACCAGAGCCATCCAGGGTGAACTCCTTGAGATCGAGTCCCTGTTGGGGGATAACCAGGTCACTGCTGTCACCAGGGCCCAGACAAATTCTCACAATGAACTCTCAACTGCCTGGTGGAGTAAGGAGACCACAGATGCTGATTTAATCATGGCACAAAAAGAGGATCCGATTATTGGGTAATGTTACCAACACATTGAGGACCCTGAGAACTTTCCACTGATGCAAACCGATTACATTGGGTAAGAGAACCCAGGGTGTTGATGAAGTGTCCCAAAATGTTACGAATTTAAGATCGTTTGTTGGTAAGTTGATCCATATCGGATGTGAACAGTGGGTGGTGCCTACCTTATTCTGAAGCCTGATGCTAAGTCACGCCCATGACCTGGCCACTGTCGGTCATCGGGGGTTTCATACTACTCTAAAAATCTTGTGAGAGATTGCATAATAGCCACACATGGGGCAGGACCTCGACCAATATTTGAAGTGGTGTCTTGTGTGTGCACAATTTCAGCCAGGTTCACTCACACACCAAGCTCCCCTCCAGAAGAGGGGGATGATACTGCCTTGGTCAGATTTACATGTAGATTTCATTTGGGGCCATGATTCGCTTTTCTAGGGGAAACAAGTGCATGTTAACAGTAATGTGCTTGTTCACCAAATGGGTGGAATGTCTCCTGGCCCCAAATTGCAAGGCAGAAACAGCAGCTGCCCTGAGGATCAACCACATCTTATCACGTTCTGGCCTACCAGAAAGGATTGAGTCAGACATAGGAAGTCACTTCACCAGCAAAGTGATGACAAAGATGTGGGAGATACTTGGGGTAAAAAGGAAATTTCATATTGCATACTGCCACCCTCTAGTGGATGAGTTAAAAGGTACAATAAAAACATTGTGAGCATTCTAAAAAGGTTTGTGGCAGTTTCCGGGCCAAGTTGGGACATCCGATTACCACTTGTCCTGATGGCCATCAGATCTACACCATCTTCTCCGACCAAAATGTCTCCATTTGAGCTAATGACTGGATGAGGGATGGTGCTACCTCAGCATCTGCTCTATAGAACACAAGAACAGACACTGATAAACTCCTCCACAACACATGAATATGTTGAGAATCTAAGAAAACACCTTCAGCATGCTTTTGCGTACGCTCAGCAGAATCTGGAGAAATCGGAAGGGAGGATGAAAACTCAATATAATTTAAAACCAAAAAGGAATACCAAGTAGGAGACAGGGTCTACTTGTACAATTTTGAGAGGAACCAGACTAAGGAGCGAAAATGTCTCCCCTCCTGGAACGGTCCCTTTGAAATTGTAGACATTTCGCCTGTCGCCTACAGAATTCGCATCCACAAAGGAGAGCTGTCAGAAGAAAAATGGATCCACATTAACCAGTTAAAAAGTTGTCACCCCTGACACACTTTGCAGCTGATTGAGGAGCCAAAGGAATTTCAAAGAGTGGAGACATCTGGAGAATGAGAAAAAAGAAAAAGAAAAAGAAGAAGGTGATAGGTAGGTCCATAGTATGTCTACCTAACAGGGAGTACTTACTTTTTTTCAGTGCTATTGAAAAAATACGTAATGAAACTATGGTGTAAAAGTTCAATCATGCATTTGCATTGTTAAGTAATTTGTTTTCTGATATTGTTTAAAGAATCCTGATCATTAAACATGTATGCCTTGTTCCACTGATGTAAACCTCCCGGGTAGACAGTCAGTGAAAGATTCTAAAGCATGTTTTTATCTATCTCCTATTAGAGTACTAATTTCATTCCCTCTTAGACCAATGAGGAGCTCCCCAGGGACCTTTAAATGGAAGGAAGGAAAGGGGTTTCACTCCACACTCTCCAACGAAAGACGAAGGGCGGTTGGCTTACTGCTCCCTGGTGAAAGAAGAACTCAACCCGATGACCCCCACTTTGCCCTACTCTCCCTCAACAAGAAGTCCCGGGAAAGCAGGGGGGGATTCTGTGGGGTACATTAACCAGCCCATTAGAACTCCCTGCACCACCAAACTGCATTTTCAGCAGTTACAAAAGTCATGGCTACGCTGGCTCTGCTGAACACATATGGGGCGAGATGGAACATAGAACAACCCGAGAAGGGCTGCAGTTATTTTCTACATGTGCACCGAAAAGAAGAATTCAAAAGCAGTCTGGCTGAGCACTGCTATGCTGCCAGATCAAGACTTCCAAGTGAAAGAGAAAATGTTCTTTGTTTCAAAATGGCTTTGCACTGGTTCTGTTTCTATCTTTTCAACATTACACAGTTTGATTCCAGTAAAACATATCCATGCTCCGCTATCTTCAGGAGGAAAACCATCAAAGGAGGGTCATTCCTCCCAGAAAGGCATTGTGTGTCAAGTAAAAACTGAAAGAGCAGAGAAATTTGTTTCAGGCCATACGATAAAGGTTTACTCTTGCAACAAAGTAAAACAGGCAAAACTCTTTACAAGAAGCTCTCTTTCTCCCTTTGCGTATGTCTGTCTCAAAGAACCCTTGTTTTCAACAGATTCCTGTGTATTAGAAATTGCCCAGAGCTATGGAAATGTTCATGTTAGGCAGAATTGTATGCAGTACCCATTGGGAACACCACACACAATTAGGACTACAAGTGACAGTACAAATTCACCTTTGGTACAAGCCTGTACTTCACAGTAAAGTGGTAGTGATGGCTGAGCAGCCGGAATTATCTCAAGAGTAAAGTGAGCAGTATCAATAGTTACACAAAGGACAACAGTTACTATGATTCAAACAAACACTGACTCAAGGTTTCTGAGTAAAAGAATATACATTCATTTACACATCTGTTATTAAACATTTCACTATTGTCAAGCAGTTGCAAAATCACGATTCTAATACACTACACCACACCCAATAGATTCTGGACAAGTTAGGCTCAAAATAAAGTGGTAGCAAAATGGTACCCAGTAGTAAAAAGGGAGGGAAAGACAAAGTTAGACAATTGTTGAGCAGCACCAACAAGTAAGTAAGCAGGGCAATCTAGAAAAATGAACTACAGTGAGGAAATCAAATCAAGAGGTTTTAGCCAAAGTCAATGGACCAAATCTATGCAGAGGATCACATAGCTCAGGGTAGTTTGCGGTTAAGTCTTTGCTAAGAGTTCAGAACGAAGTTGGTCGGGTGAAAAGTTACTTTAAAGAATAGAGAAGGACAAGCCCTTGAATTGGCGAAAGATTTCACACACTTTCACCGCGGTTGGCAGAAACGAACAACCAGGTTAGCACAGTACCTTTAGAGCAGAAGAATGCTGCAGGTGAGGCAGACATTCCTGGCAGAACCTGCAGGCTCACGGTTCCTGAAGCGACTGTCGGACTGACAAGAAGGAGGAAGACTGGAGGGTCCATTGCTGGTTTCTTCCCTGGGCAGTGAAAAAGACAACCCTGTGTCACTGCACTGAAGGTGCTGTGTAGCACACAGTAAAAAGATGATGCCTATGGAGTAGGTGAGGCTCCACAGTCTATGAACACAAAAATGTTAAACACACACAGCAAAACACATGTAAGAGTGGGAAAAAAGGCTTACACTCTTACCAGGTGAAAAAAAAATCCTCGAAATCCAGCATAGCTGCTGAGGGACTCAGTAGCTAAGGGAAATTAGCCATTTTGGAGACTTCTCCCTACCAGTTCAGAATAAAGATGCGAGGAAAACCACATCTGTAAATGACCAGAAGATGCGAGGAAAACCACATCTGTAAATGACCAGGGAAAGTAAATTGAACCTGCGTTGCACTGCTCTGCAAAGCAGTGAGTTGATATTCTACAAACTCAATGAAAATAACACTGTAATAGGCCCAGAAACACAAATGTAAATCTTAGGAAGAAAAGCTGCAAAGATATAGTTATATTTAACTCTGTTCATTTTATTTTCTTCACAAAAAGAAGTTCAACATCCTGACTAAAGAGGCATTCCTGTTACCAGTTTTAGCTGAAAGGCCAAATGTCACACTTCCCCGTGATTTCCTACTGCCAGAGCAGGAACCCTGTTCTTTGGACTGCCAAGTGTCATAATTACAGGGTGCCTCAGACTGTATAGCAGCACTGCTCCCAAGCACAAAGAGGGACCCCAACCCATGTGTTTCCCTCAGAAGTGTGACAATCCTCTGCATTCAAACTAAGGACTTCAAAGGAGAAGCCATGTCAACCTCTGTGTCAGCTGACTAAGGAAATACATTTTGCTAGGGGGTTGGAAAGACTGCCCACTTTTGGGAGCAAAGCCGGCCCACATGATTGAAAAGACTTTTCATATGAAGACATTTATGTCAGTAATCAATAGAAGCAGTAATGTAAACTTTTGACAGCTTGAATGCAATTTTTGTGCCATGAAAATAAGACGATGTGGATATTCCTAGCATGTGGAGGACGCAAACGCCAGTAAAAAGGCATTTCTGGAAAATTATACATGGTAAAGTTATGAAACTCGTTGCAAATATACCCACCATTGATAATCTTTAGTGTAACCATTTGTAGATTTTTAGGGGGAATATTTTCCATTGTCACGATCCCTCATCATGTGGTCCCCAAGGCACTCCCTCATCCCCCGTCTCGCTCTTCCCTTTCTTCCCCCCTTCCCCGGGACTCACGTGGACTCTCACACGCCTTGCGAGTGTACCCGCGTCTGGTCCGTAACAGGACGGCTGTCAGGCTACGCCCATTTCTTCATTGGCAATTACCCTGGCGCCTAGGATCGCGAAGGGCTGGCGTTGAGCTTCCACGCCGTGGGACTGTTAGGTCACGTGACGCTCTTGCCCGATCACGTGACTCAGCCGAGCATCACGTGATCAGAAGCGCGAGTACTTAAACCCGGAAACCCAGGTACTCGTTGCTTCACAGCTGTGCTCTGCATCCTGTTTGGCGTTACGCACCTTTTGGATCACCTTTGGATCACTCACGGAATCGACCTGGCTTGCTCTACTGGACTCTTCTTGGATCTACCCCTTTGGATTTGTTTGCATAGTGATATCCGGCTCTTGACCACGGACTGTTATTGGACTGCCTCTTGGATCTCCCTCTTGCGCCTCGGCTCTTTGGACTTCTTGCCTCATAGCTCCACAGCTCCTGTCAACAGGCGAACAACTGAGAACTACTCCTCTTGGGGGACTTCAGTCCACGTGGGTCCCGGACCTCTCCACTAGGTTCACTTCCTTGACCCCGATTGGTAAGACCTTTCCGTTTTTTCTAAACACTGTGGTTACTGTTTCTTGCTTGGTACTTAATCCGCATTTTCTTGCAGCAGTGTGGGGTCCCAGAGGTCCCGGACTTGAACATCTTCGCCTGTGGCCTCAACGGCTGCACAGAGAGTGGCTTTAGGTTCTCTCTGTGCGGCATTTGGGGACGGAGGCCTCTTCTGCCTACACGAC
Source organism: Ambystoma mexicanum (assembly GCF_040938575.1). NCBI lineage: Eukaryota > Metazoa > Chordata > Amphibia > Caudata > Ambystomatidae > Ambystoma > Ambystoma mexicanum. Next base: position 947,295,973 of record NC_090922.1, read on the forward strand.
ACTCAAGTCTCAACAGCCATAGAAATTGTGAAATATTGCCAGAAGTACTAAACAGCATTGTACAAACTTGGGGTTTGGAATGGTATGCTCCATGTGAAATCTGGAATTTTCCTATCTAATTTTTCTAAGGGTGACATTTATAAATATGAGTGATTTGTTTCTTAACTGATTTTGGAAAAAGTAACTGTAGTATAACAAAGATCCTGATAAAATGCACACACTAACACTGAGTCACTTCCTCCAGTCCAATCTGCTTACAGGCAGGCAGCGACATTCACAGGCTGACCTATCCCATTTTAGAGGTATGTCCAGCTTAGTTCTGCCCACATAGTAAAAATCCTTTGATGTCATCCAGCCTATACAGGGAAGAGACATTCAAAATGTAGGATATTCAAAAGAAATCCAGCATTCAAAATCCAATCCACAGTATCCAGAGATCCAGACATTCCACATTCACCCTGCAAGATTCAAGATTCCAGTGCCAGGCCAGGGGTAGCTGATCCTGATCTATGCAGTACCCCCTATCCAGGCAGAACAACTATCCAGAATTAAAACCTTAAAAAAATCACAATAATTCAGGGAGAAAGGGGGAAAGACTGCTGAACCCTTTTGGCATTATCCAAGTGACCAGACCTACTTTGCTGTGCTACCTGCTTTGCCCAGTTTATGCACCCCACTGTCCACTGAGACCAGACCCTGGTTGCCTCGCTGTATCCCTAAAGGACAGCCGCCGATGCGCATTGACGACGCGGCTGGCTGTCCAAACTATTCCATTCAAGTGTTTTGTGAAAATCACTCTTCCACAGTAACCAACAAGCTGCATCCATTGCTGTGTTACCTTGCAATGTGTCCAACAAGTATCCTAGTAACTTCTTAAAATTGTCAGAATCCTCTGTGTATCCTGTCCTTAGGAAAATATGTGTTAATCTCCATATATTAGCGCAATTGTTTCCAATTCATTTCAGTCGGTTGTATAAATCCTTAGTACTATTTGGAATAAATGAATTAATTCCCATATAAAGAGGCACATGGCGTGAATGGGTGAACATTGCAAATTAACCTTTTCACGGGCAGTGTCTCTCTATTATAATCCAGCCACAAAAAAAAAATAGTCTCAGTAAAACCTGTAATTTTCCTTTAAAACCGATTATGTCTGTGTAACTGCTTTCATTATAAATCTGAGTTTTCCCTTCCTACAAATAATCCCATACTGACCCCCATCCAGTCACCCTTTCACTTTCATATCATACCTGTTATGTGCCTTTGTACCTTAGCATTAAAACCAATTTCTGATTATAGCTTATTTTCCAAGCCGTTTTGCAATTTTAAACCCGTCAAACGAAGCAATTGCAATTTTGTGATGTGTGATTCTTGCTGCACTGTCTTTTCCTTCCAAAGTAGCTTTTCTAACCTGTATGACTGTTGTTAGTACATTGCCTTGCAGCTTGTAAGTTTTCTTGTCTCGTTAGTAAAGCCACACACATTCTTGCCTTATCTGTTCAACCGCACATGTAAAATAACTATTTCGTAGTTCTGAGTGCCATTTTGTTCTTTGTTCAAAGGAGCTCAATCCGAGTTTTGCCTCCCATTCAGGGGTGGTAGGTCAGATTTGCATTTTGATGTTTGCCTAGTATATCTGACTCCTTGCTACATCTCTCTACCCACACAAACTTGGTTAATAGGGGTTTGAGGGAGTATTGCAGGGGAATGCCTAACCGTGGTGCTATTTGAAAATACTACCCAAAAAGCAATCTTGCTTTCATTCATTTGTGCATTATGTGTGTTATGTTAGAATGTTAAACTAAGTGTATCCTATCATTTTACTGTATAATTATCACCACGGAATGTGTTTGATTTTGATTAAAAAATAAAAATAAATAAAATATTTCTTTGTTACACACCGGCCTGGTTCATGGTCCATTGCGACACAGGGTGTACATTAAAGGGGGTGTGATACAGGTTGGCTGCCTTCTCAAAAATTGAATCTGAATGAAATAAACATAAACACATTTTAATTGTGCACTGCATCCCTGGCCAGTAGAAAGAGTCCTGGTCTGGAGTGTGCCGCATCTTTAAAATCCTTAACAGCAGCGAGCATAGGAAAATGTGTGCGGATTAGCCCCACACATTTTCTGCGATTGAGCTCCCATAATTTCTTACAATCTTTTTCAAAAAGCCCATGCGAACGCACACTCACCATGCAGATGGTCGAATTTCTCACAACGGTGATGGCATCACATTCTTACATAACATCACATCATTCATTTGGTTAGCAGGCAGGCATACACTGAGAGGTGAGGCAGAATTCCACAGTCCCAAAGCTGGCATGTTCTCCATGCAAATTTACAGCACACATTAAATTCCTGAGTCAGGGAATATCTTCTTTGGAATGCAGTATGTCCACAAATAGGCTTATATATAAGTTACCTTTTTATGACGTCAAAACACATAATCACTCACAATTTTCTATCTTCAACTATTCCATATTACATTGCACATTACTTAAAACGTGTTTACAATTGCAATTGAACAGTTGTACATACGTTCCAAACATTACTAACAGCACTCACCAACATGATCAATTTAGATGGTAGACATGCAATAGGTTGCCCTAATGACTTTTCCGAATGCTATCAGTAAATGGCTTGTTTACATGCTCAGCAGCCACTGGAACGTACACGCCCTCATCTCGATTTATATCCTGAATTCTGGAAGCACAGTGCATCTTAAAACTCTACTCCCAACGTCATGAAAAGCGGTACAGGCTAATTAAATTCAGCACCATTACGATCCTAAACTGAGTGTTTGCCGCCAGTTGACAGAAAGCATTTTCAAAAGGCCTCGGTCTATCGCCATGCTCTGACAGCTATCATTACCCCAAAACATCCTATTCTGCACACACCAAATCACTAGCAAGTTTTGTCAGCAAGATTATTGTTCAAAATGGGAAAGCATTTGTATGCCTCTAACCTTTCCTATATATGGCATCTGAAAGTGCTGAGAGCAATCTCAGGGAGACAGCCAGCAAGCCTGCTGTTACAGCTCCTGCACAAAACTATCTCCAATTGGGATAATTGCCACCAGAGCCACATTGACAGCTTTACTGCTTGTGTCGGAGCTATTCGCAGGCGATGCAGGGCACACCACCTGGCCTACTAAGATGTGGCCATTATTATGTCACATGTATGAAGAGGCATGCTCCTCAAACGTGAAGGTGAACAAGACAGAAAGAAAAGTTTCAATAAAACCTAAATTTGAAGAAAAGAAAACAGAAATGGCATTAGCTACCAAATGTGAAGAAACGTGCAAGAGCAGCTGTATAGATTTCCCTTAAGACGCTGCATTTGGGTTGTGCAAAGAGACGTTTGCAAATTGTCCATTATTTGATTGCATTTGTTAAAAAAGTACAAATACACAAAACTGAAATAGACATTTATTTTTTTATTTTATTTCTTAGAACGTGCCACTCGCCCACAGGCCTCGGTGTGCACAAACAAACCAGACAAGACAAAAAACAACATAAATGCCAGGAGCTTACATTATTCAAAATGCAGGTGGGTCATAAGGTTGCAGTGGTAGCCAATTAGTCATTCGAGTTGAACAAGTACATTTTTATGGCTTTCTTAAAGCTACTCAAGTTTGTAACCTCCCGCAGGAAAGGTGGAAGTTTATTCCAAAGCTCAGGGGCGCAGTAGTTAAAGATCACGCCACCAAAGGTCTTCAGTTTAAGGCATGCCTGCTAGGGTCTATTATTCCTGTTGAATCTGAGTACTCTGGATGTCACAGCTTCCTGTACCTGATTCACAAGATAACCGGGGGCACATCCAGAACAACATTTGTGCATTAAGGACAGGATTTTGGGTGAGATTCTATGACACACCGGGAGCCTATGGAGCTCTCTCCTGGACTCAGTAACGTGTGCCATCATTCAGAGACCTTTCATAGCTCTAACTGCGGCATTCTGTATGGTCTGAAATTATTTAAAATTTTAAAACTGTTTTTTAGAGGTGCCAGTCAGCTGGACATTACAGTTGTCAATGTGGGTGTTTACGAAGGCCCCGGCGAGGTAGGCCATGTTGGTGGAAGAAAGATAAGGCCTGATCTGTTTTATTAACTTGGTCGTGTATGCACAGGAGGATCTAGGAAGTGCGATATGCTTATTCATGGATAAATTAGAATCCAAACAACTCCCAAGGTCTTAACAGATGATGCCACCAGAATATTACAGCCAGCGATAATAAATTGGGTGTACCTTTTTCAAAGTTTCCTCAATCTCTGGGCAGTCCCGCCCAAGAGCAGCTCAGTTTTACAGTAATATAAGGGCAGTGAGTTGACAGCCATCCAGGTTTGTACTATTGAGTAGACATGATTGATTGTCCGATGTCAATGTCATAATCACCAATTATTTCAAGAATCAGCTGGGTGACATCAGCGTAGTTGGAATGTTTTACCCATACCTCATCCAGGAGATCAAACAGTGGACACATTTATAGGTTGAAGAGTGCAGGGGATAAAACCACATAATACAAAGACTGGTGATGTCTTAAAGTCTGCTGCTGACACCCTGGAGATGTGTGTCATGCTGAAAGAAACTAATCCAAGCTGCAGCTGACTAAGAACAGTTGTCAAATTCGATAAGTCTATTTAGCAGTAGGGGTGGTCCATGACATCGCAAAGCTGCAGACAGATTGAGTAACATAAGTAATGCAGTGTGTCCCCTTTCTACAAAAGACTTGCCTTGTTATCAATCAGTACGGTCTCCGTCCCATCGGATTTCCTATAGCCAGATTGCCATATGCCAAGAAGGCCATGGTTTTCCATGTGTTCCCGGAGCTGCAGGCAAACCGTCCTATCCATGATTTTTTACAAGAAAGGAGCATTGGTTATAGGACTGTAGCTTGCACCCCCAGGGTCAAGTGTTGCCTTTTTAAGCAAGGGAGTCACCCATACTTCTTTGAGGCTCAAAGGATCACTAGATGTGGCAACAGATTAGTTGATTATACATGTTATCAATTGTGTAAGGCAACTAATAGAACCCATAACAATAGTTGCAGGGCAAGCATTACTTTTACAGTTGGCAGACTTCAGACCTAGTACGATCCTGTAGATATCTGCCCCAGAGACATGACAAAGGTTGAACTGAGGGATAGTAGTGTCTGTACCTGCTGATACTCTGTTTCCAAGAGATAGCAGCAGTGGATTATCCTGAAGATCAGCCTGCCTGGACCTAATGTTTTCATGGTAAGAGTCAGTTTTCTTGGTTAAACCAGACTTGATGGATTCACACCAGTGGTCACTCAGGCATTCATTTTTACCATTATGTTTGGTGCCCTTAAGCTCTTTAAGAATGGTGAACAGTTCCTTAGATCAAGACTCTGCACTAGAAATTCTGCCTCTAAATGTGCCCTTTTTTGTGGGTGATAGCGGTATGCAACTATGCAGCTTTAGTGTATATGCATGCATCCCTACACCATGCTTGTTCACAAGATCGTTTCACTTTCTATGTAGTATGATGTCACTGGTAAGCACATTATTATTTTTAACTTCTGTTTTAATAGTACTCATTTTTTCTGGGGCAAGGGTCTCAACTACTGTTGAGATAATCTCCCAAAACTGTGAAACTAATACCTCAACGTTCTCAGAGGGAGGCCTATCCAGAAGTAATCCTGTGGTAATGTTAGCAAATGCTTCAGGAGTGACCTTACTTAAGTTACATACTCTATGAGTAACCCTGGGGTGTCAGTTAACTCGGTAGAGAGCACTTGGTAACACGAGGTCAGAGGAGATTAGGAAGTGATCTGTCCACGGATAAGTAGTACAAATGGGAGTTGACAGACTCAGACTGTGAGAGATCTCCCAATCCAGGATATTACCATCCTTGTGTGTAGGAACTTCCATATGTTGGTTAAGACCCAAAGCGGAGGAGGCAGATTTTAAAGCATTGGCTTCCATATCAGTGTAATTAGAGGCCCACTAGTTAAACGTGCCAAGAACTAGCATATATGACAATATTTTATTAATAGGTCACTAAGAAGTGAGACAATTTGCTCTTCAAAAAATTGTGAATTATGTGGTGGTCTACATAGAACAATGAAATACACAGTGGTATTGAAGTCAACACTGAGCTTAAGATGCAAGCACCCACAGCTATCCAGCTCAATTACATCAGATGTATACCATTTCCAGGAATCATGTAGCCAGGCTTCAGTCATAAATAAGCAGTCAAGGTTCAATGTGCATATCGAGTATGATGTTTCAGGGGTGTGGTACACCAAGGATCTTGTGTTGAGGACAGTTTCCAAGGTGGGATATGTTGTAGCACATGAATTACATACAGCTGTTCCCTTGCCACCCCCAATCAGATGGGGAATGGTCCACTCAGTGTTTCCATCTTGAGTGGGTCTTATACATTATCAGGCAGCACGGTTACTGGAAGAGAGTTCAGATAGCCACTTCTTACTTCAAAGGATACCTCAGAAGTAGGGCAGAGAGTAACTGAGGCCAATTAAGCAGGTAATTATGAGCTCACAGACATATCAATACCAGTGAGGATAGTGTTGATCCAAGGAGGAGTTGAAAAAACAATAAAAAAGGGGATGTTTTCAGTTTAATGGGAATGATTTTACTGGCCTCAAAGTCAGAATCTTTGCATGGTGAGGAGACATCTAAAGACTGGTACTTTGATAAGATATCTCCATATCAGTGGTGTTTCGCTAGGTCAGCAATGATCGCACTGTAGACAGCATGACTTTCTATAATGACTTTGTCTTTCAGGACTCAGGAGTTTAGAGGATGCCTAGTAAATAGAAAGACAATGTGTTTGTACACAGAAGAGCTACTGGGTGATTTGTTCAGGACACCGCACCATGGGCAAGTGATTAGCGGCGCTAGATGTGTCATGTGTGGACAGGTAAAGACCAGCTGGTCCCTGAATCGTGGGGCTGATGTGCCTGTTTCAACAATAAGTAACTGCCTGCTAGGGCCGGTAGGGCTGCTGGGGACTGTAGTCAGCGTTTTTTATGGAACGTAATCCAGTTCAAGTAAAACACAAACAGAATCAATGCAAATTAAACGCTAAGAAGTTTATAAATTAATCAATGCAGCGTTACAGCCTACAACGTCACAAAAGTAAGGGTACCTGTTAATCAAATAATCCTTCCAGTAAACAATAGAATCATATTCAAAAAGTGGATCTTGGTAGTGAGGTTGGATTAAAACACTGTACATCAAATTCTCTTCCAAAAATGTAATTCAACAATGTTTTCACAAAATAAAAATCACATGAATACTGTACAAATTCAATCATATCTAAAACATCTACTATTTTCCACCTTTCATACCCACTCGTACCAACACACATACAGTCTTTCACCAATGTTGGGTGTTGTAAAAAATATTATATCAATGATGTGCTCTAGGAATGCCACAATATACATAATCAATAGGTGAATATGGTTGCAAGTAAACGATCGGGTCCACACCGCAACGAGCGCACCCATACAATTGGATATGTTTAACTAGAGTTTTGAAATCAAAAACCATCTCTCTGCGTAACCACTGAGAATTCAGGGTGGCAAACTTAAATCTATAGGCCGAGTTGGCTCTTCAATGTCTACACGAAATTTCAAACATTCCATGGGGTGTTCATCAACCCCGAGCATTTTTCTTTTACTATGTAGAATTCTATGTGAAGAGCAGACACTTGCAAGACAATGCTGCTTTTTTCATAGATGTATTCAAAGTGCAGAATTCCCTATATGAGCTTTAAGTATGTCTCAGGTGAACATCCCAAAGCTATTTTAAAATGACATGTATTAGATGTTGTTAAAACAAAAGAACATTTTTAACTTGTTACCTTTGCGAGGGCATATCCTAACATACAGATTCGCATGATAATCATGAGAGTGGGACTACAGTGGGGACATCTTTTATTCAAGACTTAAGTCAACATATCACGAGTCCCTCATTGTCACTTCCCCCAGCTCTGATTCTTCTTATTCCACTCTGAAACTTGCAAATAGAGGCCTCAATGCATGTCAGCCAGACTCTGCCTTTCTTTTTCTAAAATGTCTGAGGCCAATTACCAGGAATGTGCAGTCAACTGGCAAAAGTGAGATCTTCGATGGATTCAGTACCGTGTGTCCCTGTGTACAGCATGTATGCAACGGTGTGAGTGTGTGCGTGTATGAGAACCCTGGTGCTTGTGGATATGTCCATTCAGTGTACATATGTGCATGACCCTGTGTGTTTGCCACATTAGGACCCTCATCAGCTCAAACTTGCCAGTCAAAGCCAGATTAGTACCATCCACTTCATATTGATTTCAGGGACGTTATTGGTATTATTTTATTATTGTGATGTGGGGAAGGGTGGTTCGCAGTACAATGTACTATCCAGGGCTCAAGTCGAGGGAACACGCGGGTGGATGGAGTCCATCCACTTTTTTCAGCGGGTGGACTCAGTCCCCCCTGCACAAATAAGCAACATTGAATGTCTTCTTTGAAAATTAAAGCCGTCCTCGGGGCAAAAACTGCAATCATCAGGTTTGCAGGACGGACACTTCACCACTACATTATGTAACTTTTTGACAAATAACATACAACTAAAGGTGAAATGTCTCATTTCGGTTTTGCAAGATCCTGCAAGCACCGATGGTAAAGCATTTTGTAGAAAGAATCATGGTTGTGAGAGTTTCTCATGGACGGTCCTGCTGGTAGTGACAGGGGACAAGACAGGCATTCAAAACAAAATACTTTTCCAGTAAGAACAAAGGCTTATTTTTAAGACACAAAGGGCCTCATTACACGGTATGCGGTAAAAACCGGCAATTACCGGCATGGCGTAAATAGCGTGTCCGCCCTCGCAAGAGGCCGCAAATTGCATGCCATTATGAGATCGCGGGCACGAGCCTACCGCCATGCCGGTAATGAGCCTACCGCCATGCCGCAAAAGTCCCCAAAAAGTCCCTTAACGGCATTCTCGAAAGCGCTGTTAGCATTTCCGCCCTGCCGCCACATGCAAATAGCGGTTTCCGCAAATAGCGGTGAGCGCCATTAGCGGTCACCGCTAATAGCGGTCACCGCTATATTGCGGAAACGGAAATAGCGTCATCGCACCGGAACGGGAAAGAGCACGGCGGCCATCTTTAAAAACACAATCCATTGCCATCCCCCTTATCCAGGACACCTTACCAGGAACCACGTTGGGAAATACACCAAGGACACCGTGAAGATGCCCAAGGCCATTAAAAAATCGTCTGAGCGGCAACGCAAGGAGAAGTTTTGCAAGGAGGAGCTCCTGATCCTAACGCAGACACTAGCAGACAATGCTCATGTCGTCTTCAACAACGACATGCGTCGGGAGACCATTGTGAAGAAGAAGGCCATCTGGGAAGAGGTAGCCCACAAGGTCAGCGCGGTAGGCACCACAACCCGCACAGTCAAAGACTGCCGAAAGAGGTGGGATGACCTCCGGCTCCGTGTGCGGAACATTCTATCCGTGAACCGCAACCTGGCTACGGGCACAGGAGGAGGCAGTGAATCGCCAATCAAGCTCACCGAGTGGGAGGAGACATGCGCATCAACCATCGGGGTGGAATGCATTGAGGGAGTTGGACAAATGGAGCATGGCGTGGCTGTTTCGTCCGATGGAGGTGAGTGTATGCATCAAACAATGCACAGTGAAGTGTGATGTTCCCCCCAATCATGTGTCCATATCAATGCCGTGGCTCCAGCCACAAACAGGCATGCATGCATCACCACATGCCCAAACAACACAGACCCATTCATGCATGACCCACCCAACATCCCCATTACCTGCATCCACACTGAAGAGCCCGGAATGCATAGAACGGCATGACGTATTCATTTTGCTCAAGGCAGGTCGACCCATTACTGATGGTTGTCAACATTTCTCACCCTTGCAGGATCACACACTGACACTGAGGAGGCACGCACTTCCACACCTGCTCCCACATCCAGCAAAAAAGCAAGGAGGGATGCCACAGGGGACACCGCCACATCCACAAGGGCAGCCAGGACGAGTGTCCATGACCACAGGGACAGAAGCAGCCGGAACACCAGTTGCACGCATCCACAGGCCATGGCTGCTCCCATCGTGGCACCCACGGAAGTGTGTCTCCCAGCAGGTGAGGGCAGCATCGAGGGAATGCACTCTGCTGCCACCAGCTCAACGGGTGAAGCAGCAGCCACGGCCCCACCTTCAGATGAGGAGGACACACCTGCCATTGATGCCGATAGCCAGAGCCCCAGACCAACAAGCCCCTTACTGGCAAGCCCGAGGTACTCCTCAGGTCCGGGTAGTCATGGAGATTCACCCACCCCTGAAGGGATATGGAGCCCCCAGATATCCTCTCCTGATGCAAGTGCAATGGGACCAGGTGCATCAGCCATCCCACCAGCACCCACCATGCGACATGGCCTCTCGAGCATCTACCAGAGGCAGAACGAGATGAGTGGCCTAGTAGGTCAACATGTGGCAGAGACAATCCGCCTGAGGGAGGACATTGCTACATTGGCACAGCAGACAAGGGAGGGCATGGAGGCATGCACCAGCCGAATCTGCAGTGAAATGGCCCAACTGCGGCAGGCCATGAACCGCATAGCAGACGCTATTGAGCGTCGGTGCCCACTCACGGCCCAGGAAGAACCAGGCCCCTCCTCGTCTGGGAGTTCACGCCAGACTAGTCCCCTGCGCCGGTCTATGCGGAACCTGCGGCGCACGTCTTCACAACCACCAGATGACGATGCAGGCACTGGCAAATAGGGCCACCAGGATTCGTGTGCCACATGTGGCGATGGACACAATCACGTCATGAGACTCACATGGGAGTGTTGAGGGGGGAGGGGGGTAAGGGTCTGTTTGGGTGTGTTGAGGGGGGAGGGGGGTAAGGGTCTGTTTGGGTGTGTTGAGGGGTGAGGGGGGTAAGGGTCTGTTTGGGTGTGTTGAGGGGGGAGGGGGGTAAGGGTCTGTTTGGGTGTGTTGAGGGGGGAGGGGGGTAAGGGTGTGTTTTGGGAGTTTGGGTAATGCACTTTCGTACCACAATATGTTCAATATACACTGTTCAGAGTTTGAAACCCAAGCGTGGTCTCCATTATTGTGTATGTGTCATTCATTGTGGACAGGGTCCTTTGTGGGCCTCGAAACATGCACCAGGGCAACAATTCCCATCTACGTCCATGCTATTTCACCTTGGTGCATGATGAGATTACAGAATCAGATGCTGATGTACATCGTGTGCCTCCTTGGCACTGCCTCTTTCATGTCCTGCCGGGGCATTCCACCCGCACTCATCCTCAGCCACATCATACTCTTCTGGTGGTTGCATGTCAATTTCAGGTGGCATAGGCACGTTCCATCATATGCACATTTTGTGATGCTCTACACATGCCATGGTTGTCTTTGCCACTTTGACACGGCCGTACAGGAGTGCCACACCCAGGCCGCTTAGGCAGCGGAGCACTGTCATTGGAGGGATGTACTATATTGTTGTCCTCTTCCTGCTGGTTCTGTGGGTTCCGTACAGGTGTTGGGAGCCACCTCCTCAGTGGATCGCTGGCATTGCCTGTATGGTGTGAGGAATGGGTACCTGTTACGGGTCACCTCTGGTGTGGGCTGTTGTTGTTGGTGCTGCACTGCTATCATGTAGTCAAGGCTGTCATGTCATGCTGCTGCTATTGGCACCATCTTGGTGTGGGAAGGGGTGTGGGTAGGGGTGTGGTGTGCTCTTTTGTGCTGCCTGTCTCCATTGCATGCACCTGTGCTGATTGTGTCCACCTGTAGTTGATGGGTACACTGCTCAGGTCTCTTAACGGGTGCTTTTCGATGCCGTTATTAGCGCCATGCCGGTAAGGGGTTTTTGGGTGTTTTACATGCCGCTAATACCATGTCCGCATGGCTTGTGATGGCCTGGTATTAGCGCCATGCCGCTAATTCCGGCCTGGGGGTCGCGCGCCCGCGGCCTTGTCGCTATTAGTGGCACCGTAATTAACGGGTGCGCAGATAGCGGTGGGTTCGGGTCGTGATTGGCTTAGGGAATTAACGGTAGCGGTAAATCTTTACCGGTACCGGTATTCCATTACCGCACAATGTGTAATGAGGCCCAAAGTGACCTCCAAGGTCTTAATGACTCCATTGAATGGCACAAATTAAAATGAAATGGTATAAATGGTACACATACGGCCACTACTAGTCAGAAACTGAATTCCCTGGGCAACAGCGAGGCACTCTCAATAATTCCAGCAAGACAAACTATATGTGAACATTCTTAAAGAGGAGGCTCCTTGTCCAGTGAAAATAAGCCTGGCGAGAGAGAATAAAGATACGATCGCCTACTATAAAATAAGTCATCACGGCAGAAATAGAGACAGAAGCGAGACTACGTCTTTACATTCTCAGGGAAAGAGTATTTAATTTACTCCCCCAAAGATGGCGCTAGCAAAGACCACTGCGGTGCCTGTGCAGAAGTGTACAGCGACTGTCCCCTTCTCGAACAAATTAGCCCAGAACAAGGAATTCTGTGTGACGGCAGTCTCCTTTTTGGGATTGGAAAGCACAACGAATCTCTCTGGGTTGCTGGACTCCCGTGACTGAATGGACTAGGTGAGTCATTGCAATACGGTCGGGCGGCAAAGAACATTCACTAGAGGCTAGTGAGAATGGGCAATTGCTCTTTCTTCTAACAGCCTAACCGAATAGACTTTTTTTCCTGTATCCCGATATTTGATCTACAGGGGTCAGGGTTTCTGTGACTGAGGAGGGGGCCTGTCTGAATTTTGGACGTGCACTACTGATGACAAGTGACGTCAGGCTGAAGCAGTATGGGTAAGTGCGCTCTCAGCATGGAGATTAGTTGGTGTCCTGCTGGATAGTTCACTGTGTACAAAGTTTAGAGTCATGAGGAGTTCTCCACAAGTGGCGTTGAATGGGAGGGATTTGATAGGGAAGTTTGATATTGAGCCTATGTCTTGTTACAGGTGACCGTTCCAGTTGATTTTGGGACAGCTGCGGAACTGGAAGAATAGGTTTACTCCAGGATCCGATCAATATCTTTCCCCCACTCACACATGCGGTAAATAATGTTTACTGCTCCTCGTGTTTGACAGTTTTATACTGTCTAAAACGTAAACAAGTAATGGATGTTTTACTTTGTTTTTATGTTTCACACCCATAGCGTACCCAAGCTTGAAGTGCAGAATGATGGTTGCCATTCAGCCAATGTGTTTTTAAAAGTAATACGTCAAGGTTGAAGTGACAAATTGTGGTTTTCCTCCTGAAGAAAGTTCTACACGCTAGAATATGAACTGAAACATGTCGAGGCATTGCACTAGCAATTAAGTAGGCTAGTTTATCAATTGAGATCCACATCTGGATCATATTCCATCTCTATGTAAAATGAATTTGAGGGTTATAGGAAACCGAAGTCAAACTGACATAGGGTATGGATTGTTGCGATCTTCACGCCTAGGTTTGTTATTGTCACAAGCACTTTGTCTATTGTCGATTTTGTATTACTGATCAACTTTTGTACAGTGTTTTTATGGATATTGAATAAAATGTATATGTTTTGCTAGAAGATTTCGCTGTTGGTGCTCCTTATATGTTCTCTTAAGTTTCCCCCGAATCGGAAGGTAGAAATACCACTAGCTGCCCTAGTGGTTGTTGGGGGTTCCCTCATTTCTATATTGCGGTCCCATCCATTCATGACACTAGCGTACTTGCAGCGTACTTGCAGCTGACACTGCATGAGTCTGGCTTCTTCACAAATGTCTTTTTTTTTCTTTTATGCTGATTACCTATGCACTGCATGAAAAAGGCATTGTTTCCCATTGGATATTTGTTACGGATGAAATCTGTGTGACCTTACCACTTTGTACACCATCTTACTTATTATACCTGTTTCCTCCCAAGATCATTGCTTCCAGTGCACTGCTTTATCCAAGTCATCAGTACCATAATTTGTGGGTGGCAATACTTTTGTTGCAAGAATGTCTCTGAGAAGCACCTTACATTTCTTCCGCATGACAATGAGTGCTGATCTTTCCCTAGTCCTGTCATATTGGGTTATTGCCACCCAAGTGTAAGGATTGTCACGTTAGCAGTTCCACTTATTTGTCAGTAACTCGTCCATATTTCTTTTAGAATCGCCATGACATGTTTCCCTTTTATTTGTTACGCACAGGATAATTGTAGGGTTTCGTTAAGTTTTGTGGAATTAAATAACTTGAGAATCTCAATTGCATATATATTAAAATGTTTTTTTATCAACAACTTCCTTTTGTGTCTCCTTTTTGTCGTTTGGCCAATGTCACATTCACATTAGCGTCACCATAAATCGAACCCAAAACTGCTTTCTTACTTCAAACTGATGCCAATAAACTGCCCTTCATCGTCCAAGTGTTGTGGCAGATTGTTTAATGTAAGGAGAAAATGAGACAGGGAGACTGCTTACATTTCAAGTGAGAGACAAATGTGTTACTTTATTTTTGCTGCCTGCTTCTCACTGGGCACCATGACATGGGTGCGCTAATGGGATACCACATTTTACCTGTTCCATTAAGAAATAGCACCCCACAATGTGCATAGATTTTCACACAGACACCAGGAATCGCATGAGAGCTTAAAGACTGGGTTTACAATTACTTAAAAATCAACAGCATGTCGGGCTAAAAGATAATTTCTTATTAATCAAGGAACTGCATATCAAAAATGGAATATGGTTTGTGCTACAGAAATCTTCCCTTCGAAAGTGAAATTTCCCTGCTTTACCTGAAACATGAGGCCAGCATGAACAATCAATGTACTTGTTTTCTCTGATGTAACCGTGTCTTCTTTTCTTCAGCGACTTTCAGATTATTATACAAAGTTGATAATAACATGGTGGATAATAAATGGATGTAAACGCTATGGGTTTTAATTGACTTGAATAACAGATGGGTTCATCTCAACTCTATCTAGTGCTGATTTTAGTTGACCAGAATGTCAGCGAAGAGCAAACTTGCATCCGCCCCCTCCTCCAACCTTTCGGAGCCCCTTTCTAGAGGATTCTTAAAAAAATAGTTAAATAATAAATTGAGATTTACACTGTGATTGTGCAATAAAATACGCTGAAACCCATTCTTTTTATTGCCGAGCCCGAAAAGGATTTTCTTCCATTAATATGACACATTTTGAACATTACATTGACATAAATTAAAACAGATGGTATGGCTAATGCAGAAATACTAAGAGGACCTGCTGTCTTTTACTACTATTATTATGATATTTATTGAGCGTGGACCTAGCTTCAAGAAGCAACAGAAAGCTTTACAGAGGCATACAACAATACATATACACAACGGAGCACTTTACAAAGGTATACAACAGCACAGATGCATAATGGAGCACTTTTCAGAGGTAACAGAACAGATATACAGCAGAGGTAGGATACAGAGGGGCACAGAGGAGGGGTACAGCTATTGCGGGTTGGAAGGGAGGAGAGGGGCAGATGGCATCTAGTGAGTCAGGTGGTCGAGGGGCGAAGTGATGGCATAGGTGTTGATGAGTACAGACACCTTGAAGAGGTTGTTCTTGAGTTCTTTCTCAATTGTAGGAGCGAGTCAGTGAGTGCTGATGGAGAGGAGGATCCATAGTCTTGACAAGTAGGCAGAGAAGGCATATTTTCTGGTCTGTTCCTTTTCACAGCAGCAGATTTCAAGTCTGCAAGTGTCCTGGCTTCCGGTGGTGCGCTGTTCCCTGAAGATGCTGAGTATTTCCACGAGGTAGGACGAGGTAGCTAGGTGACTTGAGGGCAACTGCCTTATAGATGTTGCAGCAAGACTTGAAGATGATTCTTTTGTGCAGTGGGACCAGTAAAGGTCGATGAGGGCTGGGATGATGTGTTCATATCTGCGCATACACTTGATGAGACGTGCAGCAGCATGTAGTACGGTTCTCAGGGGCACAAGGGAGGATGACGGGAGGCCTTCACAGAAGGTATTGCCCCCATCCAGATGGTATAGGACCAGTGCTTAAACAGTGGATTTAAAGCTGTCTGAAGGGATGACAGGCTTGACTCTCTGCAGGAAGTAGAGCTGATTCTAAGCTGTCTGAGTTTTCCTGCTATGTGTGTCTTGAAGGAAAGGTGTTTGTTGATCTGGAACCCGGGGGACATGGCACAGGAGAGGCAGTTCTCAGGGTTCATGGTTGATAGCCAGGTCTGCATGTCTGGGTGTCCGATGTTGTTGGTGAGGAGTAGGAATTTCGTCTTAGAGGGATTGAGCTTCATGTATGCACTGGACATCCAAGACTCGATCAGCGAGAGCCGGTTTTGAGCCTGTGGATGTCCTTGATGAAACCAATCTAGAGGTATAGTTGTGTGTTGTCAGCATATTGGTAGATGTGGATGTTGTGGGTGGCTAGGAGGGCTCCCAGTGGCTCCATGTATAGATTGAAGGTCACTGGGGAGAGGGTGGAACCCTGCGGGACTCCACAGGTGATGGTTAGCATTGGCAAGCTGGTGGATTCCATCAGAACAAACTGCTGGAGGTTGGTCTGGTAGACCTTAAACCAGCCTAGGACAAGGTCGCTGATCCCCAGGCGGGTGTCTATGAGCACCGGGTGTGTTGAAAGCGGCCGAGTAGTACCAGGAGTGGCCATCATCAAGAATGTTGAGGGCGTTGTCGACCACCTGTATGGTTGCTGTCTCCATGTTGCATCTGGGTTTGAACCCAGGTTGGAAGGTTTGGAGTAGATTGTTAGTGGGCACCTACTCACCAACTGCAAAGGAAAATAGTCTGCAGGGCTGCTTAAGTAGAGAAAATGGGAGCAAAACACAAAGGCATCAACAGTTTATCAGTGATTGACAGGTGGGCAGGGCTTATGACACGGGACCTAGATCCACTTGCACCTGCTCACCAAATGTAAATCAATCTTTGACTGAAGCAATTACAGGCCTGTTTACATGAGTCATTTTGCTGATGCACAAGATCCTGTTCACAGTCTATGTTTAAAATATTACATTTTACATACAGAAACAAATTTGGCCTATAACTTGGCAGCTGCATGACTTAAAAAGACGGGGCTGTTTGTGTTGTTACCATGGTAATCTCCTCTATTTTATCAGTGTAAATTCAAGTTTTCTACATTTATTATTGATTGAGAAAATGAATAATATTCATACATTTACAAATAAACATGCCACACATTCATATTGCATATCTATACATCCGTCTAGACCAAGGGATGCAGACATGTGTGTTTCATTAATATATCATATTTCTGAGGTTGGATGTAAAGGAACATTCCCGAAATTGAACTATATGTGCTCTCTATCACTTTTTATTTTTATTTTTAAGTGCATGTTTACGTCCCAGAAGGGGGTTGTCAGGAAGGTGCGCTCATTCAAAATAGAAAATCTTGATATCTTTGTGGGAAATTCATCAATGCTTCTCTTTATATATAATGTCTACTGAAATTTCACTGCACATATAAATAAATGCATGTCTGCACCCCGAACGCATGGGTCGACAAATTATTACTCATAGGAAGAGAAAGGGATGTGGTAATTTACTAATGTGGGTTATATCATATTTTCATTGATTTTGAAAATGAGGGAGTTACCTTCTCATAAATACAAAAAAAGGTGTTTTCTTTACTACATTTTCTAAGTAATAGTTAGGTTCAGGTTGAACCTTTTATCCATTAAAAAACTCACATGGACATTATATAAAAACTTAAAAAGAATCTTTGGCATCATCTAAAATGTGCTTTGAAAAATTCACCATCATCCAACATCCATCATAAGAACGGTATTATCATTCATAACCATTGACATAGCATCAGCACATACCCTGATGTTATTTTTGATGAAATTAGGTCAAATCCATTTATATATTCTTGCACATCAATAATTTATTTTTGATATCTTCATTGTTCCCGTATCCACTTTTATATTTCTTATTGGTGTCCAAGCAGGCCAAACAGCTACTGTCCACATGCCGCATTTCTCAAATCCATGTAGCACTGAGACCTGGGTTTTGGTCTCCGATATCCTACAGCAATTATCAAGTCCCCATCCACCTTATAGCGATTGACAACATTACAGACTGCCATATCCCGCGCAAACACACTTTTGTACACTCTTTATATGCTGGGTCCAGCAACCGCGGCATAAAAAACAACCCCAAATAATGCAAAGGTCTCACTACATCTATTTTGTTGTTATAAATAGCCCAGCTTTACTAAAGATTATGATGCTTGTCTTGTCTAGATTTAATTCAAGTCTCTGTTCAATCATGCATTACAATTTGTTCCAAACCACCTTGGGTAAGATCAATTAAGACCTTATTGTCAGAGTGCAACACTGCCTTGACTTTAATTCCATTTAGCAATAGAGGGATACGTCTAACTGATGATCTGTAGGAATTAAAGTGAGACAGAAAAAGAATAAATAATAGAGGTGCTAGCAGGAATTCTTGCTTAACTGCCCTGTTAATGGGGGAAATCGACAGTATATGTGTTCAGCTTTGAGTAGCATACACCTGCTGCTGTATCTGGGTACAGCAGTTGGATTAGTTGTAAGAGGCTATAGCAACTCCAATTACATATAATGTGTTTCCATAAAATCTTACAGTCAACGAAATCAAAGGCTTTAGCTACATCAAGAAAGGCCACATATACCGGGCCAGTCCTTACTTTTAAATACTTCTCCACAATGGTGTTCGGCAAAAAATACTGATCCATTGAAAATAAGCCCTTTCTAAAGCTGACCTGAGTGTATATTAGTATATTATTAGCTGTAGCCAAATCCTCCAACCTTACTGCTGCAGTATTCAAATGTGCTGTCTGATAACAGATTTGTGAAAGGATGTACATTACCACACCTCCAGGATTGATTGATATCTTGAGACCTTCAAAAGCTATAGATATTTACAAGTGAATGTGTAGGTGAAAGGGAGTTAATAATCCTAATACCACGCATAAATGAAAACAAGCGCAATATAAGCATAACCTCTTCTCACTCTCGATGTTGCACTGAAAAGAACTGGCTTTACCCAAATGACATCTGATTTGTAAATGGAAGTTGGAGATATATGTATCCTTGTATTAGAAAAATACAAAACCATTTTCTTATGGTGTGTTGGTTAACCAAAATTCTTTGTGTTCAGAATTGATAACGCTGCATCCATAGCCCAACACCTGCAGAATGTGTATGTAGCACTGTGTAGACATACTTTGAAATTGTTCAAGCATACTAGCAACCCACAGCAACATATTTACATGGACAATGTTATTTATGGAACAGTACTCTGGTAACAGAAATTGCTGATGTTATTGGGGAAAGTAAAGTTCTTCCAATAATTTAGTATGTTACTTATATGTTATTTAGAAATGTTTTGAAGGCAAGATAGTTTTGACCCAGTTACCAACAAGCAAGAGAATTACAACTAGAATGCATAATTTTATTTAGAAATAAACATACATGGATTTCACGCATTGGACCTAAAATCATCAATGATGTGCTAAATTGATGTTTGGAACATATGCTATATGTTATTATTTATTTATGTATTGCACTTATCTTGATTTATCAAAGCTATTGCCCTGATTTGAAAAAGGCAGAGTTAATGCCGAAACACTTGTTATCACAGAAGGCCAACTTACATTGCTACGAAAATAAACTTCGAGGAAGTCACAACTCATTTTCAGTTTCATAGAGCTTTCTTGTGGCACATGTGCAAATGTGAAGAAAAGTCATTTTTAACCTGTTACCCGGAGTGGAGGAACTCATGTCTCTATTAATCGCTTCACACTCATGCAACATCTACTATGGATTTATAGAATAATTAGGGCGCGGAGGTCAAGCAGTTGACATCCCAAATAAGTCCCTCACACTTTTCAAACTTATCATTAATTAGTTACAGGTCATATGAAAAACAGAGGTGCAGCGCAAGGCTGCATGTGTCCCAATAGGTAATTGCCAGTAGGTAAAAAACAGGTACAGCGCAGGGCTCTGAGTATACTTCCAAAACTTCCAAATACCAGTAATGAGTTTACCTTTGTTAATCGGGTTTTCCAAACATGTAAAATATCCCTTAAACTTACCTACACATGTGGTACCTTGGTAAAATCATGTGTTCTGATGTTTGGAGGAGCATTGGGTGATCCAATAGAAAATTAGTTAAAGATGCACCTAGGTGTTAATGTGCATAATAGTCTCAGAACTGGATCCATTTAAACCATCAGGAAGTCACAACTCATTTTCTTTATTTATTTACTCAATCTCTTTATTTATGTCCTGCTGATGTGGGTCCTCTGCTGTATTTTATTGTCATCTGCCATTTTTTGGTTTATGCACAAGATTTCCCCTTTGTGTCATATTCACAAGACTGCTAACTTGTTGGGAATGCAGCTGTTACAGAAGTTATCTTATGTTATGTTGTTGGGAATTTGTATAGTGCCTTTTACCATACGTATGTTTCTAAAGCACTGTGCCTTGAGCGCCCTCTGAGACCGTAGTCAACGTCAGTGGAGATAGTATTGTAGTGAATACTGCTTTAGTTCACTCAGTATGTGTGCAGCCAGGGTGGATTAAGTGGTGTGTAGCTGCATTCTAGTGCTAGGTGTGGTGGTTTTGTGAGTTCAGTAGAGTATGTGCATCATGGCCAATTGGACTTGGGTAACTGCATCATTGTGGTGGGGGACTTTGTGAATGGGATTATGTGGTGTATATCTGCGTTCTAAAGATGGTTGAGGTGATCATGGAGGTGAATAAGTATGTGAATAAGTATGTGTGCAGCTAAGCCAAATTTATCGAGGGGTATAGCTGCATTCTTTTTTGTTGGTGCAGAGGAGAGAGTTAGCATATTGGTGTGTTCGAGTGTCTGTGTCGATTGGACAGAGACCCTGTTCCTGATGACCTTCCAGTGTCTGTCGGTGTGACGATATCTCCCTTTGTGTTGGGAACTATGTCTTGTTGGTACTGCAATTGCTTAATGAAGTACCGCTGCATCTAGTTAATTTCTATCATTTCTTTCGTGATCCCGGTCCAGGATCAGCATCTAAGGTCATCCTTGTGTGTTGTTTAGTCTGCATTAGCTTATTGGTAGAACCTTCTTCAGTGTGAGGTTGCATCAAGTTCTGTACTAACAAGTATACAAGTACATCCTAGATATGTTGACTGGTATGTTGACTGGTACTCAGTGTGAAATTAGCCAAGAGGCCAGAACTCTTATCCAAAATAAAGAGGGTTGACAGACACCACCATGAATGCATAAAGTCAGTAGACTTAAAATGAATTAGCTCCATGAAACAATAAAACTGAAAGCTGGGCTCGAAGCGTTTTTGTGCAGAAATAATGCCATTTAAAAGGTAAACTTGGACATGGATTAGACATATCAATAGTGAATAAACACTTATTGTTGCATTTCAAATCATTTGTATTCTTCTTCTAGGTAAGACGTTTACACAATTAACCAAAAAATGGTAGGATGTCTTGATGAACGAGAAGGATGTCCGAAGGAGCTGTGATGCCTTCCTTTGGGCCACTACAACAAGAATACACTGATGATTGGTGGAATATTTGTGAAACAGCATCCCGGGTTAGTAGTTTGGAGGTCACATATTTAAAAGTACTCTAATTAAAATGTGTCTTAACAGATCTGATTCTGTTGTCTAGAGTGGGCTGGCAAGAAGGAAGTATGGACTAGAAAGGTCATGGACTGGAAAGGTAAATGAAAAATCTCAGACCATAAGGAGCAGTTTAGGAAAGAACAGGCTTTACAAAATGCAGAGGTTTAAAAAAGGTTGGCATACTGGAGGGGCAAGATGATAACTAGAATTAATTGATCTGGCAATAAATCCACAATAGATGGAAAGAGTCTAGTGCGCTATGCATGCAGCAATTTCTCAGTCACAGTTTGAATGTGCTCCTTTATGTAGTGAGGTTCATATTCTATTGAGGTCATGCCAAACAGCTAAAAAATTCAAGCAATATTCAGGGCGAGGTTGAAAAGGTTTACAGCAAGAATATATGAAGAATATCCAGCAAGGGAATTGTGCATGCCACAGAAGCAATGGCAATTAGAGAATGAATGTTAAGAATAAGACTTGACATCATAAATGACCCATGATCAAAGAGAAAGAAGCCAATCCTGAGTCTACCTAGCAGATGGTTTCTGATGTAATGGAAAAGGCCACTTCCAGGATTTCAAGCTAGTGTTTCTTTGAACACGAAATTAGCTGTGTAGGGGCAATGACCTTGTCAAACACCACAGGCGGAGCCAAGGGAAGTAGTTGGGCTAACTAGAAATGGTGCTGCTGGTGACTGTTATGAAGGATGCAGACATTAGCCTTAGACTTTCAGGATCATCCTGGATGATGATCAGCATCAGAGAACTGCATCCACGCTTTGAGGAGCCGGGTGGATATGGCGCAAACACATGTGGGTCGAACCTTGGGAAACATTTCATCAGAGGCAAAGAGCAGCAGGCTTCAAGATGACTATAGGACAGGACATGATCTCAGATAATTGCTCCCTTTTCAGGGGTATTAACAGAAGACACAGCACCCGTCAGCATGTAAGGCATTTTCAGTGGTGCTGCATTTGGAGTTTGTTAATGCTCTTGCAAGTAAGCAAGCAGACAACACATGGCTGAGGCACAGAGAATTCCCAAGTGAGGGGCTCTAAATGTAAAGAGGTCAATATTGTGTTGTTTCCTGCTCATTTTGAGTGACCATTGCAGTGTGATCATCTGTGTAAGTGTGCACCACCCAAGGCCTGCCACCAAAATACAGGATTCATATAAACATCTCTGCCCAAATTCAATTTTGGAGTTAACTTCTAGATTTAGCACATGGATCCAAATTGATGCAAATATCAGGCATTTGAGAGAACCCCTGCTCCCAACTTGTGCTTCTCAATTTGGAGGGTTTAGATTACAACCTTAAGACGCTATGGAGCCGAGATGAAGCCAAAGTCTGTTAATGCACTTTAAATATAACATTATTTGAAAGAAGATTCAGAAGTACTAAAAACAAAAGAGTTCAAAAACCTTAGAGCAGTACAATCAAAAACAG